>NC_083873.1:92876986-93501986 GCF_032452875.1 Bos javanicus
TTCAAAAGCATCAATTCTTTGGCACTCAGCCTTCTTCACAGTCCAACTCTTACATCCATACATGACCACAGGGAAAACCATAGCCTTGACTAGACGAACCTTTGTTGGCAAAGTAATATCTCTGCTTTTCAATATGCTATCTAGGTTGGTCATAACTTTCCTTCCAAGGAGTAAGCATCTTTTAATTTCATGGCTGCAGTCACCATCTGTAGTGATTTTGGAGCCCAGAAAAATAAAGTCTTGACACTGTTTCCACTGTTTCCCCATCTATTTCCCATGAAGTGGTGGGACCAGATGCCATGATCTTCATTTTCTGAATGTTGAGCTTTAAGCCAACTTTTTCACTCTCCACCTTGACTTTCATCAAGAGGCTTTTGAGTTCCTCTTCACTTTCTGCCATAAGGTTGGTGTCATCTGCATATCTGAGGTTACTGATATTTCTCCTGGCAATCTTGATTCCAGCTTGTGCTTCTTCCAGTCCAGCGTTTCTCATGATGTACTCTGCATATAAGTTAAATAAGCAGGTGACAATATACAGCCTTGATGAACTCCTTTTCCTATTTGGAACCAGTTTGTTGTTCCATGTCCAGTTCTGACTGTTGCTTCCTGACCTGCATACAAATTTCTCAAGAGGCAGATCAGGTGGTCTGGTATTCCCATCTCTTGAAGAATTTTCCACAGTTTATTGTGATTTACTCTCAGCAACTTTCAAATATACATTATAGTATTATTACATTATAGTCCATTATTACATTATATAATTTTACATTGTAGTATTATTAATTATAGTCACCGTGTTGTACATTACATCCCCATGACTTATTTTATGACTGGAAGTTTGTACTTTTTGACCACTTCACCTGTTTCACTTATACCCCACTCCCTGCCCTGGCTCTGGCAGCCGAAATCTGTTTTCTGCATCTGTAAGTTTGTTTTTTTTTCTTTTAAGGTTATACATATATGTGAAATCACATGGTATTTGTTTTTCTGTCTGACTTAGTTCACTTAATATAAGAGAAAGGTCTATCTGTGTTTCACGAATGGCAAGATTTCATTCTTTTTATGGCTGAATAATATTCCTCTGTGTGTGTGTGTGTGTGTGTGTGTGTATGTGTGTGTGTATGACATTTTCTTTATGTATCCTTCCATTAGTGGACTCTTAGATTGCTTCCATGTCTTGATTATTGTATATATGGCTACAGTGAACATGGGTATAATATTTTATTGAGTCTGTGTTCCATAATTTTACTTAATCATTCCCCTATTGATATACATTTATCTTTCCAAAAGACATGTCTTTTGCTATTATAAATGATCCTGCATTGAAGGGTCATGTACATAGAACTTGTCAAGTATTATGAATATTTGTAGTATGAACTCAGAAATAGAATTGAATCAAAAGTTGTGTGCATTTATAATTTTCATAGGTAATACCAAGTTGCCTTCATAGAGATCCTGTATACAGTGTAGTCAAAATTTTTGAACTTCGCCAATTTGATAGGTAATAAATAGTCACATCATGGCTTTAATTTTTATTTTATTATTATTATTGAGGTTGTTTGTCTTTTTTTATCTGTTTAAGAACCATTTATGCTTTCTTTACTGTGAGTTTTCTGTTTATATCCTATTTTCAGTTTTTTGCTGGTGATTAGTAGAAGGTCTTTATAAATTAGCACATATCTGCACTATAACTTTAATATGTTTTAACTGTTATAGTGGAGGAATGGACCAGGTGCTATGTGCTCACAGATGAAAAGTCATTTAATTCTTCCTAGAGGAGAATACGGCAGGAAGTATTTGAGCTGAGTCTTTAAAGATAGATAGGATTTTGCAGGGAAATTGTGAGAAAGGTATTTCAGTGGTGCAGAGGCACGAAAGTAAATGACAGGAATACAGGATGAAGAAAGAGGAGGCAGAAATGTTACTAGAAAGGAGACTTCCTTTGAGTCTGAATAGTACGTGGGTTCTTTTTGGTTGAGAATTTGAAAGAGTATTGGTTGTACCAACTTACACCCCTACGTAGTAGTGAGTAACAGTGCCCTAACTTGTAACAACTCTGGAGATAGTCAGTCTTTATTTGTGTTTCTTCATTATATATCTGATTTGTACATTTTGCCCATTTTTCTTTTGAGCTGTTTGTCTTTTTTCTTTCTGTTTTGTGGAAGTATTTGTTTGTTAGCAACATAGCTTATTTTGAGAATATTTTTTCTTTAAATGTTATTTTCTTTTATAGAAATTTTTCATTTTATGTCTTCCTCATATTCTATTTCAGTACAACTTTAAAAGAGTTTTCCCTCACCTAAAAACTGTAACATATGAAATATGCATGTTAAAAAATGTTAAAATGTTTAGTGTTAAAAAAAATTTTTTTTTTTTTTTTACTGTTAATTAAAAAAAAAAACTATGAAAACTTATTGTGGTGAGCGGAGACTACTCTCCCTCACGTTGTGTGGCTTCTCTGTGGAGCACAGGCTCTCGGTGCGCAGGCTTCAGTAGCTGCCCCACGTGTGCTCAGCAGTGTGGTGCACAGGCTTTATTGCTCCGTGGTATGTGGAGTCTTTTCAGACCAAGGATTGAAGTCATGTTTCCTGCATTGGCGGGCAAGAATTCTTGTCCACTGAGCCACCAGGAAAGTCCTAGCTGTGGTTTTAGTTTTTAATTTATTGGCTTTATAATATCCTAAAAAATAGTTTTTTCCTGGCTAATTTTTTATCATGGATCTGAGACAGGGTAGAGGAGCTTGAACTTACTCTTCTCTTCTGTCTTGTCACTCTGAATTTCCTCTCTTCTCCATGGTTTGCCAGTGATGTCTCTGACTCTGGTTCTGCTTCTCTCTTGACAAATAGATTCTTTTCCTTGCTTCTTTGGTTGCATCTCAGAATTTTTTATTGACCGCTGGATACTTTGTGTAGAATAGTTGAGGCTAAAATATATAATATTTATGACTGGAAAGGGACACACCTCTTCTGGCAAATGTTGTGTCAGTCCCATCAGAAGCTGAGCAGGGGACTGGTTTTGTCATTGCTGTGGTTACCACAGCAGCATCAGATTTCCGGACTGTTACCTTGTGCTCAGGGTGAAGGCTGGGTTGCTGGAAGGTTTTTCCCCTCAGGGTTCCTGTTGCGTGCTCAGTGTTGGGCCTTGGCTGTGCAGCTACGCCTCAGAAGGGGGCTGCTCTCCGTACTCTGGCTTCTCTCCTAGTAGAAGACTGCTGTTGCTTATTGCTCAGCGCTTGTTAGGCTGGTGATGGGTATGGACGGGATTCTCAGTTTCCAAAGCCAGCCTTTGTCTTGAGCAGGCCAGTGTTGTTGGTCCTTGGGGATTGTTTTCTCCATATTTCTCTCCTCTCCCCCCATGGCCTACATCTATCGAAGGTCTTGTGCCACAGTGTCTGCCCTTCCGGAGCTTTATCGGTAGAGGATATCGCGATCAGGACTGTGTGCTACCCTCCCTTAAGGATAGAAGTTTTAGTATTTTTTTCATCTTTCTAGTGTTTTCTTCTTCTTTCATTTCCCTACACATTTCCTTTCTTTCATTTACCTGTGCCCTAGAGCGGCAGTCCCCCACCTTTTTGGACCAGGGACTGGTTTCGTGGAAGAGTTTTTCCATGGACCGACCGTTTGGGGTGGGGATGTTGGCTGCAGGGTGATTCAAGTGCATTACATTTATCGTGCACTTTATTTCTGCTATTACGTCAGCTCCACCTCAGATCATCAGGCTGTAGATCCCAGAAAGCTGGGTCCCCTGCCCTCAAGGGCTTCAGGGTTGCTTGTCTTTCTGGCAGCAGTGGCTGCTCTTCTCTGTGCTGCACCCTCGAAGGAGGCTCTCTATCTCCTGGCCTATTCCAGTCTTTCCTAGCAGGACCTGGTGGAGGTCTGAGGACCAGTGAGCGTGAACTTCCTTTGTGTCTGGATCTCTCGGGTTTATACTGTCACACTAGCACTAAAAGTTTAGCTGAGTTTTTTTTTTTCTTCTTCTTACCTGCCTCCTTACCTTCCTTCTTACCTGCCTTCCTCTCATTCTCTGCTCTAGGCAAGACCCTCCTGGCTGTACACATGTGGAGTAGGGGGTGTGGGAAGATTTTAGACCTACTTGGTTGCCCTGCTGTAATCAGCTCTGTGATGGGTTCAAGAAAAGTTGTGATTCTGTCTGCCTGCCATTGTTAATGCTCTTTCCAGCTTTTATTTGTATCAACTAGGTTTTATTCTGTCAGTTTTTACACTGTAAGTGTAAGCAGTACTTACGCATTTTGTTTAATGACTAAACCAGCATCAGAGATGTTAGTGAATTTATTTATGTGATTACACTGAGAAATAAGAATTCCAGACATTTGCATTCCATTAATAGTTATATGCCTTAGGCATTTTCTCTTTAGTTCTGTTTAGTTTGACTGAGGTTGTGTGTCCCCTACTCTCACCCTGATTCCTCAAATTAAAGACTTATTCAGCCTTAAAAAGACTTGGATCTCTAGGGTCACAGATCTTCAAGGATCTTGAAATGAACTTTATTATAGTACTGATTTTTTTTGTCTTGTTTTATTTGGTTAAGACCATGGAATTGTTTTTCCTTTCATTGTCTTGGAGTTAGGAGACAGGAGAAGCAGGGAGAAAGTTATTATCTGACTGCAGTCTCTTGTGACTCATTTAGTCTGCATGGTTTAGTTACCCAGGTAACTGCAGCTAGACTGTGTTTTCTCTAGCTCAGACTACCAGGTGTTTCTCCCTCACCTTCCCCCAAACCTTTCTAATACAATTATTTTACTCCCTGATAACATAGTTTTTACGTTCTCCGGATAGGGCCTTACATACAGAGTTCTTCTGGATGTGATTCTTATGAATAGACACACCTTTTGGAGGGTCAGGGACAACAGCAGGTGGTGGGTTTGTAAAATTGATTATTATTGACAGATTTTAGTCAGTTGCAGTTTTTTTTTTTTTTTAAATTTTGTAAAAAAGTGTTTCCCTAGAATCCTATTTGCTCTATGTTAAATGATGTTGTAGGCTTCCCTGGTGGCTCAGTGGTAGAGAATCCGCCTGCCAGTGCAGGAGATGCAGGTTTGATCCCTGGGTTGGGATGATCCCCTGGGGAGAAATAAATGGCAACCCACTTCAGTATTCTTGCCTGGAAAATCCCATGGACAGAGGAGCCTGGTGGGCAACAGTCCATGGGGTTGCAAAAGAGTTAGACACAACTTAGCACTAAACAACAATGATGTTTTATTTATTTTTACAAGTATTCATTTGTAACTCAACAATATTTTCATTGAACCATCTCAAACCATTCAAAACACCATCTCAAATTTTGTGAAACAAGGTCCAAAGCATAAATAAGTAAACTGCTGTATACCCAGCTCAATCTCTTTATGTTCCTGACTTATATCAGGTTTTGCAAATATTAATTTAAAAATCACATTTTAGTCTCTGGGAACTTCGTATTACTAATTGTAAATTAGATGGATAGGTTCAGTCATGATGAAGAATTTAGTGGTGAAATCAGTATTTATGTAAAGTAAATCTGTGGGTTATAGCTACAATTTTTATTCATTTGTTTATTTTAGATAGTTTATTACTAAAACAGGCTCTCTAGTCTCCTTCCCCTATTGGCCACTCTACTCTTTTACTAAATATAAAGTGTGATTTCTTCAGTTTGGAAGGTTTCAGGATTTTGTGGTGTACTTCCACATAGTAGTGTGATTTCTTCAGTTTGGAAGGTTTCAGGATTTTGTGGTGTACTTCCACATAGTACTGAGGCACGTTGCATCCACCCACTCAGGCACCTACTTACACTTGTCGGCAGTCCAGTAGGGCACCTGTGTCCCATTAAAAATGAGTGTTGTCATTATCTGCTATTCTGTCAAATTGCTCATTAGCTGGGAGGATACTATTATTAGTTGTAGTAATAAGGATTCATTGAGTGCTGTAAATGAGCATGGAATTATATGTTGAATTGGTTTTTGAGGTTTTTTTTTTTATAAATATCATTTTATTGTCATCCATTTCTTTTGCATAAATTTTATAGGACCTCTTACTAAGTTTTCTATTGCTGCCATAGCAAATTACCACAGACCTTGTGGCTTAAAGCAGCTCAAGTTTATCATCTTGCAGTTCTGTAGGTCAGAATTCTGATATGGATCTCACTAGACTAAAATTAAGGAGCTGTCAGAGTTTCGGTCCTTTCGAAAGGCTCGAGAGGAGAATCTGTTTCCTTGCCATTTCCAGCTTCAAGAGCTACCCATATTCCTTAGCTCGTGACTCCCCCTTCCTCCATCTTCAAAGCTAGGAATGGCATATTGGGTCCATCTCATGCTCAGATTTCTCCTTCCCATTGCTTTGAGATGAGGATGAGAAAGGAGAAGGTTTCTCTGCTTTCAGAAACTGTGTGATTAGATTGGGCCCACCTAAATAGTGCAGCATCCTCTCAAGGTAATCACTTTGGAAAGTCCTTTTTGCTGTGCAGATGTGGCCATATTTGGGAAGCCGTAATCCTGTCTACCACAGAACCCAGATGTCTTTCTAGAATAGTATTTCCCTAATTTAAAGCGTTTATGGTTAAAAGATTAAAGGTGTGATTGGAATTAATGCTGAGAAAGTGTATCATATCACCTCTACTTCTGTCTTCTTAGCTTCAAACTCTTACCTGCAATTACCTGTGGAACACATTTTCTTAGATTTTTTGTAAGCGCCTTGTTGGTGTTTGTTATGTAACAAACCACCCTGAGATTATCATTGCCCACATGTCTGTGAGCTGATCTGAGCTAGGTTTGTATAGGTGTCTCTGATGACCTTGGCTGGGCTTGCTGTGCCTCTGTGAATCTGCAGGTCAGCTGAGAGTTGTCTAATCTAGCCTGAGGCTCTGTGGAGCCAGCTCTGTTGTTCACTTGTCTCTCATCCTCCCACCTTTGGGCTAGCCCAGGCCTGTGCTTATGAAAATGGCAGAAAGACAAACTTACAAATGGAAACAGATGTAGCCTCTTAAGGCCTAAGCTTAGAGCATAGAATCTGTCAGTTTTGCTTTATTCTATTGGCCTACTAGTCATGTGACCAAATCAAGGCACTTTTAAGTGGGAGGAAGTGCAAAGTCACTTACTTAGCAGAGGGACTTGAGAGAGGAGGCAAGGAATTGGGGCCAATGATGCAACTAACCCCACACTCAGACTTCAGACTGTCTATTGCCCCAAACTGAACTCATCTCCGTGACTACCTCCCTCTAAAGAAACCTGTTTTGCTTTCTTTATTTCTGGTTTTAGTTAACAATACCACTCATGTCTAATCATGCGAGCCAGAAACCTGCGTAGTATCCTAGAGTCATCTCTTTCCCCTTTGTATTTACCTTGTAAAATGTCTCTGTAATCTGTCCAGCCTAGTATCATCACTGTTCTGCTTCAGGCTGTCATGTCTCCTTGAGAAGAGAGGGAGGGTCCTCTCTTTAACCGTCTCCAGTCTGCTTCCTTCAGATCCATCCCTTATATTGCAGCCAGAATACTCTGAAATAGACGCCACCCTCTGTCCAGTGGCTTCTCACTGTCTCTAGAGGAGGCCTCTATTATCTGGATTCTCCAGCCTCCTGTGCTGCTGTTTCCTGAGGTAAAGTTCAAGAGTCAGCAAAATGTGGCCAGAGGGCCATTACATTTTTAAGTGATGTTTTTTAAATTTTTAAGGGGAAAAAAGAATAGCATTTTGTGACATGTGAAAATTACAAAATTTAAACCAGTGTTCATAAATTTTTACTGGAATGCAACTATGCTCATTCATTTTTGTGTTGTGTATGGCTGCTTTTGCATTTGAATGGCAGAGTTGAGTCACTGAGATGAGTCCATAAAACATTTACTGTCTGATCCCCTTCCAGAAAAAGTTTACCAACCCCTCCTCTAGTCAGCTAGAACTTACAGTGGCTCCCCTCATGTACCATTCTGTTAATCATGCCTCAGTACTTTTATTACTTTGTTTCTTTGCCTGGATAACTCTGTTTTTTTAAATAATAGCTTTATTGAGGTACAATTTGCATACCATACAGTTCACCCGCTTAAAGTGTGCAACTCGATGATTTTTATAGTGTGTTCACAGAGTTGTGTGACTGTCACCACAGTCTATTTTGGAACATTCATTATCTTCCCTGTAAACCCCACGGCCATTAGCAGTCACTTCCCATTTCCCTATCCCCTCCCCAGCCCTAGACAACCTGAATCTACTTTCAGTTTCTATAGGTATACCCATTCTTTTTTTTTTCCCGCCCATTCTTGACATTTCCCGTAAATGGAACCATACAATGTGTGGTCTTTTGGAACTGGCTTCTTTCACTTAGCATTCTGTGTTTAAGGTTCATAGAAGTTGTAGCATGTATCATTCTTTTTCATTGCATTCATTTCAATGCTTCATTCCTTTTCATTGCCTATTAATACTCTGCTGTATGGATATACCACATTTTGTTTATTCAGCTTGTTTTACCTTTTGACTTTTATTGAGTAATGTTGCTGTGAACAGTTGTGTACAAGTTTTTGTGTGTCCATGTTCTCGTTTCTCTTAGGTTTATATTTAGGCTAATTAATTATATTTAGGCTAATTCTTCCTCATCCTTTAAGAATTGACTTTGGGATGAACATTGGGGTACATGTGTCTCTTTCAATTCTGGTTTCCTCAGTGTGTATGCCCAGCAGTGAGGTTGCTGGGTCGTATGGCAGTTCTATTTCCAGTTTTTTAAGGCATCTCCACACTGTTCTCCATAGTGGCTGCATTCCCACCAACGGTGTAAGAGGGTTCCCTTTTCTTCACACCCTCTCCAGCATTTATTGCTTGTAGACTTTTGGATCGCAGCCATTCTGACTGGCGTGAAATGGTACTTCATTGTGGTTTTGATTTGCATTTCTCTGATAATGAGTGATGTTGAACATCTTTTCATGTGTTTGTTAGCCATCTGTATGTCTTCTTTGGAGAAATGTCTATTTAATTCTTTGGCCCATTTTTTGATTGGGTCGTTTATTTTTCTGGAATTGAGCTGCAGGAGTTGCTTGTATATTTTTGAGATTAGTTGTTTGTCAGTTGCTTCATTTGCTGTTATTTTCTCCCATTCTGAAGGCTGTCTTTTCACCTTGCTTATAGTTTCCTTTGTTGTGCAGAAGCTTTTAATTTTAATTAGGTCCCATTTGTTTATTTTTGCTTTTATTTCCAATATACTGGGAGGTGGGTCATAGAGGATCCTGCTGTGATTTATGTTGGAGAGTGTTTTGCCTACATGTACCCCAATGTTCATCACAGCACTGTTTATAATAGCCAGATATGGAAGCAACCTAGATGACCATCAGCAGATGAATGGATAAGAAAGCTGTGGTACATATACACAATGGAGTATTACTCAGCCATTAAAAAGAAAACATTTGCATCAGTTCTAATGAGGTGGATGAAACTGGAGCCTATTATACAGAGTGAAGTAAGCCAGAAAGAAAAACACCAATACAGTATACTAACGCATATATATGAAATTTAGAAAGATGGTTACAGTAACCCTGTATGTGAGACAGTAAAAGAGACACAGATGTATAGAACAGCCTTTTGGACTCTGCAAGAGGGAAAGGGTGGGATGATTTGGGAGAATGGCATTGAAACATGTATAATATCATATATGAAACGAATTGCCTGTCTAGGTTCGATGCATGATACAGGATGCTTGGGGCTGGTGCACTGGGATGATCCAGAGGGATGGTACGGGGAGGGAGGAGGGAGGAGGGTTCAGGATGGGGAGCACATGTACACCCATGGAGGATTCATGTTGATGTATGGCAAAACCAATACAATATTGTAAAGTAATTAACCTCCAATTAAATAAATTTATATAAAAAATAAAATGAATAAACAACAAGGACCTACTGTATAGCACATGGAATTTGGCTCATTGTTATGTGGCAGCCTAGATGGGACAGGAGTCTGGGGGAGAATAGATACATGTATATGTATGGCTGAGTCCCTTCTCTGTTCATCTGAAACTATCACAACATAAATCAGCTATACCCCAATACAAAATAAAAAGTTTTAAGAAAAAGAAAAAAAAAAAAAAAGAATTGACTTTGGGGTCTTTTTTTTTTTTTTCCTGAACTCTTCCCTGCCTGCTAGGCTGGGTTAATAATCTTTTCCCCATAGCCCTGATAACATTCTCATAGTATTTACCACATCATATTGAAATTATCTGTTTGCATGAACATCTTCCCTACTCTGAGTTTCTGGAGAGCAACATCAATACCTTATCCAACTTTGTATCAACTGCAAACAGTTGAAAAATTTGCTTAATATTTGTTGAACTAAAAAAAAAAACTGTAAAACAGTCTGTGCTTTTGAATTAAAATAAACTTTATCTTTTGTAATTTTTTTTTGTTTAACTTAAGTATATTAGCTTCCTTTTTAAGTCTCTTGGTACATATTTAGATAACTGATTTGAATTTTTTTTTTAAGGCCTGCAAAGAAAACAAAAAAAGGTACTAAAGAAAAAGCATCAAATGAGAAAAAAGATGATATAGAAAAAATAAAGTCATATCCTTTTATGGAAGGTGAACCTGAAGACGATGTCTACCTAAAACGCTTATACCCAAGGCAGATATATGAGGTGGAGAAAGCTGTTAACTTACTTAAGAAATTTCAAGTTTTGGACTTTACAAATCCAAAGCAAGGTGTTTATCTTGATTTGACACTGGATATGACACTGGGGAAGAAGGTATGTAGACTGAATTAAAATTTATTTGTCAACAGTGGTTGAATGAATTGCTGTTTCTTAACTTAAAATATGTTTTGTCTCCTGTAATAATTTTTAGAAAATCTTATGCTCTTTCTAAACTTTAGGATGAGAAATATTAAAGTTTGTCTTTTAGTTTTCCAAATATAAAATAGAATGTTGAACTCATTCTGTAGAGTCGATGAACATATATCTCCTATTTATCTGGAAGTCATTGGTAGGAACAAAAGTAGTGTCAAAATTAATTGAGGTATTACTGTAACTGAAAAATGACTTAAGCTGTCCAGGTATTCGTTCCTTCTCGGTCAGTAAGGACTTTGGATAGCTCAGTGGCCTGAAGATGTGTTCCTCAGAATCCTAGGTTGAGACTAAGTTTGGATGGGATGCCAAGCCCCTTACACTCATCTCAACCAAAACATTTCTGCTTTGTCTGCTTATATATTGCAGTTCCACAAAAGACTTGTTTATAAAATTCTAAAGGTGGGAAAAATACTAGATTAGAATGAGGTCCATTACAGCTCTCAATTTGATAAGCTTCTCACTTAATTTATTTGGAGATGATACTTTGATTTTTATTCTGAGGATGTCTTTTTTTTTTTGTCAAACTGGAGGGTCTGTGTTTTTGAGTACAATTTAACAACCTCAGCAGCAACAAGTAATTGAGGAGAAGGAATAAAACATAGTGCTTAAGAGCCTAGGCCGACATTGCATTACAGGCCAGAATCCTGGGGTCACGAGTTACCTGGTCTTTGAGCTTCTGGTTTAACCTCTCCAAATCCCAGTTTTTCCCTTTCTTTATAAAGGGAAGTAAAATGCTTATTTTCATGCATGTTCTCATTTAATTCTATATTAATCTCAAAAGAGGAAGCTGAGACACTGAAAGTGAAGTAACTTGCTCAAGGTCACCAGAGGTGGGGGTGGAATTAGGATTTAAACCAAAGTCTGTTTCATTTCTTGGTTATTTTTTGTTCATTTCAGTCCTATTGAAATTTTATTTTATACTATAGTGTTACTGTTCTTTTATTTTAAAACGTTGTAGTGTCTAACATAACCACTTTCTCATTCAACCAATAGTGTAATTTGTAATGAAGTATTGTAGGACCACAAGTTTCATTTTGTAAATGTTAGCCACTTGTAAACTAATACCATTGAAAAGGTTCAGTTTTCTTCCTGAGACCTTTTTTGTTCTTGACAGAGTGCTTGTAAAACAAGCCAGTATTCCCCCAGGGGATGCTATTATTGTGATTGCTTGCCATTGAAAAATTTACTGAAGCCAGTTGTGACATGTTAATGGCAAAGGAATGACAGTCAGTTAAAGTGAGTTGCATGTCTGACATAAAGTGTGCTTAAGAGTTTGTGCCTTCTTGTCTGAAAAGAAATTCTCAGGAGGTTATCTTACTCAAGTTTTTCTAAAAATATGATCTTTCAATCAGTTTTAATTATGAAACGACTCTTTTTCTGGACCTTAAGGTTGCACCAAAACTATGGGCCTAGAACTTGTTTCCGTGTGAAGTCTCCCTAAGAGATCCGAGTCACAGGTCTAGGCAGGTCCTTGGCCCAGTGACTAAACAAATTAGTTTTGAGGTCCTGTAAAAACTCCACCCATATTAGGGTGCCTCAAATGCATGCCATTATTTGGGATTTTCCGACTGACTTCCCATACATGTCTAGAAGTGGTGGGTGGTCCAGGTTGTTTCAAAATAGGCCCGCTTGAAATAGCCTTGCAGATTTGGCAATCTGTCTTGGATTTAGAGTTAATATCATCAGATTCACCTGATTGTTTAGAATCAACATGGAAATTAGAAGTGACCCACTGAGCAGATTAGCTGGATATATTGTTCAATGTGCATAGCTGTATACATGTCCTCCTTGATGATGTAAAAAAAAATTACATGTTTTTTTGAACTTAATTCAAGGTAGAAAACATTTATTGGCATTCATCATGTGGAAAGCCTTGTACTAGGTGCTCGGGAAGATAATGTGAAAGTGAAGTCGCTCAGTCGTGACTGACTCTTTGCGACCCCATGGACTGTAGCCTGTCAGGCTCCTGCGTCCATGGGATTTTCCAGGCAAGAGTGCTGGAGTGGACTGCCATTTCCTTCTCCAGGGGATCTTCCCGACCCAGGGATCGAACCTGGGTCTCCTGCATTGCAGGAGATCCTTTGCAAACACAGATCTTAATTTAATATGTAAGACTGTGTGGTGAATGCTATAAAGAAAGAAGCCACGTGCCATGGGAGTGTGGAGTTGGGGAAAGAGGTTTATATCTTTATTTTGATTTCTTACAAAGGAAATATAATCTCTTATGCTTTAACAGGTAATCAATGAATATTTTGGATATTGAAAAGATGAATGAATTTTTTATAATTGTTTTTCCATTGTTGTATATTTAGAAAAAAGTGGAGCCATTTGCCAGCGTTCTTAGTTTGCCATACCCATTCATTTCAGAAATGAGTAAAGTTGCCGTATTTACAGGGGTGAGTAACTTTTTATATCCTTTAGTTTTTTGACACATCACATTAATCAATGATTAGAATAACTGAATAGAGTTAGAGAAAATTCTGGCATCCCCCTAGAATATTTTCCCCATGTGAAACTCAAAGCAGTTAAATGGCTTATTTGAGGTCATATTATTAGTTTGAGAAAGAGCTGAGCCACAATATTAACTTCATCATTATTATCTACCATTTTATGTTTCTCACAAGAGAAGAATTTATCCTACTAGCTGCTGCGTCCTGCTGAAACTCTCCAAACGACAAAAATAACATTGACTTTAAAGCAGTGGGCCATTTAGTGCTGTGAAGACACAAAAACCACACTTTTAAAATGATCTAGTCTGTAAAGTCAAGAAAGTCACGGCAATAACGAGTATAGTAATACAGCTCTTTGTCATTGTTTTTGTGTTATGCACATTTGTTTATAACATCCTGATGAATTTATTTTGTAAACTGTTTTTCTTCCTGCCGTCTGTCTCACTTACAATGAAGAAATTCTTTGCTTTTTCCCCCAGAAAAGTAGAGAATATAGCTCTTAGAATGCCACAAAATTTGAGTAAATAGTGACATATTTTTACAGTAAGTCCAAATGGTATAAATGAAGCATATAGAGAAAAAACCCAAATACTGTGTATTTTTCTTTTGGATTTTCAGACAGTAGGCTAAATTTTGGCTCTCATTTCTTAAATTTAAAAACCTTTACTCTTACAATACTGGATTGATAAAATGTCTCCATTTAAAGTAGCAAAACTAAATATATTTTAATCTGTTATTTTTGGAAAATGATGTATTGATGACATTGGAGACTTAGGAACACTTGGTGGGTTTTAAATATGCCATTTGGACATATTTCCTCATATATTAGTCAAGAAATGCCTTCAGTTCAGTTTAGTCACTCAGTTGTGTCTGACTCTTTGCAACCCCATGAATTGCCTCATGCCAGGCCTCCCTGTCTATCACCAACTCCCGGAGTTCACCCAAACCCACGTCCATCGAGTCGGTGATGCCATCCAGCCATCTCATCCTCTGTCGTCCCCTTCTCCTCCTGCTCCCAATCCCTCCCAGCATCAGAGTCTTTTCCAATGAGTCAACTCTTCGAATGAGGTGGCCAAAGTATTGGAGTTTCAGCTTTAGCATCAGTCCTTCCAGTGAATACCCAGGACTGATCCCCTTTAGAATGGACTGATTGGATCTCCTTGCAGTCCAAAGGACTCTCAAGAAATGCCTTGCTATTGCTATTGCTAAGTCGCTTCAGTCGTGTCCGACTCTGTGCGACCCCATAGACGGCAGCTCACCAGGCTCCCCAGTCCCTGGGATTCTCCAGGCAAGAACACTGGA
Organism: Bos javanicus; assembly: GCF_032452875.1. Taxonomy (NCBI): domain Eukaryota; kingdom Metazoa; phylum Chordata; class Mammalia; order Artiodactyla; family Bovidae; genus Bos; species Bos javanicus. The sequence continues at coordinate 92,891,536 of NC_083873.1, forward strand.
GTGGGTTGCCATTTCCTTCTCCAATGCATGAAAGTGAAAAGTGAAAGGGAAGTCGCTCAGTCGTGTCCGACTCTTAGCGACCCCATGGACTGCAGCCTGCCAGGCTCCTTCGTCCATGGGATTTTCCAGGCAAGAGTACTGGAGTGGGGTGCCATTGCCTTCTCTGAAGAAATGCCTTAATCGCCTACAAACTAAGCTTGTTCTGAATGTACTATCTCTGATGTATCTAGTTGAAAACTGATGCACTTTCAATTAAAAGTAAAAAATACAGTTTTTATTTTGAACTGTGGTATTTCTGACAAAATACTTGAAAGCAGACTGAATTTGTTTAAAGACTAATGTTCAAACTATTGTATTTTTTGGTAGAATGCTTCAGAAATTAAAATAGCAGAAGAAAATGGAGCTGCATTTGCAGGAGGAACTAATCTCATTCAGAAGGTATGGTATTGTTTTCTTATTCATTACTTACAGAAATTGTTCTGTTATCTTTGCCATCCATTGATTTATTACATGTGGAATGTAACTACTCTATTCATATCTTTTGATAAAGTGGTTAGTAGAGCTTTACAGAACAAATGATTTTCCTAATCTTTTGAGTCTCAAAATCAAGCTAAGAAAAAACTATCCAGACAGCCTGATATTAGTTATATTTGATTTGTATTTATGATTTTTTTGTTTCTTTCTTATATGTGTTTGTGAGAATTTAATGGATAGACTGGAAAGGACAGTATGACTCTTGTGGTTTTAAATGTGAGATTTAAGGTGAAATCTGAAAGGTAGCCTATATGGATATCCTATTCGGAGGGATTGGGGGCAGGAGAAGAAGGGGACAACAGAGGATGAGATGGCTGGATGGCATCACTGACTTGATGGACGTGAGTCTCAGTGAACTCCGGGAGTTGGTGATGGACAGGGAAGCCTGGCGTGCTGCGATTCATGGGGTCGCAAAGAGTCAGACACGACTGAGTGACTGATCTGATCTGATCTGATTCATATTTCAAAGGCCAGATGTTTATTTTGCCTTATTGGAGTGCAAAGTGTGATTTACTTTAGTCGATTACAAAGGACAGTATCTGACCTCTATAATATGGTACTTTTGGTTACTCTTAAATTTTACCACACCTGCTCTCCCAGCTCCATCAGTTCAAGTGGTATAGGCAAAAAAATGTTATGCAGCCTACCTTGAGAAAATAACAAAGAACTGGTGGAGCCCATTTGAAGCAAAGACATTTGTTTGTTTCAATTAATTTATTTATTTTAATTGGAGGCTAATTACTTTACAATATTGTAGTCGTTTTTGCCGTACATTGACATGAATCAGCCATGGGTGTACATGTGTTCCCCATCCTGAACCCTCCTCTCACCTCCCTCCCCATCCCATCCCTCAGGGTCATCCCAGTGCACCAGCCCTGAGCACTGTGTCTCATGCATCGAACCTGGACTGGCGATCTGTTTCACATATGATAATATACATGTTTCAGTGCTATTCTCTCAAATCATCCCACTCTCGCCTTCTCCCACAGAGTCCAGAAGACTGTTCTTTATAACTGTGTCTTTTGCTGTCTCACATATAGGGGCATCGTAACCATCTTTCTAAATTCCATATATATGTGTTGGTATACTGTATTGCTGTTTTTCTTTCTGACTTACTTCACTCTGTATAATAGGCTCCAGTTTTATCCACCTCATTAGAACTGATTCAAATGTATTCTTTTTAATGGCTGAGTAATACTCCATTGTGTATATGTACCACAGCTTTCTGATCCATTCATCTGCCGATGGACATCTAGGTTGCTTCCAGGTCCTGGCTATTGTAAACAGTGCTGCGATGAACATTGGGGTGCACGTGTCTCTTTCAATTCTGGTTCCTCTGTGTGTATGCCCAGCAGTGGGCTTGCTGGATCATATGGCAGTTCTATTTCCAGTTTTTTAAGGAATCTCCACACTGTTCTCCATAGTGGCTGTACTAGTTTGTATTCCCACCAACATGTAAGAGGGTTCCCTTTTCTCCTCACCCTCTCCAGCATTTATTGTTTGTAGACTTTTTGGTGATGGCCATTCTGACCAGCGTGAGATGGTACCTCATTGTGGTTTTGATTTGCATTTCTCTGATAATGAGTGATGTTGAGCATCTTTTCATGTGTTTGTTAGCCATCTGAATGTCTTCTTTGGAGAAATGTCTATTTAGTTCTTTGGCCCATTTTTTGATTGGGTCGTTTATTTTTCTGGAATTGAGCTGAATTGAGGTTGTATATTTTTGAGATTAATTCATGTCAGTTGCTTCATTTGCTATTATTTTCTCCCATTCTGAAGGCTGTCTTTTCACCTTATAGTTTCCTTCATTGTGTCAAAGCTTTTAGGTTTAATTAGGTCCCATTTGTTTATTTTTGCTTTTATTTCCATTACTCTGGGAGGTGGATCATAGAGGATCCTGCTGTGATTTATGTTGGAGAGTGTTTTGCCTATGTTTTTCTCTAGGAATTTTATCATTTCTGCTCATATGTTTAGATCTTTAATCCATTTTGAGTTTATTTTTGTGTATGGTGTTAGAAAGTGTTCTAGTTTCATTCTTTTACAAGTGGTTGACCAGTTTTCCTAGACCCACTTGTTAAAGAAATTGTCTTTTCTCCATTGTATATTCTTGAAGCAGACATTTATTTTTTTAAAGATGTGGGAAGAAGAGGCACATCTCTCCATGCTGTTCTTCAGAACTCTGCATTCAAATGGGTATATCTTTCCTTTTCTCCTTTGCCTTTTGCTTCTCTTCTCTTCTCAGCTATTTGTAAGGCCTCATCAGACAACCGTTTTGAATTTTGCATTTCTTTTTCTTGGGGATGGTCTTGATCACTGCCTGTACAATATTATGAACCTCTGTCCATAGTTCTTCAGGTACTCTATCAGATCTAATCCTTTGAATCTATTTGTCACTTCTGTATAATTGTAAGGGATTTAGGTCATACCGGAATGGTCTGGTGGTTTTCCTTATTTTCTTCAATTTCAGTCTGAATTTAGCAATAAGGAGTTCATGATCTGAGCCACAGTCAGTTCCCTGTCTTGTTTTTGCTGATTGTATAGAGCTTCTTCATTTTTGGCTGCAAAGAATAAATCAGTCTAATCTCACTATTGACCATATGGTAAGGCCATGTGTAGAGTCTTCTCTGGTGTTGTTGGAAGAGGGTGTTTGCTATGACCAGTGCGTTCTCTTGGCAAAGCTCTGTTAGCCTTTGACCTGCTTCATTTTGTACTCCAAGGCCAAATTTGCCTGTTACTCTAGGTATCACTTAACTTCCTACTTTTGCATTCCAGTCCCCTATAATGAAAAGGACGTCTTATTTGGGTGTTAGTTCTAGAATGTAGGTCAAGAAGCAACAGTTAGAACTGGACATGAAATAACAGACTGGTTCAAAATAGGGAAAGGAGTACGTCAAGGCTGTATAATGTCACCCTGTTTATTTAACTTATATGCAGGGTACATCATGTGAAATGCTGGGCTGGGTGAAGCACAGCTGTAATCAAGATTGTCGGGAGAAATATCAATAACCTCAGCTATGCAGGTAATACCACCCTTATGGCAAAAAGTGAAGAAGAAATGAAGAGCCTCTTGATGAAAGTGAAAGAGGAGAGTAAAAAAGTTGGCTTAAAGCTCAACGTTCAGAAAACTAAGATCATGGCATCCAAACCTGTCACTTTATGGCAAATAGATGGGGAAACAGTGGAAACGGTGAGAGACTTTATTTTCCTGGGCTCCAAAATCACTGCAGGTGGTGACTGCAACCATGAAATTAGAAGACGCTTGCTCCTTGGAAGAAAAGCTATCACCAACCTAGACAGCATACTAAAAAGCAGAGGCATTACTTTGCCAATAAAGGTCCACCTAATCAAAGCTATGGTTTTTCCAGTAGTCATGTATGGATGTGAAAGTTGGATTGTAAAGAAAGCTGAGTGCTGATGAATTGATGCTTTTGAACTGTGGTGTTGGTGAAGACTCTTGAGAGTCCCTTGGACTGCAAGGAGATTAAACCAGTCAGTCCTAAAGTAAATCAGTCCTGAGTATTCATTGGAAGGAGTTATGCTGAAGCTGAAACTTCAATACTTTGCCCACCTCATGGGAAGAACTGACTGATTTGAAAAGACCCTGATGCTGGGAAAGATTGAAGACAGGAGGAGGAAGGGACAACAGAGGATGAGATGGTTGGATGGTATCACTGACTCAATGGACATGAGTTTGAGTATGCTCTGGGATTTGGTGATGGACAGGGAAGCCTGGAGTGCTACAGTCCATGGGGTTGCAAAGAGTCAGACACGACTGAGTGACTGAACTGACTGAACTGAATTGCTTTAAGTACATTTTGCTTTAATTTTAATACATGTGAAATGTCACAAGTATGCTTGGTTCTGAGGGATTTTAAAGTTGTTTCATTTTTACTTGTCTCTAAATTGTGATTTCCATCTATAGAGTTTTGTGATATTTTATGATATCATCTTAAAGGCTACCTGGAGCATAACTTTCAAACATAATTTTAATTTAATCCAAAGGAAAATGTTTTAGAATCAGGATTAGAAAATCTTGGCTTGGAAATTTCACATATAGTTCTTTGATGTTTCAAAATTGCCTCTGCTTTCATATTTGTAGTGATGAGAGCCCTGATTTTGGAGCCAAACTGCCTTTGTTTGGTTCTGGGTCTGCCACTTAAAAGTGCAGACTGATTTGTCCTCCCTAAGCCCTGGTTTTAGAAACGGCAGAGGATCCAGAGATCAAATTGCCAACATCCTCTGGATCATCGAAAAAGGAAGAGAGTTCCAGAAAAACATCTATTTCTGCTTATTGACTATGCCAAAGCCTTTGACTGTGTGGATCACAATAAACTGTGGAAAATTCTTTAAGAGATGGGAATACCAGATCACCTGACCTGCCTCTTGAGAAACTTATATGCAGGTCAAGAAACAACAGTTAGAACGGGACATGGAAAAACAGACTGGTTCCAAATAGGAAAAGGAGTACGTCAAGGCTGCATATTGTCACTCTGCTGATTTAACTTCTATGCAGAGTACATCATGAGAAACGCTGGGCTGGATGAAGCACAAGCTGGAATCAAGATTGCCAGGAGAAATATCAATCATCTCAGATATGCAGTTGACACCACCCTTATGGCAGAAAGTGAAGAAGAACTCAAAAGCCTCTTGATGAAAGTGAAAGAGGAGAGTGAAAAAGTTGGCTTAAAGCTCAACATTCAGAAAACGAAGATCATGGCATCTGGTCCCATCACGTCATGGGAAATAGATGGGGAAACAGTGGAAACAGTGTCAGACTTTATTTTTTTGGGCTCCCAAATCACTGCAGATGGTGATTGCAGCCATGAAATTAAAAGACGCTTACTCCTTGGAAGAAAAGTTATGGCCAACCTAGATAGCATATTGAAAAGCAGAGATACTACTTTGCCAACAAAGGTCTGTCTAGTCAAGGCTATGGTTTTTCCAGTGGTCATATATGGATGTGAGAGTTGGACTGTGAAGAAAGCTGAGCACTGAAGAATTGATGCTTTTGAACTGTGGTGTTGGAGAAGACTCTTGAGAGTCCCTTGAACTGCAAGGAGATCCAACCAGTCCATTCTGAAAGAGATCAGCCCTGGGATTTCTTGGGAAGGAATGATGCTAAAACTGAAACTCCAGTACTTTGGCCACCTCATGCGAAGAGTTGACTTATTGGAAAAGACTCTGATGCTGGGAGGGATTGGGGGCAGGAGGAGAAGGGGATGACAGAGGATGAAATGGCTGGTTGGCATCACTGACTCTATGGATGTGAGTTTGAGTCAACTCCAGAAGATGGTGATGGACAGGGAGGCCTGGCGTGCTGCGATTCTTAGGTTGCAAAGAGTCGGACACGACTGAGCGACTGAACTGAACTGAAGCCCTCAACTTCCTTGCCTAGAATGTGTGGTCAATATTAGTACTTGCCTTGTAGGGTTGTTGTATACACTTGGTGAACTAAACCATGTAACGTGTTTAGCACGTTACAAGTATTCGAAGTATACTTAGTACATTACAAGTATTCTAAGAATACTTGTCACATGCCAAGGATTCTTTTTATGTAAATTATTATTGTTCAGGGCTTCCCACGTAGCTCAGTCAGTAAAGGATCTGCCTGTAATGTAGGAGACCTGAGTTTAATTCCTGGGTTGGGAAGTTCCCCTGGAGAAGGAAATGACAACCCACTCCAGTATTTTTGCCTGGAGAATCCCATGCACAGAAGAGCCTGGCAGACTACAGTTCATGAGATCACAAGAGTCAGAGACAACTTAGTGCTATCTTTCTTTCTATTATTGTTCAGGGGAGCATAGTATGCCATTTAGGGAGTAAAGAATTTGTATAAAGAAAAAATAGTAACAGGAAAATAAAATTCCAGAATCATGCTTAATTTTGCTAGAGTTCAAGTTTTTATAGTTTAATGTGTAACCCCAAACTAAGGCTTTGAATGACATATTGTGGTAAGATTTTATGCAAAGAGAATCATTGGTAAGATAATTGTTGCCCAGGCAGTATTACTCTAAACAGTTGCTTCAATTTTAAGTCAGCTAAATTTTTAAATGGAGTATACTGTAGAAGTAAAGTAATTATTCTGAGTACCTGCCTGAGTTACTTTAAAATGTCTTCTAAAAACTGAAATTATTCTCTTTACTCTTAGAATGGAATTAGACTACGCATAATAAACTATAAGTAAACTTGTCTTTGACCATCCCACTCCTCCTTTATTTTTTGGAGGCAAAAGGAATTTTCGTTTCAGTTGTCTTGGTGCTCCAAATTTAGAAAGCGATGTGGTTGCTAATGATTTGGCAGCTAGTGATTATTAATTTTACATGTGATCTTGCAAAAATTTCAGCATTTTTTTTCAGTTTTGATGGACATACAAATTCAACTTTTTGGGGACTGTATGAACCACGTACACATCAGTGCAGTGTTCTAGCTTGTAGAACCAACATGAGTAATCAGCACTTTTGATTAACATAACCCCAAGGAAGAATTAAACCTGTTAAATGTTTGTTTATAATGGATGTGGCTATTTTTTAAAAGCAAACATTAGAAAATGTTTTGCTTCTGAAGATTTTCCTAATTGGTAAATATGTTCATATGATCCTTGTGTTTAAAGAAAGGAATTGTGCTTAATATGTATTTTCTAAATTGTAAAAAATGATTACTACATTAGACCTTATTTTTAGAAAAATAAAGCCTTTTCTGTAATCTAAGGTTATCTTTTCCCTTCTGATTTTCAGATTTTGGATGATGAAATTCAAGCAGATTTTTATATAGCTGTTCCAGAAATAATGCCCGAGCTTAATCCATTAAGGAAGAAACTGAAAACAAGATTTCCTAAGTTTAATCGAAGTAAGGGAGAGTTCTTTTACTACTTCAGTACTCTGTCAACAACTTTCTAATATATATGTTTAATTAGAAAACAAAATTGCTAATATATGTGTAGAGTAAATACTATGCTCTGGTATTTCAGTTTTGTGTTACACAAGAACGTGTAGAATTTTTTTCCTTTGGCATTAATATTGGTGATTTAATGTAATTTGAAAACCTAGTTGCTTTATAATACCAGATCTTTAAATTTAGGCCATATTCTTGTTTTAAATTAGTGGAACACATTACCCACTAGGTATATTATCATCATACTATCTTATGTCTCTTTATCAAAACAACACGTATGCTCGTTTATGTTAGCTTTCATCATCTGTATATGCTGGCTTTCTGTGTATGGTTCTGCAGTTATTTTCCCTGAGAAACTTTCCCCTTGTGAATATTTGCCCCTTACGAAATTTAGTAAGAAAAGTACGGGTGCTCCATAAATAGCCTTGTTATAAAGTATGAAGTATTATATGATAAATTCACAAGATGCAGTAGATGTTCATTAGAGGAGGAATTTATACGTAGATGGGGAAATCAGAGAAGGCATCTTAAAGGGGGTGACGTTTAAACTGTACGTTGAATAATTTGATGAGCAGACTAAGAGGGATATTTTAAGTAGAATCTGTTAATCATAGACACTGAAGTAAGTCAGAAATTACAGACTGCATTGAAGAAATATCAGTTAGTTTTCTTTGGCGGTAGTGAATGGTACCCCTACTTTGAAATGAAAAAGAATATGTTAGAAAGGTAGATTGATGCTGTATTGAGCAGAATCTTGAATAAGATCCTCAGAAATTTGGACCTTGATTCTGTATTCAGCAGGACTCTCTTAGAAGTTTTTTTAAGTTGGGGGATTCTTTAGAGCTTTAATCTAGCAAGAGTGTGTAAAATGTACTGGCATGAAATCATGCAAGGAGACCAGTTCAGATGCAGTTGCCAGAGATTAATAAAGGTGAGGCTTAAAGTCTTCATAATGAGTCTGGAGTAAAGAGGACAGATGTCAAAGATAATAGAACTTTGCACTATGTAGTTAGCAATGGACATGTTGAGAGAAAGAAAGGAAAGAGTCAAATGATGCTGAGATTTTTCAGCCTAGGGATCTCTTCTAATAAGTTGATATCATTAATGCAAATGGGGAGTAGGTTTGGGAGGAAAGAGTACATTCACTAGCAGACATAGTTCCTTTTAGGTGGTGCTGAATATCTGCTGTAGATAGATGTTTTTTCAAATAAAATTTTGTAAGGTAAAAGAGCAGATATTTTAAAATTATTTTACTAGATCTTCAAATTTTAACTCTAGTTGAGCTAAAAAAAATCCTGCTAAAATTCTTCATACATGATAGCCACTAATGCTCATCTGAGTTAAAGACCATGTTCTGTACTGTAAGCAAATTCAAATGGACTCTTCAGTTCTTTTGTTATATTGGAGTTTTGTTTATTTTTAATAGCCTGCAATGAATAACACATCCTTGTGAGATATTGGACGGAGGTTTGGTGCTTGTTAGTAGGAATTTCCATTATAGTAGTGTTTGTTTTCATGGAATCACACTACATTCTTTCCTAAATAAGACCTGAAATTGAACATTATTTTAAAAATTAAACCAGAATTGCAGTTGAATTTGAGGGTAAGTCTCTTAAGTTTTTTCCTAATTGAATTCAAGCTCAATAAAGCCAAATAATACTAAATATAGTCAATTAAAAGTAAAACTGAATACCGAGTTTATCTGTATTCAGCTCGCTCATTGCTTTGCACGGTTAACTGGTTTTTCATGGAAATTAATTTTGTCACCTTTGCGAACTTTATCCATTCTTTGAATAATTTTTGGTCTCAGTTTCCTTTAGTGTTGAGGTTTTTTAATTGCCATTTTCATCACAAAATTTGGGATAATTAGTTTTAGTCTGAAAGGTTTTCAAAGAACATTTCTTCATCACAAATAAGAAAAGTTTCCCCTGAAAATGTTTATTTTTATTAGTGGGCTTTACTTTATTTCTGCTTTCATAATGAATCATAGCTTCTGTATACTATGGTCAAGTTACCTAGGTATGTCCCCTACCTCTATTTGCTTACCAAAGCATCTTGGAAAAACAGACAGACCTTTCACCTTCCCCAGCTTTTTCTTCTCACCCCCACACGATCTGTTCAACAGCACTGGCAAAACATTTGTGTTCTTTAAACATGAAGACAAACGATTAACCTGTCAAAAATGTTAAAACAGAGTACACCAGATGTGCATTAGAACAAATGAAGCTTGTTTTATGCATTTTTAGAGCTTATTCAGATTCTTGTTTAGGAACATTTGATTCCCCTTACATCCAACAAAAGATGTAAGGGTAAAGTAGGAATTACGTTTTGAGCAATGGATGGAATTAAAAAACAAACAAACAAGCCCCTGCAGCTGAGCTCATTAGTTTCCCATTTTGTCTTACATTTTGTCTTTGTAATGGGAGTGGGTGTAACTAACTTGGCTGGACTGAATGTGCACATTTTGCAGCATGTTTAATGCTGCAGTTTTGTTTTATTTTAATTGCTTACGTAACTATAAGCAAGTTCTCTTTTTTTCCCAATGCACATTTGGCATATTTTCTTAGTATTTCTTTTTTATCTCATTAAAAAAAAGACATTTAAAACTTGCTTTTCAAAATTTCTTTGGAAGAAATTGGGTTTCATTTTCCTTGTCAACTAGCTTCCCCCCAGTTCCCTGCCACAATGTAAACTCTAACATTTTTTCATATCTAACATAGATATATACATTTTATTGATATTTTAAAAGTTTTCTTTATTCCTAATGTTACTAACATTTACTAAACAGAAAATACTAGTGTGAAAATATCTTGACTTATAAAGCATACTAAGTTGTTGGCAGGTAAGGGACATGATTAGAAAATCGGACCCATTACTGTGTGTTCCTCTTAACACATAGCTCTTAGAACTGAACATCAGTGTTGCAGTTGGGAGTCTTGTCAAAAGGATATTCCAGCAGGCTTGTCTATAGAGTATTCACATCTACTGAGTAGGGCACTGCTTTCTGTAAGGAAGTTGCTTTTGTATTGTATTTGAGAGTAATGGATGTAAAATGATTGAAATCTAATGTCAGTTATTTTTAGCTCATAGATCAACATGCTGTACTTAAGAGTATTGCTTGCATTATTGAAACAATTAGAATTTTTTGGTCATATGAAGAAAAATGATAAAGCAAATGGAATTTTTGCAGGGTAACAAATTTGAAATTTTTCTAAATTTCCCTCTCTTGTGTACTAATAATTTAAAACTATTTATGTGTGAAAGATTCCAGTGATGATTAGGTATGATTATTACTGCTATAGATGAATTAGTGATGTATTACAACTGGTGCTATTGATCTTCTTTATTTCCCTTACTCCAGCCATAGTTGCTTCCTTGCTGTTACTCATACACACCAAGTTTTCTCCCTTCTCAGGTCTTTGGATTCATTGTCCTATCTGTCTGTAATGCTTTTTACTAATTTGTCTGGCTCACATTCTTATTCAAGTATCACCTAGATGGAGAGACCTTCTGTGACCATTCTATTTAAATATTAATCTCCACTTCCCATTACCACTAGATTTCTCATTATCGTATTTTTACCTTCTTTCTTTTAAGGCTTATCAATCTTGGCATCTTACATTTTTAATTTGTGGATGTGTGTTCAATTTCTTCCATTAGCATAAGGGCGTTTTTGGTTTTGTCCACTAGTATAGTCTCATGACCTAGAATAGCATCTGGCACATAGTAGGTACTCAACAAACATATCATATGTGTCAAGCCTTGAATGTGATGGCTATGAACAAGAGAAAGTCCATACGGGTACAGAGTGAATAGTTTTGTTTTCTGCACTAGACAAGCTGACTTACTAAGCATTTATTTTTAATTTAATTAACTCAGATTTCTCTAGTTAAAGAAATAGACCAAAACAAAGCACATAACCTCAAAACCTTTATTTGTTTCCACTGTCCTTTATAGCAGTGATCTTACTTCTTTCTGTTGTCTCATACCAAGTTTCTCAGGCATGTCTCTTTAGTGATTGGCTGTCTCTATTTCCTTTCCAATTGTTATTCTTCCTTACATACTTTTCTCTCATAACTCAGCTCAAATGTTGCTCTCACTACTAATCTCTGTTCTTTCTTTTGTCACATTTAAAGGTCTCTTTTTAATTTTCTCTTTTTCTTGATACTAATTTTTACACTGTACAATATATATATTTTTTATTTTATTTTATTTTTAAACTTTACAATATTGTATTGGTTTTGCCAAATATCGAAATGAATCTGCCACAGGTATATATGTGTTCCCCATCCTGAACCCTCCTCCCTCCTCCCTCCCCATACCATCCCTCTGGGTCGTCCCAGTGCACCAGCCCCAAGCATCCAGTATAGTGCATCAAACCTGGACTGGCGACTCGTTTCATACATGATATTATATGTATTTCAATGCCATTCTCCCATGTCATCCCACCCTCTCCCTCTCCCACAGAGTCCAAAAGACTGTTCTATACATCAGTGTCTCTTTTGCTGTCTTGTATACAGGGTTATTGTTACCATCTTTCTAAATTACATATATATGCATTAGTATACTGTATTGGTGTTTTTCTTTCTGGCTTACTTCACTCTGAATAATAGGCTCCAGTTTCATCCACCTCATTAGTACTGGTTCAAATGTATTCTTTTTAATGGCTGAGTAATACTCCATTGTGTATATGCACCACAGCTTTCTTATCCATTCATCTACTGATGGGCATCTAGGTTGCTTCCATGTCCTGGCTATTATAAACAGTGCTGCGATGAACATTGGGGTACACGTGTCTCTTTTCCTTCTGGTTTCCTCAGTGTGTATGCCCAGCAGTGGGATTGCTGGATCATAAGGCAGTTCTGTTTCCAGTTTTTTAAGGAATCTCCACACTGTTCTCCATAGTGGCTGTACTACTAGTTTGCATTCCCACCAACATACACTGTACAATCTTAACACTTTTTTTTCCTAACTACTCCTCCTTTGTCTTCCCTGCCTCCTTACATTCTACTTTCTTTATCCCTGTCATATTCCCTGGTGAAGAAGAGAGAAGGTACATTAGTATGAAATACCTATATGTTAGTATAGATTATGTTCATTATGAAAATTAAATAGAATTAGGAGAAGAGAAAGGAAAAGAAAGAGGAGAAAAGTAGACAAATGTAAAAGCACAGAGAAAAAAGAAAATAGAGAAAGAGGAGGCTATAACTACATAATCTCAAAGCCCTAAAAATAGTGGGAAAGATTTAATCTTGGGCTATATTGAAAAGCAGAATTAAAGGGTGGCTAGCATAGACCTCCTTCTGTCTTGGCTTTATCTCTCACTGTGACTTTGAAAAAATTTTTGAACATTTTTGTGCCTTTGTTTTTCATCTCCAAAATGGATTTCATGATAACATGTCCCCATGGTGTTTTTATTATAATGTGCAAGAGCTCAGCACAGGCTAAGTACATGATGCATATGACCCTCTGTTACTATTGACTCCCTATAATTCCTAAACTAGCTATACATGTTCCACAATTACTTTTTTCTTTTTTTAAAAAAGTTTTTCCTAATTATTTTAGAAGTCATTCTTTTTCATGGCTTCATATATCGTTTCTACCTTTATAGCTCATTTATTGAATCAGCATATATTTATTGGGTGTCTACTGTGTGCCAGGCAGTACACTTAGTGCTGAAGATTAAAAGATGAATAGATAGTTCCCAGCTTTAAGGAGATGAAAATTGACAGGTGAGAGATAGTAACAAACTGCTGCTCTAAGATGCAGGAAGTGTGCTAGTAGAAAATGTACAAAGTGCTTAGAGGAATGAGGAACACCTTGTAGAATCAGATTATATAAAGAAGGTAGCAGTGAAGTTGAGACTTTAACCATATATAGGCATTTTCTTTCCTGACTTCATGGGGAGAACATTCCAGGTGGAAGAAATGGCCTGTTCTAACGCACAAAAGTGTGAGTCAGCCAGTTGTGTTCAGAAAATTATAACTAGCTTTCTATCGTTTGTTACGTAACATGCTATCAGATAGGTCAGTGGGGTTAGCAGTGATAAGCAGTGGGCCAGATCATGGAGGACTTTGTGTGCCATACTATGGAGATTAGATTTTTATCCTCTGTGAAGGTAGGTGCTGTTGAAATCTATTGCTCAGAGGAATGAAATATGATTTGCTTGCTAGAATGACTCTATATGGGAGCTTTGTAAGTGATAGGGTGGTGATGTGAGGATAATGAAATTTTAAGAACAGAGAACAGTGAGGTAGCGAATGCAGCGGGCTAGGGGGAAGAGGAATAAGGGCAGAATCTGAGCAGTAACAGTGACGACGACGAAGAAGGCTGTTGTGGAATAGTGAGGAGGTAAAATTAACAGGAGTTACTAATTAGGTGTGGAAGGTAAGGGAGAGAGGAGTCTTGAATGAGTCCCTAATGTCCTCCTTGAGTAGTCCAGTGAGTATGATTTTAAAGATAGATACAGAAGAGATGAAGCAGGTTTGGGCAGGACAATAACATCGTGATGAGATAGGAAGGATGGAGGTGGACACAAATCTGTTGTTTTCTGGAAGAAAATGTTAAGATGAAGTAGGCTGTGATAAATAAATGTGCACATTGTAATCTCTAGAACAAGTAAAAACATACACAAAAAGAGGTACAGCTTAAAACTAAATAAAGGAATAAAAATGATATACTAAATTTTTTTCTTGAAAACAAAAGAAAGCAGTGTAGAACAGAGAAACAAATGAGATGAGACAAATAGAAGATGTGTATCAAAATAGAGACCTAAATCAAGCCATATCATTAGTCACATTAATTGGAAATTGAATAAACATTTCAACCAAGAGGCAGAAATTATAAGACGATGAAAAAACAATCCAATTATATTCTGTCTACAGGAGACACACTTCATATTCATACACACAAAGAAGCTGAAAGGAAAATGAAGAGTAAAAATATACCATAAAAACATTAACCATTAGAGAACTGAGTTGGCTATTTTAATACCAGACAAAATGAACTTTTAAGACAAGGAGTTTACTAGAGAAAAAGATGGATATTCTGTAACAATAACAGGACATGCTCAGCTACAGAGAGAGCCACAACATACATGAAGCACACACTGACAGAATTGAAAAGAGAAATAAGCTAAACAAGTACAGTTGGAGATTTTAATGTTCTTCTCTTAGTAACTGATAGAACATATATATATAGAAAATCAGGAAGTACATAAAAGATTTGAACAGTACTGTCAACCAACTTGACCTTATTGTAGCTGTACTTAATAAGTGTTTGGTGTACACTTTTCAAGAGTACGTGGAACATTCAGGTTTAGACCATTTGCTGGGTTTTAACACAAGTCTTAATAAATTTAAAAGGCTTGCAATCATACAGAGTTTGATTTCTGGTAATAACAGTTAAGTCAGAAATCAGAAACTGAAAGAAATGCAAGAAATCTCTTTGCTACCCTATGGACTGCAGTACACCAGGCTTCCTTGTCCTTCTCCATCTCCCAGAGTTTGCCCATATTCAGGTGCATTGTAGTCGATGATGCCGTCCAACCAGCTCATTCTGCTACCAATAATATTGGTTATTAGGGAAATGCAAATTCACATCAACATGTTTTCGTTAAAAAGGGAGAGAGAGAGAGGAAAATAATATGTAAGTTCAAAGGAAGGAGGTTTTCTTTGTGATTGTTTTAGGATGGAACTGGTTTAAAAAACTCAAGTATATTAATACATTATTATCTCTGGTCTGTCGCTTTTTTCCAGTTTGTTATTTCTACGTATTGAGTATTCCATCAACACCTTCACTATAGTATTTTTTTTTTATAGTATGTTTTAATACGGAACTCTTCCTTCTTAAGCCCTGTCCTTTCCCACTTCATTATCATTACAACAGCACTGTGATATCAGACTCAGAATGATGAAGTCATTAATTTGTTCATTCTTTCAGCAAACATTTTTCATGTTGTACTCCTTATTAATTACCTACCTGCATTTGGGTGGAGATACTAAGTAGGTGGTTGGAGAGTCTGAGGGAACTTGTGGCCAGAAATATAAATTTGGCAGTTATCAGTGGGTAAATGTTTAAAGCAGTATGTTTAAAGAGATCACTTAAAGGCTGTCCATGGGTGGAAAAAGAGAGGTCATGTGACTGAACCCTCAGGTAGTCCACCTTTTAGAAATCAGCCAAGTAAGGGTAGCTCAGCCAACAGGAATAGAATGACTAACCAGTGAGAATAGAGTTTCAGAGGCCAAGTCATGACTCAGTAGGAAGAGGGGAGACATATTCTGTGAACTACTGTTGACGGGTCAAGTCAGAGAACACAGGATTATTCTCAGTGGAGTATTAGGGATGTAACTTGATGGAGGTAGGTCTGAGAGAAGGTGGAAGGAAAGAAAGCCGAGACAGAAAGGATGGGCAACTTTTTTGGAAAACTTAGCGTTCTTCAGAAAGTATTAGATGGTTATTGAAAGGCAGTATTTTGTTTTAAGATGGAACATTTTATAGCAAGTTTGTCAGCTGCTGCTGATGATCTGGGAAAGCAGAGGAAGCTGACGGTGTAGAGAGAGAGAGGGGTGGTGTCGCTGTATTGGTGAGGAGGTATGGGATCCAGTGCTTAGATGAAGAGCATTGGCCTTCATAAGAACACAGACAGTTCATCCATATGATAGGGAGGAAAGCAGGTTTGTAGGTATAGATTCAAGTCAGTCAGCAGGTAATTTTTTTTTTTTAACGTATAACTCCTCTTTTTTGGATTTCATTCTTAGCTAGGTCACCACAGAGCATAGATAGAGTTACGTATGTATGCTAAACAGTAGGTTCTCATTAGTTGTCTATTTTATACGTAGTAGTGTGTATATATATATACATCAGTCTCAATCTCCCAGTTCGTCCCACCCCATCCCCCTTCCCTCCTTGGTATCCATACATTTGTTCTTTATGTCTGTGTCTCTATTTCTGCTTTGTAGATAAGTTCATCTGTACCATTTTTATACACTCCACATATGTACATTAATATATGTAAACTGGATAAGCAACAAGGTCCTAGTATATAGTGTGATAAACCATAATGGAAAAGAATGTGAAAAATACTGTGTGTGTGTATATAGATAACTGAATCACTTGGCTGTATAGCAGTAATTAACACAGTGCTATAATTCAACTGTTACTTCAATAAAAAATGAATTTTAAAAAGTTTAAGGTAAAACTAAAAATATATGTATATATATTTTTATATATTAAATTTGAGTTAAAATGTTTATGATCAAAGGTTAGAAGGGTATAATGTATGTTTGGAGTCTCCTGCATGATCCTTTGAAAATTCTTGGTTTTTACCTTGATTCCTTTTTTCTCCTTTGTTTATTCAACTGCATCTTTTTCTCTACCTTAATGGGGGACAAAGTAGCATTAGAATCCAGTAAACTTTCACTTTTTATCTCTTTCTTCATGCCAGCTTCTGTAACCATTGGTTTAGTAATGAGCTGCCTCCAGATTGTATCACTCAGTGAGATATTATTTCTACTGCTAGCTCTTGCTGCTTTTCTAGTTCCTTCCTTATGGTAAGGCAGGTCAGATGAATTTCATGTAAAGGTAAGTAAAATGTTCTTTAAAGATTTCAAGACTCCCCTGTTTCAGCTTTTATCTTGTGTTACTCTATAGGTTTTAATTTGCCATCAATGTTTCTAAAGTTTGATAAGCATCATCATTGTATACACTTATTTATTGTTTATTACTGTGGAACAATAATATCACAGATTTAGTGCCTTAAAACAACGCACATTTCCTGTATCAGTGTCTGTGTATCAGGAATGTGTGTGCAGCTAAGCTGCGTTTTCTGCTTCAGTGTCTCAGAGCTCCAGTCGGGGTATCAGCTGGAGCCATGGTTTTGTCTGAGGCTTGACTGAGGAAGATTTGCTTCCAGATTCATATGGCTTTTTGGCAGAATCCAGTTCCTTGCAGGTTTCTGGACTGAGGGTCTCAGTTTCTTGGCTCATGGCTCTCTCCATATGCCCCCGACAACATTGGATCTTGTTTCTTCAGAGCCAGTAGGGAGAGAGACTCCTTCAAGATAAGCATTGCATTTTTATGTCATGTAATCAGTTATGCATAATCATCATGTCTCTTGCCTAGAAGCATGTTGCAGGTCTCATCCACACTCAAGTGGGAGGGTATCACACAAGGGCATGAACACCAGGATATGGGTCACCATAAAGTCTGTTTGCCACAAATCATTTTTTATATCTTAACTTGGATTGAATGTTTCTCTTATTTAGTAATTTTTGCTACTTGTATAGATATAGTGATAACTTTGGATTTCTTGTTTTTCTAACCAGATTCCGTTGGCCGGGACATCCCCAAAATGCTTGAATTATTTAAAACTGGACTTGAAATTAAGGTAGATGAAGAAAGGGAGAACTTTCTGGAGACGAAAATAGCAACAGTAAGTTATAGTGAATATTATTCAGTAACCCCTTTCTTTTTTATTGAAGTGATTCATTAATAATTTATAACATATCAGTCCTTTGAACTTGTCCTTGTCACTGACATTAGGAGTGGCACTAAATATATATATACTTTTTTTTGTGGGTTGAATTCATACATTTTAATGGTGCTGTAGAAGTCCTTTTCTAGAGTTACGTGCTACTCTCTGACATTTTCTTATACTTTGCCTTATTTGTCAACTCTGTGTTATTTTTGCTCTCTAATATTTTAAGCGTTTTGGGAGCTGGGTCTAGATCTTATATATACCTTATAGGATATTGCATAATGCTGAGTCTGTAGTAAATATTTAATACTACCTTAAGGGAATTGAGTAATTTGATTTTAATAAATTGTTTCTGATTATCCCTGCTTATGTATTAAAAACTGCCCACTTACAGAAGATGCTGAAATTAATTTCCAA
The DNA here is from genome assembly GCF_032452875.1 of Bos javanicus. Taxonomy (NCBI): domain Eukaryota; kingdom Metazoa; phylum Chordata; class Mammalia; order Artiodactyla; family Bovidae; genus Bos; species Bos javanicus. The sequence continues at coordinate 92,909,855 of NC_083873.1, forward strand.
AATCATTTTTGAGACATTAATATAGATAAGTCAGATTTATAGAGGACTGTGTTTTGAAACATAGTTTTTGCTAGTATTTTTTAATACTACAGAATTTCTAACATACCTATTTAATGTATGTAATTTTTTTCCTATGCAATAACTATAATAATATTGTTAGCCAAATTTACACGATGTTAACCAAGTGCCAGGCACTATTCTAAACGCTTTTCATATGTTCTTTTAATCCTGAACCCTATGAGAGGTGAATTACCATCTCTGTTTTATAGATGCAGGGATAGAAGCCCAAAGAGATTAAGTAATTTTTCTAATGTCTCACAGCTAGTATGAGGCATACTAGGTATTTGAACCTCAGGAGTCTCAAGAGTCCAGGCTCTTTAGCCTTACACCATCTTGCCTCATAACTGGAATTACTTGAAGAGCTGTTATTCCTCCTCCCATGCTACTCCTGAGAGCAATTCTACATTAAAGCCAACAGCTAGAAGTCCAAGGTCATGAGCTGAGTGTATTGCAGATCATCAAAAATATATAAAGGGCCCTTCGCTAATTTTATGGAAGGAAAACTTGGTGCAGAAAGGGGGCAACAAGTTTATTCCAGTCAGGGATTGGGAAACCTCTTATCACCTCCATTATCATCAAAGCTTGGCTCTAATTCATTTGGCACTAGCTCTACTGGAATCTGATGTTGGAATTTTCTTGTTCCCGAAAGGCCCTTGGCTGTGCATCTTCTTTCTCAGGGATGACAACATTGTAATATGAAACACAAGCAGAAAACCAAATACAAATTTTAAGATCATATTCTGGAGTTGTAGAGACATAGCTTGACTACCTGTTCTGCTACTTAAAGGATGGCAGGTTTCGGACAAATTTCTTTCCTGTTTTTCAATTTTTTTAAATTGAAGTGTGGTTGATATATAATATTATTTGTTACAGGTGTCCAATATAGTGACTCACATATTTTAGAGGTTATACTCCATTTATATTTTTATAAAATATTGTCTATATTTCCCATGTTGTACAATATATCCTTGTAGCTTATTTTATACATAGTAGTTTATATCTCTTTAACCCCTTACTCCTATATTGCCCCTCCTAAACAAGTTTCTTATATCTCAAACTTCCTCATCTATAAAATTTATATAGTAATATCTATTTCATAGTATGGTTTTGAAGATTAAAAACTTTAGAATGGTATCTATCAACTATTGTTACTCTTTTGGTTGGACTTTTTGGGTCTGTAAAGTATCTTTATAAGACTCTTTGTTCCTAGTTTTATCTTTTTCTTAAGTAATGTTTTCAGTATATTTAATAGTTAATAATTTATGTATATATCCTGACTCAGTGTATAATAAACCATGGCATGTCATTCATTCTTTTTAACAAATATCACAGTGATTGAGACATGGGCTTCAGACCAGACTTACCTGGGTTTTTTAGAGATATAATGCTTTTTTTAATGAAAAATAAATTAATCTGTGCTTAAATAGAATCTTTTTGAGTACTACTGAAATAGTATAGTAGAGTAGGATGTTTAAAGAATGGTTTCATAGGTGTGGATTCAAATCTTAGTTCTGGGTTAGAACTGATCGAACTTTATGAGCCTCAGTTTCCCCCCTTTCTCTATTTTCCCTATATATAACATGATGTTGTTGGTATATACTTTCTAGATTAGGAAGGAATGGATGAGATAATGACCTAATAACTATAAAGATAAAAATTCTAGGCTTCCCGAGGTGGTGCTAGTGGTAAAGAACCCGCTTGCCAATATAGGAGACATAAGAGACATGGGTTTGATCCCTGGGTTGGGAAGATCCCCTGGAGGAGGGCATGGCAACAACTCCAGTGTTCTTGCCTGGAGAATACCATGGACAGAGGAGCCTGGCGAGCTACAGTCTAGGGGGTTGCAAAGAGTCACACACGACTGAGTGACTTAGCATGCAAACACATGCACGCACTTCTGGCTAAGATGGAGTAACAGGGACTTTAATTACACCCCGCCCCAACACACACACCTAAAGCAGTCAGCATTATGTTGATACCAAAACCAGGCAAAGGAAATGACATTCCATAATGTCATAAATGTAAATATTAAAATTATAAGCTAAACTTTAGCAAATAGAGTCTAGCAGTGTGTAAAAGAATAACATATCATGATCACTTAGGGCTTATCTTAGGAATACAGGTTGCTGCTGCTGCTGCTGCTAGGTCGCTTCAGTCATATCCGACTCTGTGCAACCCCATAGACAGCAGCCCACCAGGCTCCCCCGTCCCTAGGATTCTCCAGACAAGAACACTGGAGTGGGTTGCTGTTTCCTTCTCCAATGCATGAAGGTGAAAAGAGAAAGTGAAGTCTCTCAGTCATGTCTGACTCTTAGCAACCCCATGGACTGCAGCCTACCAGGCTCCTCCGCCCATGGGATTTTCCAGGCAAGAGTACTGGAGTGGGGTGCCATTGCCTTTTCTGAGGAATACAGGTTAGTTTAATACTAAACAATCACTGTAATTTACCACATTTGTTTGTTGTTCAGTCGCTAAGTCATGTCCGATTCTTTGCGACCTCACGAACCGCAGCATGCCAGGCTTTCCCTGTCCTTCACTATCTCACTGAATTTGCTCAAACTCATTGAGTCCGTAATGCCATCCAACCATCTCATCCTCTGTCGTCCCCTTGTCCTCTTGCCCTTAATTTTTCCCAGCATCAGGGTCTTTTCCAGTGAGTCAGCTCTTTGCATCAGGTGGCCAAAGTATCGGAGCTTCAGCTACAGGATCAGTCCTTCCCATGATTATTCAGAGTTGATTTCAACTAACTAAAAATCAAGTCATGTGATCATCTCTGTAGATACAGAGAAAACATTTGACAGAATCCAACACTCCTTCCTGATTAAAAAGTCTCAGCAAACTAGGAATGCAAGTTAATGTCTTTAACCTGGTAGAACATCTAAGAAAAATCAACAGCTGATATCATACATAGTAATGAAAGGCTGAATGCTTTCCTCCCAAGATCAGGACCAAGATACGGATATCCACTCTCACCAGTTCTTTTCATTGTTAATCTCAGGATTCTAGGTAGTATATTCAGGCAGAAAAAAAAAAGACATCCCATTAGAAAGGAGGAATAAAACTGTCATTTTTCACAGGATGACATGATTCAGCTACTAGAACAAGGAAGTGAGTTAAGTAAGTTTCAGAATACAAGGTTAATATACAGAAATCAGATTGCTTCTATATAACAGCAATGAACGTTTGGAAATTAAAATTTAAAACTAAGGAATGTCAAAGTATTATTAAATAAGTATGAAATACTTAGGGATAAATCTGACAAAAGATAAAACTCCATACACTGGAAACTTCAAAACATCATCAAGAGAAATTAAATAGATCTAAGTAAATGATAAGATGAACCGTCTTCATGGATCAATAAACTTAATATTGTGAAGATGTCAGTTGTCCCTAAAGTAATGTATAGACTGTATGGATCAAAATCCCATTAAAATTTTTTGTAGAATTGACATGATTCTAAAATTCACGTGGAACTACAAAGGACTTAGAGGAGTCAAAATAGCCTTGACAAAGAACAAAGTTGGATGGAGATCTATCTGACTTCAAGATTTAAAAAGCTACAGTAATTTAGACAATGTGATATTGATGTCAAGAAACAAAACAATCAGTGGAATAGAGAGAAGAAAAAAAAGTATAAAACACGTATGGACAACTGATTTAAAATAATGTGCAGAAGCATTTTTAATGGCAAAGCAGTAGACTTTTCAACAAATGGCACTGGAACAATTAGATATCTATATGAGATAAAATGAACTTTGATCCATACTTCATACCATACTTAATTACCTCAAAATGTATCAAAGACCTAAATATAAAGTTTAAAATTATAAAACTTCTAGAAGAAAAAGTTGGATTAGGGAATAATGTCTCAGATATAAACCAAAAGCATGATCCACAAAAATAACAAATTGGTAATTCATACTTTTTAAAAATTAAAAGCTTTTTCTCTTTAAAAAAGCTATTAAGAGAATGAAAAAATAAATCACAGATTGGGATAAAATACTTGCAAATCATCTCTCTGATAAATCCACAATATATAAAGAACTCTTAAAACTCAACAATTAAACAGTCTAGTTTTAAAAGTCAGAAGATTTGGAATACCTCATAAAAGTATAACAAACACACGGCAGATAAATGACAAACATTGAAATATGCTCAGCATTATTAGTCATTATGGAAATACAAATTAAAATCACAATGAGATATAACTGCACATCTACTAGAATGTCTAAAATTTAAAAAACTGATCATACCAATGTTGGTGAGGATATGGAGTGACTGGAATGCTCATATGTTGCTGTGGGGATGTAAATGGTGAAATCCGTTTGGCAAACTGTTCTATAGTTTAACAAGTTTAATCCACCTACTATATGATCCCAGCACTTCACATTTAGATATTTGCTCAGGAGAAATGAAAGCATATGCTTAGATGCAAAGATTTATAAACAGATGCTTGTATCAGATTTATTTGTAATAGCCAAAACCCAGGAAACATATCACATGTCCATCGACAGGTAAATGTATAAACAAACTTTGTTATTCTATACAATTGAATTTTCTTTCATAATAAAAAGAAACATTGATACATGCTCTAACATGAATGAATGTTTAAAATATTGTGCTGAATGAAAAGGGCATACAAAAGTACATACTGTAGGATTCCATTTATATAAAATTCTGACAAATACAAAGTGATATGTAGTAACAGAAGGCAGCCTGGGAGTTGCTTTAGGGACAGGGTGGCTGGGATGGGGTGGGAATGAGGGATGACAAAGGAACACAAGGAATTGGGGACATGATTGACATGACTGTTATCCTGACTGGTGATGGTTTCAGGAGTATGTGAAAGTGTTAGATGCTCAGTCGTGTCCTACTCTTTATGACCCCATGGACTGTAGCCTGCCAGTCTCCTCTGCCCATGAAATTCTCCAGGTAAGAATAAAGGAGTAGGTACGCTTTCTTTTTTTCTAGGGGATTTTCCCAACCTGGAAATCAAACCCAGGTTTCCTGCATTGTGGGCAGATTCTTTACCATCTGAGCCACCAGATAAGTGTATATGTATGTCAAAACTTGTTAGATTGACACTTCAAGAGTGTGTAGCATATCTCTTGGAATACTGTTTAGCAGTTAGAAGGAACAAACTATGGATACATAACCATGATGTGGATGAACATCAAAAACATGCTTAGTGAAAAAAAGCAGATGCAGAAACCACATTTATGTGAGATGTCCAAAAAAAGGGGTGAAACTGTAAAGACAAAAAGATTAGTGGTTGCCTGAGGCGAAGGGGTGGGCAAAACAGGCATTAACAGTAAATGCGCTTCAGAGATCGTTAGTTTGAAAACTGACTTATGGTGTTGGTAGAAAAAATTATTTAAAAAGTCATTGAATTATGATTTAGAAAATGGTGAATAATATAATATGCAAAATATGTCTCTATAAAGTTATCAAGTATACCTCAATAAAGATTTAAAAGGGAGTAAAAAATCTGTCTGTGATTGTATCTAATATAACTATTCCATAAAAATATTTATTATTATAATTATCAGAGGTAACAGACTTTAACAGAAAATCTTTGAAAACCCAAAGCACAGTAATATATCTTCCTTAAAAGTCTGAGATTTCCACAGGTGATGTCATTGTATAGTTGGAAATACTAGAGGTTTATTTTTTTTGTTGTTTTGTTGTTATTCCTTCGTGTGATACAAGGATTGGCTTTAGAATGAACGAATGGATGAAAGGGCACTGACAGCATTACATGCCCATTAGGGGTCCGCTTCGTTTTGGATAAAAGGAGGCTATCCAGAGCAGAGTTCACAAACTACATATGGCCCATGGACCAAATCCAATTGTGGCTGTTTTTTTAACAGACCCGTGACCTAAGAATGATCTTTAACAGTTTTGTGCGTGTGTGTGTGCTAAGATGCTCAGTTGTATCCGACTCTTTGTGATCCCATGCACTGCAGCATGCCAGTCTTCCCTATCCATCACCAACTCCCAGAGCTTGCTCAAACTCGTGTCTGTCAAGTTGGTGATGCCATCCAGCCATCTCATCCTCTGTTGTCCCCTTCTCCTCCTGCCTTCAATCTTTCCTAGCATCACGGTCTTTTCTAATGAGTCAGCCCTTTGGATCAGGTGGCCAAAGTATTGGAGCTTCAGCTTCAGCCTCAGTCCTTCTAATGAGTATTCAGGGTTGATTTTATTTAGGATTGACTGGTTTGATCTTGCAGTCCAAGGGACTCTCAAGAGTCTTCTCCAACACCACAGTTCAAAAGCGTCAATATATATTATATGTAGTGAATCAATAATTTATAAAAATTTAACTTAAACTAAACTTTTCAAACAATCCTTGTCAGTAATATTGAAAGTAAAAATTTTAATTCCTGAGGTTTCACAAAATGAGAGTCAGAATTAAGAGTGTTGTTCTCTATTCATTATAGGCATGTTTAGTCAGGTGTATTTTTTGACATTACACAGAAAAACTAAACAGTGTCCAGATACTATATATGTCCAGATTCTGTAGCCTAAACCTGCCAGAATAAAGACTTTAAAGTAATTTTCAAAGGGTGTCTGTTAGTATTTTATAACATACCACAAATCCATTTTATGTTAGCTGTGAGGCTGTCAGAAATATGTTTTGTTTTTTCTCTGATAGATTGCTTGTTTGATTTAAGAATCTTGGCCTCCAGCCTACTTTCCCAGTAAGCCAGTCCCATTGTTGATTGGTGTTCTTAACGTGTCCTTTATGATAAGGTAAAAGTTCTTTCTAATTTTCTGTTACTATTGACTTTCCCATTTTACAGAGGCACGCATAGTGTCTTTATATTTGTCAAAAACTGAAATGTTCTCTGTCTGTCTGCCTTCCTTCACTTTTGTTAATGTTGACTTCTTCACATATTTCAAAATCATATGTGGTAGTGTTGTAGTTAGGTTTCATTTGCTGAGACTGATGGAGATCAAAGATAGAACTTTTCACTAGGAAAAAAAATTCTCGAGCCGTAAAATATGGCACATTAGGACTTGTACTAGGGGCATTTATCAAGAGGAAAAGACACGAACTGTAGTTTAATGGAAAGCGTGGAGTGTGCGTATTTGGTTATTTAACCTCTCATAGTACTTCATACTGTAATAAATTATGACTCCTGTGGCCTATTACGTCCACACCTGAAAGAGCCTATAAAATCTGACCCATGTTTCTGTGTATGTTTTCAAGTAGCAACTAGCTGACTTTTATGTCTGAATCCAGTTTAGTAGAATCTCACATATGTAGAAATCATTACTGTAGTTTTCATCCATTTTAGACTTTGATTTTCAAATCAAGTGTAACCTAGAAATCATCCAGGATTAATAAAGTTAGATGAAGTTTCAGAATAAAAATGTAGATTTGTGATACAATGCGCGATGGACCTTTCAAAGGGTGCAGTGTACTCTAAAATCTACTCAGTTTCAGGTTATGTTTTGGAGCTTTGGCCCCTTTAAATGCTTTGGTGTTAGCACAGTAACTTCATGGGATTTCCGATGATTTATAAAAAGTGTTTAGCTTTCAAAAGAATGTTTCGTGATGACCTGCTATGATTTCAGTCACCTTTTGCCATTTTCATTTTTCACTTCAAAGTAATTCTTTTCAAGTATCCATGTACATACAAGCTTTTTAAAATGACTTTTCACTGCAGTATTTTTAAAAACACCATAAAATCAGGAATCTTGATGGTTTATCTTCATTTTATCTTAGAGCATTGGGGGCTCCTTGGGTTCATATCTCTTTAGAAGAGAAAACTGTAAAGAGAAATTAAATCACATTCATAACATTTCAGGTAAGAAAATAATGAAATATTACAGATTTTCTTGAAATTTATTGCTTAATAAAGCTTATTTAAGCTCTTATTTGAAATAGCTTAAGCTCTTGTTTGTAAATACCCTCCACATCTGCACATCTTTTTCTTCAGTTTATTTTGAAAAATTTTGAATGAATGGAAAGTTGAAATTATAACCAACACCTATATACTCATCACCTGGATTCACTGATTTTTGTCATATTTGCTTAGAACAACTAGTATACGTAGTTTGTTTAAAGTAGTAGATATTCTTTTATATTTTCTGAATCACTTAAAATTAAGTTGCAGAAATTATAATATTTCACCCCTAAATATTTTAATGTTCATAACCTAAGATACTGAAGTATAGTTGATTTATGTGTTAATTTCTACTATATAGCAAAGTGATTGAATTATACATGTATATACACTTTTTCATATTCTTTCCATTATGGTTTATCACAGTGTATTGAATATAGTTTCCAGTGCTATCTCAAATATGTTTCTTAAAGAACTTTTTTTAGTATAGTTTTTAGAATCTATTGCTATTTTTTTCTATCTATAAATTATCAATTTGCTCTTTTTATTATCTTGAGATTTGCTTTGTTGTTCGTTTTCTGACTTTCTAAGTTTTATATAAGATTTGTGAGTTTTGTTTTTTTTAATACTGAAAGTGTAATTTGCCTCTAATTACAAGTTTGATACTTAGTTTTTTTGTCATTATTTTCTTAGTAGTTTTTATTCTTATTTGGGAGAATATTTTAAACTTTTGGAACCTTTTTTGACTTGCTTAGATTTTTAGTATGTTCTGATTTAACTGCCTTAATGGTTGAAGAATGTATCCTTTTCTTAGTTTCTACTTTTAAAAAATTTCTCAAGACTTTCATTGTGGCCTGTAGTATAATATTAATATTCTTTTCCAAAGTATCACATGCACACTTGAAAATAACATGTGCTCTGAGGCTTCCAAGTAAAGATGGAATGAATACCACAGTGGTAACTGATTAGGAAATGTCAAATCTTAAGTCAGCAATGGAGAAAGCCAAAGAAATAAATTTCAGGATTTTTAAAAAGGCTAGGATCTGGCTCTGGATACCACAGGGACTGAGTGTTAATGCTGTGTGTGGGGATGGAGCAAGAACCCTCTGAAATAGGTTTAGCTGAAAATTATTGAAGATTTTTATATATTTCCTAACCCTGAGTAACTGCCGTTTCCCATGCTAGTAGGTGGCAGGAAAGGTGAAAACAAAGGTCTCTGACTGGGAGAGATCAGGAGTTGAGAAAATTGAAAACAGGGAGATTAAGTGAATCTATGTATATGAAATATTGAGAAACCCTCCCGTCCTCCCCACCCTCTCCTCTTCCCTTCACTCCACCCTCTACTCTCCCCTTACCTGGCTCCCAGAATCCTGGCCGCCAGCCTAGGCAGGAGATTGGTGCTTAGGTGCGGAATCATTTGCGACTCTTTGTGACCCCATGGAGTTTAGATGAGGCTTAATTTAAGAATAATCATCATAATTAGGCTTTTGAGCAGTTTTGTAGCTTTTTTCTTCCCACTTGGACATTCATGGTAGTTTTACTCTTTGAATCTCTGGATGAAGAGGTAATTGTTCATGTTTGGTACTTTGATGATTATTTGACATGATTTATTTGTAGGCTTTTTCTTTTTAATGTAGTTTGTTTTCAGGCTCCCTTTTCCCTACCTTCTACCCTCCTCCCTCTTTCTCTGTCCTTTTATTTTTTCCTTCTTTTAATAGCTCTCTGAAGTTTTTCTTTTCTATTTTCTTGTTCCCTATTGCTTTTTTTTTCTTTTCTACTTTTCCCTTCCTCCTTGTTCATTCACCTGCAGATTGGAAAGACATGGAAAGAGAAATAAGTTTGTGGGAAGATTAATAAGAATTACTTGAAAGTGAATACCACAGAATAGTTTTTCAGTGATGTGCAACTTACTAATATGATAACATTGAATATCTAATCAAAAAATGTTGCTTGATAGATGCAGCCTCAGCTCCTTGTGCTTAGTTGCCCTGTCGTGTCTGACTGTCTGTGGCTCCTTTGACTGTAGTCCACCAGGCTCCTCTGTCCATGGAATTTTCCAGGCAAGTATACTGGAGTGGGTTGCCATTTTCCTATCCCAGGGGATCTTTCCCATCCAGGGATTGAACCCACGTGTCTTGTATATCCTGCATTGGCAGGAGGAGTCTTTACCACGAGTGCCGCCTGTAACTAACAAATCAGTTGTTTATATTAAACAATGTTTTTAATATAAATGTTTCTTCTCTAAAGATGTTTAAATATTTTTCTGTAATCTTTATTCACATTATTCATTCATTACATCATAAAACTTTTGAAATATATTTTAAAATATATTTGACAGTCTTTGAATTATTACTAGTCCAAATTAGTGGCATCAGTACATTTATTATGAAACATTGATTCCTCCTGGGAATGAGTGGAGTCCTACTCTACCTATTTATTTTCTTCTATCCCCAGACAGATTCCTATTAGTATCCTATGAAATCTGCTTAAGTAAATAAAAGAGTAAAGAATTCTAAAGAAACAGTGTATTTTCAAAATATATATGCTACTTGTTGTATTTTAATTTGGAAGCTATTGCTAATTCTTTTAATTTATTAATATGAAACTAGAACATAAACTCTTAAAAGTAATTTGGATTGAGGAAGGGTTCTAAAAACTCCATTAAATATAATTGAAATTTTGAAGAACATCTTTTAAACATAATAGCCTAGCTTTGACATGAATGGTTATCATAGCATTAAAGGAAGAACAGCTGTAGCCCTTTTACAGTTACGTGAATATCCAGGATGAGAGGTTAGATAACATCACCAACTCAATGGATGTGAAATTTGAGCAAACCCAGGAGGTCGTGGGGACAGAGGAGCCTGGCATGCTACAGTCCATGGCATCTCAAAGAATCAGACACAACTTAAGAAATGAACAACAACAAAATATCCAGATTTTGAGAACTTGTAAATAATGCTATTAGCAAACAAAACATTTTCGTAACAGGAGAAAAAAAAAACCAAAACAGGATAGGACAGCTCAGATTTTTGTTTATACTAAATCATGCCAAGACCTGATTGAACTAGTGTTTCTTGTCTGGGCTTCAGATGTACTTGGATCTTTGACATACTTAATATAAAGGCCCTGTCTTTGATGTGCTTTTTTCCTCCTTTTTAAAGTTGTAGACATGGTCCCTTTCTAGGTGTGTATCACTGTATTTTGCTTGTGTAATAGTGAATTGTTTTGTGGCAAGAATATTGTCAACTTGGCAGCTGATGAAAGATGATGTATATGGTAACAAAAATAAACAAGTTCAGGGGTAGGGAATATAAACATAGTAAAATCTTGTGTTGAAATCAGAGCCTTCATATTTAGCAAACATGTTAGAACAGGAGAAGTGAGTGTGTTGGAGTTCAGTTTAAACAAGATGTGAATAGTATAGCACATGGAAAATGAAGGCTTATTTTGAAGGCCCTAGATCCTCAAGTTGAGAAAGCTGCAAGCAAGGAGTATTGCTGAAAACAATCAGATACAAACAGTAGTTGGATACAAGGCAGCAGCTCATTGGCACATGCTCACTGCCACTTCCCCTCCTCCTCCTCCTCCTCCTCCATTTCTTCTAGTTGATGATTAACTTTTCTTTGGTTGCATTATTTTTGGTATACTGCAGTATACTGTGTCACAGACAAATTTAAAAGTGGAAAATAGGCTGTAGAAAATACAAGTCAAATTCTATACTTTTTAGTTCTCATTAAAAAAAAGGAAGTAGATTGGCAGTAAATCCAAGAGTATGGAGTTAAGAAAGAGAATATAGTATCTATTCAGGGCCCAGTGTATGTCAATGTACTAGCGCTTCATTGTGATACCCAGTGCTTCATGTGAGAGATGTGTATTTATTTAACTGGGATGAATAGTCTTTGTAGTATTCTAGGTTACAGCCTTTGGTTGGATTTTTATCAGTGTTCTTACCAGTGGGAATATTAGAATTAAAAAGAGTTTATTATCATTTCTACTTTTCTTAGCAATACTGTCGTGAAATCAGATGCTAATTTCTCAGAACTTTCAGGAATTGAAAGTGTCACTCTCCTCTTCCATGAGATATGAATAATACCATAAGGAAAACCATACCATTTGAGAGAAACAGCATTAACTCAACAACGTAGTGATCACTGATCAACAGGAAAACCCGTGATAAAAAGTATAAATGAGACATAACGTGGAGTAGGAGAGGGCACTGACTTGCTTTCCTTTGTTTGCAAACCCGTTCCTTGCTAAGTAGTTGTCAGTATACTGCACACACAGTTTTCTTTTGTTAGCTTTATTTCAAAAACCAGTGATAAGCCACTTTAGAAACAGTTTGATAGTAACTTGTAAAGCTAAACATATATTTACTGTTAAGTTCATTTCAGTCGCTCAGTCATGTCCGACTCTTTGCGACTCCATGAATCGCAGCACGCCAGGCTTCCCTGTCCATCACCAACTCCCAGAGTTCACTCACTCACGTCCATTGAGTTGGTGATGCCATCCAGCCATCTCATCCTCTGTCATCCCCTTTTCCTCCTGCCTCCAATCCCTCCCAGCATCAGAGTCTTTTCCAATTAGTCAACTTTTCACATGAGGTGGCCAAGGATTGGAGTTTCAGCTTTAGCATTAGTCCTTCCAAAGAACACCCAGGACTGATCTCCTTTAGAATGGACTGGTTGGATCTCCTTGCAGTCCAAGGGACTCCCAAGAGTCTTCTCCAACACCACAGTCCAAAAGCATCAATTCTTCGATGCTCAGCTTTCTTCACAGTCCAACTCTCACATCCATACATGACTACTGGAAAAACCATAGCCTTGACTAGATGGACCTTTGTTGGCAAAGTAATGTCTCTGCTTTTGAATGTGCTATCTAGGTTGGTTGTAACTTTCCTTCCAAGGAGTAAGCGTCTTTTAATTTCATGGCTGCAGTCACCATCTGCAGTGATTTTGGAGCCCAGAAAAATAAAGTCTGACACTGTTTCCACTGTTTCCCCATCTATTTCCCATGAAGTGATGGGACCAGATGCCATGATCTTAGTTTTCTAAATGTTGAGCTTTAAGCCAACTTTTTCACTGTCCTCTTTCACTTTCATCAAGAGGCTTTTTATTTACTGTAAGGTCCACCAATTCCATTCCCATAGAGTTGAATCATTTATGCTGAAATCAAAACATAACATTCACACAAATAGATATCCATACAAATATTTGTAGGAATTGTATTGATAATTATCAAAAGATGGAAAAAATCCAGTTATCCTTCCATACATGAATGGCTTTTAAAAAAAACCCTCCGATATATCTGTGTAATGGAATACTACTCAGTGATTTAAAAGAACGTGTGAACTATTGATAGGCACAATAATTTAGGACATTTTCTTAAAAGGTTGCATACTGTAACCTGATTGAAAGTAGTCTCAGAAAGTAACATACTGACACCAAAAGCACAGGCAACAAAAGAGATAAATTGTATTTTATCAAATACGTAAGACTCTTGTGCATCAAAGGATACTATTGACAGAATGAGATGGCAACCCACTGAATGGTAGAAAGTATCTGCAAACTATATGTGCGTGTGTATGTGTGTATATATGTATGTGTGTATATATGTGTGTGTGTATATATGTGTGTGTGTGTGTGTATATATATATCTGATAAGCATAGCTAAAATATAAAGTACTCTTATACCTCAATAATAAAAAGACAAATAAAATGAGCAAAGGATTTGAATACATGGGTTTGGAAGATCCCCTGGAGAAGGGAATGGCTACCCACTCCAGTATTCTTACCTGGAGAATTCCATGAACAGAGGAGCCTGGCGGGCTACAATCCATGGGGTTGCAAAGAGTTGGACACAACTGAACGACCAACACTTTCACTTTTTTCAGTTCTCCAAATAAGATGCACAAATGGCCAGTAAACACATGAAAAGATACTCAGCATCATTAGAATCAAGAAAATGCAAATTAAAATCAAAAGGAGATACTGCATTATGCCTATTGAAATGGCTGTTATCAGAAAAGCAGAGATTAGTGCTGGTGAGAATATGGAGAAGTTGGAAGCCTGGTGCAGTGCTGGTGGGGATGTGAAGTGGTGTAGGTGCTGTGGAAGATGGTATGGTAGTTCCTCAAAAAATAAAACATACTTACCATAAGATCCATCAGTTCCACTTACAGATATATACCTCCAAGAACTGAAAGCGGAGACATAGATAGATATATGTATATTCATAGCAGCATGGTTCACAAGCGTCAAAGAATGGATGGATGAACAGAAGGTGTATGTACATACAATAGAATATTATTCAGCCTTAAAAAGGGAGGAAATGCTGATATTTGCTACAACATGGATGAAACTTGGAGACATTATGCTAAATGAAATAAGCCAGTCACAAAAGGACAAATATGTGATTTCAATTATTACATGAGCTGCTTAGAGCAGTTAAATTCATAGAAACAGAGAACAGAATGGTGGTTGCCAGGGGCTTAGGGTTGAAGGGAATTGGAAGTTAGTGTTTAATGGATACAGAGTTTTAGATGCGGAAGATGGAACAAGTGCTGGAGGTGAGATGGTCAGAGCCGTACAACAACGTGAAGGTGCTTAATGCCACCGAACCGTACACTTCAGAATGGTTAAAAGGGTAACTTTTATGTATATTTTACCACAGTTTTTTAAATTTTGGAGGAGAGAAAGGTTACATGTTATTCCATCTGTATGATCTTTTAGAAAAAACAAAGCCATCGTGACAAGTCACTAGTTGCCAGGAATCAGGAATGACTAAGGGAGGTCACGGGAGGGAGGGTTTTTGGTTCTGTGTGTAGTATTGTGATGGTGGCTGCTCAGATGTTTGCATGAGTTAAAATTGATAGAACTGTACGCCCTGAAAAGGTCGATTTTACTGCCTTTCAATTAAATATAATTATCAGTATATATAAGCCTCAGGGTGGGAGGGGGGGTGTCCCTCAGTACCAACAATGGGAATGGATTTTATTTTGTTTCAAGGAAGCACGAAGAGATAAAGTATGCCTTGTCATTTTTTTACCATTGTAAAGGACTAGTTTTATAATTTAAAATGCTAAGTAAAGCTAGTGTTCTTTTTTGTAATTAACAGGTGATAACATGTATATAATATTTGAAAGATACCAAATAGCATAAACGAGAGGACAACATTTTAAAATTGCGATTGGTAACGTTTTAGTGCTGTTCATTATTGCGCTTTCTCTATGCGTGTGTTTTGTGTGTATGTGTCTGTAGCAGAGCAGAAACCTTATTCGTGTCATCAGGGCTCCAGGAAAAGGGAGGAGACTTGCAAGGTGCTACGTGTTTATTTCCTGTTTATGTAATTACTGTTATCCTATATACTGAATTTTCTCTTTTCCTTAAATAGTGTATCTTGAATATTTTCTGAAATTATTACAATTCTTGCAAAGCATTATTTTCACAGTAGTATCTTGTGGATATCTCATAATTTGTTCAACCTCAGTCCTTCTTTTGGGCCGTTGAGGTTTTTTCCAGCATCACTTGTTTGTTTATTTGGGTGTGCTGGGTCTTACTAATACTATAGTTGCCACGCACAGCATCTTCACTGTGGCATACGGACTCTCTTGTTGCAGCCAGTCGGCTTCTCTCCAGTTGTGGCGTGGGCTCAGCAGTTGCGGCGCCTGGGCCTAGTTGCCCCACAGCGGGTGGGATCTTAGTTCTCTGACCAGGGATCTAACCCATGTCCCCTTCATTGGAAGGTAGATTCTTAACCACTGGTCACCGTAAGTGACCTCAGTCCATTCAGTTCAGTTCAGTCACTCAGTCGTGTCCGACTCTTTGCGACCCCATGAGTCGCAGCACGCCAGGCCTCCCTGTCCATCACCAACTCCCGGAGTTCACCCAGACTCATGTCCATCGAGTCAGTGATGCCATCCAGCCATCTCATGCTCTGTCGTCCCCTTCTACCTAGGTGTCACTTATTATTATAACCGTCACCCCTATGAACGTATATTCACGTTTCTCGTGGGCACAGAATACGTCTGTGTGTAAATGTACAGACCTATTGAAAAGTTTGAATTTAGTGAAGTGCAAACATGAAATAGGCTTCCCCACTCCCTGACTCCAAGCATGCCACTCACAGTTTCGCTTCTGTCTTATGCACAGGCATGTGAGGTGAGTGACAGGCATAATTCTAGTGATCTAATTCAGAAATTAAAAGTGCAGTGAGATCCAGTTCAAAACTCTGATCTCATATCCAAAGATTTTCCTTGTTCAAGTTGGAACCAGGCTTTTATGGCTCATGATCTGAAGCGGGGAGGGCTTATTAAAATTTCATTCACACCTTCTTCCGCTCTAGACTGTAGAGTGTGGCAGTGACTTAATTCAGCTGTAAATGCCTCGCTCCACTATGGGTTCCAGGCATAACTCCTCTGGGGTAAAGGCTTAACAAAGGGAGTAGAAGCAACTGCCCTGTCTTACCTGCTTGTGTTTGTGGCTCCACTTTGGTTGTCACTACTCCTCTGACCAGGGGACTTCCCTGGTGGCTCAGAGGTTAAAGCATCTGCCTGGAATGCAGGGGACCTGGGTTCCATCCCTGGGTCGGGAAGATCCCCTGGAGAAGGAAATGGCAACCCACTCCAGTACTCTTGCCTGGAGAATCCCATGGAGGGAGGAGCCTGGTAGGCTACAGTCCATGGGGTCACAAAGAGTCGGACACGACTGAGCGACTTCACTTCACTCCTCTGACCAGCTCTTACTGATTTGATGTCCTTCAAGCATATATTTGTTCAGCCACTAGTACCCTCTTCTGGCAGTGCCCCTAGTCTACACAGGAGCTTCTTGGAGCCTTGCCTTTTGGCCTGCTTCTACTTTGCATGATTGTTGATTATGGTGAGAATATTATGACCTTAATTCTTGGTATCTTTCTTTAGAATATAGAGTGTGGGTGCAAGCGTGTGTGCTAAGTCATGTTTGACTCTTGGTGACCCCATAGACTGTAGCCCACCAGGCTCCTCCGTCCATGGGATTTTCCAGGCAATAATACTGGAGTGTGTTGCCATCCCCTCCTCCAGGAGATCTTCATGACCGAGGGATCAAACTTGCGTCTCTTATGTCTTCTGCATTGGCAGCTGGGTTCTTTACCACTAGTGCCACCTGGGAAGGCCAAGAATATAGGGCATTAAATGCCTTTTTTGCTTTCAGATGTAGACTCTGGTCATCAGTCCTGAACAAACTTCAGAAAGGCGGCATGCAATATCTTGTTTCAAGTGTGTGTGTAAAATTTGCAGCAGTTGTCAGAACAGTTGCTGAGCATTTTTCCTACTTTTATTTTAAATGGCAATTCAATTCTTAGCTTGAAAAAAAAACATTTTTTTGCCTCATCTGCATAAGTAGATGCATTGTAGGATACATTAAAAGTCTATCAGCACTCAACAAAGCTTTCTGTTAAACACACAAAACAAAAATCGTTTCTGTTGTAGTGAAGATGATTGGTTTCTTTTAGCCACTACTTTCCCAGGTATCCTTTGGTCTGTCTTCCTCACCGGGGGTCTGCAAACTGTGGCCTGTGGGACCCTCCCAGCTCCCCAGCTGTTTCTGTAAGTTAAACTTCCTTGGAGCACAGCTGTGGTCATCGTTCATGCATTCTCTAGGATGACTTTTGCACCACAACAGCAGAATTGAGTATTTGTGACAGCCCATTTGGCCTGCAAAGCCCCAAATATTTTCTCTCTGACCAGTTATAGAGAAAAGTTTGCCAGCTCCTGTTATACACCCTTCCTCTAAAATTCTTTCTAAAACATAGCTCAGAAATACCAGTTGTTTACTTATAAACATTAAATAACTTCTCATGGTTGGCAGAATAGAGTCTAAAATCTTTAGGGCTTCCCAGGTGGTGCTAGTGGTAAAGACCCCACCTGCCAATGCAGGAGGCATAAGAGATGCAGGTTCGATCCCTGGGTCTGGAGGAGGTAGGGCAAGGCAACCCACTCCAGTATTCTTGCCCGGAGAATCCCATGAACGGAGGAGCCTGGTGGGCTGCAGTCCATGGGGTCGCAGAGTCAGACACAAGGGAGGCAACTTAGGACGCACGCATTCTAAAATCTTGAGCTATAGATTCCAATCTTCTTACAGTGTAGTCTCAAATCACTATGCCAAGTTCAAATTCAGGATTTCCTGTTATTTTCAGTGATGTAACTTGATGTCTGACGTTGCAAATGGGCTGAGTTTGGCTCCCAGACTTGTTTTGTTTTACTGATTCAGCATTTAAAAACTAGATGATATCACCCAGAAATCCAGATTCCTTGTTACTCTTGATGAGTCAAGAGTTCTGATAAGCTGGCCCCAGAGACCTCACTGTAACATTCTGTTAGCACTGGGTGGCCACTGCCTCCTCCCTGTGGGGCAGTGCTGTTCACCTCTGCACAGGCTGTGTCCTGCAGGTCATATCTGCACATGCACTCAAACCCAGTCCGCTTCAGTGGTGCATGTTACCAGCTCTGGCCACTGGAGTCATTTGAGTTTGCAGCCAGCCCTGAGCAGTGAGCCGCCTCCTGGTCACCTGAACCACCTGTTCTTACAGTAATGTGTGCTCCTCCCTCTGCCTAGATCCTCTTTGTCTTCAGAACTCTTCATCCTTTAAGCCTCCATTTGAATGTCACCTTTGTGAGGCCTTGCCTGTCACAGTCACTTCTCCTTCTCCCCTTGTGGCACTTGGTTCATTTAGTTTGAGTGGCACCTGTCATGTTGGATTCTAGTGACTACATGGGAAGCTCCTTGATGGTAAGATTTGTGTCTTGCTCATCTTCACATTCCTAGCCCCAGTCAGTGCTCAACAAAGAGTGAAGGCCAAGTGAATGTTGCTAGATTGTGTGCTGTGAACAGTTAAAAGCTGGGAATGTAGAAAAGGATTCATTAGGCAGAAAGAAAAATTTGCATTTTTCCCACTTAAATACATATTCTTTTCCTTTCAATATTTCACTTAGTTTCCTCTTTTTCTTTCCTTAGTTTATAACAAGTCATTTGTGTTTTCCAGAGAACTGATACTTCAGTTTTCATAAGGATTACCATCACTTTCTAGCTGTGCTCAGGGTCACAAGCTAGTAAGCGGTGGAAGTGGGTTTCAGAGTTACATTTCTCTGCCTTTAGAGCTCATGCACATAGCTGCTGGACCACTCTTTATCATCTGGGTGCTTTTGAATAAGTTAACAAAGTTTTCTAAGTCTCAGTTTCTAATTGTAAAAGGAAAATGATAATGGGACCCATATTTAGGATATTTGGGAGAAATAAGTGAGAATGTGTAAGTGCTTAGAATAGAGTTGGCTTAGAGTAAGCACCCAATAAATAGAGCTGCTCTATTTCTACTACTTCTATTATCACCCCTACCACTACCGCTGCTGCTATCACTTTCCTTGATGTTGTGTAGGAAATACACAGACTGTCTTCCTTTTCTTGGTTTAAACCTTCAGGAGTCAAGGGAATTAGGAGTGTTGGCCCACTTGCAAAACCACTGCCAGGCTACCCTGTGTATGATCTTAGATCATTGCACTTGGAAGAGATTTTGAAGGTCAGATGTTCTAACAAGTGCTTATTCAAAGCAGCAGTTCTCTCTGCAGTTTCCAGTTAGAGATGATCAGTCATCTAGAAGCTGTTGGAACATTTACAGTGACAGAAGCGGGCCACTCTAGGAGGAACACAGGAGTGTTTAAAAATTGTGCGCACATACTTTGATTTTCTTTTTTTTGGTCCGTCCCCTGTAAAATGTAGACAATTAAGTTGAATCCTTTTTCCATACTCTTGTCCTTAGTCTTTCAAAGTATTTGAGCTGACTTCCACCATTGGTGGTTCTCCAGGTGTGGCCCAAGGATTCTTTTTAACTGAGACCCTTTCCTCAGGAGCTTTTCTCCTCTCCTCCTCTTTCTCTTAATCAAAGAATCCTTGAAGACCCTAAAAACATGAGCTAAATTTTTTGTGTGCCTGAGTACCTTATTCTGGAGCAAGTTTTGATAACCGAAAAAAGTTTTAAGAATCACAGCCTCAGACAGTCTCATGACTACAGTTTGTCCTGCATGTATTTGTATCTCAAAGGGACAAAAAGTGGTTAAGAATCACAGTTTTTTAGTTCTCCCATAATGGTAGAAAGTGCTTGAAAGCAAAAGTTACGAATTGCATGGAAAGAGGAAAATCTGAGAGTCAAAGAGATACAGTTTACCTGTATCCACTGAGCCACCACGCTGACATCTTTGGAAAGTTGTCTGTCTAGTGTGCTTAGAAGATAAGTGCATGCTCGGTTCTGTCCAGCTCTTTGCGTCCTCATGGACTGTGTAGCCTGCCAGACTCCTCTGTCTATGGTATTCTCCAGGCAAGAATACTGGAGTGGGTTGCCATTTTCTCCTCCAGGAGATCTTCCCGACCCAGGGATAGAACCTGCGTCTCCTGCATTGTAGGCAGATTCTTTACTCAGTGAACCACTTAGAAAGCCTTTAGTGTGCTTAGTGAGGTATTTCTGATATAATAAGGACAAAAGCAAAAGGTAGGATTCAGTAAATCAGTCTTTTCTTAAAAACATTAATGGAGGCTTCCCTGATAGCTCACTGGTAAAGAATCCACCTACCAGTGTAGGAGACCCAGGTTCAGGTCCTGATCCGGGAAGATCTCACATGCCATGTAGCAGCTAAGCCCATGTGCTACAACTATTGAGTCTGTGATCTGGAGTCTGGGAGCTGCAACTACTGAGCCCATGTGCCACGACTACTGAAGCCTACACACCCTAGAGCGTGTGTTCTGTAACAAGAGAAGTCAGTGCAATGAGAAGCCTGGCACCCCACTCCAATATTCTTGCCTGGAAAATCCCATGGACAGAGGAGCCTGGTAGGCTACAGTCCATGGGGTCGCTAAGAGCTGAGCGACTTCACTTTGACTTTTCACTTTCATGCATTGGAGAAGGAAATGGCAGCCCACTCCAGTGTTCTTGCCTGGAGAGCCTGGGGGATGGGGGAGCCTGGTAGGGTGCCATCTATGGGGTTGCACAGGACAGGGCAGGGGAGCCTGGTGGTCTGCTGTCTATGGGGTCGCACAGTGTCCGACATGACTGAAGTAACTTAGCAGCAGCAGCAGCATGCTCATAAAACATACAACTTTTTCATAATTTTATACAATATCTAAAATAAAAAGTGAGGTGTGTGACTGAATTTATTTTAAGATTTAGTAGAGGACATAGTACTAACTATGAAAGACAAAGGACAAGAATACACAGAAGAGCTGTACAGAAAAGATCTTCACGACCAAGATAATCATGATAGTGTGATCACTCACCTAGAGCCAGACATCCTGGAATGTGAAGTCAAGTGAACCTTAGAAAACATCACTACGGACAAAGCTAGTGGAGTGATGGAATTCCAGTTGAGCTATTTCAAATCCTGAAAGATGATGCTGTGAAAGTGCTGTACTCAGTATGCCAGCAAATTTGAAAAACTCAGCAGTGGCCACAGGACTGGAAAAGGTCAGTTTTCATTCCAATCCCAAAGAAAGACAATGCAAAGAATGCTCAAACTACCGCACAATTGCACTCATCTCACAGAAGGCAATGGCACCCCACTCTAGTACTCTTACCTGGAAAATCCCATGGACGGAGGAGTCTGGTAGGCTGCAGTCCATGGGGTCGCTAAAAGTCGGACACGACTGAGTGACTTCACTTTCACTTTTCACTTTCATGCATTGGAGAAGGAAATGGCAACCCACTCCAGTGTTCTTGCCTGGTGGGCTGCCATCTATGGGGTCCCACAGAGTCGGAGACTACTGAAGCGACTTAGCAGCAGCACACGCTAGTGAAGTCATGCTCAAAATTCTCCAACCCAGGCTTCAGCAATACGTGAACCGTGAATTTCTAGATGTTCAAGCTGGTTTTAGAAAAGGCAGAGGAACCAGAGATCAAATTGCCAACATCCGCTGGATCATCGAAAAAGGAAGAGAGTTCCAGAAAAACATCTACTTCTGCTTTATTGACTATGCCAAAGCCTTTGACTGTGTGGATCACAATAAACTGTGGAAAATTCTGAAAGAGATGGGAATACCAGACCACCCGACCTGCCTCTTGAGAAACCTGTATGCAGTTCAGGAAGCAACAGTTAGAACTGGACATGGAACAACAGACTGGTTCCAAATAGGAAAAGGAGTCCTTCAAGGCTATATATTCTCACCCTGCTTATTTAACTTCTATGCAGAGTACATCATGAGAAACGCTGGGCTGGATGAAGCACAAGCTGAAATCAAGATTGCTGGGAGAAATATCAATAACCTCAGATATGCAGATGACACCACCCTTATGGCAGAAAGTGAAGAGGAACTAAAAAACCTCTTGATAAAAGTGAAAGAGGAGAGTGAAAAAGTTGGCTTAAAGCTCAACATTCAGAAAACGAAGATCATGGCATCTGGTCCCATCACTTCATGGGAAATAGATGGGGAAACAGTGTCAGACTTTATTTTTTTGGGCTCCAAAATCACTACAGATGGTGACTGCAGCCATGAAATTAAAAGACGCTAACTCCTTGGAAGGAAAGTT
This sequence comes from Bos javanicus, assembly GCF_032452875.1. Taxonomy (NCBI): domain Eukaryota; kingdom Metazoa; phylum Chordata; class Mammalia; order Artiodactyla; family Bovidae; genus Bos; species Bos javanicus. The sequence continues at coordinate 92,932,312 of NC_083873.1, forward strand.
ATGACCAACCTAGATAGCATATTCAAAAGCAGAGACATTACTTTGCCAACAAAAGTCTGTCAAGTCAAGGGTATGGTTTTTCCAGTAGTCATGTATGGATGTGAGAGTTGGACTATGAAGAAAGCTGAGGACCGAAGAATTGATGCTTTTGAACTGTGGTGTTGGAGAAGAGTCTTGGGAGTCCCTTGGACTGTAAGGAGATCCAGCCAGTCCATTCTAAAGGAGATCAGTTCTGGGTATTCTTTGGAAGGACTGATGCTAAAGCTGAAACTCCAATACTTTGGCCACCTCATGTGAAGAGTTGACTAATTGGAAAAGACTCTGATGCTGGGAGGGATTGGGGGCAGGAGGAGAAGGGGACGACAGAGGATGAGATGGCTGGATGGCATCACTGACTCGATGGACTTGAGTCTGAGTGAACTCTGGGAGTTGGTGATGGACAGGGAGGCCTGGTGTGCTGTGATTCATGGGGTTGCAAAGAGTCGGACACGACTGAGTGACTGAACTGAACTGATAATACTAATGATTAGAGGTGCTAAAATTTGGACAAACGTGCAAGCTGTATTTTAAAACAGTTTATGTATTTTAAGAGTTTATGAAGTCATTGAGGGCATCTGTTTTGCATTTCTGGAGCCTATGTTGTTAGTTTACAGTAGGAATGGCAGTATAGGTCTGCAGGAAGAATAGTCACAAACATCTGAGGGTAGTATGCAATGTCCAGCAGTCTAGCTTGTAACTGTTAAGGAAGGTATATTGGGCCTCTTGCTTTTTCTTGTATCTATTACTTTCCCAAATTTAAGGTAGGTATAGGTCTTTGTGGGCTTCCCTGGTGGCTCAGTGGTAAAGAATCCGCCTGCCTAGCCGAAGATGCGAGTTGATCCCTGAGTCAGGAAGATCCCTGGGAGAAGGAAATGGCAACCCACTCCAGTATTCTTGCCTGGGAAATGCAATGGACAGAGGAGCCTTGCGGGCTACAGTCCATGGGAAACGACTTAGTGGCTAAAGAACAATAGATCTTTACAAAGGCTAAAGGAACTCCCCAGAGCAGTGTTGGTTACTTTAGTTGCTAATAGAAAGAAGGGCCTTTTGAGGTAAAGTGGAGAATTAAGAGAGGAATGAAAAGATACATGTTGATACTCTATATGTTTTGTTTTCTCTTTTCTGCCATAGCAAATGTAAGGTACCCTGTCTGTCAGTGAACTACTTACTTTGATGGAATTTAATGTCTGTAAGGTCTGTGGATTTAATAAGGAGAACTAAGCATTGCTTTTTTTTCCCCTCTCAAAACTCCCAGTTATGGATTGGCATAAAATGAAAATTCCTCCAATAATGTCCAGACCTTCTCATTTAGGGTTTGACACTGTATCATGCCCAAGTGCGTGTTGAATAAATATTGTCTGATGATGATGAGAACAATTTTCTTTTCAGGAGGAATTCTTCATATGCTTATGTACCACATTTCTCACAGTGGTCTCAAGAGTCATTGCGAGATAGAATTCTTGTTTGATCTTGAATTCTTACTGTGTAATTTTTACCAATTACGCTATTACAAGTTTTATATGAATTTTAAAAACTGGATTCATTTGACAAAAGTGCAAAATCCTTTAAACATAGGACTGTAACAGAATTGATTTTTAGTGGCATATTTAAGAGAATAACATGCATTGAATTTTGAATGAGAAACTCAAGGACTTTCCAAAGATGCATGCTGGGTTAGGTGTTTTATGAATAGGGCTCATTCACTATATAGGACTTACTGTAGCTTTTGCTAAGTAGGAAGATAATTGTTATTACAGTTAGAGAGTGTTAGTATAGCATCTTGGAAATGTCTCTGTGTGAGATATATATTACCTGAATGTGTAGTCAAGGAATTTCATTTTGGACTTTTGAAAGCATTAACTTCTAAATACTTTAAGTTTCTTTTAAAAAATAAACTAAAAAAAATAATCAACAGCTTTAAGAAAAAAATACCACTGATTCCTGGGGTGGAATATTCTACCCCACAATATGCTTTGGGGAAATTTGAAATTCAAGGAACCACAAGTGGGAACCACTTCAAAATACTTTGCTGTAATATGCTCTAAAAGGTAATTGAGTCTTGACATGTAGAGACATATAAATGTAGCATTCTAAAAAAAGAGCTATGGAAGTTGTTTCTTTCACAATAGAGTCCCTTAGTAGATAATTTGCACTAGTTGAGTATTTGAAAAAACTGTCTGGAATAACTACTGATAGTTACCAAAAATTGTACTGTTGTCTTACTTTTACATCATTAATGTTATGTGTCCTTTTCTTTCAGCTGGATATGCCAAGTGACCAGATAGCTGCCAATCTACAAGCCGTTATCAATGAAGTTTGTAGGCAAAGACCACTGAATTTGGGTAAGTGGTTCACTGGGGTTAGACTTCCCTATAATCCTGTGATGCTTTAAAAATGTAAAATATTAAGAAAACAGTCCAGTTAGTATGCAACTACAGTTGCATACTATTTCCAGGGGTTAAAGCAATACAATTGAATTCACCAAAGTATTCCTGATCCTTTTTAATAAGTTGTAGTTGTCTAGAGAGGAAACCTCTTTAACACTAATAAGGAATACACTGTGAAGCCTTTGTAAATTCCCACATTATTTCTGTCATTAAATGTAATCAAATTTGAAAGAAAACTGTAACAGATTGCCTTAAACTGAAAATAGTGTTTAAGCAGAAACTAAAATCATTTGTGAGATAGATCATATTTTGAAGCCAGACCATTCACTTTGTCACTGGTACTAGCAGTTGGCTTTCTTTATCTAATTTTTTTGGAAGAGAGACAAAGTTTTAGTCATGTTAGAAGAATCACATTTTATAAACGGGGTGATTCATGGAGAACAGTGAAACTTGATGTAGCAGCTGTGTCATAAGCTCGAAACATGTATAGTTCCCGCTGTATCACTTGCCATTCACAAAAACATGTTCAAGAGTCCATTTCCCTCAACTGATTCAGTACTTACAGGCTTCCCATTATAGGAATCTGTCACATTTTGTTTTATAAACCAAATGTATAATTAAAACACAATCTTAAGCTATATTTAACCATATTTGGGAGTTAAACCCACTGGTGAATAAATACCTCATATGTTAATTCTGTTCTCCTAAGTATGACCATAGTACTTAGTAATTGTATGTAGATTATATATATATAATTGTATATATAGATTCTTCTATGTCTTGGAGAACTTTTATTTCAGTTTAAAACCTCTGAGCCTATAGCAGGATTAGAATGATGAGTGTGTGTGTGTGTGTGTGTGTGAGTCGCTCAGTTGTGTCTGACTCTTTTCGATCCCATGGCCTGAAGCCCACCAGGCTCCTCTGTCCATGGGATTCTCCAGGCAAGAATACTGGAGTGGGTTGCCATTCTCTTCTCCAGGGAATCTTCCCAACCCAGGGATGGAACTGGGTCTCCTGCATTGCAGGCAGATTCTTGACCACTCAGCCACCAGGGAAGCCCTAGAATGATGAATAATAAATCTTTAAAAGCAATGTAGGTATTTTCTCTTTGCCATTTTAAATGAGGTCTCTTTATCTTTATGAAAGTTTTTTTAATTTTTAGGGAATTTTACTAAAAAATGCTTGGTAATACAAAGGTAGCATATGTGCTGACTGTTTTAAATAAATATTTAGAATCTTGCCAACTAAGGTAAATATCACCACCTGCTCCCTTTACTGTTGTCTTTGCAATAAAATAAATTGTAGGTGATCACCTTCTGGAAGAGAGAAATGAATTATTAGTGAATATGTATGATTTCATTGATAAATCTCTAGTAAACTCTGGTACAACTAGTTTGCCTTCTTCTCTAGAAATGAAACAATCTTCCCTTTGTTATCATTTAAAATAATAGTTCAGTAATATCAGTACTTTTCAAGTGCAAATATAACACGAATCCGATAAGGTTTCTTGTTGTGTGTTTGTATTTGCTCATTAGGTATTTGGAATAAAATGAGAACTGCTTCTCGTCTCTCTTTACAGGCCCTTTTGTGGTACGTGCTTTCCTTCGAAGTTCAACAAGTGAAGGTTTGTTACTAAAGATCGAGCCATTGTTGCCTAAAGAAGGAGAAACCAAAGAAAGTGACAAAAAAGCTGTGTAAACGTGTTGTATTGTGAAATTATTCTCACTGGATCAAGAAGCAACAGTGAAAATTATAAAACTGTCTGTTTTCTAAGTTTGGTGTCTTATTATTGATCATCATACGTGAAAGTAAATTTTAACCCTGGAAAATCTTAGAACACTTTCAAAAATAAGAAAATAAAATTTGCTGTGTGTCTGAAACTACCTTTTAGATCCTGTTATATTTTCTTCCTAAGAATTCAGATTCTGCATGCTGGTAATTATAATAGCAATTTCTAGCTTAATAACTGTCCCTCGAGAGCTGTACCATCTGAGAGAAAAGTAAGGTCCTCAATTCCCACAAGACAGAAAATGGAAGAATTGTGGGCTCTATCACAAATATGACTCTTCTGAAGAAAAATTTTGGACAGTCTTCGTTCTGAAAACTTCTGAACGTCTTTTGTGATAGCATGAATATAGAAAATGACTAAGCCATTAAAATGAATGGGAAATTTTTTTCCTCTTAGGAATCAATCTACATTATTTGTATTTTTTGTAATAATACTGTATATTTTAATGGTGCTTTGCAGTATATAAGGCACAGTGTATAGTATTTTCATGTATTTACTTTGCATCATTTGATCCTCAATTCCTCTGCTTAATAGCAAGTTGTTCGTATCTGTAGAATGAATATCCCATGAGGTAGATAAAGCAACTTATTTATGGATGAAGAATTTATGGATGAAGAATCAGCCTAGGAAGTTCAGCTACCAATTTGCAAACTGGTGTTGGTCCTTAAATGTTTACTGGTAAGTGAAAAAACAAAAAAATTAAGGATAATTTTGTCATGTAGTTGCCAACTGTCCTTTCTTGGAAATGATTTGATTTCCTTTACTCTGAGACTGTCTTTCACTTTTTTAGGAGATGTTCAAGGGCTTTTTCTTATATGCAATTATATGCCATTCCTTTCTCCAGGAAATCTTCCCAACCCAGGGCCCGAACCTGGGTCTCCTGCATTGCCGGCAGATTCTTTACCGTCTGAGCAGCAAGGGAAGCCCTATGAAATAATAGGCCTGATAAATTTGTTGGTGGGTTTTAATAACACTCACTTTGTAAAGAATAATTTGACAGCTCCATGTAGGTCTCCCCAGTTGTTTTTAAAATTTTAGTGGTCTGAGACATCCAAATGACTGTACCCCACTAAGCTTTTTTCCCCCACAGGAAAATTAAAATCTGACGAGTGTTTACTGAAAACAACTGTAACATTGACTACAAAGCAGTAACGGCAGTTACCTTCTGTTGAGTGCCTACTGCTGTCTTCTGCAGTTACCTTCTATTGAGTGCCTACTGCTGTCTTCTGCTTCGTGTGCATTCTCTCATTTCCTCCTCACGGGAGCTCAGAGAGGAAGGTGAGACTCTCATTTCACAGAAAAGGAAGTTGAAACTTGTGTGAGGTCCCATATGTGGCAATTTAAGATTTAAACCTAACTTTGTCTAATTTTGAAGCCTGTTCTTTTTAAAAGCCTGTTTGGCCATTTTACCTCCTTTTTATATATTCTAAGGTAAACTGTTTGACCAGTTTTAAGTTTTAAAAATATTGAATAATTACACTTCAGTTTCTTAGCGTGTCTAATTATGGGGTTCTGGCACAGCTGATGTGAATAAAGTAGAAATATAAGAGTTGGAGGAGTGGGTTGAGAAGGAACATTGATGGAAGGAGTGAAAAAAATCTCTACTTGTTTCCCACAGTTCCGGTCTTCTGAAAGTTGTTTTTGTTCAGTCGCAAAGTTATGTCTGACTCTCTGCTACCCCAGGGACTGCAGCATGCCAGGCTTCCTTGTCCTTTACTCTCTCCTAGAGTTTGCTCAGACTCATGTCCATTGAGTTGATGAAGCCATCCAACCATCCCATCCTCTGTCGTCCCCTTCTGCCTTCAGTCTTTCTCAGCATTAGGGTCTTTTCCAATGAGTTTGGCTCTTCACATCAGGTGGCCAAAGTATTGGAGCTTCAGCATCAGTCCTGAAAACATACTGATTGTTAAAGACCCTAATTCACAGAGTAGAAGCACCATTACTGTTGGTAAATTTTTTTTCCAATTAATAAAGTAAGTATACTCTTATTGGGAGAAGGCAATGGCAACCCACTCCAGTACTCTTGCCTGGAGAATCCCATGGCCGGAGGAGCCTGGTAGGCTACAGTCCATGGCGTCGCCAAGAGTCGGGCACGACTGAGCAACTTCACTTTCACTTTTCACTTTCATGCATTGTAGAAGGAAATGGCAATCCACTCCAGTATTCTTGCCTGGAGAATCCCAGGGACAGAGGAGCCTGTTGGGCTGCCATCTATGGGGTCACCCAGAGTCGGACACGACTGACGCGACTTAGCAGTAGCAGCAGCATACTCTTATTAAAAATTTTAGCAATAAAGTGTCACTCAATGCTACTACTCAGGTAATCAGTATTAATATTTTGGTGCTTTCCATTATTTTATTCAGTTGACAGAAACAGAAAAACAGGAACATGCACACAAGTGATGTTATAAAGTAAGGATTTCCCCATATTATTTAAAATCTCGTGAAAAGCAGCATTTTAATGGATGAGCAATATTTCATTCTGTTGACCCTCTAATTTATGGAATCATTTCCCAATTTAGGGGCATTTAACTTGCTTTCAGTTTGGAGAAAATCTTTGAGCATAATTTATTTTTCTCTGTATTTCTAGAAGTGACATTCCCAAGTTGAAAGGTATGATATGGTTGAAGGTCTTAATTAAGGTGCCTTTCTGAGCAGAACAAACCAGAACAAGGAAATATGGTTGGAAAACTTGCTCTGGGCAAGAGCATTCCAGGGTCCTATTAACTGGCCTATGAATAAATTATTCACTAACCTTCCATTAGAGCATTTTTCCTTTTGGTTGTGTTCATAATGGTGTCCTTCTGGAAAAATAGAATTGCACTAGTTTACTCTTCACATAAACCTTTCCAAATTTTGTATCATTAATGTACTTTTTTCTTTATTAGAAAACAGTAAATTAAAGTCTTATGTTTAAAAAAAGTAAAAAGTTTTAATATGTGTATGGTAAATACTTGTAACTCTCAAGCATTAGCCTGCATCCAAATCACCTGGAGAGCTAGCAGGCTCAAATTGCTTGACACCAGTTGGCAAAGTGGGGTGGACCTTGAACATTGACATTTCTAACAAGTTCCTGTTGCCAAACCCAAGTTTGTGTGCCTGGTGCACACTCAATAAGCCCGAACAAACCAAACGGGGTTTGGAGCAGAGAGAGGTTTATCACAAGGGCCGAGCAAGGAAAATAGGCTGCTAGAGCTCAAAAAGTCCGAACTCTCTGAAGAGTTTTTATCTGCAAAACGTGGAGGGGAGGGCTGCAAGGTATATGACCTTCCCCTGTAACAGTGTGATGATGTTCCGATCCCAACCAGTCTGGGATCCAGAGCTTGTGCTCTGCCTACAGTTACCATCCTCCACCTGGATGGGGTCTTGGTTCTCGTCGAGGAACTGTGAGGTGGTTATGTACAGCTCTTGAGGAGGACGGGCCCTGTCCCAGTGCTGCAATTCTGTTCCTTGACTGCCTTTCCTTTGTTGCTGCTTTTCACTCTTCTGTTTGAATCTGCCCTCTAGAACTCTGGGAAGTTCTAGGAGGTTAAACTTTTCCCTACAAACAAGGAAGTATGGAGACAAGGAAAGGCTTTAATACATAGGTCCTGCTTGGGTTCATTCCCAGATGATGTTGCTGCTCCAGAGACTATACTTTGAAAACCATTGATATTTACTAATGGATGTTTTAACCCTGGGTTTAAAAAAAACAAACAAACTCTGGTTTTGGTATCATCATCAGTTTATTTTCAAATTTTGCAGGTAATTCTGTGTAGCAGGGTTGAGAATCACTGGTATATACAATTAATGAAGTTATAAATGATGAAAAATTTTTAATAAAAATCAAGATTTTAAAAGACTGAGATAAAAAAATAACACACCAAATTTAAGAGTCAGGACTAGTTTCTAGCTTTCTGGTCTATCCCTATGTGTAAACAATTTAAATTTCTATGGGAAAACAATTCAAAATCTGAGATCTTTTGTAAAATTAGGACAACAATAAGGTGATCATCAATACTCGAACAAATTTTATAATGCAGCTTTTATAGGTGGCATTTCATGTTAGAAATGATGTGATATAACATTATTGATTATCATTACTATTATAAACATAAATTTACTGATATTACTTATCATTATCTTGTTAAAAACCAGATATTTATGCTGGGATGGGGAGACCTATTTAATAGTTTTGTTTTGTTTTGTTTTCCAATAGTGAGTTTTTTAAGAGCAAGTAGTTAATCAAAGTGTCCAGTAGGTGGCAATAATAATCTTTCATACAACTTTTAAATAGTTGTATACTTACTGGTAAATACTTGTTTTCTCATTTGATTATACAAATGAAATAGCAAAAATACTTTATAGACAACTTGGAACTTTGTTTTTGTTTTAACTTTTATCATCGAATTTTTCAAGTATGCAGGAAAAAAAGAACACCCATTTACTTACTGCCCAGCACCAGCAATTATCAAATTATGCTATTCTAGATATGTCTATCCCTTCCATCTACCTACCATTTCCCAGCTTGTCCTCATCCTTGCCAGAGTAATTAAAAGTAAATCCCATTAAGAGTTTTAAGAATAATCAAGCTATAATTACAAGACGATTTTAGATCCATTTTTCAGAACCCAGTTTATTTGTATTCTGCTCTGGCCATTGAGAGCATTTAGGTTCTTAAAATTGTATTTTTCATGTAATAATGGGCAAAACCCCTGTTTCTAGTGCTTTGAGAATAGTAACAGATTAGACGAAAGATTGTATATAAATATTAAATAGTTTAAAAGTAAGAAAAAAGTTGGTATCCTCACTTAAATTTTTGTTTTGAATCAAAATATGAGATTAGAAATGTAACTATTATAAGGAATAGGTTGAAATAATATGCAGCTTTCATTCTGAGGATATCCATAGGAATAGAAAATAGTTCAGTCGCTCAGTTGTGTCTGACTCTCTGACCCCATGGACTGCAGCACGCCAGGCCTCCCTGTCCATCACCAACTCCTGGAGCTTGCTCAAACTCATGTCCATCAAGTCAGTGATGCCATCCAACCATCTCATCCTCTATCGTCCGCTTCTCCTCCTGCCTTCAATCTTTCCCAGCATCAGGGTCTTTTCTAGTTAGTCAGTTTTTCACATCAGGTGACCAAAGTATTGGAGATTCAGCTTCAGCATCAGTCCTTCCAAAGAATATTCAGGACTGATTTCCTTTAGGATAGACTGGTTGGATCTCCTTGCAGTCCAAGGGACTCTCAAGAGTTTTCTCCAGCACCACAGTTCAAAAGCATCAATTATTTGGCACTCAGCTTTCTTTGTAGTCCAACTCTCACATCCATACATGACTATTGGAAAAACCATAGCTTTGACTAGAACTTTAACCATAGCTTAAAGTTTCAAGATGGAAGAGTAGAAGGACATGCACTCATCTTCTGCAAGAACTCCAAAATTACAACTTGCTGCTGAACACCTGCTGACAGAAGAATGTTGGATCCCACCAAAAAAAGATACCCCACATCCAAGGGCAAAGGAAAAGCCCCAGCAAGACGGTAGGAGGGGCAAAACTGTGTTTAAAATCAAACCCCATACCCACCAGAGACGCTCAGAGGGCTCAAACAAACCTTGTGCACACGAGGACCCAGAGACTTACACCAGAACTTATGCATTACTGGGGAAACAGACTCTTGGAGAGCACAAATAAAATCTTGTGCACACCAGGACCCAGGAGAAACGAGCAGTGACCCCACAAGAGACTGACCCAGACTTGCCCAGGAGTGTCCAGCAGAGGTGTGGGTCAGCGGTGGCCTGCTGCAGGGTCAGAGGCACTGAGTGAGGGGTTATTTGAAGGAGGTTGCCATGATCTTCCTTACCTTTACCATAATTTGGCCTCAGGTCAAACAACAGGGAGGGAACACAGCCCCACCCATTAATAGAAAATTGGATTAAAGATTTACTGAGCATGGCCCCACCCATCAGAACAAGACCCAGTTTCTCCCTCAGTCAGTCTCTGCCATCAAAAAGCTTCCATAAGCCTCTCATCCTTATCCATCAGAGAGCAGACAGAATGAAAACCACAATCACAGAAAACTAATCAAACTGATCACATGAACCACAGTCTTGTCTAACTCAGTGAAACTATGAGCCATGCCACATAGGGCCACTCAAGACGGATGGGTCACAGTAGAGAGTCCTGACAAAATGTGGTCAGGACTGGAGAAGGGAATGGCAAACCACTTCAGTATTCTTGCTTTGAGAACCCCATGAACAGTATGAAAAGGCAAAAAGACAGGACACTGAAAGATAAACTCCCCAGGTTGGTAGGTGCCCAATATGCTACTGGAGATTTGTGGAGAAGTAACTCCAGAAAGAATGAAGAGACAGAGCCAAAGCAAAAACAACACCCAGTTTTGGATGTGACTGGCAATGGAAGTAAAGTCTGATGCTGTAAACAGCAATATTGCATAGGAACCTGGAATGTCAGGTCCATGAATCAAGGCAAATTGGAAGTCATCAAACAGGAGATGGCAAGAGTGAACATAGACATTTTAGGAATCAGTTAACTAAAATGGACTGGAATGGGTGAATTTAATTCAGATGACCATTATATCTACCACTGTGGGCAAGAGTCCCTTAGAAGAAATGGAGTAGCCATCATGGTCAACAAAAGAGTCTGAAATGCAGTACTTGGATGCAATCTCAAAAACGACAGAATGATCTCTGTTCATTTCCAAGGCAAACCATTCACTATCACAGTAATCCAAGTCTATGCCCTGACTAGTAATGCTGAAGAAGCTGAAGTTGAATGGTTCTACGAAGACCTACAAGACCTTCTAGAACTAATACCCCCAAAAGATGTCCTTTTCATTACAGGGGACTGGAATGCAAAAGTAGGAAGTCAAAAGATACCTGCAGTAACAGGCAAATTTGGCCTTGGAATGCAAAACAAAGCAGGACAAAGGCTAATAGGGTTTTGCCAAGAGAACGCACTGGTCATAGCAAACACCCTCTTCCAACAACACAAGAGAAAACTCTACACATGGACATCACCAGATGGTCAATACCAAAATCAGATAGATTATATTCTTTGCAGCCAAAGATGGAGAAGCTCTATACAGTCAGCAAAAACAAGACCAGGAGCTGACTGTGGCTGAGATCATGAATTCCCTATTGTCAAACTCAGAAAGTATTACTGTATTCTTTTATTGAAAAGAAACAGAAGGACATTAGGTAAATTTTGCAAGTAGAGAAAGGAAGAACAGAGTGAAGAATTTAAAGAAAACAGTGACCCATAATTCTTTAAATAACTGCTTAACATTTTGTGTACTTTTTCTTCCTTCTCTTGTAGAAGTCTGTTTCTGCCCCCACCCTGCCCCCCCAAATAACATGGTTGTGATCATGTTGGGTATAGGGTAGGAAGAGAGGTTGGCTTTGGAGGTTTTCCACATGTCTAGCTCTTCAGGCTTTGATTTGAAAAAAGCCAACCAAAAGCAATTTTCAAGTATTTGCTAAATGAAAGGCCTAAACCTTCCTGTATCTCATCATTATATGTTACATAAAACTTTATAGCATTGTTTCCTAAGTTGGTAATTAATGAAAATTAATTTGTGTAAAATTTTAAGTTAAATAGGATAAACCAGTGTTTCCCAAAGGGCAATAAGTATACCATTAATGGCAAGAAAGACCAAGAAAGGAATTTTGATGGTAAGTGAATCACATCTTAGAATTAATAATTATTTTTTTACTGTATTATAGGAAAATATAACTTGCATATGAAAGAATATGACTTCATATTGTTGCCTAGGTGACTGTTTGTAAAGTCTATTTAAAAACATTATATATTTTTCAGTTGCTCAGTCGTGTCCTGCTCTTTGCAACACCATGGACTACAGCATGCCAGGCTTTCCAGTCCTTTACTATCTCCTGGAGTTTGCTCAGATTCATGTCCACTGAATCGGTAATGCCATCCAACCATGTCATCCCCTTCTCCTGCCTTCACTCTTTCCCAGCATCAGGGTCTTTTCCGCGAGTTGGCTTTTCACATCAGGTGGCCAAAGTATTGGAGCTTCAGCTTTAGCATCAGTCCTTCCAATGAATATTCAGGGTTGATTCCCTTTAGGATTGACTGGTTTGATCTCCTTTCAGTCCAAGGGACTCTCAAGAGTCTTCTCCAACACCACAGTTTGAAAGCATCAATTATATAAATATGTAAACTATGTAAACTGCTTTTCAAAGTTTTTATGCCACTGCTCTTAACTTAGACTGGAGACCACTAATCCGTGGCTCTCGTGTTGTCATCCCCTGTATCCAGCTAGGCAGATTATGACGGATGATGTGACTCATCAATCGGTGGCTTTCCCACTGACTGCTATGTGGTCTCAGGTATTTTTTTCTCTTAGTTCAGTGCTCTATGTAGTCACACTGTTGACTAGAAGTGTATTGGAATATTAAAACACTCTTTTCATCCCGTGCCTCACGGTACAAGGTAATCAACTGAGTCTTGAAATTTTTTCAAATATTGCCCCTGTCAGTTGGTCCCATTTTATTATAGACTGACATAAATGCAGCTCACTCTTAGAAAGCTGTCATTTCAATATATTACTTAGTCATGCTAACTGAGGAGCTGGCTTATTCTTACTTTATTCTTGTTTAGTTAAAATATTTTGTTTTCCTTCCTATTTTAATGTTTAATTGAATTTTTTTCATTTGGACTAGGAAAAACTCAGATGTTTACTGCAGCTTCATAGCTCAAAGTTAGGGGAAATGACTTAAAAGAGGAGGAAAGATGATACCGATACAAGGTTACACATGAATGCTGGCAGTTTAGGAGGTTAGGGAGGACTTCAGTGGCCTATATGGATTTGGAGGATGTTGGTTATGTATGAAATATATTGATTATAGTTTGTCACTTGAAATTAATATATGGTTTTGAATTACAAGTAGCATTTATCAAAGTGGAAAGTTAAAGATTGAGTTACTTCTTAAAATTTTGACTAAGCTAACATGATAAAGTTGATGATTAAACCCTAAAAGATAATTCAAACCTGAGAGGAATAAAGAAGGGAGGAGGAGGGATCGATGAAAAATAAAAGGGTTTCGTGATATACATGAAACCAGGATTCAAGTTTTAGGAGTTGTAGTTTATGCTAACATCACATTCCAACTCCAGCTTTTACTAAGTGAGCATTCACTGTCTTATGAACCTCAGTCTTTTTGGCTATAACACAATTGTAAGAAAGATCATCCTTATTAACTCAAAGTGTTATAAAAACTAATCAGACAATATAAATGAAATTATTTTATAAAATTAAGATACAATCAACTGCTGTTATCATAAATACTAGGGTAATATGTGAGCCTCAACATGTAAATAACTCAAACTAGATTAAAAAAAAAAATTCTAGCTATGCTTTTCTGCCCATAATGGAATAACATGTATCAGAGTTGTCCCTCTACCTGTGAACAGCTAGAAAACTGGACAAAATACTTGAAGCAATTGTTTTCTGACAATGGAAAACATGCAGTACTTGAGTGTGTTCTCTGAATGGATGGAAACAAATGAGTCATACAGAAGCCTCAGCATTCTACCTGATGTCACGTTCCAGACCCAGTACAGAAGAGGGAGACCAAGGAACGCATGGCAGTCTCTGTATAGAAGTCACTGAGATCTGATTTTGGGAAGGTCGTGGCAGCTTCAGTTTGTGAGGTGCAACACCAGAGATGTGGGAGCTATGCAGAGGAGCCCCAAGGCTCTGCAGGAGGTTTCATTGAGACTTTGCTCTGGGCTAAGTAAGGTGCACATGCATAGTATGAAATGCCATAAGGCTAGACTAAATGCAATTACTGGGAAGCTGTAAGTTAAACAGTTCCCAGAACCTACATGTGGCTGAGACACACTTCAGTAATAGATACCCTAGAGTTATGTCTTCGGATGGGGCTAAAAGAACTCTAGAGTAAAGGCTACTCTAGACCACCAATAACAATTTAAAAACAATATCAAAAGAATCAAACTAATTGGCAAGTGACAGCCTGCCAAATTCCACACTTTAAAAGCAGAAAACAGAATCCAAAATTTTAAGAACATAGCTTTTATAGTGTCTATGTATATGGAGAAATATCAATAACCTCAGATATGCAGATGACACCACCCTTATGGCAGAAAGTGAAGAGGAACTAAAAAGCCTCTTGATGAAAGTGAAAGTGGAGAGTGAAAAAGTTGGCTTAAAGCTCAACATTCAGAAAACGAAGATCATGGCATCTGGTCCCACCACTTCATGGCAAATAGATGGGGAAACAGTGGAAACAGTGTCAGACTTTATTTTTCTGGGCTCCAAAATCACTACAGATGGTGACTTCAGCCATGAAATTAAAAGACGCTTGCTTCTTGGAAGGAAAGTTATGACCAACCTAGATAGCATATTCAAAAGCAGAGACATTACTTTGCCAACAAAGGTTCATCTAGTCAAGGCTATGGTTTTTCCTGTGGTCATGTATGGATGTGAGAGTTGGACTGTGAAGAAGGCTGAGCGCCGAAGAATTGATGTTTTTGAACTGTGGTATTGGAGAAGACTCTTGAGAGTCCCTTGGACTGCAAGGAGATCCAACCAGTCCATTCTGAAGGAGATCAGCCCTGGGATTTCTTTGGAAGGAATGATGCTAAAGCTGAAACTCCAGTACTTTGGCCACCTCATGCAAAGAGTTGACTCATTGGAAAAGACTCTGATGCTGGGAGGGATTGGGGGCAAGAGGAGAAGGGGACGACAGAGGATGAGATGGCTGGATGGCATCATTGACTCGATGAATGTGAGTCTGAGTGAACTCCGGGAGTTGGTGATGAACAGGGAGGCCTGGTGTGCTGCAATTCATGGGGTTGCAAAGAGTCGGACACGACTGAGCGACTGATCTGATCTGATATGCTGTTTGCTCAGTTGTGGCTGACTCTTTGGGACTCCATGGACTGTAGCCCACCAGGCTCCTCTGTCCATGGAATTTTCCAGGCAGTATTACTGGAGCAGGTTGCCACTTCCTACTGCAGGGGATCTTCCCGACCTAGGGATCAAAACCACTTCTCTTGTGTCTCCTGCATTGACAGGCAGACTCTTCACCACTGTGCCACCTAGGAAGTCCTACCCAATAAAAATTATGACATACAAATGAGCAGGAAATTGTGAAGCAGAAAATCAGTAGAAACTGACTCAGAAATTATGGAAATGAATGAAATAGCTGGTATGGGCTTTAAAACAGCATAGTAAATATGGTCAAGTATGTAATGGAAAATATGGACATAATGGGAGAAAAGGAAGACATTAAAAATAGGCAAAGGGAACTTTAGAGCTTCAGTGCAAATTAGAAATACAATACCTGAATGAAAAATTCACCTTTGGATTATCAGCTGATTACTCACCACAAAAGAAAAGAAGCATGACTTGAAGATACTGCAATAGAAACTATGTAAATTGAGATACTGAATGAAAGTAATAATAAAAGGCTGCTGCTGCTAAGTCACTTCAGTCGTGTCCGACTCTGTGGACCCCATAGACGGCAGCCCACCAGGCTCCCTCATCCCTGGGATTCTTCAGGCAAGAACACTGGAGTGGGTTGCCATTTCCTTCTCCAATGCATGAAAGTGAAAAGTGAAAGTGAAGTCGCTCAGTCATGTCCAACTCTTAGCGACCCCATGGACTGCAGCCTACTAGGCTCCTCCGTCCATGGGATTTTCCAGGCAAGAACACTGGAGTGGGGTGCCATTTCCAGCTAGATCCTCAGTAATCTGAGAAATATGATCTCACATATGCATAATTGGAGTATCTTAATATGCCAGCGTCCACTGAATCATGGAAAAAGGAAAAGTTCCAGAAAAACATGTATTTCTGCTTTATTGACTATGCCAAAGCCTTTGACTGTGTGGATCACAATAAACTGTGGACAATTCTGAAGGGATGGGAATACCAGACCACCTGACCTGCCTCTTGAGAAACCTATATGCAGGTCAGGAAGCAACAGTTAGAACTGGACATGGAACAACAGACTGGTTCCAAATAGGAAAAGGAGTACGTCAAGGCTGCATATTGTCACCCTGCTTATTTAACTTCTATGCAGAGTACATCATGAGAAACGCTGGACTGGAAGAAACACAGGCTGGAAGCAAGATTGCCGGGAGAAATATCAATAACCTCAGATATGCAGATGACCCCACCCTTATGGCAGAAGGTGAAGAAGAACTAAAAAGCGTCTTGATGAAAGTGAAAGAGGAGAGTGAAAAAGTTGGCTTAAAGCTCAATATTCAGAAAACGAAGATCATGGCATCTGGTCCCATCACTTCATGGGAAATAGATGGGGAAACAGTGTCAGATTTTATTTTGGGGGGCTCCAAAATCACTGCAGATGGTGATTGCCACCATGAAATTAAAAGACGCTTACTCCTTGGAAGGAAAGTTATGACCAACCTAGATAGCATATTCAAAAGCAGAGACATTACTTTGCCAACAAAGGTTCATCTAGTCAAGGCTATGGTTTTTCCTGTGGTCATGTATGGATGTGAGAGTTGGACTGTGAAGAAAGCTGAGCACTGAAGAATTGATGCTTTTGAACTGTGGTGTTGGAGAAGACTCTTGAGAGTCCCTTGGACTGCAAGGAGATCCAACCAGTCCATTCTAAAGGAGATCAGTCCTGGGTGTTCTTTGGAAGGAATGATGCTAAAGCTGAAACTCCAGTACTTTGGCCACCTCATGCGAAGAGTTGACTTATTGGAAAAGACTCTGATGCTGGGAGGGATTGGGGGCAGGAGGAGAAGGGGATGACAGAGGAGAAGGGGATGACAGAGGATGAAATGGCTGGATGGCATAACCGACTCGATGGACATGAGTTTGAGTGAACTCCGGGAGTTGGTGATGGACAGGGAGGCCTGGCGTGCTGCAATTCATGGGGTCACAAAGAGTCGAACATGACTGAGCAACTGAAGTGAACTGAACTGAATATGGCAGAGAAGAGGAAATGGCAGGAAATATATATTTGAAGGAATAATGGTTTAACAAGCAGGATGAAAACTATGATTTTGAAACCTAAGAAAACAAACTCCCAGCAGGATAATTGAAGGGAAACCCATTATAAAACATATCATACTCAATTTGTTGAAAACCAATGATAATATAAAACTCTTGAAAGCCACTGGAGAAACAGAAGCAGTTGGGATAGCAAGATAAATTACTGATTTCTTCCCAGAAATAATATAAGCCAAACAAGGAATGGAATGATAAATGTAATATGGTTTTAAAAAGTTATCATAAGATTCTATGTCAAGTGAAAATATCCTTCAAAGATGAGAGCAGCATAAAGATTTTTTTTTTTTACAAAAGCACAGAGCATTTATTTCTGGTGGACCTGAATTACAAAAAATATTAAAGGAAGTCTTTCTAGAGGAAGAAAAGTGATACCAGTAAAAACCCAGTTCCAAATGAGTGAAGAATGCCAGCAATGGAAAATATATGGGAAAATATGGAAAATGATTTTCTAATTTTATCCTTTCTTTAAAAAAATTACGTTTTAAAACAAATGTGACAGTGAATGGCAGGGCTTTTAACAGATTTGAAGGAAAATGTATGAAAACAGTAACATATAGGTTGGCATGGTATATATTTATACTTGGCTCTTTTCATTTGGGTTGGGTGTAGTTTTCTGTGTTTATCCACTATTTTTTTTTAATCTACTGTTTTTAATGGATGAAATCCAATGTCAAAAGTCAATATAAAATTTTTTGCTGTCATGTTAGAACCAATTTGCATTTTTGAAAACAGGTATTGTAGTAGAACTGACTGTACAGTTCACCAAGTATGACAAAAGTTTGCACCTGTGTTCAGGTCAGTTCACTTCAGTCACAGTCATGTTCAACTCTCTGTGACCCCATGGACTGCAGCATGTCGGGCCTCCCTGTTCATCACCAACTCGCAGAGTTTACTCAAGCTCATGTCCATTGAGTCGGTGATGCCATCCAACCATCTCATCCTCTGTTGTCCCTTTCTCCTCCAGCCTTCAATCTTTCCCAGCATCAGGGTCTTTTCTAGTGAGTCAATTCTTCACATCAGGTGGCCAATGTATTAGAGTTTCAGCTTCAGTATCAGTCCTTCCAAGGAATATTTAGGACTGATTTCCTTTAGGATGGATTGGTTGGATCTCCTTGCAGTCCAAGGAGCTCTCTAGAGTCTTCTCCAACACCACAGTTCAAAAGCATCAATTCTTCAAAGCTCAGCTTTCTTTACAGTCCAACTCTCACATCCATACGGGACTACTGGAAAAACCATAGTTTTGACTGCTGCTAAGTCACTTCAGTCGTGTCCGACTCTGTGCAACCCCATAGACGGCAGCCCACCAGGCTCCCCTGTCCCTGGGATTCTCCAGGCAAGAACACTGGAGTGGGTTGCCATTTCCTTCTCCAATTCATGAAAGTGAAAAGTGAATGTGAAGTCGCTCAGTCATGTCCGACTCTTAGCAACCCCATGGACTGCAGCCTACCAGGCTCCTCCATCCATGGGATTTTCCAGGCAAGAGTACTGGAGTGGGGTGCCATTGCCTTCTCCCGTCGTTTTGACTAGGTGGATCTTTATTGTCAAAGTAATGTCTCTGCTTTTTAATATGCTGTCTAGGTTGGTCATAACTTTTCTTCCAAGGAGCAAGTGTCTTTTAATTTCATGGCTGCAGTCACCATCTCTGTAATGATTTGGGAGCCCCAAAAATAAAGTCTCACTATTTCCACTGTTTACCTATCTATTTGCCATGAAGTGATGGGACCAGATGCCATGATCTTTGTTTTCTGAATGTTGAGCTTTAAGCCAACTTTTTCACTCTCCTCTTTCACTTTCATCAAGAGGCTGTTTAGTTCCTCTTCACTTTCTGCCATAAGGGTGGTGTCATCTGCATATCTGAGGTTATTGATATTTCTCCTAGCAATCTTGATTCCAGTTTGTACTTCATCTAGTCCAGCATTTCTCATGATGTACTCTGCATATAAGTTAAATAAGCAGCATGACAATACACAGCCTTGATGTACTCCTTTCCCGATTTGGAACCAGTCTGTTGTTCCATGTCCAGTTCTAACTACTGATTCTTGACCTGCATACAGATTTTTGAGGAGGCAGATCAGGTGTTCTGGTATCCCATCTCTTTGAGAATTTTCCACAGTTTGTTGTGATCCACACAGTCAAAGGCTTTGGCATAGTCAATAAAGCAGGAGTAGATGTTTTTCTGGAACTTGCTTTTTTGACGATCCATGGTGCCATGATGAAAATCAAGATGCAGAACATTTGCATCACCCCTTGCTTCAGTAACAGTCAGTACACAAGACATTTGTGTTCTGTCTCTATAGCTTTGCTTGCTGTAGGATTTCACATGGATGGATCATACACAGTTATTTATAGGTTTTTATATTTTAAAACTCAGAATCCATGTTGCCACATGTATCAATAGATGTTTCTTTTCTATTGCTGAAATATATTCTGTTGTATACCAAATGTATTTATCCATTCATTCACCTGTTAATAGGTATTTGTGTTGTTTCCACTTTGCTGCTACTATGAATAAAAATTCTTTGAAGATTAATATACAAGGTTTTTTTTTGGTGGACATTTGCTTTCTTTTCCCTTGGATTAATAATGGAACTCCTAGGTCATATGGAAAGAGACAGCTTTCATAAAAAACAAACAAACAGGTCTTCAAAATGGTTGTACCATTTTATACCCTCAATAGCAATGTCTGAAAGTTGAAATTGTTTCATATACTCCAGGACAGTTGGATTTTTAATGTCTAATTTTAGCTGTTCTAGTGGGTATGGAGTGATGTATCTTTGTGATGTTAATTTGCATTTCCCTGGTGACTAATGATGTTGAACTTCTTTTTATGTGCTAATTAGCTATTCTTTTGTCTCCTTTGGTAATTAGTACAAGGTGTCTATTCAGATCTGCTCTTTTGAAAAATTGGACTGTCTTCTTCTTATTGAATTGTAAAGGTACTTTATATTATCTGGTTTCAAGTCCATTGTCAAACATATGTGTTGCAAATAATCTTCCAGTTGAAGGCTGGCTTTATTTTCTTAATTGTGTCTTTCAAAGAGCAGAATTTTTAAATTTTTGTGAAGTTTATTTTATTACTATTTCTTATATGGTCAGTGCTTTCTGTGTCCTAATAAAGCTTTTCCCTCATAGAAATTGCAACATTTTTCTTCTGTATTTTCCTCTATTACATTTCTTTTATAAAGTTAATAAGTTTTAACCTTTACTTTTAGGTTTCTGGTTTATTTCACATAACATTTTTAAATGATGTAATGAAGGAAGTATAATTGTTCCGTACTGATATTCAGTTGCCCTAGGACCTTTTGTTGAAAAGACTATTTCCCTAGACATTGCATCCTGGTCACAAATTTATTAGCCATATATATGTAGGTTCATTTTTGAACTCTCTGTTTTGTTCTACTGATCTATTTATCTGTCATCATAGTAATACCACACTGTTCTTAACTCTGAATCCATGTTGCCACGTATATTATAGATGTTTCTTGGTACATGTGGCAACATGGATTCTGAGTTTTAAAATGTTAAAACCTATAAATAACTATGTATGATCCATCCAATTTATAGTTAGTCTTGAAGTCAGAAAATATGAGCATTCCAATTTTTTGTTTTGTTTTGTTTTTAAAGATTTGTTCTGGCTATTTTGTATCATTTGTATTTCTATCTAAATTTTAGAATCAGGAAACACCTTGGTGGTCCAGTGGTTAGGACTCAGTGCTTTCACTGTAGTGGCCAACATGCAATCCCTAGTTGGGGAACTAAGATCCTGCAAGCCATATGGTTCATCCCCCAAAAAAGTCTGCAAATAATAAATACTGGAGAGGATCTGGAGGAGTGGGGAGGAAGGGGAACCCTTGTTGGTGGGAATGTGAAATTGGTGCAGCCACCAAGGAGAATAGGATGGAAGTTCCTTAAAAAAAAAAAAAAACTAAAAGTAGAGCTGTTATATGATCTAGCAATCCCATTCCTAGGCAGATATCCAGAGAAAACTCTAATTTGAAAGGATAAATGCTGAAAATTCCTGGCAGACCAGTGGTTAGCACTCAGTGCTTTCACTGCTGGGGCCTGGACTCAAAGAGTTGCAAAGAGTTGGACACGACTGAAGCGACTTAGCAAATGCTATTTTGATTGAGATTTTATTGTATCTGTATTCTAATTTAGAGAGAATTGATACGTTAACAACACCGAGTCTTCTAATCCATGACTGATATATCTCTCAGCTTACTTAAATCTTCTTTAATGGCTCTCAGAAAGAAAAAGTTTGAAGAAGTTCCATCCTGTGCCTAATTTGATGATTTTGTTGATGTTGCTGTTGTTCATGAAAGTGTCGTCCAACTCTTTCTGACCACATGGACTGTAGCCCGCCAGGCTCCTCTGTCCGTGGGATTTCCCAAACAAGAATTCTGAAGTGGGTTGCTGTGCCCTCCTCCAGGGGATTGTCCCGACCCAGGGATCGAACCCACGTCTCTTATGTCTCCTGCATTGACAGGCGGGTTCTTTACCACTAGTGCTACCTGGAAAGCCCCAGGAAGTTGTTTCTCATGAGTAGGTATTAAAGTTTACCAAGTGGTTTTTTTGAATTTTATTTAAAGAACCATATAGATTTTCTTTTTTGGTTTGTTAATATGGTGAATTATATTGATTATTTTTCAGAGATTAGAACAACCTTCCCTTACTGGGATAAACCCCATTGGTCATGATGCATTATTAAGTTGGATTTCATAATATTTTATTAGGAACTTTTCCAACTAGGCTCAGAAGAGAGATTGGTTTTTAATTTTCTTTTCTTATAATAGGTTTACTTTTGGTATCAGGGTAATGCTAGACTCATTCATAATGAGTTGAGAAGTCTGCCCTCTATTTTCTGAAACTTTCTTAAGACAACTATTATATCTTCCTCAGATGTTGGATAAAACTCACCAGTGAGTGTGTCTTGAATTAGAATATTTTTTGTTGCAAGATTTTAAGATATTTCACTTATTCAAATAATATAGGGGTCTTTAGGTATTTAATTTCTTTATGCCAGTTTATGCTTTTATAAATTTTGGCTATCAAGGACTTGGTCTATTTCTTCTGAGTTCTAGAATTTATTGCAATAAATATGTTTAAAACATTCTTTTATGATTATTTTAATATGTATATAATCTATGGTGATATCTCTCTTTCATTTCTATACTGGTAATTCATGTCTTCTTTTTTATTTTTGATTCTTCTAGTTTATTATTGTATTGATCTTTTTTAAAAATTTCAATTTAGATTCATTGATTTTTCACTGTTGTTTGTATTTTATTTTTAATTGGAATTTTTATAGCAAATTTATTAAGATATAGTTCACATCCCATATAATAATTCACCCATGTAGAGTCTACACTCAAAGTTGTTTGTTTTGTTTTGTATTATATATTCAGAGTTGTACAACTATTACCATAATGAATTTGAGAACATTTTCATAACCCCAAAAAGAAATCTATCCAGTCACTCTTCATTTTCCCAATGTACCCTTCCCCAGCCCTAGGCAACCACTAAACTACTTTCTATCTGTATAAAGTTGCCTATTTTGGACATTGCATATAAAAGGAGTCATCTAATTTGTGGTTCTTTTGTGACTGGCTTCTTTCACTTAGCATGTTTTCAAGGTTCACTTATACTGTAGCATGCATCTGTTTATTTTGATTGTTGAATAATATTCTATTGTATGGCTACATCACACTTTGATTATCCATTCATCAATTGATGGGCATTTGGATTGTTTGCATTGTTTGGCTATTGTGAACAACGGTGGTATGGTATTTGTGTACAAGTTTTGTATGGACATATGTTTTCATTTTGCCTAGTATATATACCTAGTAGTGGAATTGTTGGGTCAAATGTTAACTCTGAGGACATACCAGGCTGTTTTCCAAAGTAGCTGCGTCATATATTCCCATCAGCAGCTTGTGAGGCTTTCTATTTCTCCACATCCTTACCAGTTCTTGTCATTATCTTCTTTTGATCATAACCATTCTAGTGAAGGGCAGTGCCAAAGAATGTTCAAACTACTGCCCAGTTGCGCTCATTTCACATGCTAGCAAGGTTATGCTCAAAATCCTTCAAGCTAGGCTTCAACAGTACATAAACCAAGACATTTCAGATGTTCAAGCTGGATTTGGAAAAGGCAGAGGAACCAGAGATCAAATAGCCAACATCAGTTGGATCATAGAAAATGCAAGATAATTCCATAAAAACTACTTCTGCTCAGTTGACTACACTAAAGCCTTTGACTGTGGATTAAAACAAACTGGAAAATTCTTAAAGAGATGGGAATATCAGGTCACCTTACCTGCCTTCTGTGAAGCCTGTGTGCAGGTCAAGAAGCAACAGTTAGAACCAGACATGGAACAACGCACTGATTCCAAATTGGGAAAGGAGTATATCAAGGCTGTATATTGTCACCCTCATTATTTAACTTATATGCCTAGTACATCATGCAAAATTCCAGGCTTGATGAATCAAAGGCTGGAATCAAAATTGTGAGGAGAAATATCAACAACCTCAGGTATGCAGATTACACCATCCTTATGGCAGAAAGCAAAGAGGAACTAAAGAATCTTTCAGTGATGTGAAAGAGGAAAGTGAAATAGCTAGCTTATAACTCAACATTCAAAAAACTAAGATCATGGCATCCAATCCAATCACTTCATAGCAAATAGATGGGGAAAAAGTGGAAGCAGTGACGTATTTCATTTTCTTGGGCTACAAAATCACTGCAGACAGTGACTAAAGTCATGAAATTAAAAGATGCTACAGCTCCATGTGACTCTGCAAAAAAAAAAAAAAGATGCTTGCTCCTTCGACAAACCTAGAGAGCATATTAAAAAGCAGAGACATCACTTTGCCAACAAAGGTCCATATAGTCAAAGCTATGGTTTTTCTAGTAGTCATGTACGGGTGTGGGTGTTGGATCATAAATAAGACTGTGTGCTGAAGAATTGATACTTTCTAACTATGGTGCTGAAGAAGATTCTTGAGAGCCCTTTGGACAGCAAGGTGGTCAAACCAGTCAATCTTAAAGGAAATCAGTCCTGAATATTCACTGAAAGGACTGATGCTGAAGGTGAAGCTCCAATACATTGGCCACTTGATGCAAAGAGCCAACTCGTTGGAAAAGATCCTGTTGCTGGGAAAGATTGAGGGCAGGAGGAGAAGGAGGGACAGAGGATGAGATGGTTGGATGGCATCACTGACTCAAAGGACGTGAGTTTGAGCAAACTCTGGGAGATAGTGAAGGATATGGAAGCCTGGTGTGCTGCAGTCCATGGGGTTGCAAAGAGTTGTACATGACTTAGTGACTGAACAACAATCCTAGTGGATGTGAATTGGTATCTCACTGTGGTTTTGACCTACATTTCCATGATTACTAAAGCTGTTCCTTTTCTCTTGAGCCAGATGGAGTTTGGTAGAAATTGTGTTGACTTTGTAGATAATTTAGGGAATATTGTTATCTTGGTAACATTTTTTATTCCGTGAACACAGTATGCCTTTCCATTTATTTAGGCCTTTATTTTCTTCAGTGATATGTTATAGTTTTCAGCTACAAATCTTGTACTTTTGTTAAATTTATTCATAAATATTTTCTTCTTTTTGATGTTATTATAAATGAAGTTATTTTCTCAGTTTCATTTTTGGAGGGTTCATAGGTATTGTATAGACCTACAGTTGACTTTTGTGTACTACTCTTCTATCCAGCAAACTTGGATTGTTGAACTTGATTATTGCTCTTAGTTTTCCCTGATAGCTCAGTTGGTAAAGAATCTTCCTGTAATGCAGGAAAACCCGGTTCAATTCCTGGGTCAGGAAGATCCCTTGGAGAAGGGATAGGCTACCCACTCCAGTATTCTTGGGCTTCCCTTGTGGCTCACCTGGTATAGAATCTGCCTGCAGTGCGGGAGATCTGAGTTCCATCCCTCGGTTGGGAAGATCCCCTGGAGAAGGGAAAGGCTACCCATTCCAGTATTCTGGCCTAGAGAATTCCACAGACTGTATAGTCCATGGGGTCACAAAGAGTCAGACATGACTGAGTGACTTTCACGTGTGTGTGTGTGTTCCTTAGGATTTTCCGTATTCAGGATTATGTCATCTGAATAGACATAGTTTTGATTCTTTTTTTTTTTTTTTTTCCCAATCTGGATGCCTTTTATTTCATTTTTCCCCACTACCTCTCTGGCTGGAAACTCCAGTGCAGTGTTGAATAAAAATGTCAAGAAAGGATATCCTTGCCTTGTTTCTGATATTATGAGGAAAATGATTGATTTTTCATCCTTTAGTTTGATTGTTGTTGTTGTTTAGTCACCAAGTTGTGTCCAACCTTTTTGAGACTCTATGGGCTGCAGCCCACCTAGTTCTTCTGTCCATGGGATTTTCCAGGCAAGAATACTGATGTGGGCTGCCATTTCCTTCTCCAGGGTATATTCCCAACCGAAGGATTGATCCTGTGTCTCCTGCATTGGCAAGGAGATTCTTTACCACTGAGCTGTGAGGGAAGCCCGTAAGTTTAATTGGCTGAGGGTTTTTGTAGATGTTGTTTGACATATTGAGGAAGTTTCCTTCTGTTCTTATTTTGTTGAATATTTTTATCATGAAATGTTGAATTTTTTAACATATTTTGCATCTATTGGGATGATTCTGTTGGAATTGTCCTTTATTCTATTGACATAATCTATTAATTGATGTTTGGATGTTAAGTCATTGTTGCATTTTTGAGATAATTCCTGCTTGGTTATGTTGTATAATACTTTCTGTATATTGCTGGTTTCAGTTTGCTAGTATTATGTTGAGCATTTTTGCTTATATACTCATACAAAATTGCTTTGTGGTTTTCTTTTTTTGTGAAATCCTTTGTGTGGTTTTGGTACTGAGGTAATACTGTCCTCATAAGAAGAGTTGGGAAATGTTCACTCTTCTGTTTTCTTATAGTTTGTGAAGAGTTGTTATTTTGAAAAACTTTGTTTGAATTAACTAGTGAAGCCATCTGGGTCTCAACTTTTCTTCTGAATAATTTTTTTTAAATTTCTAATTTAATATCTTTACTTTTTCTAGATCTATTTGGATTTTCTTTTTCTTTTTAAGGTAGCTTTGGTAGTTTGTGCCCTTCTAAAAGTTTGTCCATTTCATTTAGTTACCTAATTTGTTTCCATACATTTGTTCATAGCATTCCCTTGTTATCCTTTCTTGTATGGTCAGAAGTAATGTCTTCTCTTTCATTCCTGACTGTAGTAATTTGAGTCTTCTCTTTGCTTGAAGAGCGTATGTTTGCCAATTTTATCAATTTTTTCAAAAAACCAGGGTTTACTTTTATTAGTTGTCTCTATTGTTTTTCTATTTTCTATTTGATATATTAGTACTCTGATCTATTATTTCCCTCTTTTTGTTTGCTTTAGATTTAATTTATTCTTCTTTTTCTATTGTCTTAAGATGGAACTTTAGATTATTGATTTAAAATCTTTTTTCTTTTACTGTAGGCATTTAAAACTATAAAAATTTGCTTTAGATGTGTTCCATAAGTTTTGGTATGCTGTGTTTTCATTCATTCATCTCAAAGTGTTTTCCAATTTTCATTGTGATATCTTCTTTGACCCATTGGTTATTTAGTTGTGTGTTATTTAATGTCTACACCTTTGTTAATTTTTCCTATTTGCTTGTTATTAATTTATAATTTCACTCAATTGTGGTAGTTGGAGAACATACTTGATATGATTTCAATCTTTTAAAATTTATTAAGGTTTGTTTTATGGCCTAGCATATGGTCTATCCTAGAGAATGTTCTGTGTGCACTTGAGAAGAATATGTATTCTCCTGTTGAGTAGAGAGTTCTATAAATGTCTTTTAGTTCTAGTTGGTTAAGGGAAATAGATGGGGAAACAGTGGAAACAGTGTCAGACTTTATTTTTGGGGGCTCCAAAATCACTGCAGATGGTGACTGCAGCCATGAAATTAAAAGATGCTTACTCCTTGGAAGGAAAGTTATGTCCTAGATAGCATATTGAAAAGCAGAGACATTACTTTGCCAACAAAGGTCCGTCTAGTCAAGACTATAGTTTTTCCAGTGATCATGTATGGATGTGAGAGTTGGACTGTGAAGAAGGCTGAGCGCTGAAGAATTGATGCTTTTGAACTGTGGTGTTGGAGAAGACTCTTGAGAGTCCCTTGCACAGCAAGGAGATCCAACCAGTCCATTCTGAAGGAGATCAGCGCTGGGGTTTCTTTGGAAGGAATGATGCTGAAGCTGAAACTCCAGTACTTTGGCCACCTCATGTGAAGAGTTGACTCATTGGAAAAGACTCTGATGCTGGGAGGGATTGGGGGCAGGAGGAGAAGGGGACGACAGAGGATGAGATGGCTGGATGGCATCACTGACTCGATGGACGTGAGTCTCAGTGAACTCCAGGAGTTGGTGATGGACAGGGAGGCCTGGTGTGCTGCAATTCATGGGGTCGCAAAGAGTCAGACATGACTAAGCGACTGAACTGAAAGCTGTTAAAGTGTGCTACATTTTTATTAGGTAGTATCTTTTTTTTTCTCCTTTTCGCCTTATCCCCACTCCCCCTTTCTCTCCTTTTCTTTTGTGTCTGTGTATGTATGTGTGTAGAGAAGGCAATGGCACCCCACTCCAGTACTCTTGCCTGGAAAATCGCATGGATGGAGGAGCCTGGTGAGCTGCAGTCCATGGGGTCGCTAGGAGTCAGACATGACTGAGCGACTTCACTTTCACTATGTATGTGTGTGTGTGTATGAATGACATATTATTCATTATTTTTCTAAGCCCATTTTCCTTCTGGGTCCTTCATTTTTTGCTGAGGGGACTTTTATAGCTATATGATTTTTAGGAATGTTTGGGCTGAGTTATAGAACTGACTATGCTTAAAATGGTTAGTTTTTAAAATATAAATTATACTACATTAAAGTTGATTTTAAAAGAAATTAATAATTCTGGGTAAAAACTATTTAAGATTGTAAATTGTAGTTTCTTAGAGTAACAAATTATTGTATTGAACAGAATGATTTTGAAAACTTACTCCCTTAAAAGAGATTTTTTAAAATCTCACACCCTTTTCTAATGGGTATTTAAATCTATTTTTTACTTCCCCTGAACTTATATAAATCCAATTTTTCTCTAAAAAATTTGGATTTTTTTTCTTTTAAATTGTTTTATAAAATGCTTCTGCCTTTATTGTTATTATTTAAAGTTTTAAAAAGTTACTGATGTTTGGAAATATGTGACCTTAAAATTCTAGCTGTCAACCATGTCAGGTTAAGAGAGCATATTTACATCACTTGTCCTTTATTCTAAAATACAGTGTTTTCCTTATGTTCATTTAAAAAGAAAGGGTTGGTTTCAACTCTTACTGTTCTCCCAATATTGCCTGTGAAGTAGAAAGCAATTTTGCATAGGTTAAAAGCCTAAATTAAACCTAAAAAAAAAGCGGGTGGACTTGTCAAGTCATCACAATGGACTCATTCAGAATTCAAAGGAACAATAAATCAGAGCCTTCATTATATGTCTTTAGCTTGGAAAAAATCCTTTTGCAAGAGAAAGCTAATCATTTAACAAATATGCATTCCCATGGGAAAATGTTTGAGTATTAATGATAACCCTCAACATTCTAAAAGAATAAAGTACTCAACAAAACCCTTTGAGTACTTACTAAAAGTAAGGTATGGTGTGAATTTGGTTTAGCAATAGTTTATAATGTTGAAGGCATGTTTTGAGACTTATATCCAAGTTTTGATATTAAGGTCAATACATATCATTGGGCTTCTAGCTGTGAGAACTGAAGTGGTAGAGGTGAATGAATAATGCTGTCATTGTTTTTCCAAATGTTTATTTTAATAGATCTGTCTCAGGTGGTTAGTTCTAGTTGATGCTAATAAACTTCTTTTGATTTGGTTTGAAATAACGATATGTAGAAAAATGAATGAATATTCTCTAAAAGGACATCTTATAAATGTAAAATGTAAGTTTTAACTTAAACATATAATCTGGCTGTAAATTAGGGAACATCAGATGGTGTTCTTCCTTTATAGTGCTACGACAATGTTGTTTGTGTGTTCATTTGTTTAATGTCAGCGTCCCACATCTGACTCTCATGTATATATTTTTTACCACTATATGGCCAGTACCTTGAGGGCAAGAGGAGAAGGGGAAGGCAGAGATTGAGATGGTTGGATAGCATCACTGACTTAATGGACTTGAGTTTGAGCAGGAGATAGTGAAGGACAGGGAAGCTTGGCGTGCTGCAGTTCATGGGGTTGCAGAGAGTCAGACGTGACTTAGTGACTGAACAACAACAATCCAGTACCTAGAACCATGCCTGGCATGTAGTATATACTCTAAAAAATTGTTGGGTGGTCAAATAAATAGAATGTCGAGACCTGCCTTGAAATCCAAGCTTAACTCTATTCTCACTTAAGAATAAGTTGAGCAAGTTACACTATTCTCTTCCTTTCCCCCTTCAGTAGTTTAGTGATAACAATACCTTACATATAATACATTATGTCTTTATAATATTCAAAACATTTTCACAACATTCACTGAATGATTACTATGTACCAGGTGCACTTCTAGGTTTTAAGGATACAGCAGTAAACCAAAAAGGACAAAAATCTGAACCTTCACTGAGCTTCTGTTGTAGTGAAATCTGCTGTTTTGTTTTGGTCCTCACAACAACCCTATAAGGTGAGTAGGACTGACACTATTAACTTACTAATGTGGAAATAGAGACTTGAGGTTAAGTGGTTACTCCAGATCAATACCAGACCATGTGTATGGATGTGAGAGTTGGACCATAAAGAAGGTTGAGCGCTGAAGAATTGATGCTTTTGAACTGTGGTGTTCAAGATGACTCTTGAGAGTCTCTTGTACTGCAAGGAGATCCAACCAGTCAATTCTAAAGAAAATCAAGCCTGAATATTCACTGAAAGGACTGATGCTGAAGCTCCAATACTTTGGCCACCTGATGCAAAGAGGTGACACACTGAGAAAGATTGAAGGCAGGAGAAGGGGGTGACAGAGGATAAGATGGTTAGATGGCATCATCGACAATGGACATGAGTTTGAGCAAGCTCTGGGAGGTAGTGAAGGACAGGAAAGCCTGGCATGCTGAAGTCCATGGGGCCACAAAGAGTTGGACATGACTGAGCAACTGAACAACAATCAGATCAATCAGCTAGTGAGTCCAAGAACCATCTGTTTTATATCCAATGCTTTGTCTTCCTCCCCTAACTCCTCATTTATCAAGTAGGAACTTTTTTGAGGAAAAATAAGATCCAATTTATACAACATCTTCTAAATATACTGCATAAATACAAAGTGATGGTGTGATTCAGGCTTTAAAGTGGCTTTAAAAATTATGGCATTTCAAGATACCTTAAATCCAAAGGAAATTTAAAATTTTGGCCTGATCTCCTTTCTTTGGCTATGGCTTGTTATTTATGTAGTGCCTGACTCTTATACCTAGACCCTTGGCTGTAGGAGCGGGGCCTCCTGCTGTTAAATGTTCTAATACTGTACATTAGTATGGAAATCTAGACAGTGCCCATAGTAGATAACATATGAGTTGCTGAGCAAGGGAAATTATTATGCCATCTGCTGCCTCTTATAAAGTGTGTTACTACCCAACTCATTTTCTGAATCAACATACCAAAGGCACCATAAGTAATGTAAATGATAGTGGCTTGCACATTTTTTAACTAAAGCAGTTTATAAGAAAAAAACTTTGTGCCTCATCCCAATTTTAATGGATGCCATGGAAAATTATTTTTGTCCTTCAAACTGTTTTAATGGGATAATCTTTTACTAGACCATCAGATAGCCCATATTCAAATGAATGCAAGAATTTTTCTTTGTAGTGAACTTAGAGCAGTTCTTGCACTGATAGCAAGCTACTCATGGAAAATCTGGCATTTAATTTGAGCACTTTAAATTTTAAAAAGGATAAAATACCCCCAAATATTCTTAGGCTTATAGAGGAACCTGGAAAAATAGATCTATTTGATTGAAGTGACAAAGTAATTTGTTTATAAATATGCCCTAAAAGCCATACATTTTATATAATCCTATTTGATCTTTTATCCTACTACAGAATTAGGTATCCATGGAAAAGCACTTCTCAAATTGTGTTCCTTGTGTTTCTTAAGATATTAATAAGTATTACTGGGAGAGAAGAAAGGTTTCTGTAGTCAAATATGATGAAAATGCTATTAAAGAGGTTTCTTCAGTCAGAGCCTATAATATGTTACTTGGCCAACAAAGGTCCATATAATCAAAGCTATGGTTTTTCCACTAGTCATGCATGGATGTGAGAGCTGGACCATAAAGAAGGTTGAGTGCCAAAGAATTGATGCTTTTGAACTGTGGTATTGGAGAAGACTCTTGAGAGTCCCTTGGACTGCAAGGAGGTCAAGCCAGTCAATCCTAAAGGAAATCAACCCTGAATATTCATTGGAAGGACTGATGCATTTAGCTTAGTTTGTCTTCATCATCTTACATAGATTGGTAAAGTAACCCTTTACCTCAGCACTCACTATTCAATAGAAATACAATGCAGGCTGAAAACCCAAGTCACATACATAATTTTAAGTTTTCTAATAGCCACATTAAAATACAGAAGACAAAACAGGAGAAATTAATTTTTATAACATGTTTTATTTAGCTCAGTATATCCAAAATATTATCATTTCAACATATAATCACTACAAAACTGCTGATATAGATGCATGCTTATGGAGAAGGAAATGGCCACCCACTCCAGCATTCTTGCCTGGAGAATGTCATGGACAGAGGAGCCTGGTGGGCTGCAGTCCATGGGGTCGCACAGAGTCGGACACAACTCAGCATGGCACGGGATGCCTGCTTAGTCACTCAGTTGTGTCCGACTCTTTGAGTCTCAGGAATGGAGTGGATCCCAAACTGGAAGCCCAGGTAGGAGGAGATAAGTGCTGGGTAAATTTTCTCAGGTGTCTACTCTTTCCAGAATAATCGACTGAGAGAGGAGGAAGGTGTATAAACAGAGATGTAGATTGAAGGAACAGAGAAGGCAATGGCACCCCACTCCAGTACTCTTGCCTGGAAAATCCCAAGGACGGAGGAGCCTGGTAATCCGCAGTCCATGGGGTCGAGAAGAGTTGGACACGACTGAGTGACTTCACTTTCACTTTTCACTTTCATGCATTGGAGAAGGAAATGGTGACCCACTCCAGTGTTCTTGCCTGGAGGATCCCAGGGACGGGGGAGCCTGGTGGGCTGCCGTCTATGGGGTCGCACAGAATCAGACACAACTGACGCGACTTAGCAGCAGCATCGGAGTGAAGGAAAGATTTTTTTCCCCTTTTTTTCTATTTCCTTTTGTTTTCTCTTTCTTCCTTTCTTTCACTGGAAATAATTAAGCATGTTTATTGGCTCATACTTTCATTTGGATCTCATTGGTCAGCATTGTGTCACATGGCCATGCTCAGTTTCAAGGGAGGCTGGAAAAGTACGGGCCATGTAGTAGAAGTCATCAAGGGAAAAATAAAATGGGAACAGCTGGTGAGTTACCAAAACACAAGAATTTGCAGTGAGTACTTCTTTTGAAGTCTTTTTCTCCCCAGCTTCCAAGATTTTGAATGTGTTCCTTTCTTTTCTACTAAGATTGTGAAGTGAATGAAGTGAGAACAGTAAACACACACTCCAGGGTTTACTTTGCTGAGTCAGGGGTTTAGTTTTCTTGGTCAGACCTCCAGCTAACGTGAAGTGAATGTCTCCATGGGAGGGATAGAGATGAACCCTTGTATCATGGAGCATTACATCCTAGCAATTAATGTGTAAGACAGAGTAAGTCACTCTTTGATCAAGCACAATAGGAACCATTCCCTTGAAGAAGTAAAGTGTCAGGTTATATATGAACCTCTTGTACCAGTACTGTGACAGCTGATTCGGATGGCGAGGTGATCCCACACTGCTGAGCCTTGTTTTCTTCAACCAGAGATCGCATCAGAAATGAAGATGAATAAAAGTTGATCTACTATATAAAACAGATGATCCAGCCAGATCAGACCGCCTTCTCACAGGCAGGAGTGCTGCTCTCACTGTGGTTCTGCTTTACAAGCCACCCTTCTTGACAGCAGCCATCAAGCAAGAGTATGAGGCGAAAGCGTCTATGGATCCTGCTGGCGTCTGTTGACCTCACACAGCTCATTCTTCATCACTCACTTCCTGATACATAGAAATGAAGTCAGAGTGATTGAGCACCTTGAAAGGGCCAGTGTTTCCAGCTCTGGAAGCACACTGCTGTGCTTCCCCATTTATTTCTCATCAGTGGGTTTGCTTCAGCTGTTATCCAACAGCAGGGAGACCATTACTGCGTGAAAATGTTCCATGACAGTGACATTCACTCAGTGTTCTAAAGCTCAGCAGGGGCTCTGGACTTTCTGGATCCCTCTACAATTATAAGACAAGCAACTTACATTTGAATAGTGATCAGACTACAAATTTGGAAATTCAAGCTTATCCCTATTTTGTGAGCCATAGCTCATTTTCCATCTTCAGGTAAAAAGTCCTGAAAGTATCAAAGATAGTTAAAAATTCCCTGATAGTTAGATAATCCATAGACTCCAGTTTATCATTGAACTAGCTAGAGATGACTTTCCCTAAGGCATTTGTCTGTCCTTCTCAGACCAGCATCTTCTCTGATGGCATTATCCTGTTATGTGAACAAAGACACTGATTTTAATTACATGGAAATTGATGTTTACTGTGAACTTTTATGAAGAGTAATTATTATGTTTAAAAAGGATCCAAAGAGTACTTACTCCTCTTACAGGCTTTGATATGGGTGTAAATACATCTGATCTCTAGGGTACAGTAGTAAGATTGAATTTGTGTGTTGATCCACATTTATTTATTATGTTTTCAGGTATCATATTTCTGATGCCTTTGTAGTTTTTGCTTATCCACAAATGTTGATGTCAAGGCTTTGTTTAGCTTGCCTCCTTCTCAATATATTGCTACTTCTTCTGTTACTTCCTAAGTGTGTTTGGACACATTATCAGAAATTTTGGTTTCATGACTAGATTTTGCCTTCCTCAAGTCAGAGATCCCTTCTTAGGCAGCTTTGCAAATCTTCCAACAAAGCCCGATGCCTGACTCATGGGGGGTGTTCATGTAAAAGCTGAAGAAAATAAGTCTAGGTCAGAGATGAAGTGGAACAAATGAAATAATCTGTTTGTCTGCATTGCCTTATCTGGAAGAGGTTAATAGTCTGATTTACATCAAGGTGCATGTATTTTGAGGATTGATATATGGTGGTAATCGCTCAGAAAATGATCGTTGGACAAAATTCAAAAGAGAAGGCTCTCGGCTGTAATGTGTCTGCATAAACCCTTCCTCTCCTTGTTTTGCTGATGTGGCAAGTACTTGAGCAATTTGCTGTTTGCACCTGTCCCTTCATGGGTCTGTACAGTATTACTGCTTTACAAGTTTCTCATTATCATCGAATAGCTGTTCTTCAGAATCGGTATAATTTCAGAATTTAATTAGAAATCAGAACGTGGGTCAGTTGGTCTCTCAAAAAGATGATCACCTTTTTGCCTGATACCCATTGCTCACTTGAGAGGAGAACTGGAAGCCAGCAGTGGTGTGAGGCCAGGTGTGTTTATCCATCTGCTCCACCTGAGGGCTGAGGCTACTTCACCTACATTGATGAATATGCTCTAGCAGGCGCAGGTCTTTAGAAATCAGTTTAAATAACTAAAAGCTTTAATGCCTTCTCCAACTTCACTTCCTGCCCAAGGTCAAGGGATCCTGAGGGGACTAAACAGTCCTCTGTGACTCTGTTCACTCCCATTTGAATTTGGAGTCTTCATTTAGAGCAGTGATCCCCAACATTTTTGGCACCAGGGGCTGGGTTTCATGGAGAACAATCTTTCCCTGGACTAGAAGTAAGGGGGATAGTTTCAAGATGAAACTATTGTTTCATTTATCATGTACTTTATCATATCATAATTTTGTAAAACAAACCATAAATATATCTATAATTTTGGGAAATATATTTGGCTAGTGGGATTATTTTGATTTGGTCTGTGGGCTTCCCAGGTGGCACTAGTGGTAAAGAACCCAACTGCTAATGCAGGAGACATAAGAGATGCAGGTTCGATCCCTGGGTTGGGAAGATCCCCCAGAGGAGGGCACAGGAAACACTCCAGTATTCTTGCCTGGAGAATCCCATGAACTGAGGAGCCTGGCAGACTATATGGGGTCCATAGGGTCACAAAGAGTTGGACACAACTGAAGCTACTTAGCATGCACGCTGTGGGATTATAGGTATTTGCAAATATTTTTCCCATTTAAGCCTAACTATTTTCCAGGTTTTCTACAGTTTTTATCAAAAGAGCTCATTTTTAATAATAAATTAGTTCAGCTCTGTGTTTCTAAGTGATAGCCAAAAGGCGATGATTCACTTGAAGTGTGGGCAGGTCCTTATGAAGCAGACTGTAAAGGCAAGAAGTGGGGTGACAAGTGCAGCAAGGGCATGGCACCAGTGGAGGGGAGGGACCACTCGCAGAGTTGGGTCACCCTAGCCTAGGGGATGGCTGAGAAAAAAGTGGACATTCCACCCCAAGTCAAACACATACAGAGCCTGAGACTGCTTTCAGATTATAAACTATTACATTGTTGATGTTAGGATGGAGACAGCCAGGCCT
The DNA here is from genome assembly GCF_032452875.1 of Bos javanicus. Lineage (NCBI taxonomy): Eukaryota > Metazoa > Chordata > Mammalia > Artiodactyla > Bovidae > Bos > Bos javanicus. The sequence continues at coordinate 92,968,268 of NC_083873.1, forward strand.
GATTTTGTTGGCTGCAACAGAGTGACCAAGAAGATAAGAATGGGTCAGCAGGTAGAGAATCCATCTGGCTAAGGAAGAGTCTGGAAGCAGAGCTGGAGGGACAGAGCTTATTGTAAACGATGAGGGAGAAGGAGTAAACCCAGCAGACAGAGCAATGATAAGTTTTCCCACCAGATTGACAGAACACAGCAGCAGGATACAGGACCGACTCATATGTGGAGATCCAGAGACAGCAGAGGAAGCCTGGCACAGTTCAGTCTTCCTTTAACCACTCCTCTGCTCAGTACGTTCCAATAGTGACCCAGAGTAGAAGTCAGTGTTGTGAAAACCTAAATTTTAAAAGTGTGCCCTTGGAAGCCGGCTGGAAGCTTCACATTGCCATCTTCTCCATGGTTCTTGGACTGTATGAGGCTGGCAGACTCCTCTGAACCCTCACAGGGTTCAGGGCCACAACAACTAAACCTGGAACCTTGGATGGAACCTACAGCAGATTTAATCCAGAAGGCGCCCCTGAAGGGGAAACCTTGATAAAGAGACGCAAACTGGCATCTAGATGGGGGAGGTGCTGTCGGGAGTGCAGTGAAGCTGAGAATTTGGGTCTGGGGCATAAGGTATCCTTGCGCTTTGGGCACAACTGCCTTTGTGCAGAGGTCGAGTCCTCTGGGTCCTGCAGAGAACATCACCAATGTGCTCAGCTGCTTCAAACAGGTTTAAGTAATGAGGCTGTGGATTTGAGACTTACCTGCTGCAATGCCATTAATTTGTATCCCCAAAATCTGAAATTATACCACAGTCATCTTTATTACTAACTGGTTGACTGAATAGATATATGATAAGCAACCACTGTGGGAAGTTAATGTGGAGGAAAGAATGAGATGTGGAGGAGAAGAAAAGAAGGTATTGATGTCGGAAAGTGGTCCCTGGGAAGCCCAGGGGAGGGGTCAGGATGGTGTGTGGCTGTACCTTGCTTTGTTTCAACAAAGCAGAATCAAAAGTGCTGCTATTAGAATTTTGAGTGAACATTCTGATATGTACCCAGGAGCCATTGGTTTAAATCTGCCTCCAACCTCTCTGAGGTCGGAGACAGAGGCAGCAAGAGAGCTGAGAATAGAACCCCTGAGCACCTGCCTCCCACTGTGACCTCCGTTAACCACACAGAACAAGGTGTATGCACACAAAGCATTTTTTATTATTAGTGATGGGAAGCAGGGCTTGCCAAGTTCAGAAGCTTCTTTGAAACCAGAGGTTTGATCTTTGCAAGCTGAACACTGACACACAAAAAATTCCTTTTTCTTCTAAGGAAAAGGAAAATTTTCTAATAATAAAGGATTCAAAGATGTTTTCCTAGACATAAGTGGTTGTTTTAAAGTAGCGCTTTTTTTCTTATTTAAATATAAATGCATCTGAAAGGGCTGGATTTAAACTGTCACATGCATTTCTCAATCACATCTTCCTCTACCTGACTAAGCCCACACAGAGAAATCCAGCAGTGAAGATCTGTGCTTGAAACCCGTCGTAAACACTAGCCGAGGTAACCACTCAGGTTTCTTGGTTCCACCTGCCTGGTTTTGCTGGGTTTTGACTTTGAATGAAATAAAAGAAAAGCCTAGTACAATGCCTGGCATGGAGCTGATGTAGGTTTCCCAAAGAGACTAATCATTTTTCCAGCTGAGTGTGGCATTAAGTAAGAGAACTTTTGTATCGGTACCTGGCATTTGCTGTCTTGCTGTCCAGTAGGGTAGCTCTTTGACATGTGACTATTTAAGTACAAGTTCATTAAAATTAAATACAGTAACTAAAATCAATAATGTTGTCTGTTTGACTCTTTGTGACCCCATGGACTGCAGCATGCCAGGCCTCCCTGTCCCTCACCATCTCCCAGAGTTTGCCCAAGTTCATGTCCATTGCATCGGTGATGACATCCAGCCATCTCATCCTCTGATGCCCTCTTCTCTTTCTGCCTTCAATCTTTCCCAGCATCAGGAACTTTACCAATGAGTCAATAGACAGGTAAGATGGTCTGGTATTCCCATCTCTTTAAGACCTTTCCACAGTTTGTTATGATCCACACAGTCAAAGGCTTTAGCATCATAAATCACTGCCTTGTGGTGGCAAAAGGGCTTGTAAGCTATGAGCCTTGCCATTTAGGGCCACCCAAGACGGACGGGTCACAGTGGAGAGTTCTGACAAAATGTGATTCACTGGAGGAGGGAATGGCAAACTACCCCAGTATACTTGCCATGAGAACCTCGTGAAATAAAAAAGATAAAAAGTCAATAATACTGTATGGCATATTGCAAGTTGCTAAAAGAGTAGGAAAAAAAAGTAAATCTTAAAAGCCCTCATCACAAGAAAAAAAATTTTATAGCTATTTATGGTGACCACTTTGCAGTGTATACAAATAGCAAACCATTATGTTGTATGCCTGAAACTAATGCAGTATGTCAATTATATCTCAATAAAATAAGATTAAATTTTAAAATTTAGCTATTGGCTAACACTAGCCACTTACCAAATGCTCGATAGCCACATGTGGGTAGTGACCATTGTATTGGACAGCACTGTTCTAGAACCATGCCGTCATGGTAGAATGCTCTACTCTTATATCTCAAGTAGTTCAGGTTCTAAACATGTGTGCCCCTCAGGATGTATAGCAAGAGCCTTGAAGTTTTTCAACTAATAAGACAGTTCCATAGCAATCTATTAATCTCATTCAACAAATATGTATTGAGTACCTATTATTTCCTCATTTTGCTTGGCTATGGGTCAGGTAGGTGCTGTAAGCTTAAGATTTCAAAGAAGGCCCTGGGATAGAAAATGCAAAGACTTGGTGGTATTTGAGGTGAGACTATTGTTTGCCATTAGGTAAGTGGCCATTAGGTAAGTGTTTGATGGGACACCATAGGTGTCTGCTACAAGTACTTTGCAACTATGAGTAATTATTTTGCCTTCATTTTAACATTCACTGTTACTATGATTTAAAATATTTTAGTATCCAATAGTAATGCCTTCTAAGAGTTCCTTTGAATGTGGTCCAAATAATAGTGCTGAAAAAGTGAGCCTGAAAATTGGTATCTTTAGAATAGAAATTAGCTGTGCTAAAGTAAGGCCAAACAAACACCCTAAGACACTGCTGTTAATTTAGGAGAAAGCATGTTATGAAATGGGACTTTCCTTGTGGCTCAGATGGTAAAGAAGTTGCCGGCAACACGGGAGACCCAGGTTCAATCCCTGAGTCAGAAAGATCCTCTGGAGAAGGAAATGACAGCCCGTTTCAGTATTGTTGCCTGGAAAATTCCATGGACAGAGGAACCTGGGGGGTTACAGTCCATGGGGTTGCAAAGAGTTGGACATGACTGAGCAACTAACACTTTCACCATGCTATGAAATATAAGATAAGCTTGAGAAAAAAAGCAAAAAAGACAACACTGTAGTAGGCGGACATGCTGTGAGAATTCATCTCTCCCTAGTTGCCATGTTTTCCTATGGGGAAATTAACCTGGCATTATGTAAGGCTTAATGACCCTCACATGGGACAGCCATGAACAACTTTCTCCATCTAGATACATTTCTGGTGAAAGCAACCTATAGACTGGCACTCTAGGCAGCCCCCCGGATAGCTCCTGCTGGTTAGTTTCAATCTGGCACATGGTAGTAAAAAAACATCGTGGTTGCCTCTGTAACATCCATTTCATCCTCTTGCTTTTCCAGTGTGAAGCATAAGGATTTGGTTTTATGGTGGGAATGAAGAGAAGCCCCTTGTGCCTCGAGGGTAAATGAGAAAGCTTTTGACCCTGGGAGCTGCTGGTAGTCACTTTGCTACCATTAGGAAAGCCAGCCTAACTAAAAAGTCAGTACAAGAAGGAGAACACAGTCAAGGGAAGCACCAAAAAATGGGAAAAATGGCCCTGATGGTATTGCAAAGCTTTTGCTCAAAGTGACCCTAAAGTTGGCTCTCTAGGATTTCTCTTTATGTGAGTCAATAGATTCCCTTATTCTCTCAATTCAGTTCAGTCAGTTCAGTCACTCAGTCATGTCCAACTCTTTGAGACCCCATGGACAGCAGCACACTAGGCTTCCCTGTCCATCACCAACTCCTGGAGCTTACTCAAACTCATGTCCATTGAGTTGGTGGTGCCATCTAACCATCTCATCCTCTGTCATCCCCTTCTCCTCCTGCCTTCAGTCATTGCCAGCATCAGGGTCTTTTCCAATGAGTCAGTTCTTCCCATGAGGTGGCCAAAATATTGGAGTTTCAGCTTCAGCATCAGTCCTTCCAATGAATATTAGGACTGATTTCCTTTAGGATGGACTGGTTGGATCTCCTTGCAGTCCAAGGGACTCTCAAGAGTCTTCTCCAACACCACAGTTCAAAAGCATCAATTCTTCAGTGCTCAGCTTTCTTTATAGTCCAACTCTCACATCCATCCATACATGACTACTGGAAAAACCAAAGCTTTGACTGATGGAGCTTTGTTGGCAAAGTAATGTCTCTGCTTTTCAATATGCCATCTAGATTGGTCATGGCTTTTCTTCCAAGGAGCAAGCATTTTTACATTTCATGGCTGTAGTCACCATCTGCTGTGATTTTGGAGCCCAAGAAAATAAAGTCTGTCACTGTTTCCATTGTTTCCCCATCTATTTGCCATGAAGTGATGGAACCAGATGCCATGATCTTAGTTTTCTGAATGTTGAGTTTTAAGCCAACTTTTTCACTCTCTTCTTTCATTTTCATCAAGGGGCTCTTTAATTCTTCTTCACTTTCTGCCATAAAGGTGGTGTCATCTGCATATCTGAGGTTACTGATATTTCTCCCGACAATCTTGATTCTAGCTTGTGCTTCATCCAGTCCAGCGTTTCTCATGATGTACTCTGCATATAAGTTAAATAAGCAGGGTGACAATATATAGCCTTGATGTACTCCTTTCCCAATTTGGAACCAGTCCTTTCTTCCATGTCCAATTCTAATTGTTGCTTCTTGACCTGCATACAGATTTCTTAGGAGGCAGGTCAGGTGGTCTGGTATTCCCATCTCTGTAAGAATTTTCCACAGTTTGTTGTGATCTCTAAGCCAGTTTAAATTGTGTTTGGGCTAGAGAAAGCTTCCTAACTGATAACAGACGCTTAGAAATAAATATTCCTTTTCCTTCCCTTCCATCAGTGGTATCTTTAGAGCAATCAGGACTTAAAACAGAAAGTTATAAATGAATCCCGTAGAAGACTATGTCTTTTTTCATAACCCTAATCAAATGTTCTGGTCTTTTTCCACTCAAAGTTTTTTTTTTTTTTTATAACCTTACTGTTTTACTATTAGTCTCTCGTCATTGGCAATTCACTTCTAAATTGATTTACATTGCTTATAAAGTTAAACAACATCTATCCACTCAGTTTAATTACTGGACTCTGATTGCTTACATAAATAAACAACTCTCTGCATGTGAGAGTCTGGGCATTGCTGTCCTCAGATTGGTTGGACTCACTTGTGGCCCCAGGGGTGGTCAGTGTTATGTGTGTGTAGGAGTTCTGGTTGTAACAATGGTCTGGTACAATAAAGTAATGTTGCATAAGTTCATATTTTACAAAGTACATAATTACCTCCATTTGTCCTAGATATATTTCCAGCAACGTCTATTTCAAACAGATTCTGCAAATTATCTCCCAATAGAAATGGCTGAAATTATGGATGCATTTATATTTTATAGTTTACACCAGGACATCTGTGTAAATAAAATGTATAGCAGTGTGGGCCCTCTCTGTTGCTAGTGATGGAGGACCTAACTTAAACTGATTTAACAGAGAAGGAGAGTCTGTGTAACTGAGAAATCCAAGGGTGTTAGGTAGGGCAGGATTTGAGGTGCAAGCAATGCTGTGGGGATGCAGCTTCTGTCTGTCTCCACGTCTGTCTGAGCTCTCTGCTGCCCTGGCTTCATCCTCAGGCTCCACATGTGTCCTCTTGGCAACTCCGAGTTCCCTCACATCCCTTAGTCCAACAGAATCGAGCGTGCTCAGTTTTTCAGCCATGTCCAACTCTGTGACCCTATGCACTGTAGCCCACCAGGCCCCTCTGTCCATAGGATTCTCCAGGCAAGAATACTGGAGTGGGTTGTCCTGCCCTCCTCCAGGGAATCTTCCCGACTCAGGGATCGAACCCACATCTCTTAGGTCTCCTATATTGGCAGGCGGGTTTTTTACTAGCATCACCTGGGAAGCCCAACAGAAGGGATAGTCTCCCCAAAAAACCTCAAAGAGAGGTCCCATAATTTAGGTTAGTTGGCATTGATTGGCCTGAACCAAATATTGTGATGGAGAAAGAAAACACAGAGATCAGCTAAGAATAGGTCGTAATCTCAACCTCTTCATTCAGTGGAAGAGTAGTTCCCTGGAACCACATCCACACCTCCTGGAAAGTAAACAGAATCCTAAATATGCATGCATTGCACATTCCTGCCTCAAAAAACCGGGCATTCGTGATGGGAAGTGAAAGGACTACAAGCCGTCACAAAGCGAGGTCATATCCCGCTCTTATATTGGAGCTCCAGGGGGTGGTCTCGTGGAGCAAGGCCTTTACCATTTACTGTGTATTTTCACATTCAGGTTCCTAGGAAGTAATCAAATTCCTTTTGGTGGAATTTCTTTGCCTTTCCTTCTGGCCATATTTGGGTCCTGTCTGACCACTGAGTTTTCTACAAGTTAAATTCTTGTCTTGACATCCAAAGTTCATGATTCCAAAAGGAACTGTTAAATCTATTAGCTGTTTACTTTTTTTTTTTTCCTTAAGACAATTTCATCAGCCTCACAGTTTGATTTATGAAAACCAGCAATGGCTGGTAGAATAGGAATATTCTGCTTGCTAGGTTCTGAGGCAGCTGGCTAGTTCTGATAAACAGGAAAATAACCAAAGAGAGCATGGAGAGTGCATTGGAGCCATGAAGTATGCTGTGTAGACACCACCACTATCACCCCTCCCAGTCCCAGAATATTGGTTCTGATATATTTAGAGGTCTTAGAGATGGTCTGTCTTGGGACCAGTGTCCTGAAACGGGGTTGGTTTTATTTTTAAAGAGGGTAGTGAAAATGCAAGGGCATTTCCAATTCTGGAAGGTTAAAATTGCCCACTGAGAAATTTGCTGATCTTCTAATTTGGCTGTTAATCAAACAACCTAAAAATAAGGGCTGCTTTAAATAAAAGGCTAAAATAAATCACTCAAGAGAAAGTCCCTATCTGTTCCTCTCCAGCAGTCCAAATATACCTTCTAATCACTTATTCATTCCCCTTTAAAGCTAACAGGGCTGGATTTGTTATCTTTACCTAACCAATATGAACTCCTTTATTTTTTAAAAAAATATTTATTTATTTGACTGCACCCGGTCTTAGTTGCAGCAAGTGGGATCTAGTTCCCTGACCAGGGATCGAACTTGGGTCCCCACACTAGGAACTTGGAGTTAGCCACTGGACCACCAGGGCAGTCCCTTGAAGCCCCTTTTTATTAAAGTTACGTGAAGAAATATACATTCTTTTTGCTCGTTTAAAAGAGCATATTTTGTTATTTATTTATTTATTTTTGTCAAGGGAGATGTTACTTAGAGTAAATTCAAGGAGTCCCAAAGAAGAAGTTGAAATAATGTGAGGGAACTAGATGTCAGGAGAAAGTAATGAACTTTAAAAAGTTAGAGTTTAAATTTAGTCCAGCCGTTACAGTGTTACCTTGACCAGTTTGCCTAACCCTCTCTGAGCTTGCTTCTGAAGAATACAGAGAACAAGGAAAAGGGTCCAAAGCCACATAGTACTTCGACCCTCTCAGAGCTGAAGAGCTCCTGGGAGAACTTTGTATCTTTTCTCCAAATACTTAAAGCATTGTGGGTGGATGGATATTTACTCTATTTGAAATTATAACAATAATACCTCTGATTTATGTTAAGCTTTGCCCTCAAAGAACTTTCCTAAAAAAGAAATAATTTATTCTAAAATCTTTAATATGACTAGAATAAATGCCACTTCTTTATATCTGCCAGTGTTTCATTATCATGCTACGGAGATAAGCATTAAGTTCTGAGAACTGGAGTTAAGCCGAGTACTACTTAGATCATAGGTTCTCATAGGTGTGTGCTTGCTCAGCCACTCAGTCATGTCCGACTCTTCGCAACCCTGTGGTCTGTAGCCTGCCAGGCTCCTCTGTCCATGGCCTTCTCATAGGTACAAATCCAAATCTAATTTGGATCATACCCAGGAATTGATGAAACTTATACCCAACCTTAACATGAAGACAGAGAAAAAAATGTGATGGGCTTGGGAGGAGAAAGCATTCAAATGCCAAGCTGAGATGTTTTGCATTCCAGATCCCAAACTCAGGGTTTTAAAATGAGCCTTTTTATTTTTTTAAAAAAGCAAGGTTTTTCTGGTTTCATTTTGTGGTTCTTGCCCCCTGTTTTTTTGTTGTTGTTGTTGTTGACATTTTACATATTATACCACGTACTCATATGAAAGAAGGTAATATTTGATAAATATTAATTTTCCCAAAGGTAATTAATTTTATAATAATAATTAAACCTAGTCAAATTAATCCAAGTCATTCCTATCTTCAAACTCAAATCAAGCAAAAAGGAGAAAAACAAGACAACATAAAACTTGCAAAATTTTTCTTTTAAGTTAGCTTTCCTTTCTAAAGAAGTAAGTTCTGACTTCACTGGAAAGTTTTCTATGCCACTTTTTCAAATATAATCCTATCTTCTGATGATCCAGGTTAGAATAAAAGTTTCTAAGCCTTTTGGAGTGAAAGCAACCCATTATGGTTAACTTGCAATTCTTTCTTCATCGTTGTTTTCTTCCTTATTCTATACATTTTTTAAAAAATTACATGCATAATATTATATAACATTTTAGTTTTAAAGTTAGTACAGTTTATAGCAGCTTTATTGACATTTAATTCACATATCACACAATTCACCCTCTTAAAAAATTTTGCGTGCATGCTTAGTGGCTCAGTCATGTCCAGCTCTTTCTGACCCTTTGGACTGTAGACTGCCAATCTCCTCTGTCCATGGGATTTTTCAGGCAAGAATACTGGAGTGAGTTGCCATTTTCTTCTCCAGGAAATCTTCCTGACCCAGGGATCCAACCTGAATCTCCTGTGTTTCCTGCATTGTGGGCAGATTCTTTACCCACTGAGCTATATTGAAATCTAATTGATTTACAGTGTCATGTTAATTTCCGGTATATAGCAAACTGGTTCATATATATATATATATGTATACATATATTCTCTTTTCAGATTCTTTTCCATTATAGGTTATTTACAAGGTAACTCATCCTTTTGAAGTATATAATTCAGTGGTTTCTAATATGTTCACAGAGTTGTGTAATCATCATCCCCATCTGGAGAAGGCAATGGCACCCCACTCCAGTACTCTTGCCTGGGAAATCCCATGGACAGAGGAGCCTGGTAGGCTGCAGTGCATGGGGTCACTAAGAGTCGGGCACAACTGAGCAACTTCACTTTCACTTTTCACTTTCATGCATTGGAGAAGGAAATGGCAACCCACTCCAGTGTTCTTGCCTGGAGAATTCCAGGGACGGGGGAGCCTGGTGGGCTGCCATCTATGGGGTCGCACAGAGTCGGACAGGACTGAAGCGACTTAGCAGCAGGAGCAGCAGCATCCCCATCTAATTCCAGAACATTTTTTATGACTCCAAAAAGAAACCCTGTACCCATTGGCAGTCACTCCCCATTTCACCCTCTCCCTAGGACCTGGCAATCACTGATCTACTTTATGTCAGTATGGACTTGCTTATTCTGACAGTGTTTTACATTTTATGGTGTCATATAATTTGTAGCTTTTTGATTCTGGCTTATTTCATATAGCACAAAGTTTTTAAGACTCATCTATGTCTTAGTGTATATCAGTACTTCGTTTCTTTCTATTGCCTAATAATGTTCTGTTGTATGAGTATACCACATTTTGCTTGTCCGTTTATCAGTTTATGATTGTTTCCACTATTTTTTAGCCTATAATGTTGCTATGAATGTTCATGTGCAAAATTTTGTGGGGACATATCTTTTCAATTTTCTTGGGTGTACCTTGAGTGGAATTACTGGGTCATATGGTAACTCTAGGCTTAACTTTTTAAGGAACTGCCAACCTGCTTTCCAAAGTATCTGCATCATTTTACATTCTTATCAGCAGTATATGAGGGTCCAGTTTTCCCACATCTTTGCCAAATCTTGTTATTGTCATTCTTTTTAGGATAACCATCCTAGTGTGTCTAAAGTGGTACTTCATTGTGATTTTGAGTTAAATGTATTTTGATTTGAAAGCATTTTTCAGACTTTTATGGTATCTTTTTTATTGAATATCTTTCTAAGCATTATCTTCAGTTCAGTTTAGTCACTCATTCATGTCCAACTCTTTGTGACCCCACGGACTGCAGCACGCCAAGCCTCCCTGTCCATCACCAACTCCTGGAGCTTACTCAAACTCAAGTCCATTGAGTCAGTGATGCCATCCAACTATCTCATCCTCTGTTGTCCCCTTCTCCTCCTACCTTCAATCTTTCCCAGCATCAGGGTCTTTGCAAATGAGTCAGTTCTTCGCATCCAGTGGCCAAAGTATTGGAGTTTCAGCTTCAACATCAGTCCTTCCAATGAATATTCAGGACTAATTTCCTTTAGGATGGACTGGTTGGATCTCCTTGCAGTCCAAGGGACTATCAAGAGTCTTCTCCAACATCACAGTTCAAAAGCATCAATTCTTCACTGCTCAGCTTTCCTTATAGTCCAACTCTCACATCCATACATGACCATTGGAAAAACCATAGCCTTGACTAGACAGGGACTACATCTACAGAGGATGAGATGGTTGGATGGCGTCACCAACTCAATGGACATGGGTTTGGGTGGACTCCGGGAGTTGGTGATGGACAGGGAGGCCTGGTGTGCTGCAGTTCATGGGGTCACAAAGAGTCGAACATGACTGAGCAACTGAACTGAACTGACTAGATGGACTTTGTTGGCAAAGTAATGTCTCTGCTTTTTAATATGCTGGTCATAACTTTTCTTCCAAGGAGTAAGAGTCTTTTAATTTCATGACTACAGTTACCATCTGCAGTGATTTGGGAGCCCAAATAAATAGTCTCTTATTGTTTCCACTGTTTGCCCATCTATTTGCCATGAAGTGATGGGACCAGATGCCATGATCTTAGTTTTCTGAATGTTGAGTTTTAAGCCAACTTCTTCACTCTCCTTTTTCACTTTCATCAAGAGGCTTTTTAGTTCTTCTTCACTTTCTGCCATAAGGGTGGTGCCATCTGCATATCTGAGGTTATTGATATTTCTCCTGGCAATCTTGATTCCAGCTTATGTTTCATCCAGTCCAGTGTTTCTCATGATGAACTCTGCATATAAGTTAAATATGCAGGGTGACAATATACAGCCTTGACATACTCATTTTCCTATTTGGAGCCAGTCTGTTGTTCCATGTCCAGTTCTAACTATAGCTTCCTGACCTGCATACAGATTTCTCAAGAGGCAGGTCAGGTGATCTGGTATTCCCATTTCTTTAAGAATTTTCCACAGTTTGTGGTGATCCACACAGTCAAAGGCCTTGGCATAGTCAATGAAGCAGAAATAGATGTTTTTCTGAAACTCCCTTGCTTTTTTGATAATCCAATGGAGTTATAATTGCAGCCAGCCCTTTGTGTTCTAGGGATCCACATCCAAGATTCAACTAACCATGGGTCAAAAATATTCAGAAAGAAAAATTCTAGAAAGTTTCAAAAAGCAAATATGAATTTGCCATGTTGGCAGCTTTTACATAGCATTTACATTGTATTAGGTATTATAAATAATATAGAGATGATTTAAACTCTACAGGTGGATGTGTATAGGTTATATGGAGTTATTTACAACATTTTATATAAGATACTGAACATCTGCATATTTTGGTATCTGTGGGGGTCCTGGGACTGATCTCTTGCAGATAACAGAGGACCACTGTATTCCTATTCTACGAAGAGACCAAAGTAAGGAAAATCAAGTGCTGTTCATGTTTTTCATTAATGGTGGTGTCAGTTTTTGCATTCAAGGCTATCTAACACTCATGTCCCTGCTGTGCTGTGCTGTGCTTAGCCACTCAGTCATGTCCAGCTCTTTGCGATCCTATGAACCATAGTCTACCAGGCTCCTATGTCCACGAGATTTTCCTGGCAAGAATACTAGACTGGGTTGCCATGCCCTCCTCCAGGGGATTGTCCCAGCCTCGGGACTGAACACATGCCTCCTCCATTTCTTGAACTGCAGGTGCATTCTTTACCGCTGAGCCACTTGGGGGGAAGCCCCATGCTATAGACACACACTCTGAATCTGGTAGTTGTCAAACTCACAGCCTTTGAATTTTGATACAAAGTCCAATGAATCTTTTCATTCCAATAGAGAGACTTTAAGGTCTTTGAAAACATCTGTTCAGATCCTGGTCCTAAATCTTGGAGAAGGATCAAAAGGAGCCTCACTTGAGCAATTTGTCTTGCTCTTCTCCTTGCCCAACCTAATCTGCTTCATTCTGATTGTTGGAATATTCACTAGATGATGTAGTCCTGACTTCATCAGGGATACTAAAATTTCTTGTACTGATGTAGATAATTTCCTGCCTCAGAGGTATAATTGCTTACATTATCTGGTCAACAGTCCTTTAATCCAGAAAATCATGTGTTATTGGAGGAGTAAATTCAATACCTTTGTTAAGGAGAGCTGAGATCCTGTAGCAACTGCTGTCCTCAAGATATAGCCCCTGTGTCTATGACTTCCTTTCTTTCCAATTAATCTTACAAACTCTATGTTGCCTGAACATGTATGTGCATGCTCAGGCGCTCAGCCATGTTTGAGTCTTTGCAACCCTGTGGATTGTAGCCCACCAGACTCCTCTGTCCATGGAAGTTTGCAGGCAAGAATACTGGAGCAGGTTTGCCATTTCCTCCTCTGGGGGATTTCCTAACCCAGGGATCAAACCCATATCTGTATCTTTGGATTCTGTACTGCTGAGCCATTGGGAAAGACCTGACTATGCCTTTAAAAAAAAATAAATCCAGTCTAGATGTTTGTGTTTCAGTCTATTATTCAACCTACCTATGTATAATTTTTATTCAAGTAATATAGGTACATGATTAAGGGCACTAGTCCTTCACCCTATTTATTCCATCTTTATCCATTAAAGTAGCACATTTCTGAGATTACTTCTATGTCTCTAAATATGCTTTTTCTATTATGCTTGATTTGCCACTTTTAGACATTATCTAAATTTGCATTCTCAAAAATAAATGAGAAATGAAAGATTTATTCATCTCTTCTCTAGTAACTTAAGAGATATTCTCCCATTCTTAATTTTTTATTTCACCAACTATAGGCATTATTGTTGATTGCCTGTCTTGCCAGATGAGGATACTAATCCCTCTACCCTTCCATTTAGTTCTTCTCTATACCTTTCCCTTCCTAACTTTCAACATCTATACATTTTCATTTGCATTGTCAAAGAGTATAGCACTTATTGTCCATTTCGTAACCAGAAGTTAGTCTTCCTATAGGTTGAGTCTAAAAGAAATAAAATGTTACCATTATTTTGACTTTATAAAAAACCTTTCCATTCAGTTCAGTTCAGTTCAGTCCCTCAGTCGTGTCCAAATCTTGGCGACCCCATGGACTGCAGCACACCAGGCTTCCCTGTCCATCACCAACTCCTGGAGCTTGCTCAAACTCATGTCCATTGTGTCAGTGATGCCATCCAACCATCTCATCCTCTGTCGTCCCTTTCTCCTCCTGCCTTCAATCTTTCCCATCATCAGGGTCTTTTTCAATGAGCCAGCTCTTCGCATCAGGTGGCCAAAGTACTGGAGTTTCAGGTTCAGCATCAGTCCTTCCAATGAATATTCAGGACTGATTTCCCTTAGAATGGACTGGTTGGATCTCCTTGCAGTCCAAGGAACTCTCTAGAGTCTTCTCCAACACCACAGTTCAAAAGCATCAATTCTTTGGTGCTCAAATTTCTTTATAGTCCAACTCTCATATCCCTACATGACTACTGGAAAAACCATAGCTTTGACTAGATGGAACTTTGTTGGCAAAGTGATGTCTCTGCTTTTTAATATACTGTCTAGATTGGTCATAGCTTTTCTTCCAAGGAGCAAGTGTCTTTTAATTTCATGGCTGTAGTCACCATCTGCAGTGATTTTGGAGCCCCCAAATATAAAGTCTGACACTGTTTCCATTGTTCCCCCATTGATTTGCCATGAAGTGATGGGACCAGATGCCATGATCTTAGTTTTCTGAATGCTGAGTTTTAAACCAACTTTTTCACTCTTCTCTTTCACTTTCATCAAGAGGCTCTTTAGTTCTTCACTTTTTGCCATAAAGGTGGTGTCACGTGCATATTTTAGGTTATTAATATTTTTCCCAGCAATCTTGTTTCCAGCTTGTGCTTCATCCAGCCCCACATTTCACATGATGTACTCTGCATATAAGTTAAATAAGCAGGGTGACAATATACAGCCCTGATGTACTCATTTTCCTATTTGGAACTAGTCTGTTGTTCCTTGTCCAGTTCTAACTGTTGCTTCCTGACTTGCATACAAATTTCTCAAGAGGCAGGTCAGGTGGTTTGGTATTCCCATCTCTTTCAGAATTTTCCACAGTTTGTTGTGATCCACACAGTCAAAGGCTTTGGCATAGTCAATAAAGCAGAAATAGATGTTTTTCTGGAATTCTCTTGCTTTTTTGATGATCCAGCAGATGCTGGCAATTTGATCTCTGGTTCTTTGCCTTTTCTAAATCCAGTTTGAACATCTGGAAGTTCACAGTTCACGTATTATTGAAGCCTTACTTGGAGAATTTTGAGCATTACTTTACTAGGATGTGAGATGAGTGTAATTGTATGGTAGTTTGAATATTCCTTGGCATTGCCTTTCTTTGGGATTGGAATGAAAACTGACCTTTTCCAGTCCTGTGGCCACTGCTGAGTTTTCCAAATTTTCTGGCATATTGAGTGCAGCACTTTCACAGCATCATCTTTCAGGGTTTGAAATAGCTCAACTGGAATTCCATCACCTCCACTAGCTTTGTTCATAGTGATGCTTCCTAAGGCCCACTTGACTTCACATCTCAGGATGCCTGGATCTAGGTGAGTGATCACACCATTATGATTATCTGGGTCATGAAGATCTTTTTTGTATAGTTCTGCTGTGTATTCTTGCCACCTCTTCTTAATATCTTCTGCTTCTGTTAGGTCCATACCATTTCTGTCCTTTATTGAGCCCATCTTTGCATGAAATGTTCCCTTGGTATCTCTCATTTTCTTGAAGAGATCTCTAGTCTATCCCATTCTAATGTTTTCCCTCTATTTCTTTGCACTGATCACTGAGGAAGACTTTCTTATCTCTCCTTGCTATTCTTTGGAACTCTGCATTCAAATGGGTGTCTTTCCTTTTCTTCTTTGCCTTTAGCTTCTTTCCTTCTCTCCTTTGCCTTTTCCATTAGAACTATAAAATATTATTCCACTGTTTTCAGTAACCCATGTTGTCATTGTGAAGCTGTTTTCTATCCTGAGTACTGTCACTTTGTAGGTAAGCAATTTTGCTTTTAGGGAGGATTTGGTGATTTTTTTCTTTATTCTTCATGTTTCTGATTACTTATATGGTTAGTGGTCTTTTTTCATTCATTGTACTGAGCTGTTGGGGACTTCCTTAATATGGAGACTTATAAATCCTTCATCTCTAGAAAATTTTCTCATTTATTTGAAAATGTCCTTATTTCTGTTTTTTTTTTTTCCTTCTGTTCTTCCTTCCAAGAACTTCTATTAATTGATGTTGAATCTGTGGTATTGATGTTATTCAATTTCTTTAGAAAAGAACCTTGTATATTTTCTTTTAGACTCTATAAATTATTCAAGAGAGCTGGAGAGGTGAAATTTTCTGAAAATACACTTGATTTTTTTTTTTTTAATTTTAAAGAAATTTAAAAACTTGAAATACAGTTGATTCACAATGTTTTGCTAGTTTCAGGTGTACGTATTACAAGATATTGCATATAGTTCCCTGTGCTATACCCAGTAGGGTCCTTATTGTTTATTTTATATCTAATAGTGTATATTTATTAGTCCCAAACTCCTAACTTATCCTTCCTTTCCCCCTTTGGTAGTCATAGGTTTGCTGAAACATATTTTAATTAATTCCTCTCTTTTTAGCCCAAACTCAACACCACCATTTGCTGTATCTGGTGTCTGTCCTGTTGGTATTGTTTCAGTTGTTCAGTCATGTCCAGCTCTTTGCGACCCCATGGACTGTAGTTGCCAGTCCCCTCTGTTCATGGGACTTCCCAGGCAAGAATACTGGAGTGGGTTGTCATTTCCTTCTCTGGGGAATCTTCCTGACCCAGGGATCACACCCACGTCTCCTACATTGGCAAGTAGATTCTTTACCCCTGAGCTACCGGGGTAGCCCTCTGTTTCCTGTACCTCTCCTGTATTCTTCAGATTGTTGTTCTCCCTGATTGTATTCCCTTTCCCACTCCCAATACTTATATATGTGCACACTCCTCTCTCTCCCTCCCACCTTCCCTGCCTCCATCTCTCTTGACTGAGGCTTCTTCTTGTTGCTTCATAAGGAAACACTTCTCCATCAGAAACTGATGGAGTTTTCAGTTTTCCAGAAATTGACGTAATATATTGTTCACTAATAGAGCCCTTCCTCTTTAATTTTTTTGTAGTCTGTTTCTGACATTTTCATACCATCTCAAGAGGAAGAGAAGATAAATGTGTATAATTGTTTCACCATACTGACCCTGCAACAAATCAAGCTCTTGGTCAGGAACTATCTGCCTTTGATCTGTGCAGATCTTTCTCTCCTTATCATTAACTCAGCTTCCTTCATCAGCTGATTTTGCTCTACAGGAGCCGTTGTTTTGACTCAGCTGCTCGTATTTGCCATTATTACCCTTGGTACAGAGAATTTCCTTGATGTATTACAAAACAGGTCTGAGAACCACTGTCTGGTGTTTAGGATTAGTGAATTATAACCTAACTGTAGTAAGATTATTATTTTCTTTAGTGAAAGTGGTAGAGTTTAGCTGTGCATTTGGGGTGAGTCCAGGGGAGTGAGAAAGGAAGAGGCGGGACAAGTCATAATTTCCTTAAAGTACAGCATCTACAAGGTTGCTAAAGAGGGTGATCAATTGTTTCCCATCCTCAGTAAGTATAGCCGAGAAGAAATAGGCTTATGTTGGAACATGAGAGGTTTTTAGAAAAACTAGGAAACATTTCTGAGCGAGAAAGAATTCCTATAGGCAATCGTGTACTTTCCTTTTTCTTAAGTACCCTTAAAAATAGTAGAGGGATTCATTTTGTCTTCTGTAAGTATTTAAATGTGACCCAAAGTAGAAGCAGGAAGGTTGGACTAGAAGACCTATCTAGCTCTTTTCCCTACTAGGATGATGATGAGAAACAACAACAGTAGTGATAAAGGCTGTCATTTATTGAGCACTTATAATGCGGCTGCTTCTGGGCTAAGTATGTGACATGCTGATCTCATTTGATTTTTACTACAAGCCTGTGAAGTAAGAAGTTTCATGGATGAAGAAACCCATTGTCCCAGATCCCTAAAGTAACACAGATTCAGGTCCAGATCTATTTGACCACAAACACATTAATTTGCCTCTTTTAGGATGACAGGATTTACATCTTCAAAAACAATACCTTTACTGAGGACCCCTATTCCTTCCCTATTCTAAGTAATATATGTAGCTGTAGCTGTTTTTAGGTGGTTTGTTCTTTGCTCGGTATTTTATCATCTAGTCAGACTGAGATGATGCTTCTTTCTTTCAAGGACTTGAAGAAAGTTTTCTAGCATTATTAAAAATGTGTCACCTCCAGGCTGTCTGTTAAAGTCAGATTACTTTTCACTATAAACACAGAAGATCCTTAAAACTCATCATCGAGTGTGGAGCTTGGCTACAGCCCCGAGGGACTGACTATTCAGGAAACGGCTTCTTAGCCCAACCCCAGAGCCTCCGGCCAACTCTTAACAGCCTTGCAGGGTGTTGGCAGATCCTGAACCATGGCAGGCGACATTGCTTTCTCATGAGGATACTCTTCACATTCACCTTTTAAAACTGTATGTGCTTCATGTAGGATAAAAGGAAAAAACAAAAAACTTCTAGTTAAGGAACACATGTACACACATTGGCGAGTCCATGTCAATGTATGGCAAAACCACTAAAATATTGTAATTAGCCTCCAATTAAAATAAATAAATTTATATTTAAAAAAAAAAAGGAAAACCTTCATCCCCACAGAATCTTCAGATGAATTCTATTTCATTTTACAAGACTCAGTTGCATGTTTACTCTTGCTCTTGTTGGCTTTACTGTTCATTAAACAGTTGTTTGCCCCTTTCCTGTTTATACATCTGAGTGAATTGGAAGGCGCATGTGGTACTTATTTTAAACCCACTTAAAAGGCACCAGAGGAAAATAAGAAGAGGAAGGAAGGAAGGGAGAAAAGAAAAGATGTTTACTCACTTGTCGTAGTGGTAAAGACAAATCCAGTTGAGCACATCTCTGTCATAATATTGGCCAAAAAGTTTGTTTGGGTTTTCCCAAATGAACTTTTTGGCCAACTCAATACGAAGGGTTAAGTACACCCCAAACAAAGTCCTGCCAACTAAAACATAATCACAGAGTTACAGGTAGCCTACAAGGTGATTGCTGTTGCAAAGGAATTCTGTCTCCTTTCAGGCATCTATATTTTTCCCCTTTAGTAGTATTTATCCTGGGGGTGACCAAGTGGGAGGCTCCTAGCTGCTATTGGCTGGCATGCCACTGCCCTCTAGTTTCCCTGTCATTTCCTCTCCCTCCCCGCTTCAGAACTCAGTTTAACCAGGATTGTTGAAAAGATGGTGGTGGAAGCAGCAGAAATGACTGGACAATCTGGTCTATGATCCTCCCTTTGCATTTATTCGCCTTTCTGTCCATCCATATTTACTGACCACTCCTTTCATCCAATTATAGGAGACACTCTTGGTCACACAGTCGTGGGATAAACACATTTCTCTTTTCTTCACATCACTATAAAAACATACCATAAGTAGGTCCTGTGATGTCCCTGTCACATTCTGAACCTAAGCTCTTAGTTTGCTCTGCACCAGAAGATAGGATGAAATTCATAGACTCCTGCATGAGCTAGAGAGGGCGTCCTAGTCACATTTGTACCTGTTTTAAACAACTCTGCTTCACAAATTAGGTTTTCCTCCTTTATGTAGGGGCTTTATGAGAATTCTCTGTATTATTACTGTCATTACTGGCCTCAGCAATGATGAATTTTCCAATCTGGGAACAGCAGAGAGAAAGCGAAAGTGACCCTGTCTAGACACACTCTAACGTGCCATAACTGCACTTTGGAAAAAGTACAGAAGTCTACTGATCGAGATTCAACACAGCACATATTAAAACAGGTGACGTTAAACACATATGAAAACAATTTAGCAGACATAGTATATAGAAAGACAACTAATTTATGTAGCAGGAAAAGAATAAAGCATGTATACAATTTTAATAAATGATATTGGAAGACATGGAAAATCAGAAAGGGTAAGATTGTTCGTTAAGTGATCTAGGGAGACATGGTTTTACAGTCAGAGCCAGAAAAGTCAATTTAGATTTTTGCCATATGTGAAAATTTATTCCAGGTGGATTAAATATAAACTATTAATAAGGAGACACAGTAAGTGACTGATCTCTAGAAGAGAATGTACTCTCTTGGTGTGAGAGCAAAGATAAAAAATTACAAAGTAATTTATTATCATTTGACTATATAACAGTGTGGAACCTCTATATACCAAAACCCAATAATGATGTAAAGGGCTAATATCTCTTATATTTAAAGAACTTGTACAAACAGACAAGAAGAACACTATGACCCAATAGGAAAAGTGGGCAAAGAATATGAATAGTCAATTCACAAAGGAGGAAATTTCAGAGCCTACTTAAGATGAATAAATATTCAATTTTGTCTGTAATCAAAGAAATACAGCAAATGTCTTTTGTTTCTCCTATCAAATTAGCAGAGTTTCTCTACTGGTTGGGTCCTCTGGAATGTAGATGTAGAGATGGAGTTAGGAATATAAAGGTTTATTTGGGAGTAAGATCTCTGAAAAATAAGAAGGAAGAAGAAGGTCTGACATTGGTGTAGTATGCACATCCTGTTACAGCAATCTATCAGGAAAAACAGAGACAACATTCATAACTTTCAAATATAAACTCACATAATCCTTATAACAGCCCTATACTTTCCTGATTGTGTTAAAGATGAGGAAACTAAGGCACAGACGATAAGTAAAATGCCCAAGGCAGAGTTGGGCCTTGACCCCCGGCAATCTGCCTTCTAGTCAAAGCTATGGTTTTTCCAGTAGTCATGTATGGATGTGAGTGACATGTGAGGAAACAGTGACAGATTTTATTTTCTTGGGGTCCAAAATCACTGCAGATGGTGACTGCAGCCATGAAATTAAAAGACGCCTGCTCCTTGGAAGAAAAGCTATGACCAACCTAGACAGCATATTAAAAAGCAGAGACAGTACTCTAAGGTCCGTCTAGTCAAAGCTATGGATTTTCCAGTGGTCATGTATGGATGTGAGAGTTGGACTATAAGGAAAGCTGAGTGCTGAAGAATTGATGCTTTTGAACTGTGGTGTTGGAGAAGACTCTTGAGAGTCCCTTGGACTGCAAGGAGATCAAACCAGTCCATCCTAAAGGAAATCAGTCCTGAATATTCATTGGAAGAACTGATGCTGAAGTCGAAACTCCAGTACTTTGACCATTTGATGCAAAGAACCAGCTCACTGGAAAAGACCCTGATGCTGGGAAAGATTAAAGGCAGGAGGAGAAGGGGACGACAGAGGATGAGATGGTTAGATGGCATCACTGACTTGATGGACATGAGTTTGAGCAAGCTCCAGGAGTTGATGATGGACAAGGAAGCCTAGCGTGCTGCAGTCTATGGGGTTGCAAAGAGTTGGACATGACTGAGTGACTGAACTGAACTGAACTGAACTGGAGGAGGAAATGGCAAACCACTTCAGTATTCTTGCCAGGAAAATCCCATGGACAGAGGAGCCTGATGGGTTACAGTCTGCCGGGTTGCAAAGAGTCAGACATGACAGCAATGGATCATGTACTTGTATTACAGCGCCTCTTAAGCATAATGTCCAATATTAAGTAGTTTAAAAAAGTGATATAATGAAAGAATTTTAATGATGTGGAAAAATGCTTATGGCATAAAATTAATTGGAAAGAGCTGAATTCAAAATTATCTATATAATGAAATCTCAATTAACTGTAATATGCATAAAGTAATGGATGAAGATAGAGTAAATTATTAATAGTAACTACTTAGTGAGAGGTGAGGTGCAGGGTCACCAACTCATCCTGGCTTGCTCTGGACGTGGCTGTTTTCCCCCACATTCTAGAAATCCTCTCAGTTCTTGCACAAACTGTGATGATTGGTCAACCCCAGTGATTTTAATTATCTTTTATATGACATAGGTTTCACCAACCCCCCCTACTCCACCATTTTCTAAAATAAGCCCGTATTACCTGGGTAATCAGAGAAAGAACAATAACAATATACTCATAGAAGAAGAAATGGAAGCATGCTGGCTGTATTTTGGCTGAGGAGAGATTTGAGATAGATGAGAACATCCCCAGGTAATGACTCAGATCAAAGGGATGAATCAGTAGCAGGAGATTTTAGTTCATCTCATCCATTCAGTGCAACTCTAGGCTCTGGGGATACAGAAATGAAGAAGCTGACAATCACTTGCTGTCAGGTGTCTGCTGCCGCCGCTGCTGCTGCTAAGTCGCTTCAGTCGTGTCCGACTCTGTGCGATCCCATTGATGGCAGCCCACCAGGCTCCCCCATCCCTGGGATTCTCCAGGCAATAACACTGGAGTGGGTTACCATTTCCTTCTCCAATGCGTGAAAGTGAAAAGTGAAAGTGAAGTCACTCAGTCGTGCCTGACTCTTAGCGATCCCATGGACTGCAGCCTACCAGGCTCCTCCGTCCATGGGATTTTCCAGGCAAGAGTACTGGAGTGGGGTGCCATCGCCTTTGCAGGTGTCTACACCCTAGTAGATCAAGGCATTCAGTAAGCAAATGGCAGCACCTTCACACTGTGACGATACTGTGCAGAAAGGAAGTAGGGAATATAATAGAGAGTAATGGGTTGGGGATACTCTGGAGAGGAGGGTGGGGGAAGCCTCTGTGGGTTGGTGACTTTTGATCTGGGACTAAATGAGAAGTGGCATTATAAACATTTTTAATGCAAGTATAAAACTGAACTGAATGAAAAAATTTCTAGCAACTCATATCTTCTCAGACCTGGAGATCTGAGATAGAATTTTGAGAGCTCACTCATCTCTGGAATTCCTTGGCACCATATGCTCAACCCAAAGAAACAGTAACTAAAAGAAGTATGTTCACAATTTTGACGCCTGTGAGAAATTGGGCCAGTTTGTAAAAATGGAGGTTTGTGAAGGGTAAAATTCATGAAATGTCAGTTACCAGAGACTTTTTCCCCCAAGTATATTCTGGAGCAGTAATAACACGCCTTGACTTTATAATTATTCCTGCAAACAAAGGCTTGTAAAATTAGACTAATGCTTGTGTTTGAAGGATCTCATTTTTAGCATGAAACTACTTAGAAGCAATATACATTTTGAAGGAATAAAGACTAGCGTAAGGGAAGCTGCACTTAGCAAAAGTATAACTCCTTAAAATGAAGGCTGAGCATTCAGTTTACAGAGAGGGAAAACGAAGTACCCAGGTTTGCCAAAGTCAACAGAGCTTTTGTGGCATCATCAGACTAGCAGAAGTAATGTCTCCTCTGAAACTTTTCTTAAACATTGAGAGCCTGTTTCATAAAGAGAAATAATAGGTTCACAGAACTCCTTGACTTTTCATCAAGGTAATGGCAATTGATAGAAATCATTCAGTAAGAACAAGGAGGGGTCATGCTGGAGCAGGATGCTAAAAACAAAAGGGGGGTTCTTGTTTGTTGTATTTTATTTTTAATTATTTATTTGGCTTCACTGGATCTTAGTTGCAGCATGTCTAGTTCCCTGACCAGGGATCGAATCCAGGTCCCCTGCATTGGGAGCATGGAGTCTTAGCCACTGGGCCACTAGGGAAATTGCTTTATTTTGTTTTACTATTAAACTAGAAGCTTGATGTATTCCTAATATCTAGCCAGGCAATAAAATAGGACCAGGGTGTCATAATATATTTTAGATTATACTGCTTATATTACAGAACTAGTCCTAAGAAGACTGTAGTATTTGTTCTTTCACATTCTTTCCCTGTGTCTTTCTGAACATACTCTTTAGGAAAAAATTGTTAAAATGCTTATTAAACACTTTTTTATGCTTTAAGCTGATTATGAATATGAACTTTAAGAAAGGAAATAAGCTGTAGAATGGATTTTTTAAATCCTCAGAGAAATTTCTATAGAGGAGATGCTTTTTCTGGGTAGCAGTTCAGGTTGGATATCAGTGTCTGGTGGTAGACTTATCGTAACTGAGAACACTGAGCTTTTCTTAAAAAACATTCCTTAGCTGAAGTGAGTAATTGAAAATGCTGATCCACTAGAACTTCAAAGATTAATTCCTCCATTAATGGCAAGAGGTGATAGAGAGAAACAATCAGGCTAAAGAAGAATAATCAAACTAACCCAACTGGGGCATTTCATCTGATATTCGAAATTACTGGGCCAAAACTTTGATCTTCAGTTTTGTTTGAGGGAGTTTTTGGTCATTTAAAACTGCAGAAACCTTCTGTCTTTGTGTGTCCAAACTATGTTCTGATATACAGATTTCTTTTAATCCTTTCAGGTAATAGGATACAAAGTGGTATTTCAGGAGACTGTGAGCTGCAGAATGGTTATTTAGTGACCAGTGGCAGATATTCCCAGAAGGCTTTGGGTATATTTTTAATGTGCTTACTTGATAGCCACAGGTCCATTCAGTTATATTAAACTCAGAAGCAGACCATCTTACTTTGCTAAAACAGAACAATGATGTAACAGGAAGTCAGATGACAAACACAAGACATTTGTGTTTCAAGATAAACCAAATAAGGCAGACCCTGGATCTGAGTAACAGTTGGGGGTGGGGTAGATTTAATTTAAAAAAATCTCTATTTAGTAGCTAGTTCTGCCAGTGACAGATACATTTTCTCGGCTTCCCTGGTGGCTCAGTTGATAAAGAATCCAATTGCAATGCAGGAGACCTGAGTTTGATTCCTGGGTCAGGAAGATCCCCTGGAGAAGGAAATGACAACCTACTCCAGTACCCTTGTCCTTTAATTGACTTGTCTAAGGGTTACAGATAATTAAGTAGTAGATTCAAGATTCCAGTAGGAGCTTCTTGGACTTTGAAAAACAAATTCCATCACAATCACTGTTTCTCAAATATCTTATACTGCTTTTCCTTGAGAATTAATGGATGGGGTGGTTTTCCTTGCCAATGTCACTCAGAAGAAACATCCTCTTTCTTTGCAATTGTATTTATGGAATATTCACAAGTTCTTCAGATCCATGGCTGTCTAACTGGTAAAAGAAGAGACAAATCATGATGGAGAACTCCACAGCATCGTCACCCTTGTGGGGAAGAAATCAGGCACACGTCATTCCTTTAGCCCTAGCACTTGGAACTCTAGTGGGATTAGCTACACACACAAGTCCTGTTCGAGTTTTCCGTGGGTTGGGCTTCAGAAGAACTGTTCACATGAACTAGTGAACAGTTCAACAATAGCCAGCATCCACGGAATGCTTTGCAGGTGTGAGGCACTTGTGCTGATTATCCCTTTTATCAGCACGTCAGCTCTCCAAGTTGACTATTGTCATTATCATACTCGCATTACAGATAAGGTCAAGGTCATTCATACTCTTATTGGTAGAATAAGAATTGGAACCTATATGACTCCTGACATCAAAATACTATAATTGTTGGGACGTCCATGGCGGTCCAGTGGTTAAGACTCCTTGCTTCCAATACATGGGGTGTTGGTTTGATCCCTGGTGGGGGACCTAAGATCCCACACTGGGTATGGCCTAAAAAATTTTTTTTAATACTATAATTTTTTTATGTGATATCTGGTAGTTCTTTAGGTTAGTGTTATCAAGTGTCTGGAAACTCTGATGTATTGTAATTCTCAAACATCCTAAAGTAGTTTGTAATTAAACTAAATAAAATATTGAAGTTTGCAATGGTTTACTTTTTTGAAAACTAGGAATATTCAAGAATTTCTCTTAAATACCATCATCCTGTACTGTTTGTATTCAAATATATTTCATTTGGGGCTTCCCAGGTGGTGCTGGTGGTAAAGAATCCACCTGCCAACACAGGAGACATAAGAGACTCAGGGTGAATCTCTGGGTCAGGAAGAGCCCTTGGAGAAGGACGTGGCAATCCACTCCAGTGTTCTTGCCTTGAGAATCCCATGGACAGAGGAGCCTGGTGGGTTACCGTCCATAGGATCACAAAGAGTCAGACATGACTGAAAGAAGTTACCACCCATGCATATTTCTTCTTGTATGAGATAAAAGTTTGTAATCGCAGCCAACATACAGGAAACTGAACCCAACCCTGTTATCCACTGTGCTACTTAGATTTCCTATCTTGGATCTTCAAAAGTTACCTACAAGGCCTGACACAAGCTTGTCTTTCCATGTAGCAAGTGCAGTCAGTTACCGGTAAAAGCGTGGGAGTAGGGAACAGAGTAGTTCAAAGTAAAGATGGCAGGGTCAAAGTCAGCCTTTCAGCACCTACCAGCTCTGTAATTTCAGGGGGGTTATTTACCCTCCCAAACCTTGATTTCCTCATTAAATAAATGAGGATAATAAAAGTATGCAACTCATAGGTTGTTGTGAGGATTAAATAAGATAATCAAGTAGAAGCGTTTAGCATAGTGCCTGGCTTAGAGTAAGTGCTCAACAATGTTAGCTGATATTAGCTGCTATTCTAAAGGTTTCTTTTTTCCCCTCGACTCAGTCAAGTCTAGTTAGATCATAATAATCCAAAATAAGGAGCTATATTTTTACTTCAGGGTGAGCTAAAGAAGTCTGTGACATAGTATTATAAATGGATATATAATACTTGGTTTATTTTATTTGTAATGCCATGTATTATGAGGGAAGAGAGAAAATATGGTCAATAAATAGCCCTGGGAGGGTTAATAAATATTTACTCTTCTCCATCTAATCTTATAGACTAGTGAGCACCATTATTGAGTCTTGTTAATAACATTGTATTCAAGATGCTGAAGAATTTGTATTTAGAGAGCCTTTAATCATTTCTTGCTAGTTATTGATTTTTTTAAAAAGCTAATCATTAATGTAATAGAAATTAGCACATTTTGAATTCTTTTGGAATTTATTTTTTTTCTGCTTATAACTTGAAAATAGCTTATGCTTTCTGCACAGAGAGTTAAGAAAAAAAAAAAAATCCACATTATGCAGACCGACTTGGTGTTAACAGCTAGTAGAAGGCACTGAGCAGGCTGGACTGAACAGTAGGAAGCACCAGCACCAGGGCCTCCGATCCCCCGAGGACCTCCTACAAAGGTATTGTGGGGCATCACCTGCTGTAATATCACCTGTCAGCATTATTGCTCTCATTCTCTTGATAGGTTGTTATATATTATGATAAAACATTGCTCACATGTCTGCATGCATGCCAAGTCACTTCAGTCAAGTCTGACTCTTTGTGACCCTACAGACTGTAACCCATCAGACTCCTGTGTCCATGGGATTCTTCAGGCAAGAATGCAGGAGTTGCCATGCCCTCCTCCAGGGGAACTTCCCCACCTAGGCATCGAACCTACGTCTCTTATGTCTCTTTTATTGGCAGACGGGCTCTTCACTGCTACTGCCACCTGGGAAGCCTGCTCACATATCTAGGTGAGCCTTATTTTCAATAACTGCCACACAGGTTTCTCATCTTCAGTAATATTCTACTAGTATTTTCTGACTCAGGGCTGCATACCTTACACATACTACAGGCGAGCAGTGAAGACTTTTGGCTTTCGAAATGAAGAATAGAGTTGCATATTGTGCTCTAAATGCTTTATGTATGCAGGCTAGTCTTCTCAATCTCTTGTACCTACCTCTGTCCCCAGAGCATCTGGCACGATCTTCCTTCTCTGTCTGACTGCCTTCCTATTGCCTGTAGTTAGATATTCTTTCCAGCAGGAGGAGTATGGTGATTAAGCTGGCTTTCTTTGACTTCTTAAATACAAAAGTACTTGAGCTACAATAAAAAGATGTCAGAAGTTGTGAATGATGGAAAAACTTGGAGGAAGCGATTTTGTTTTTATTGATATTAACCTTATGAACAAATGAAGTGAGTGGGAAAGCCTCTTACTCAACTCCCACCTCTGGTGAAGAAGGTAGTGTGATGAGATGAAACAAACATGAAGCAAGAATTGAATTTACACAGAGAAATAAGAGTTCTGGTTCTAATCTTGTCAACCACTAGTCAGATAATTTTGCGTTAGTTATTGAACTTTCAAGGACAGAAACTTTTTGGACAGAAGGAGATCAAACAAGTCAATCCTAAAGGAAATCAACCCTAAAGAGTTGAAAGGCCTGATGGTGAAGCTGGAGCTCCAATACTTTGGCCACCTGATGTGAAGAGCTGACTCATTGGAAAAGACCCTGATGGTGGGAAAGATGGAGGGGAGGAGGAGAAGGGAGCAACAGAGAATGAGATGGTTGGATGGTATAACCAACTCAATGGATATGAACTTGGGCAAACTCCAGGAGATAGTGAGGGACAGGGAGGCCTGGTGCGTTGTAGTTCATGGGGTTACAAAGAGTCAGACATGACTTAGTAAGTGAAAAACAACAACAATGAACTTTTCTAGAACATAATTTCCTTATGAGTAAAATTAGAAGCTTGGGACAAATATTCTGAAATCCTCTTAAGAGTCTATTTTTTGGTGTTCTAAGATAAACAAAAGCCAGCATCTGCCGTGAACAATTTTCCAGGAGCTGATTATGAACCCATCACTGTAAATCAATACTGCAGTGTTAAAAAATGGTCTAATTCTATCCAGAGAATTTTAAGATAAATAGAAGTGAAATAGGTAAAGACATTTTAGACCAAAAAAAGGCAACAGTTAAATCTTAGTGATTATAAAAAGTTAGGTAATTAACCAAAGTAACTTAGCAAGAAAAGCAAGCAACAAAGCAAAACCTCGAATCTCAAAGAATTATTGACAAAATTTCTTTGAACTCTTCCAGGAGATGTTATTTAGGTTACTTTTAAAACCTGGCAGTTTCCTTTATAAAACTTGTAGAGACTTCCATTTCTGGACTTCATACAGTAACAGGTACCAGACTTTCCTTCCCATCATAAATAGCTGAAAAACTCAGCAAAACATGCGGAACAGTTTTTGTTGGACACTGGGTGTGCAATAGGCAGTGGAAGAGTGTGATCCCTAAGAGAAGGGAAGAAACAGGCTTAGCCTTACAATCAACCTGAGTTTTACTTGGAAGTATTTTCTAGATCATGATGTAGGGAGGGAAAAACCCAAGGAGAGCATGGTAGTCTCACTGAATTGAGGGGATAGAGTTTGGAGGAACCTGAGGAGGCTGGAAATTGTGGCACAGAGTAGCAGAGAAAAGAGTGTTATCTAACAAAAAACTCTTGCAAATATGAATAGGGTCTCCATGAATTAATTGTTGAACACTATATTATACATTTCTGAAATACTCATGAAGTCCAAATAAAAACAATAAGGGAACTGTAGATTAAACAGTTTTCAGAGATAACATTGGGTGGAGACATCTGAATTCCCATCATCCAGAATGGAGAGAACTTATTCAATTTCTGGGACATTCATAGAGAATCCAGAGGATCATGGATAAACAGTATGGCTAAAAAGCCGTAGCATAAAGATTACTCTGCTGCCGAGTTGCTTCAGTCATGTCTAACTCTGTGCGACCCCACAGATGGCAGCCCACCAGGCTCCCCGTCCCTGAGATTCTCCAGGCAAGAACACCAGAGTGGGTTGCCATTTCCTTCTCCAGAAAGATTACTCTAGACCTATCTTTAAAAAGTTTAAAGACAAGTCTCAAAAGGATCCAGCTGATCTTCAAGCAACTAAACTTGCAGTAACTTAATTGTTTTTTGTTACTTTGTTCATTTTGGCCTTTAGCAAGTAAATTTAATTTCTTTAAATTAATATTTAAATAAATTGTTACTGTTTTAGGCTCTGTTTTAGAGATCCTTTTTGAATGCTTCTAGCAGCAGTTATTCTGAGACTGTGTTTTTGCTCTTTATTTTAACCTGAGGGTTCACAGTGCTGTATATGTTCTATCAGCATATTACATTTGCAAAGAAAGTTCTGTGATCAAAGAAATTTGGGAAGTCTAAAGCAGATGCATATTGTAACTTATCCAAATTGTAAAAAATTATCTTCTCTTGATTGGAACTAAGATGCTATATGGAGATGGTCCTTTTCAACTTGCTTCCAATAAGTTTTTCTGAAATTTCTGATGGGCTGAATGATACATGGTGTGCATATGTAAAATTGCTTTTAATTTTGCTTATTGCTTTTTTCTAATATCTTTCTTGTGTCTGAATGAGACTCTCACTTTGTATCACTTTGCATGAAGATGACAGTTCATTGTATATGGAAAGGAATTGATTGATATCCAGAAAACTCTGGGAATTGCTGGCTTTACTGGGAGAGTTGGGAATGTAATAGGGAAAGTGAAGACGAAAGTAAAATTGTTAGTTGCTCAGTCATGTCAGACTCTTTGCAGACCCCATGCTGTAGCCCAACAGTCCTCTTTGTCCATGGATTTCCCAGCAAGAATTCTGGAGTGGGTTGCCATTTGCTTCTCCATAGAATAGGGAACCTCACTGAAAATCAAAATTCTCCTATAGTCTGATCCATTCTCTCAAAAATTTAGCCACTGTCTAACGTAAAATACTCTTTAGCCTTTTGGGTTTGAGTTCTGCTTGCTTTAAAAAGGAAAATTCCAGATAACAAAGCATTACATTAATAGCCAGATGATCTTCCCTGCTGATTTTGTGTGACTTCCCTCTTTCTGCTATTTCTCCCCATACCTATACCTAGAATCTCAGAATCAAATCTCTTATTTCGATTTTGGCAGAGTTTATGGAACAGGTGATGGACAAAGTTTAAGGTCCTTCAAAAAGAAGAGCTTTATAAAATTCAGAATGTTTTGTCTCCCCCCAACCCCCTTAGTGCTGTGTTGTAGTGCATAATTTCTTATTTTTCTCAAAATTTCTAAGCTCTACTTGACAACTTAATTAATTAACCAGGACTGTGTATGCTCATATGCATTTGTTGATATAAGGAAATCACTGTTCTGTTTAACTATTTTGAAAAACATTATCTTTTAAAAGTTTATCAAAAACAACAGCAGAGCACAGACCTCTACAAAGTTTTCTTTCTCTAAATACAGAAAATGTGTCTCACTGGTTCAAAAACAGTTTCTTCAATGTTCATTCAAAACATACTTTTGTATGCATGCAATGGGTATTACTAGAATCAACATGCATAGTTCCATCACTTCATTCTTATCAGTTTGAGATACTGTCTAATTCCCTCCTTCCTACCATGCTTTGTTTCTGTGTTCTGTGAACTGATTCTGACAGAATCATGTTTTTACTTATCTACTGACCTGCCTGGTCAGGACAAGTCACTCATTCCTCATTGTATCAAACTCCTCATCTATAAAATAGGAACAAAGCTTGGTATTTTGTTTGTAAGTGTCCTTCTGAAGAGGAACTGCTGCTCCCGTATCATTTAGTGTTTTTCTGCTAAGCAGCGGGTTGCCGCTGTGAACAGTCTGTGGGAGGGTACACTGATGGGGGGGGATGTTCAGTTACAAGTGCACAACCACGAGGAAAGACTAAATTGCTGACATCTTTGTTATGATAACCTTGATCAGACTGCCACAGAAATACCTGAGGCATTATTCACTTCATCCTTATGTGGTCAGTGAATTCATTTTTATTCCATTCTGCTAACGTGTCTCATGGTTTTAAAACAGCTTCTAGCTATTTCACTATGCTGCTAAGTCACTTCAGTCGTGTCCGACTCTGTGTGACCCCATAGACAGTAGCCCACCAGGCTCCCCATCCCTGGGATTCTCCAGGCAAGAACACTGGAGTGGGTTGCCATTTCCTTCTCCAGTGCATGAAAGTGGAAAGTGAAAGTGAAGTCGCTCAGTCGTGTCCAACTCTTCGGGACCCCATGGACTGCAGCCTACCAGGCTCCTCCATCCATGGGATTTTCCAGGCAAGAGTACTCGAGTGGGGTGCCATCGCCCTCTCCAAGAATTCTATACTGTCATTGTGAGCTATCCCTTAAGTCCAGTGAATGGTATCATTTCTACATGTCGCATTTAGATGGAAACATTCTTCACAAAACATATTGAGCTGTCTAATACATCACATGATCCTGTGCACCCAAGTGGGATAACATGAATCTTGGTGGTATCGATGTGCTCCATGGGGAAACCATGGCTGCTTTTATGATCAAGAAATGAAAACTTTCTTCTGCATTCAGTTCAGTTCAGTACAGTCATTCAGTTGTGTCCGACTCTTTGCGACCCCATGGGCTCCAGCACGCCAGGCTTCCCTTCCAGCATCGCCAACTCCCGGAGCTTGCTCAAACTCACGTCCATCAGTCTGTGATGCCATCCAGCCATCTTGTCCTCTGTCGTCCCCTTCTCCTGCCTTTAATCTTTCCCAGCATCAGGGTCTTCTCCAATAAGTTGCTTCTTCACATCAGGTGGCCAAAGTATTGGAGTTTCAGCTTCAGCATCAGTCCTTCCAAAGAATATTCAGAACTGATTTCTTTTAGAATTGACTGGTTGGATCTCCTTGTAGTCCAAGGGACTCTCAAGAGTCTTCTCCAACACCACAGTTCAAAAGCATCATTTCTTCGGCTCTCGGCTTTCTTTATCATCAAACTCTCACATCCATACATGACTATTGGAAAAACCATAGCTTTGATTAGATGGACCTTTGTTGACAAAGTAATATCTCTGCTTTTTAATATGCTGTCTAGGTTGGTCATAGCTTTTCTTCCAAGGAGCAAGTGTCTTTTAATTTCATGGGTGCAATCACTATCTGCAGTGATTTTGGAGCCCCCCAAAATATAAAGTCTGTCACTGTTTCCATTGTTTCCCCATCTATTTCCCATGAAGTGATGGGACAAGATGCCATGATCTTTGTTTTTTGAGTGTTGAGTTTTAAGCTAACTTTTTCACTCTCCTCTTTTACTTTCATCAAGAGGCTCTTTAGTTCTTCACTTTTTGCCATAAGGGTGGTGTCATATGCATATCTGAGATTATTGATATTTCTCCTGGAAATCTTGATTCCAGCTTATGCTTCTTCCAGCCCAGTGTTTCTCATGATGTACTCTGCACGCAAGCTAAATAAGCAGGGTGACAATATACAGCCTTGACGTACTCCTTTTCCTATTTGGAACCAGTCTGTTTTTCCAAGTCCAGTTCTAACTGTTGCTTCTTGACCTGCATACAGATTTCTCAGGAGGCAGGTAAGGTGGTCTGGTATTCCCATCTCTTTAAGAATTTTTCACAGTTTGTTGTAATCCACACAGCCAAAGGCTTTGGCATAGTCAATAAAGGAGAAGTAGATGTTTTTCTGGAACTCTTTCTTTTTAGATGATACAACAGATGTTGGCAATTTGATCTCTGGTTCCTCTGCCTTTTCTAAATCCAGCTTGAACATCTGGAAGTTCATGGTTAACATACTATTGAAGCCTGAGTTGAAGAATTTTGAGCATTACTTTGCTGACGTGTGAGATGAGTGCAATTGTGTGGTAGTTTGGACATTCTTTGGCATTGCCTTTCTTTGGGATTGGAGTGAAAACTGACCTTTTCCAGTCCTGTGGCCACTGCTGAGTTTTCCAGATTTGAAATAGCTGAACTGGATTTCCATCACCTCCACTAGCTTTGATCATAGTGATGATTCCTAAGGTCCACTTGACTTTGCATTCCAGGATGTCTGGCTCTAGGTGAAGGATCACACCATCATGGTTATCTGGGTCATGAAGACCTTTTTTGTACAGTTCATCTGTGTATTCTTGCTACTTCTTCTTGATATCTTCTGCTTCTGTTAGGTCCATACCATTTATGTCCTTTATTGTGACCATCTTTGTATGACATGTTCCCTTGTTATCTTTAATTTTCTTGAAGAGATCTCTAGTCTTTCCCATTCTATTGTTTTCCCCTATTTCTTTACATTGATCACTGAGGGCTTTCTTATCTCTCCTTGCTATTCTTTGCAACTCTGCATTCAAATGGGTATATCTTTCCTTTTCTCCTTTGCTTTTCGCTTCTCTTCTTTCCTCAGCTATTTGTAAGGCCTCCTCAGACAAGCATTTTGCCTTTTTGCATTTCTTTTTCTTGGGGATGATCTTGATCCCTACCTCCTGTACAATGGCACGAACCTCCATCCATAGTTCTTCAGGTACTCTGCATTAGTCCTATTTTTACTGATTTGTATGACTCCAAAATAAGTTCTTCAGTTCCCGGAAATGTCTTGACTCATGTTTCTTTATTTAAAACAATGTTTTTACTATGAGATTAAAAATTTAAGAATAAATTTAAAAAGATATGCTTCTAGTCAGACTCTACTCATAAAATTTTTGTATTTTTTTAATCAGTTCATGAACTCTTTCTGATGGTCTTTGATGAAGTAGATGTATACTTCACTTTGATGAAGTGAAGTAAAGGTCGCTCAGTTGTGTCTGACTCTTTGCAACCCCATGGACTGTAGCCCATCAGGTTCCTCTGTCCATGGAATTCTCCAGGCAAGAATAGAGGAGGGGGTACCATTTCTTTCTCCAGGGGATTTTCCTGATCCAGGGATTGAACCCAG
Source organism: Bos javanicus (assembly GCF_032452875.1). Taxonomy (NCBI): domain Eukaryota; kingdom Metazoa; phylum Chordata; class Mammalia; order Artiodactyla; family Bovidae; genus Bos; species Bos javanicus. The sequence goes on from NC_083873.1 coordinate 93,002,243, forward strand.
GTCTCCTGCATTGTAGGCAGATTCTTTTCCACCTGAGCCACCAAGGTAAGCACTTATGAATTATTTGATAACTGATTCTCAAAGCTTACCCTATCTCTCTCTATATATTTATCTTCTATTTTTAGGCATAAATATGTAAGTTTTTGTTATAACATTAGCTAAAATCAGTATCAAAGAAAATCATGGAAGAAGAATAAAAACTTCATGGATTCATTTTTTATTTATACAACTTAGAAATTTGTATTTAGTTGAAGCCCTCATTTTTTTTAAGCTGCATGAGTTTTTGGTTTGAATTGCACATCAAAGATTCTGGGATAGTGCACATTTTAGGTGCCCATATCTTTATGAATAATATATTCCATATCTTTTTTCCTCTATTGATCTAAGAGATATGTTGAAGTCATTCATTATGATGTTGTTTGTGTCAACTACTCTTTTTATTATCCACATTTTTTTGCTTTATACATTTTGGTGTTATATTTTTTGATCCACAAATTTGGGTGATATAATATCATCCTGGTGGTTTGTAACTTTTATCAACATAAAATATTCCTTTTGTTTAGTTAATACATTACCCCTTTGAATTCTATGTTGTGTGTATATTTATTATTACCACTCTGTATTTTTTCTTGTTAGACTTCTCTTGATGTATCTATTTCTTTATTTTCAAACTTTTGCTGTCATTTTGTACCATATGTGTCTCTTATAAATAAGACATGAATAACTTTCATTCCTCCAGTTCAGTTCAGTTTAGTCGCTCAGTTGTGTCCAACTCTTTGTGACCCCATGAACTGCAGCACGCCAGGCGTCCCTGTCCATCACCAACTCCTGGAGCTTGCTCAAACTCATGTCCATTGAGTCTGTGATGCCATCCAACCATCTCATCCTCTGTCATCCCTTCTCCTCTCACCTTCAATCTTTCCCAGCATCAGGGTCTTTTCCAATGAGTCAGCTCTTTGCATCAGGTGGCCAAAGTATTGGAGTTTCAGCTTCAGCATCAGTCTTTCCAATGAATATTCAGGACTGATTTCCTTCAGGATTGACTTGTTTGATCTCCCTGCAGTCCAAGGGACTCTCAAGAGTCTTCTCCAAACCACAGTTCAAAAGCATCAGTGCTTCAGCACTCAACTTCCTTTATAGTCCAACTCTCACATCCATACATAACTACAGGAGAAACCACAGCTTTGAGTAGATGGCCCTTTGTTGGCAAAGCAATGTGTCTTCTTTTTAATACGCTGTCTAGGTTGGCTTCCCTGGTGGCTCAGCTGGTAAAGAATCCGCCTGCAATGTGGGAGACCTGGGTTCGATCCCTGGCTCGGGAAGTTCCCCTGAAGAAGGGAATGGCTACCCGCTTCAGTATTCTGGCCTGAAGAATTCCATGGACTGTATAGTCCATGGGGTCACAAAGAGTCTGACTTACTGAGTGATTTTCACTTCACTAGGTTGGTCATAGCTTTTCTTCCAAGGAGCAAGCATCTTTTAATTTCATGGCTGTAGTCACCATCTGCAGTGATTTTGGAGACCCCCAAATAAAGCCTCTCACTGTTTCCATTGTTTCCCCATCTATTTGCCATGAAGTGATGGGACCAGATGCCATGATCTTAGTTTTCTGAATGTTGAGCTTTAAGCCAACTTTTTCACTCTTCTCTTTTACTTTCATCAAGAGGCTCTTTAGTTCTTTGCTTTCTGCCATAAGGGTGGTGTCATCTGCATATCTGAGATTATTGATATTTCTCCCAGCAATCTCCATTACAGCTTATGCTTCCTCTAGCCAGGCATTTCACATGATGTACTCTGCATATAAGTTAAATAAGCTAGGTGACAATATACAGCCTTAAATCCATTCCTTCAACATTCATATTTATCATGATTACTAACATTTTAATTTTTTTCTTACCATCATTTCTTAAACTTTTGATTTATCATGCTCTTTGTTTTTGTTTTAATTTTCACATTTTCTGATTTGAGGTTTGGTATTTTTGCATTTGCTGATTTGATATTTTTGTTCCTTCTTTATTTCACCTTTAGTGACTTGGAGAGTGTCATTTGGTGTGATCTGGGGTACTTAGAAGTTTTGGCTTCCTGGTTCCCCTTCTTTTGGTTCTTTACAAAACTTCTTCCATCAATCCATATGGGGCTCTCAGTCACCATGACAGAGGTGTGGTCATAGTGACTGAACCCCATGTGACTGAAGCTGGCTAGTCAGAGCAACTCTTTTGTCTGCTCATGAAAATGAAATCAAGAATGAGCTCATCCCTGTTTGGGACCTTCCCTGGGATCAAAATGATTATCACCTCCTTCACAATATCATATAACCTCTAGTATAGTTTGGGCTTCCCTGGTGGCTCAGATGGTAAAGAGTCTGCCTGCAGTGCAGGAGACCTGGGTTCAGGCCCTAGGGTGGGAAGATCCCCTGGAGAAGGGAATGGCTACCCAGTCCAGTATTCTTGCCTGGAGAATTCCATGGACTAGAGGAGCCTGGTGGGCTACAGTCCATGTGGTCACACAGAGTCAGACATGACTGAGCGTCTACACTATCACTTTTAATATATTTTGACTCCTCTCTACTCTACTCTAAAATCACCTATTTAACTGAAGTCATTTTCAATTTTAATTGTATTTTGAAGCTTTTACAGTATAGTTCTTTCATTTTCACAAAATTTAAGTGTTTTCTTAAATTAAGCTTTAAGTCTGTATAAACATTTCTTTATATTTATGTATAAGTTTACTAGTTTCCTTCTTCAACACTATTTCTTATATCTCATGTCTTCCTATTTTTTAGATACTTTAATTGTAGGAATATGTATAGAATTTTTTCAGAAACCTTGAGCGAGTCATAAAGTTTCTGAGTACTTAGTTGAATAAAAATTTCTCATTTGTTTTCACTTTTCCATGGTGATTTGCCTTTGCATAAAATTTTATATAAAAATTCAGATTCAAAATTCCTTCCCTTTAGAACTCTATAGAAATATTACAGTATCTTTGCATCCTGTGAAGAAGATAAAAAGTTTAAAGCCATCTGAGTCTTGACCATTTAGGACTATTTTTCTAAAATGATTTTATTTCTGGAGATGAGAAATCTTACCTGAATGATTTTAAGTGTTTCCTTTTTCATTATTACTGCTTGGGTAAAACTAAAGATTGTGCTGTTCCTTGGCTCAAAGAAAAAAAAACTTTTATTGTTATTTAAGAAACTGTTTAAAAATAATCTTTAAATAATTCAAGTTATATATAAATACATACTTACTGTGTTCAACTGCAGTAATAACCAGAATAAAAGCCTAGAATCTACCCATCAGCTCTTTAATTTCCCCACTGTCATATGGTAGCTATAAATCTCACCAGCATGTACCTGTAGGAGCTGCTACTCTGAGACTGCATCTTAGGGTGCATGATCAAGGGGTAGGGACAAAAGATTGAACAGTGGAAAGTTTATTGATTTCAGAGCATGTGCCTGAGATACAGGATTTAATGCCCTGGCAAAGTCCCCAGGAGATGGTATGGACGTGCTACTGGAATGACTTCTGCTGCTGCTGCTAAGTCACTTCAGTCGTGTTCAACTCTGTGTGACCCCATAGATGGCAGCCTACCAGGCTCCCCTGTCCCTGGCATTCTCCAGCCAAGAACACTGGAGTGGGTTGCCATTTCCTTCTCCAATGCATGAAAGTGAAAAGGGAAAGTGAAGTTGCTCAGTCGTGTCCGACCCTCAGTGACCCCATGGACTGCAGCCTTCCAGGCTCCTCCATCCATGGGATTTTCCAGGCAAGCGTACTGGAGTGGGGTGCCATTGCCTTCTCCGGGAATGACTTCTAGGAGCATAGAAAAAGTGATGGCTCATAAATTATATGAACTTGAAATTCCAGAATTTCTGAGTGAGACAGTGGAGGAAGGGATCAAAAGGCCCAAGGAACTTGGAATGCTGAAGTGGGTCCGTGTTATGAAACCAGAAGACCCACTAGAGCATCATGTTTGTGAGCATTGCTAATCATGATCGCTGCTGCTGCTGCTAAGTCAGGTCAGTCGTGTTTGACTCTATGCGACCCGTAGACGGCAGCCCACCAGGTTCCGCTGTCCCGTTAGTCTGTCCTTTGTATGGAAGAGGAGATTTTAATGGAAGGGGAGATTGTTACAGTTCTAGGTTGAAAAGAACCGGAAACAGTGTAGGCCAGGTGGCAGCATGTAACTGCTAGAAGCCAGGTGGATACAATTACTGTAATGAACTACAGGCCTGGAATGACAGCCAAGGGGATCTGACTTGAAGAGAGTTCTGTAAAAGGGTAATCAAACAAGTGACCCCAAGGGCAAAATAGATGAGAGCCAAAATATGTACCATCATAGCAAATCAAGGATAAATAATCAGAAACTTCCCTGGTGGTCCAGTAGTTAAGACTTTACCTTCCAGTGCAGGGGGTGTGGGTTAAATCCCTGGTCTGGGAGCAAAGATCCACGTGCCTCAGGGCCAAAGAAACCAAAACAGACCGAAGCAATGTTGTAAGAAATTAAATAAAGATTTTGAAAATGGTCCACATCAAAAAGTCTTTTTAGAAAAAAAAGGATAAGTGATCAGAATACTGAGAGCATTGCCTCAATAAAAATTCATAATACTTTGCTCAAATACAGATCTGAACCAATTTTTAGACCTGGAGCACATTGAATGAAGAGGAAGCTGGATCCACAGGAACAAAGTCCCTACAAGGTGATGACAATGATCATAGTAATAATTCTGCCATCTCTTCTCCAAAGAGATGTTGTCATTTACCCAAGTAAATGCAGTCTCAGAAAAGAAGAGTTGTAGGAACAATAATAGTCCCTGCAAAGATATCTAGGTTCTAATCCCTGGAGCCTATGACTGTTATGCTATATGTCAGGGAGAATTAAAGTTGCAGATGGGACTTCCCAGGTGTCCAGTGGTTGGGAGTCTGCCTGCCAATGCAGGGCACCTGAGTTTGATACTTGGTCTGGGAAGATTCTACATTCTACAGAGCAACTAAGCCCATGTGCCATAATTACTGAAGCACAGCCAAAAATAAAAATAAATAATTTTTTTTAAGAAGTTGCAGATGGTGGAGAGAGTTGCATGGAAACACATGTATTACCACATGTAAAATAGATTTCCAGTCGGAATGTGCTGGATGACTCAGGGAGCTCAAACCCATGTTCTGTGACAACCTAGAAGGGTGGGATGGGATGGGAGGTGAGAGGTGGGAGGGATGTTCAAGAGGAAGGGGGCATGGCTGATTCATGTTGATGTATGGCAAAAACCTAAAAGAAAGCTGAGTGCTGAAGAATTGATGCTTTTGAACTGTGGTGTTGGAGAAGACTCTTGAGAGTCCCTTGGACTGCAAGGAGATCCAGTCAGTCCTAAAGGAAATCAGTCCTGAATATTCATTGGAAGGACTGATGCTAAGCTGGAACTCCAATACTTTGGCCACCTGATGCGAAGAACTGAGTCATTTAAAAAGACCCTGTTGCTGGGAAAGATTGAAGGCGGGAGGATAAGGGGACGACAGAGGGTGAGTTGGTTGGATGGCATCACCGACTCGATAGACATGAGTTTGAGCAAGCTCCAGGAGTTGGTGATGGACAGAGAAGCCTGGCATGCTACAGTCCATGGAGTTGCAAAGCGTCAGACACAACTGAGCAACTGAATTGAACTGATGGCAGGAACCAGCACAGTATTGTAAAGCAATTATCCCTCAATTAAAAATAAATAAAATTTTAAAAGTAAAAAAATATATAAAGTTTCAGATGGAATTAAGGTTGCTAATCAATTTACTTTAAATGTGGAAGTAAGAGAAGAGACAAGGTGTCAGAGTAATGCAACATGAGAAAGACTTGACCAGCTATTGCTGGCTTTGAAGATGAATGGGGCCCACAAACCAAGGGAATATGGGAAAATTTTAGAAGCTGGAAAAGGCAAGTCAGTGGATTCCAGAAGGAACACTAACCTTGATTTAGCCCAGTGAGACCCATTTTAGACTTTGACCTCTAGAACCAGAAGATAATAAATTTTTACTGTTTCAGTGTATGGAATTTGTTACAAAAGCAATTGGAAATGTGCAAGCAATAGAGTACATACACTGATACTCATCCATTTAATTTGCAAGTCTAGCTACTACAGGAGCCAGATAAATCCTAGAGGATCACATTAGGCTACTGAAAACTTCCTCCAAGTAGTAGCCCCACTTGCAGCCCCTGTGTAAAGTGTTAATTTGCTAGCAGATTAATATGGCCTCAAGTACATGGATTGTGGCCCCTGAGTTGGCAAATGCTGTCTTTTCCATTCCAATCAGAAAAACAAAAACAAAAAAAACCCACCTCTCAACATGGAATGGGCAACAATAGATATTTACAGTTTTTCCCAGGGCTACTTCAAATTTACTACCTTATGTCATAGGATAATCTATCATAATATAGTCTGAAGAGGTCTGGATCATGTGGATATCCCCTCAAAGAACACACTGAGCCACTACATCAAACATATTATTCTAGTAGTATCAGGGAACCAAAAGTGGCTAGCATCCTGGAGGCCTTGGCAAGATACCTAAGTACCTAAGCATTGAAGGTAAACCCTACAAAGATTCAAAGGTCTATCACACTGGAAAAATTTTCAGCTGTTCGGTAGTTGTGAGTGTGCCAGGATTTCCCTTCAAAATAAAAGACAAACTATCGCATCTTGCAACTTCCTTCATGAGAAAGAAAATACAATGCCTGGTAGGCCTTTTTGGATATAGAAGGCAGCACATTCTGAGCTGAGTGCTGAAGAACTGATGCTTTTGAACTGTGATGCTGGAGAAGAATCACTTGGACAGAAAAGAGCTCAAACCAGTCAACCCTAAAAGAAATCAAGCCTGAATATTCATTGGAAGGACTGATGCTGAAGTTCAAGCTCCAATACTTTGGCCACCTGATGTGAAAAGCTGACTCATTGGAAAAAGACCCTGATGCTGGGAAAGATTGAGGGCAGGAGAGGGGGCACGATAGATAATGAGATGGTTGGATGGGATCACTGATCCAAAGGACATGAGTTAGAGCAAAGTTTGGGAGATAGTAAAGGACAGGAAAGCCTGGTGTGCTGCATTTCGTGAGGTCTCAAAGAGTCAGACACAACTGAGTGACTGAAAAACAACAACATTCTAATGTGGGAATGCTGCTCCAATCCATATACTGAGCATCCCAGAAGGCTGCCATCATTTTATGGGGTGCAGAACAAGAAAGGGTTCTGCAGCAGGCCCCTGCAATGTTAGCAGCTCTGCTGCTTGGCCTGAATGACATTGCAGACTCTAGTATATTCGGTATATGAATGAAGTGATGCTGTGTGGGGTTCATGGGAAACTACTGTGGTAGAATCAGGCTTCTGGAGCTAGACTATGCCCTCTTAGCAGATAATCATATGCTTTTTGAAAAACAATTCCTGCTGTGCTACTGGGCTCTGATAGAGATGGAGCATCTGACTCAGAGATACCAAATGACTATGCACTTGAAACTGTATTCTATCAGATCCACTCAACTGTAAACCAGGGCAGGCTCAGTAGCAATCCATTGTTAGAGGAATATGGTACATTTGGGGTCAAGCATGAGCAGATCTAAGGACATAAGCAGCTGCATGAGCAGGTAGCCTGGATCCTCAGGCCATCTACTACTGTTGCATTTCTCAGCTCATCCCTGTTGACATTGGGGAGATCACTTATAATTAGATAACAGAGCTTTCCAGATGGGGCAGCACAGTATATGGTTTGTTGTTGCCCAGTTGCTCAGTTATGTCTGACTCTTTCCTTCACCATCTCCCAGGAGTTTGCTCAAACTCATGTCCATTGAGTCGATGATGCCATCCAAACATCTCATCCTCTGTTGCCCCCTTCTCCTGCCCTCAATCTTTCCCAGATTCAAGATCTTTTCCAGTGAGTCAGCTCTTTGCATCAGGTGGCCAAAATATTGGAGTTTCAGCTTCAGCATCAGTCCTTTCAAAGAATATTCAGGACTGATTTCCTTTAGGATAGATTGGTTGGATCTCTTTGCTATCCAAGGGACTCTCAAGAGTCTTCTCCAACACCACAGTTCAAAAGCATCAGTTCTTCAGTGCTCAGCCTTTATAGTCCAACTCTTACATCCATACATGACTACTGGAAAAACCATAGCTTGGACTAAATGGACCTTGTTCGGCAAAGTGATGTCTCTGCTTTTTAAAATGTTGACTAGGTTTGTCATAGCTTTTCTTCTAAAGAGCAAACAGCTTTTAATTTCTTGGCTGCAGTCACCCACTTGCCAAATCTGTATCAGATTCAGCTTCCATAGAATCCAGTCTTTGACAGCCCACAATCCCACTTCCATTTCCAGCTTCAGGTACTAAGAAAATGTAGTGTATATTTTTCTAGGTCTTTCTTATAGGTCTATATGTGTGTATGTTTATATACATAAACACATCAACATTTAAAATGTAAACATTTTTCTTCAAAGAAATGGGATCATACTGTATATTTGGTTTTCTATGACTAGACATCGTTTAAGCAATTTTATTGAGGTATAACTTATATTTAGTAAAATTCACACTTTTAAAGTATATCTCAATGAGTTTTGAAAGGTAATTAAGATACAAGATATTTACGTTACCCAAACAAATTCTTTCAGGCTCCTTGGCAATCAGTCCCTTTATTCCAGCCTAGCTCCTGGTCTGCGGACTGTCCCTATAGATCTGCTTTTCTGTAGTATCATTTAAATGGAATCTTAAACTATAAAACACTGGTGAAAGAAATCAAACAGGACACTAATAAATGGAGAAATATACCATGTTCATGGATTGGAAGAATCAATATAGTGAAAATGAGTATACTACCCAAAGCAATTTATAGATTCAATGCAATCCCTCTCAAGCTACCAACAGTATTCTTCACAGAGCTAGAACAAATAATTTCACAATTTGTATGGAAATACAAAAAACTTCAAATAGCCAAAGCTATCTTGAGAAAGAAGAATGGAACTGGAGGAATCAACCTGCCTGACTTCAGGCTCTACTACAAAGCCACAGTCATCAAGACAGTATGGTACTGGCACAAAGACAGAAATATAGATCAATGGAACAAAATAGAAAGCCCAGAGATAAATCCACGCACATATGGACACCTTATCTTTGACAAAGGAGGCAAGAATATACAATGGATTAAAGATAATCTCTTTAACAAGTGGTGCTGGGAAAACTGGTCAACACTTGTAAAAGAATGAAACTAGAGCACGTTCTAACACCATACACAAAAATAAACTCAAAATGGATTAAAGATCTCAACGTAAGACCAGAAACTATAAAACTCCTAGAGGAGAACATAGGCAAAACACTCTCCGACATACATCACAGCAGGATCCTCTATGACCCACCTCCCAGAATATTGGAAATAAAAGCAAAAATAAACAAATGGGACCTAATCAAACTTAAAAGCTTCTGCACAACAAAGGAAACTATCAGCAAGGTGAAAAGACAGCCCTTAGAATGGGAGAAAATAATAGCAAATGAAGCAACTGACAAACAACTAATCTCAAAAATATACAAGCAACTCCTACAGCTCAATTCCAGAAAAATAAATGACCCAATCAAAAAATGGGCCAAAGAACTAAATAGACATTTCTCCAAAGAAGACATACAGATGGCTAACAAACACATGAAAAGATGCTCAACATCACTCATTATCAGAGAAATGCAAATCAAAACCACTAAGAGGTACCATTTCATGCCAGTCAGAATGGCTGCGATCCAAAAGTCTACAAGCAATAAATGCTGGAGAGGGTGTGGAGAAAAGGGAACCCTCTTACACTGTTGGTGGGAATGCAAACTAGTACAGCCACTATGGAGAACAGTGTGAAGATTCCTTAAAAAACTGGGAATAGAACTACCATATGATCCAGCAATCCCACTGCTGGGCATACACACCAAGGAAACCAGAATTGAAAGAGACATGTGTACCCCAATGTTCATCGCAGCACTGTTTATAATAGCCAGAACATGGAAGCAACCTAGATGTCCATCAGCAGATGAATGGATAAGAAAGCTGTGGTACATATACACAATGGAGTATTACTCAGCCATTAAAAAGAATACATTTGAATCAGTTCTAATGAGGTGGATGAAACTGGAGCCTATTATATAGAGTGAAGTAAGCCAGAAGGAAAAACACCAATACAGTATACTAATGCATATATATGGAATTTAGAAAGATGGTAACAATAACCCTGTATATGAGATAGCAAAAGAGACACTGATATATAGAACAGTCTTTTGGACTCTGTGGGAGAGGGAGAGGGTGGGATGATTTGGGAGGATGGCACTGAAATATGTATAATATCATATATGAAATGAGTCACCAGCCCAGGTTCGATGCACGATACTGGATGCTTGGGACTGGTGTACTGGGATGACCCAGAGGGATGGTATGGGGAGGGAGGAGGGAGGAGGGTTTAGGATGGGGAACACATGTGTACCTGTGGCAGATTCATTTTGATATATGGCAAAACCAATACAATATTGTAAAGTTAAATAAAAAAAAAATAACAAAAACAATAGGCTTTGGGAAAAAATAAATAAATGGATCTTACAGTATATAGTATTCTGTGTCTGGACTCTTTCTTTTAACACAATGATTTTGACATTTATTTACATTGTTGAATGTAAAAATAATTTATACCTTTTTATTGTTGAGTAATATTCCATTTATGAGTGTACAATATTTGTGTAGAGGTTTGTGTGGACATGTTTTTGATTTTTGTGGGAAACTGTGGAATGAGATTTTTGGATTATTCATTAAGAGTATTGTTGTAGATTTATAGATTTGTTGTTGTTTTAGTTGCTAAACTGTGTCCTACTCTTTTGCAATCCCATGAATTATAACCCACCAGGCTTTTCTGTCCATGGATTTCCCAGGCAAGAATACTGGAGTGGGTTGCCGTTTCCTTCTGCAGGGGATCTTCCTGACCCAGGGATCGAACCCATGTCTCCTGCATTGGCTGGCTGATTCTTTACTACTGAGCCACCAGGAAAGCCCCATTATGAGAATATTTAACTTTAAAAGAAACTGAAACACTTCCAAAGTGGCAGAAATATTTTATATTCCCAAAGGCAATACATGTGAGGTCTCCAGTGAGCCTACGTTCTCTTAATACTTGGTATTTTCAGGCTTTAATTTTAGTCATTCTAGTAAGTGTGTAGTGGTATTTCATTGTGGTTTGTTTTGTATTTCCTGAAAGACAAATAATGTTTAGCATATTTTAATGTACTTATTTGACATTCATATATCCTTTTTGGTGAAGTATTTATTCATATCTTTTGCCCACTTTTTAAATTGAAATATCTATTTCTTACTACTTAGTTGTAAGATGTCTGTATATATTATGTATTCCATTTATTAATCAGATGTGTGTTTGCAAGTGTTTTCTCCCAGTATACCTTTTTGTTTTCTTAAACAGAGTTTTTCCAAAAGCAGAAGTTTAAATTTGATGGTGTTTAATTTATCAGTTAAAAATAGTTTGTGTTTTTTGTGGGCTATTTAAAAATCTTTACCTAACCCAGTGACACAAAAATTTTCTCCCTATGGTTTCTCCTAGGAATTTTATAATATTAACTTTTAAGTTTGTGTCTATAATTCATTTCAAGTTAATTTCTGTATATAGTGTGAGGTAGGGTCTAGGTTCATTATTTTGCCTATGGATGTCTAATTATTCTAACATCATTTGCTAGAAAGACTATTTCTTTTCCTTATTTGTAAAAAATCCCTACAACTGACTATATACATTTAAAGTCTGTTTCTGAACTCTTTACACTGTCCCAGCAATTTATATATCTATCCTTATATAAATATTGTATTAGTTTTCTCCAGGGAAAAATCATCAACAAGAACTTCCTCTTTTTGTCTCTCTCTCTCTATATATATATATATGCCTATGTAAGGAGAGATATATACAGAGATGTATAGACACAGATTTATTATAGGAATTGGCTTGCACAGTTATGGCAGCCTACCACCTGCCATCTGCAAGCTGGAGAATCAGGAAATTTGGTGGTGTAATTCAGTCAGAGTCCGAAGGCCTAAGAACCAGGAGAGCCAAGGGCATAAGCCCCAGTCCAAGTCTGAAGGCCTGAGAACCAGAGCCAATGTCTGAGGGCAGGGGAAGGTGAAAGTGCTAGATCAAGCAAAGGGAGCAATTCTGCTCTCCCTCTGTCTTTCTGTTCTATTCAGGACCTCAAGGGATTGGATGATGCCAATCTACATGAGTGAGGATTGACTCAGTCTGCCAATTCATATGCCAAACCTCTTCTGGAAACACCCTCACAGACACACCCAGAAATAATATTTTACCAGCCTTCTGAGCATCCCTTTAGCCCAGTCAAGTTGACATATAAAACTAACCACCACAAACATCATATTATCTTGTTTACTGTAGCTTTGTAGACTGAGATTATTCACATTTTTGGATATAGCAGTTCATCTTTTCTTTTTTTTTTTTTAAACTGAAACCAAGTGGTACTGTGATTCCTTAAAATATGTCCTTTTTCAAATTTTTTTTCTCTTCTAGCTTCTTTATATTTTCACATAAAATTTAACTTCTGCTTTTGGCAAAGATGGAGTAACAGGGACCTGAAATACCCTCATGCTTGAAATAACTAGAAAACTGAATAAAATACATGAAACAACAGTCTTCAGGCATCGGACATCAGGCTGTGCCAGTCAGTGATCACTGAGATGAGAAACCGGAGATGAGCTTTGTGATTGCCTCTTTACTGCCTGGAGAAGGTTTCCAGGCCACAGCACAAGGAGGAGGAGACCCAGCAGAGCCTGACAGTCTTCCTGAGTAGAGGAGAAAATGTTGAGAATCTTGCGAGGACAAGCAAGAGTTCCTAGGGCAGAGTATAAAGGATCAGAGACTGTTAAGAGAGTTCTGAAGATCTGATTTTCTGTTTTAGTTATTCCTCTGCTGGGTACTGATAATTACATGTGTATGAGGAAAGTGCTTGAGGCTGGGGATAGAATTCTATCCCCCAGGGGCAGAGGGAAAAATCCTGGGTGCTCACATGGGGCCAGAAATACATCACGTTCTCACCAGCCAGAATGAAAGATCTTGTAATTCACAGGGCATTGGGCAGAGAGTTCAGTAAGATATGGGAGCCAAATTAGATATTGGATAGAGCATTTTTTTGTATTTCACCTCACAAAGTTTAAAAACAAGCCTGAAAGAATCAAACTGTTTCCAGATAACTAAACTTTGTATTCAAACACAGAAATATCCAGCATCCAGCAAGGTAATATTCACAGTGTTTAGCATCAAATAAAAAACAGAAAGTACCCTATACTCTTTTTAAAATTTATTTTTAATAGGAGGATAATTGCTTTACATATGTGTTGTCTTTTTCCATACAACACAAATCAGCCATAAATATACACATGTCCCCTGCCTCTTGAACCTCTCTTCCACCCCCCACCCCATCCCATCCCCTAGGTTGTCACAGAGCACCATGTTGAGCTCCGTATTATACAGCAACTTCCCATTAGGTGTCTATTTTACATATGGTAATGTATATGTTTCAGTGCTACTCTCTCAACTCATCCCTATCCTAAACTCTTTAGTATAGTATAGGGTGCTTCCTTTTTTGCTGAAAAAAAAAAAAAGATGCTAAACATTATGAATATTACCTTGTTGGGTGCCCTGTGATGACCTAAAAGGGTGGGATTCGGGGGAGTGGGAAGGAGGTCCAAGAGGGAGGGGATATGTATATACATATAGCTGATTCATAACTAGCACAACAGTGTAAAGCAATTATACTCCAATAAAAAAAAGACAGAAAAAGAAAGCACCCAATGTGGTAAGCGGAATAATAGCCCCCAAAGATATCAACAGTCTAATCCTGGGAACCTGTGACTTTTACCATATATGGTAACAGAGGCTTTGCAGATGTGATTGAGATAAGGATTTTGAGATAGGATGGGTTATCTTAGGTTATCCAGGTGGATTCTAAATGTAATCCCAAATTTCCTTAAAGGGGAGAAGACAGAGGGAGATTTGATTACAAAGACAGAAGGCAGTGTGATGACTGGAGCAAGATGCTACCCAGCTGGCTTTGCAGATGGCTGAGAAGCCATGAGCCAAGGAATGCAAGAAATATAGCCCTACATGCCAAGAAAGAAATGGAGAGAGTCACCCTTTGAGCCTCCAGAGTGAGTATGACTCTACAGACTCTGATTTTGGCCCAGAGAAGTGGATTTCAGACTTCTGACCTCTAGAACTATAAGAAAAAATGTATATATTGTTGAAGAGTCAGAAACAACTTCAGTTCAGTTCAGTTCAGTTGCTCAGTCGTGTCCGACTCTTTGCGACTCCATGAGTTGCAGCACACCAGGCCTCCCTGTCCATCACCAACTCCCGGAGTTCACTCAAACTCATGTCCATCGAGTTGGTGATGCCATCCAGCCATCTCATCCTCTGTCGTCCCCTTCTCCTCCTGCCCCCAGTCCCTCCCAGCATCAGAGTCTTTGCCAATGAGTCACCTCTTCGCATGAGGTGGCCAAAGTATTGGAGTTTCAGCTTTAGCATCAGTCCTTCCAAAGAACACCCAGGACTGATCTCCTTTAGAATGGACTGGTTGGATCTCCTTGCAGTTCAAGTGACTCTCAAGAGTCTTCTCTAACACCACAGTTCAAAAGCATCAATTCTTCGGCACTCAGCTTTCTTCACAGTCCAACTCTCACATGCATACATGAACACTGGAAAAACCATAGCCTTGACTAGACGGACCTTTGTTGGCCAAGTAATGTCTCTGCTTTTGAATATGCTATCTAGGTTGGTCATAACTTTCCTTCCAAGGAGTAAGCGTCTTTTAATTTCATGGCTGCAATCACCATCTGCAGTGATTTGGGAGCCCCCAAAAATAAAGTCTGCCATTGTTTCCACAGTTTCCCCATCTATTTCCCATGAAGTGATGGGACCAGATGCCATGATCTTCGTTTTCTGAACGTTGAGCTTTAAGCCAACTTTTTCACTCTTCTCTTTCACTTTCATCAAGAGGCTTTTGAGTTCCTCTTCACTTTCTGCCATAAGGGTGGTGTCATCTGCATATCTGAGGTTATTGATATTTCTCCCGGCAGTCTTGATTCCAACTTGTGTTTCTTGCAGCCCAGCGTTTCTTATGATGTACTCTGCATAGAAGTTAAATAAGCAGGGTGACAATATACAGCCTTGACGAACTCCTTTTCCTATTTGGAACCAGTCTATTGTTCCATGTCCATTTCTAACTGTTGCTTCCTGACCTGCATATAGGTTTCTCAAGAGGCAGGTCAGGTGGTCTGGTATTCCCATCTCTTGAATTTTCCACAGTTTATTGTGATCCACACAGTCAAAGGCTTTGCATAGTCAATAAAGCAGAAATAGATGTTTTTCTGGAACTCTCTTGCTTTTTCCATGATCCAGCAGATGTTGGCACAACTTAGTGACTCAGAAACAATGTGTGTGTATGTATATATACATATGTATACTGTATATGTATGTATACATATGTGTGGGCTCTCCAGGTGGCTCTCTGGGTGGTACAGTGGTAAAGAATCCACCTGCCAATGCAGGAGACATGGGTTAGATTCCTGGGTCAGAAAGATCCCCTGGAGTTGGAAATGGCAACCCACTTCAGTGTTCTTGCCTAGAGAATTCCATGGACTTGAATTGCCTAGAGAATTCTTCACAGGCTAGAACCCATGAGGTCACGAAAGAGTTGGACATGACTGAGCACACATACATATGTATATATATATTCCTATTATATATATGGTAAAGAATAAATATATATATTTTTTAAAAAGTATATGTTGCTGTAAGCCACCACATAGTGGTAATTTGTTACAGCAGCCATAGGAAACCAATATATATTTTTTATCAGGAATCGAGTACTGCAAAGCATTGAAGGTGGAACATGGTTTCTTCTTGTTGATTATAGTAAAATGAGAAAAGAAAGAGATAAATTAAGAGAAGAAATGTTAAGCAAAAAGAAAACAGAATTTGATGATTTAGAAAATCCTTTGCCTATCCAGACTGCAAAAAAGCAAAAATGAAAAATTTGGAGAGTCATTGCCAGAAAAGTATGCTCTAAAGTGGCGCAGTGGCAAAGAATCCTCCTGCTAAAGCAAAGGATGTGGGTTTGATCTCTGGGTTGAGAAGATCCCCTGGAGCAGGAAATGGCAACTCATTCCAAAATTTTTGCCTGGAAAATTCCATGGACAGAGGAACCTGGTGGGCTAGTCCAGAGGATTGCAAAGAGCTGGACATGACTGAGTGAGCACACACACACACACACACACGCACAAAGAGAAAACCAAGGATGTGTCTGTATATCTTTTGCTAGTGTTTTGAAAGAATCAAATGATCAGTATATTCATTCATGCAGAGCGAATTTGAAGGGACAAAGCACATGATTCATGGATCTCCTCAGCCATCTCAGCAGAAGTCAGAAAAAGATGTGATTACTGTAGAGGAGCCTATTGTTTAATGGCCTACATTTCCATGACATACATTGGAGACTGACAAGAATGTTGTATCAGCAGAAAAACTGACAACTTAGACTGAAAAGGACAAGCAACAGGATGAAATGAAAGAAGATTGTTGGTCCCCCAGAATTCCACAGGCAGGAAACATGATAAAACTTCTAATCTGAAAATATGTTCTACCCTTCAAGAAAAAAGGACGACTTTAAGGGTAAGGCACTGGGTCCAGAGGTCAGAGCCAGGAGTTACAGAGGAATTGAAACCTAACAAAGTCTGGCCAGTTGGATTTTGAAATTGCTTGAGACCAGTGACTCTTTTTCTTCCATGGTCTCCCTTTTGCAGTGAGAATGTCTGTAACTGTTATCCTATGGCTTCACTGTATTGTATGAGCACACACCCTAATTTGTTATGGTTGCTATAATAATATCCCACAGATTAGGTGGCTTATAAACAACAGAAATTTATTACTCGCAGTCCTGGAGGCTTGGAATTTCAAGATCAAGATGCTGGCAGTTTTCATGTTAGGTGAGAGTCTGATTACTGGTTAACAGACAGCAATTTCTGGCTGTGTTCCCACGTGGTAGAAGGGAACAAGGGAGATTTTTTTTTTTTTAATTAAGGTTATTAATCTCATGAGGGTGATTAGATTAATCTCATGAGGGTGAAACCCTCATTACCTAACCACTTCCCCAAAGCCCCATCTCCTAATACCCTCACCTTGGGGATTAGGATTAACATATGAATTTTGGAGGATACAAACATTCAAACCACAGCAGCATATAAATAGCCTGCTAGTTTCACAGGTTCACAAATGGAGGAGAATTTTGCTCTAGAATGGATTATATCCAGAATTCTGTCCATATTTGGCTTAGATGATGAGATTTGGGACTTCTTGAGTTGATGGTATGCAGGTAAGATTTGGCACCTGCAATAATAGATTGAGACTTTTGGATATGTTGGGACGTAATAGAGCAACATCTCCCCTGACTGAAGTCATTAGGTTTCTTTTGCTTGAGAATCTGAAATGGCCTCCCATGAGTTGGTTAGTTTGCAGCAAAATGCTGATCTCCGTTAGGACCACTTCTGCTTCCTCTCATTACTGCTAGACATATAGCCAGACTCAGACCTCTTCACATCCCAGAGGGTGAGATCCCACGAGGAGACACCATTTGCCCCCAGATGACTGCAATATACACTACAGAAACACGTATGGAAATGGATCCTAAGGGTGCTAGGTTAGGATGTCCGGAAATCCTCAAATTCTGATTCTCTTCCTTCCCCTACGCGCAGTCTCCCTGCTAAATGACACCAAGTTTATTTGGTAGTCTAGAAGGAAGATATACCATATACATTTTTGGTAGGTTAGTAAGGTCCTTCCTCAAGAGAACACCAGCCTCCTCTTTATTCATATTCAGGGGACTTTAATCCTGGGAATTGACTGAGGATTCACAATTCTCTACTGTAGTGGTTAAGTCAGATTTTTTAAACATTAATCTAAGCTCTTTCACTTACATACATGAAGAAAGACTTGTTCACTGCCTCTCTATTTCAGTCCTAAGGGCACTGTGATCAATTCACCAACACGAAAGCTCTAAGCAGGTTTAAATAGCCTCATGACTACTTTGACTCTGCTTTCATTACAGTAACTGTAGATGCCTTGTCTTTGAGGATTAAGTGCTATCACTTGCTCCCTGTCACCCTGGCATTCCATCATCCTCAGTGAATTCATTGAGTCCAGTTAGACAGCAGCTTTTCTCATACTGGCTTGCAGAGAATAATCACCACCAAGCTCTTCAAGGACACCAGGGCTAACCTGATCAATGAACTCTCTTTTTCTCTGGGTTGCAAGATTTAGCCATTGTATTAGTTTCCCCCCCAAACTTATATGCTTTTGGTTTTATTGATATGCACTTAGTCTTTGTTTTGTATTTAATTAATTTTGTGTTTATTAATGTATTTCTTTAATTTTTCTGCACTTAATTCATCATTTTTTCTTGATTCTGAGTTAAAATTTCGGCGTTCTTTGTTTTCAATCTCTCTTAACTTTGATAAATTATTTTAAGCTGTAAGCTTATTTCTTGCTTCTATATCATATGTCATATTAAACTGGATCACATATGCTTTGATAAGCAATTTTCTTTGTCATTCATTTTTCTGTAGTTTGTAACTTTGGTTTTGATATCCTCTTTAAACCAAGAGCTATTTAAAAGAGTACTTCTAAATCTCTAAGTGCACATATTTAAAATAAAAATTATCCTTTTCTTGTTATGCTTGCTTTTATTGTGGTTGTTAGCAAATATGTTATATATTATTTTTTCCCTTGAATTTATTAAGGTTTTATTTATGGCCTCATACATGGACAATGATTATAACTGTTCTCTGTGCTTGAAAAGCAAATACACCCTTTACTTTGAGGGGTTAAGAAGGAAACCTAGTTCTGTTCCTTTTTCCTATATCTACTGTCTTATCCCTCCTGCCTCTCACTCCCAACAATAATTTCAAAATTCTGCTCTGGGTCTCTGTTTTAACATTCCAAAATTAAAATAGATCAGTGGCCTTCACCACTGTATTTCCCTACTTCCTCTTCCCCCTCCACCACCATCTTCTAACAAACTTTTATTTCAAAACAGCATTCTTTAACCCTAATTTCTAGATATTATTGACATTTTAGCTCTAAACTGTTGTTTATTTTTCCTTGAATTATGCCTTTTCACTTTTTATAATCCTCATTGAACATATATTTTATTCTTCAAAAATTGCATTATCATCATTTTAATTTTAATATTTTTTAACAGTTTTTAAAAGCAAGGTTTTTTTTTTTTTTTTTTTTTTGCTTACACTGTTTCTTGTGAAAATGAAAGTAAAAGTGGCTCAGTCATGTCCAACTCTTTGAGACCCTATGGACTCTACAGGCCATGGAATTCTCCAGGCCAGAATACTGGAGTGGGTAGCCTTTCCCTTCTCCAGGGCATCTTCCCAACCCAGGGATCAAATCCAGGTCTCCCGCATCAGGCAGATTCTTTACCAGCTGAGCCACAAGGGAAGCCCAAGAATACTGGAGTACGTAGTATATCTCTTCTTTAGCAGATCTTCCCAACCCAGAAATCCAACCAGGGTCTCGTCCATTGCAGGTGGATTCTTCACCAAATGAGCTATCAGGGAACCCTTGGACACTCAGTCTTTTACGAATTTGAGATTCTTTGTCCTGAATTAGTTTTCTCTTTGCTTCTTTGTTTCCTAGGGAGGATATAAAGGTAGTATATTTGAGAGCATGTAAAATTCTCTTGCTCTTCCATGGGGATGATATCTAGGCTGGTAAAGAATTCTTGAATCTTAGTTCTTAGAAATATTTTTCCCTATCTTCCAGAGTTGCAAATGAGGAGTCCATTGTGATGTTCTTTCCTAAGTTAATCTGTGTGTGTCTATGTGTGTGTGTGTGTGTGTCTGTGTGTATGTATATGTATATTAATGTCTGGAATTATATTTCTTCTTATCCTTGGGAGTCATAGTTTTTTCAGATTTTTTCAAAATTCATCTCACTTGGAAATTAATTAACACTTATTCCTTGGAAGGAAAGTTATGACCAACCCAGATAGCGTATTGAAAAGCAGACATTACTTTGCCAACAAAGGTCCGTCTAGTCAAGGCTATGGTTTTTCCAGTGGTCATGTATGGATATGAGAGTTGGACTGTGAAGAAAGCTGAGTGCCGAAGAATTGATGCTTTTGAACTGTGGTGTTGGAGAAGACTCTTGAGAGTCTGTTGGACTGCAAGGAGATCCAACCAGTCCATTCTGAAGGAGATCAGCCCTGGGATTTCTTTGGAAGGAATGATGCTAAAGCTGAAACTCCAGTACTTTGGCCACCTCATGCGAAGAGTTGACTCATTGGAAAAGACTCTGATGCTGGGAGGGACTGGGGGCAGGAGGAAAAGCAGACGACAGAGGATGACATGGCTGGATGGCATCACTGACTTGATGGACGTGAGTCTGAGTGAACTCCGGGAGTTGGTGATGGACAGGGAGGCCTGGAGTGCTGCGATTCATGGGGTTGCAAAGAGTTGGACATGACTGAGCAACTGAACTAAACTGAAAATTAATTATGCTTGGCACATTTAATCTGAAAAACAATCTTTCTTCAGTTCTCTTTTCAAACTTAGCATTTGTATGTTCTCTCTTTACCTCTTGGAATGGGCGTTGCTTTGGATCTGTCTACCCCGTCTTTTTACTCAGGACCCTCAACCTTTCTGTTATGGGGCTTCATTGTAATACACTTCTTCTATCTGACCTTTCATACTTTTAATTTTGTTTTCAAAAGTATCCACTCTATTTCGGTGTTCCTCTAATGAATTTTAAAATTCAAGTACTATGATTAAAAAAAAAATCTTTTCCAAATAAATATTTTTGGTTTTCTGAATCTTCATTTAGCAATCTTCTTGTATGCCACTGATTTACATAGTACTTTTCTTAAATGTATTTTCTATCTAAATCTGCCTCATGGGAGACATCTGTCCTAGTTTTTTGTTTTATGGTTGAATTTTTTTTTTTTTTTTGCCCTGTTCTTCATCCTTTAAGCTGCTGAGCCCCTGACATAACCTGAGATCCTTTTTGCTTTCCCGTAGCAGGGCATGTAGAAGCCAGCTTGTTGGGATCTCTCAGTCAGTGGTGGAGGGACGATGAGAGCTAAGAAGGAGACTTTTCTAGTGAGGCATCCGTGAGTGCGAACTCGACACACTATCAGCATTCTTCACGTTGGGGTGTGTGTGTGTAGTGGATGGTAGTGGCCCTTCTTCACTCACAAGAAAGAGGGCAACTCAGACCAACAGTACAATTCCTCCTAAGAGTGGTCTGCCATGGTAGAACTAGAGGGTTCCCTTGTTTGGAGCCATAGGCTCAAACCATTGGATGCAAAATCAATATGTGTCTCTTCCGTTTCCACCAGGGTGACAGGCCTTCTCCTCAGATGACTGACTTTGAGTCTTTTCAGCTTTGTAAAGATGCTTTACAGAAGCTGCCTTAACTAGGCCAAACAAACTGTCTGTAGGACACGAAATCCTAAGTAGGCCACAGTTTCTTCATTTCCCTTCCCAGTCCCAAGACCCTGCCCACGTTAGCCGTTTATGTCACTAATCACTTGGGAAAGGGAGGCTCTGTGCTCAGCATAAGTAACTACTGTTTCTTTGCTTCTTTCCTTATGTTTTCTGTTTCTTCCATTGAGAACTCTTATTAAACAGAGTCTCCTGGAGTTATATCATATTTTATTGCTCTAACTTTTGAAAATGTCTTCAGCTTTATCTTCTAGGCTACCAGTTAAAGTCTTCAGCCATGTATGTTTTATTATTCAGAAATTCTATTAAGTTTTTCTTATTTTGGAAATTTTATGTTTATTTTCTAAAAAGTCTTTTCTGTTCTTAATTGCTCTTTCCCCCCCCCATAGCCTCCAGAGCTTGTTTTACAAAAATACTGTCCTTTTAAATAACTTGGAGGATATGAATTTAATCTTTTCAAAAATTTGCTTGCATGATGCTTTTAACTCTGGGGTCAGTTATTTTGTTTGTTCATCTTTATATTTCTGTTTCAAGCTGTGGTTCTTTTCTCAGAGACTCAGAATTAAAGCACTCTGTGGATAAAAGCAGATAGGTAGGATTCCTTCCAGTTACTGGGCACTGACCAGGCAGGCTAGCAAGGGTCCTCTGTAACTGCTCAAGTTAGAAGGATATTACTAGGATGTAGTGCTTTATGCCATGAATAACACTAATTAATGTGACTATTCATCAGAGTGTTATTTTGTTTTTAAAATATATAGGTAGCCACTTATAGAAGCTGCAAATTTATACTAAAAATGAAAACAGTTAAGGTTATTTCTGGTTGTGTACATAAAGTAGCATCATATAAACAACTTTCAGTTCAAAACTTCAATTCTTTTAATATATTCAGGCTACAAGAGGATTAAATATAGTTGTGGATCAAAACAATTCCCCTCTTTCTTTTCAAATAAATTTTAGACAATCAAAGTAGGAAACTTTTGGGGGCATTTTTATCTATGAGGGGAGAACACAGAAAAATCTTAATGTTCTAGCTGTGCTAGATCATGGAGGAATATATATGCATAAACTTTGTTTTGTCCTTGGATGTCTATATAATTAACTGCATTTTTACAGCGGTTCTTTCCCTTTACTTGTTTGAGTGGGCTTTCTTCTTTGTAACAAGTCTCTTTGTTATGTCCACATTTATGTAAATTAAGATAGTTGCATATTCTTTACATTTTATTAAAAGCTTTGGCCTTGCTTCATTGTAAATTAAATTTTCTATACCGATGCCATGTTTAATACATCTTTGACATCTTTGGTTCAGATTCATACTAATTTTTTTGGACATCTTTTTAAACTTATTTGTCTGTGCTGGGTCTTAGCTGTGGCACACTATCTTTGCTGCAGCATGTGAGCTCTTAGTTGCAGCATATAGGATTTGGTTCCCTGATCAGGGATGGAACCCAGACCCTTGAATTGGGAGCACACTGTCTGAGCCACTGGACTACCCAGGAAGTCTCATGCTGATACATTTTGTCGAGAAGAAGCACAGTGGTGGATGTTAAAGAAGGATGCTCAAGTTGATAAGAGCGAGCCAAATCAAAGAGATACCAACATCTCTCTCATCTCAGAGGCACTTTCAAATTCTGCACACTTTTTGGTTCTGTACAAGATATGAAGGGACACAGGGTCATGGCTCTTCACTGTCTGCTTTCCCACATTCTTTTCTTCTTGTGCCCACAGGGGAAATATTTCTCAACTTTATAACCTCCTAAAAATGACAACAGGTTCAGGACTGCCTGTCTGCCAGTGGACTCCCATGAGAATCCATGGCCAGTTTTCCCCTGTCTTTTCAAAATCCACAATCGTTTTAAGATTGAATGACTCTAGGGGCACTGAAGCCAGACTTATTGCAGTTTGGCTGTTACTAGATGCTTATAAGATAAGAGATAAATACAACAATATTAAATGCTAATGGATTAGTATGAGCAAACATACCAGATTCACAGTGATAGTAAAAGTTGCAGCTCCAGTTATATCATCACTGGAAATCTTCAAAAAATAAAGACACTGAAAGGTACTTTGTTTTCCATGGATCAAGGTATGAGACCATTATCTTTGCTTCCTGCTTCTTATTCACTATTAAAGAAATATCATCATTATCATCATTGACATCATCAGTTTTGATTTATCTGAATAGCCTGCTGAAAAAGACCTCTGGGAACATTTACATATCCAATTATTACAAGGTGATTATTCATAACCTTTAAACTGCCTCCCACAGAAAAATGCCTGACCTAGCTGGAAGTTCTTAATAATAATACTTTACACTTGTATAGTGCTCTTAAAGTTTCAAAAGATTTTCATATCTATTTTCTTAATTTGATCCTCCAAACAACCAGTTCGATAAGTAGATTACAAGTATTGCTATCTCCCTTTTATAGATGAGGACTTAGAGGAAGATCTATTAATGATTTTATATGAAGTCAGTCAACTAGCTGGTCTCAGAACTTAGACTGAGTCCTAGATGTTAGTCCCTGGGCTCAGTGAGATAAACTGCTTCTCTTCTCTCAGTTTGCAAAGGTCAGTATCTTCATATTGCACTGAA
Organism: Bos javanicus; assembly: GCF_032452875.1. Lineage (NCBI taxonomy): Eukaryota > Metazoa > Chordata > Mammalia > Artiodactyla > Bovidae > Bos > Bos javanicus. Next base: position 93,026,381 of record NC_083873.1, read on the forward strand.
AATGATCTCAAAATAATCAAAATAATGAGTTTACTTCTGAAAATGTGGAAAATGTTATTCTTTGTCATTTCTGCTTTGAGGTCGTTAAAAAGCCTTGGTGTGGGGAATGGGAGGTCTGGTCTGAGTTCACGTAACATTGCTTCCTAGTTGTGTTACCTCAGAAAGAATACCTTGAAAACAAGCCAACTTCAGGAGCCAGTCTGGCAGTCGGCGGAGTTTTCTCTAATAGAGAATATATCTGGTCTTCTCTGCCTTGTGGGCTTACTTTCTTTGCATGTGCTGTTGATGGAATGCTGGTGTTCCATTCCCTACCCTCACCCCAGTTCATATGTTGCAACCTTCCCAACGTGATGGTATTTGTAGGTGGGGCCTTTGGGACATGATTAGGTCATGACAGGGCTCCCCTGGTGGCTCAAGTGATAAAGAATCTGCCTACAATGCTGGAGACACAGGAGAGGAATGTTCAATCTCTGGGTTGGGAAGATCCTCTGGAGGAGGGCATGGCAACTCACTCCAGTATTCTTGCTGGGAAATCCCACGGACAGGAGAGCCTGGAGGGCTACATTCCATGGTGTTGCAGAGTCAGACACGACAGAAGTAACTGAGCAAGCAGGAACAAACCATCACAAATGGGATTAGTGTCCTTATAAAACAGGCTCCAGAGAGCTTCCTTTCCTTTCTCCATTGTGAGTTTACAGCCAGACAACCGTCCATGAACTAGGAAGCTTTCACCAGACGCCAAACATGCCTGCACCTTCATCTTGGATTTCCAAGCCTCCAGAATTGTGAACAATAAATTTCTATTGTTTATCAGCTTCCCGGTCTATGGTATTTTATTGTAACAACCTGAATGGACTAAGACAGTAGGTATGTGATTAAAAATATATTTTTAGCATAGTTATTGTGGTTATTACCCCAGTAACCATTCCACCTTCTCTTACTACCTACCAACTGTTCATTCAGGCATCCACATCTTCCTCAGGAAGCCATGTACCTTGGGATCTCTGGTTTGTGTCTGTGCTTCTGGAATAATTATGAATATATTCTTTTTATCACTTTCTAAAGTATCTTGATTTGGGTAACAAATTAGTCTCCCTATTTTGAGAACTTGACTCCCGACTGTAGGGGTGGAGCTTGTCTTATGACTCAGGTCTGAGCTAGTCCATGAAATCCCATACTCTGTTAAATATGTTGATTCAGGGGTGAGCATGGGAGTGAATGTGAACCAATGAAATATAAGAAAATGTCTGCTGGGGGTTCACAAGGAAGCAAATTCCTTCCTTTGTTTTAAAGATAGTTCTGGATCAATTCTCTGTAAACTGAACTAAGAGGCTTGTAGCTCTGAGAATTGCAGGCAGTTATTTAGTACCTAAAATCAGGAGCCAAGTGGAAGGTGAAGTTGACACAATGGAAAGCAGCATCCATCATGATAGGTTAGGCTATTGCTTAACAAAATAAAGTTTATTTCTTACAGTAGGTGTCCAGTGAGTACTGGCAGGGCTTTGGTTCTAAAGAGTAATTCAAGAACTTGGGCTTATAGAGGCTCCACCGTCTAATGATGCTGCCATCAGAGGTTTCAGCCTTCACTCAGGCAGGGAAGGGAGCATTTCTGTAGTGGCTTTGGCTTGAAAGTAACATACCCTATTGTCTAAAAATAGTGCTGTCTCATAGAAACATAACGTGAGCCACATGTGTAATTATTTTGACTAACTTTATTGTTATTGCTGTTGTTACTAAATTTGGAGGTAGAGTTTGTTTTCTAAAACTTATTTGTTTATTGTCTGTTTGAAATTAGAGAATAGTTTTGTTGTTGTTGCTCAGTCGCTCAGTCATGTCCGACTGTTTGTGACCTCGTGGACTGCAGCACACCAGGCTTCCCTGTCCTTCACCATCTGCCAGAGTTTGCCCAAACTCATGTCCATTGAGTCAGTGATGCCATCCAATCATCTCATCCTCTGTCGCCCTCTTCTCTCACCTTCAATCTTTCCCAGCATCAGACTCTTTCTTTTCTAATGAGTCAATTCTTTGGTCAAAGCTTTGGAGCGTCAGCTTCAGCATCAGTCCTTCCAATGAATATTCAGGACTGATTTCCTTTAGGATTGACTGATTGGATCTCCTTGCAGTCCAAGAGACTCTCCAACACTACAGCTCAAAAACATAAATTCTTTGGCTGTCAGCTTTCTTTATGGTCCAACTCTCACATTCATACATGACTACTGGAAAAACCATAGCTTTGACTATACAGATCTTTGTTGGTAAAGTAATGTCTGCTTTTTAATATACTGCCTAGATTTGTCATAGCTTTTCTTCTAAGGAACAAGCATCTTTTAATTTCATGGCTGTAGTCACCATCTGCAGTGATTTTGGAGCCTGTCTGTCCTGTTTCCATCGTTTCCCCATCCATTTGCCATGAAGTGATGGGATTGGATGCCATGATTTTGGTTTATTGAATGTTGAGTTTTAAGCCAACTATTTTACTCTCCCTCACTTTCAAGAGGCTCTTTAGTTCTTCTTTGCTTTTTGCTATAAGGGTGGTATCATCAGCATATCTGAGGTTATTGCTATTTCTCCTGGCAGTCTTGATTCCAGCTTCTGCTTCATCCAGCCCCACATTTTGCAGGATGTACTCTGCATATAAGTTTAGTAAGCAGGGTGACAGCCTTGACATACTCCTCTTCCTATTTGGATACAGTCTGTTGTTCCATGTCCAGTTCTAACTGTTGCTTCTTGACCTGCATACAGATTTCTCAGGAGGCAGGTAAGGTGGTCTGGTATTCCCATCTCTTCAAGAGTTTTCCACAGTTCGTTGTGATCCATACAGTCGAAGGCTTTGGCGTAGTCAATAAAGCAGAAATAGGTGTTTTTCTGGAACTCTCTTGCTTTTTTAATGATCCAGCGGATGTTGGAAATTTGATCTCTGGTTCCTCTGCCTTTTCTAAATCCAGCTGGAATATCTGGAAGTTCATGGTTCACTTACTGCTGAAGCCTGGCTTGGAGAATTTTGAGCAGTACTTTGCTAGCGTGTGAGATGAATGCAATTGTGTGGTAGTTTGAACATTCTTTGGCATTGCCTAGCTTTGGGATTGGAATAAAAACTGACCTGTCCAGTTCTGTGGCTAATAAAGATATTTAAGTGCAAATTTTTGTGTGAAATGATAGGTTTTCATTTCCCTTGGGAAATATTTAGAGGAGTGAGATAGCTAGGTCACATGGTTGCTTCCTGTTTACCTTTGTAAGAAGCTTCCAAACCGGTTTCCAAGGTGTCTGCCTTGTTTTACATTAGCATCAGCATGTGTGTGAGAGCACCAGTTCCTGTACATCCTTGCCAGTGCTTGATACTATCAGCTGTTTTTTCAATCATTCTCACAGATTAGAACTCATTCTCATATCTCATCTCATAAACAGATTAGTGGACATATGTAAACCCAATTTTCCAAAAGCTACATTTTAAAAAGTAAAAAGAAACAAATGAAGTTAGTTTTAATAATACATTTTATTTAACAGAGTGAAGAGGAACTCAAAAGCCTCTTGATGAAAGTGAAAGTGGAGAGTGAAAAAGTTGGCTTAAAGCTCAACATTCAGAAAACGAAGATCATGACATCTGGTCCCACCACTTCATGGGAAATAGATGGGGAAACAGTGGAAACAGTGTCAGACTTAATTTTTCTGGGCTCCCAAATCACTGCAGATGGTGACTGCAGCCATGAAATTAAAAGATGCTTACTCCTTGGAAGGAAAGTTACAACCAACCTAGATAGCATATTCAAAAGCAGAGACATTACTTTGCCAACAAAGGTCCGTCTAGTCAAGGCTATGGTTTTTCCAGTGGTCATATATGGATGTGAGAATTGGACTGTGAAGAAGGCTGAGCGCTGAAGAATTGATGCTTTTGAACTGTGGTGTTGGAGAAGACTCTTGAGAGTCCCTTGGACTGCAAGGAGATCCAACCAGTCCATTCTGAAGGAGATCAGCCCTGGGTGTTCTTTGGAAGGAATGATGCTAAAGCTGAAACTCCAGTACTTTGGCCACCTCGTGCGAAGAGTTGACTCATTGGAAAAGACTCTGATGCTGGGAGGGATTAGGGGCAGGAGGAGAAGGGGACGACAGAGGATGAGATGGCTGGATGGCATCACTGACTTGATGGACGTGAGTCTGAGTGAACTCCGGGAGTTGGTGATGGACAGGGAGGCCTGGTGTGCTGCGATTCATGGAGTCACAAAGAGTTGGACACGACTGAGCAACTGATCTGCTCTGATCTGATTCAAAATACATGTAGTTAATATAAATAATTAATGAGATTTAAAAATTTTTGTGTGTTTGTACTAAGTCTTTGAAATCTGATATATATTTTATACTTTCAGCACATCTTAATTTGGACTAGCCACCTTTCAGGAGCTCAATAGCCATATGTGGGCAGTGGCTGCTCAATTGGACAGTGCAGGTCTAGACCTAGCTCATGGCCTCACTTAACTGTGAGCAGGCTGGGAAAATCTGATATCCAGTGTTTCCAGGAAATGACCATGAGCCCTAGTAATGTCTGTCACAAAGGCAGAGCAGAGAAAAAGAAAGAACTCAGGTCCTTAATGACATCATTCAAATGCTAAATTGGATCCAATCTGAAGGTCTTCTAAAGAGAGTGTTAGTTTCTAATTATGACAGAGTAAATACTACACATATGGTTTAGCCAGTTTGAATTAGCTGACTCTGTCATTTGAAAATTTCTCTAATATAATTTTGCATTGCACAGTTAAATGTGTTCAATAATATAGATGCATGAGAAAATACTGATTACCTAAAAAGAAAAATTATTTTTAAAAATTTATTTATTATTATATTCTGGCTGTCTTGGGTCTTTGTTGCAGCATGGGTTCAGTCGTTGTGGCCGTGCCACCTTAGTTTCCCAGCAACTTGTGGGATCTTAGTTCTCTGACCAAGGACCCAGCCCACGTCCCCTGCATTGGAAGGAGGATTCTTAACCCCTAGACCACCAGGGAAGTCCTAAAAAGAGGAATGAAAACTCAGATTCTCAGATAATATTTTGGTGTATAACCTTTGAGATATGTGTGTATGAATGTGCTGTGCTGTGCTTAGTCACTCAGTCATGTCCAACTCTTTGTGACTCTATGAACTGTAGCCCATCAGGCTCCTCTGTCCATGGGATTCACCACGCAAAAATAAAGGAGTGGGTTGGCATGCCCTCCCCCAGGGCATCTTCCACACCCAGGGACAGAAACTGTCTCTTATATCTTCTGCATTGGCAGGAGGGTTCTTTACTACTAGCGCCATCTGGGAACACTGTGTGTATGAATATGTGTATAAATGCATGAACGTGTATATGTATGAGCAAAATCATTGGAAAGTTATGTTATTTTCTTACAACCTATGTTTTTCATCCAACAATATTTTAAAAACAGCTTTCCATGTCAATACATATACATTTAAGATATAGTTTCTTCGGTCATGTCTGATTCTTTGCTACCCTATGGACTGCAGCATGCCAGGCTTCCCTGTCCTTCACTAACTATCTCCCATAGTTTGCTCAAACTCATGTCCATTGAGTCGGTGATGCCATCCAGTCATCTCATCTTCTGTTGCACCCTCCTCCTCTTGTCCTCAATCCTTCCTAGCATCAAGGTTTTCCCAATGAGTTGGCTCTTCACATCAGGTGGCCAGAGTACTGGGGCTTCAGCTTCAGCATCAGCCCTTCTAATGAGTATTCAGGGTTGGTTTCCTTTAGGATTGACTGGTTGGATCTTCTTGCAGTCCAAGGGACTTTCAAGAGTCTTCTCCAGCACCACAGTTCAAAAGCATCGATTCTTGGGCTCTCAGCATTCTTTGGTCCAACTCTCACATCTGTACATAACTAGTGGAAAAAATCATAGCGTTGACTAGACAGATCTTTGTTGATGTGATGTCTCTCTTTTTAATATGCTGTCTAGGTTTATCATAGCTTTTCTTCCAAGGAGCAAGCGTCTTCTAAATTTCAAGGCTGCAGTCACCATCTGCAGTGATTTTGGAGCCCAAGAAAATAAAGTCTGTCACTGTTTCCAATTTTCCCCCCATCTATTTGCCATGAAGTGATGGGACTGGATGCCATGATTTTAGTTTTTTGAATGTTGAATTTTAAGCCAGCTTAAACCACTTCAGCTTTCTTGCCTTGAGAACCCCATGAACAGTAGGAAAAGATATTGTTTTTAATCTCTGAATAATATTCCAGTTTATAGATGAATCAATTCACTCAACACATTTTGTATTACAGGTTGTTCACAGTATTTCACTGTTTAAATCGGGGCAGGGACAGAGGTGCTGAATTTTATAATATCTCCTTATCTGAAGCAAAAGCAAAGTGTATTTTCCTGATTTCTTTCTCTCTCATCTCTTCTTTTTACACCTGGCCTCCTTCAGTTATTTCAGTAGAAATAAATACAAATGAGGGTATACAGTTCAGCATGGCAACTGTGTGATTGATAAAACTAGTTTCTTATAAAATTTTCAGTAATGTTTTCCCATTATCATGACCATGGTGTATTTATTACCAGTATTGTTTAGATAGGTAGGTTATTCTAGATGTTTTAGATGTAATCAGAAACAAGTTTAAAAAAAAAATCTATTGACAAGTATGTACTTGTGGGGTTGCCCTGGAAGCTCAGATGGTAAAGAATCTGCCTGTAATGCACGAGACCTGAGTTCAATCGCTGGGTTGGGAAGATCCCCTGGAGAAGGAAATGGCAACCCACTCCAATATTCTTGCCTAGAGAATCCCATGGACAGAGGAGCCTGGTGGGCTACAGTCCATGGGGTTACAAAGAGTCAGACATGACTGAGCGACTAAGCACAGCACAGCAAGTATGTACTAGTAAAGTGTGGGATGAATCTGGTCCAGTCCTGTAGGATTTTTATTTAAAAGACAAAAGCCAGTGTAATCTGTGCAGGAAAGCAACTGATTAAATGTGCAAAAATGACTTATCTTCTTTTTCTTTATTGGCTGCTGTGACCATTTGGTATTTTCAGTGACCTCTGAAGCTTGGTTTTCTGCTGTGCTGTTACATTTAACATAGGATGATATTACAGATATTTAACAGCATGGGAGGTAGGGACACTAAGCAGGGAGAGTATGCTGCAATTAATATGACCAAACCAGCATGGAAGAGTTGGGGGGCCATCCCAAGTGGGGAAGATAAAATAAGGAAAATTTAAAAACTTGGGATTTTTATTTTATCCCTGGAAAAAGACTGTAGATATGAAACCCATTTTCTTGGTTTTCATTTTGCATATCTTTCCACTAACAATGCTGGGAAAATTATCATTTCTCACAAAAATAAATGGCAAATAGCGACTCCTTTTCTGTAAAGCAATATCCATTTTCATAGAAAAGGATTAATGCTCTGAATATATGAAAAATCCTTATAATTCCACGTAGAACCAAAAACTCCACTAACAGAAAAATATAGAGGCCATTCAGACACATACACACACACACACACACACACACACACACACAAAGAAATACAAAAAATATAGGAATGTCCATTTCACAGACAGGGAATCTGAGGTTCACGGAGTTTAATATGTCAGTTAATAAGTGATGTTAAGCAAAATGCTATTTTACTTTCTGAGATGTGTAAAGACTAAATGATAGAATAAAAATGAAAAATATGCCTGCCTTTCACCCAGAGATTTCACCTACAAAAGTTTATCCCAGAGAAATAATTGGGTAGCTGCAGAAACAATCGTAAGAATGGTTAGTACTGGATTATTATAAAGGTAAAAATTGGAAACAGTATAAATGTTATTCAAAAGAGGATTGGCTCAATATGTAAAGACATATCTATACAGTGCAAATCCAAGCAGCTCTTAAAAGGAATGAGGTGGATCAATGTGATTTGGTTTGGAAATCTGTAGCCTAGCTATTCTGTTCAGTGGAAGAGAAAAGGCAGGTTACAAAATAGCATGTACATTCTGATTGCATTTTTTTAAAAATTATATTTAGTTAAGCAGAGAAAAATGAATGATTTTGCTGTGGTTATCTGTGTGGAAGGGTTAGAATATAACAGAGCCCATCAGTTTATATTGTACTCATGTACAATTTGAATATTGTACTCATGAATATTTGATATTCTTTTTGACCTAAGTATTTGATGCAGAAAAATAAACGCAAAGTTTCAGAGAATAGCAAGGAGAGATAAGAAAGCCTTCTTAAGAGAACAATGCAAAGAAATAGAGGAAAACAATAGAACGGGAAAGACTAGAGGTCTCTTCAGAAAATCGGAGATACTAAGGAAACATTTCATGCAAAGATGGGCACAGTAAAGGACAAAGATGGCAAGGACCTAACAGAAGCAGAAGATATTAAGAAGAGGTGGCAAGAATACACAGCAGAACTATACAAAAAAGATCTTAATAACCTGGATAACCATGGTGGTGTCGTCACTTCCTTACAGACATCCTGGAGTGTGAATTCAAGTGGGCCTTAGGAAGCATTTTTATGAACAGAACTAGTGGAGGTGATGGAATTCCAACTGAGCTATTTCAAATCCTGAAAGATGATGCTGTGAAAATGCTGCACTCAATATGCCAGCAAATTTGGCAAATTCAGCAGTGGCCACAGGACTGGAAAAGGTAAATTTCCATTCCAATCTCCCAAAAAGGCAATGCCAAAGAATGTTCATACTTTGTACAACTGTGCTCATTTCACATGCTAGCAAGGTAATGCTCAAAATCCTTCAAAGTAGACTTCAACAGTACCAAGGTCTTACAAATAGCTCTGAAAAGAAGAGAAACAAAAAGCAAAGGTGAAAAAGAAAGATACAAGGATCTGAATGCAGAGTTCCAAAGAATAGCAAGAAGAGATAAGAAAGCCCTCCTCAGCAATCAATGCAAAGAAATAGAGGAAAACAACAGAATGGGAAAGACTAGAGATCTCTTCAAGAAAATTAGAGATACCAAGGGAACATTTCATGCAAAGATGGGCTCCATAAAGGACAGGAATGGTATGGACCTAACAGAAGCAGAAGATATTAAGAAGAGGTGGCAAGAATACACAGAAGAACTGTACAAAAAAGAGCTTCATGACCCAGATAATCATGATGGTGTGATCACTCACCTAGAGCCAGACATCCTGAAATGTGAAGTCAACTGGGCCTTAGAAAGCATCACTACGAACAAAGCTAGTGGAGGTGATGGAATTCCAGTTGAGCTATTTCAAATCCTCAAAGATGATGCTGTGAAAGTGCTGCACTCAATATGCCAGCAAATTTGGAAAACTCAGCAGTGGCCACAGGACTGGAAAAGGTCAGTTTTCATTCCAATCCCAAAGAAAGGCAATGCCAAAGAAGGCTCAAACTACCACACAATTGCACTCATCTCACACGCTAGTAAAGTAATGCTCAAAATTCTCTAAGCCAGGCTTCAGCAATACGTGAACCATGAACTTCCAAATGTTCAAACTGGTTTTAGAAAAGGCAGAGGAACCAGAGATCAAATTTCCAACATCTGCTGGATCATTAAAAAAGCAAGAGAGTTCCAGAAAAACATCTATTTCTGCTTTATTGACTATGCCAAAACCTTTGTGTGGATCACAATAAACTGTGGAAAATTCTGAAAGAGATGTGAATACCAGACCACCTGACCTGTCTCTTGAGAAACCTATATGCAGGTCAGGAAGCAACAGTTAGTACTGGACATGGAACAATAGACTGGTTCCAAATAGGAAAAGGAGTACGTCAAGGCTGTATATTGTCACCCTGCTTATTTAACTTATATGCAGAGTACATCATGAGAAACGCTGGGCTGGAAGAAGCACAAGATGGAATGGAGATTTCCGGGAGAAATATCAATAACCTCAGATATGCAGGTGACACCACCCTTCTGGCAGAAAGTGAAGAGGAACTCAAAAGCCTCTTGATGAAAGTGAAAGAGGAGAGTGAAAAAGTTGGCTTAAAGCTCAACATTCAGAAAACAAAGATCATGGCATCTGGTCCCATCACTTCATGGCAAACAGATGGGGAAACAGTGCCAGACTTTATTTTTGGGGGCTCCCAAATCACTGCAGATGGTGATTGCAGCCATGAAATTAAAAGACACTTGCTCCTTGGAAGGAAAGTTACAACCAACCTAGATAGCATATTCAAAAGACATTACTTTGCCAACAAAGGTCCGTCTAGTTAAGACTATGGTTTTTCCAGTGGTCATGTATGGATGTGAGAGTTGGACTGTGAAGAAAGCTGAGTGCTGAAGAATTGATATTTTTGAACTGTGGTGTTGGAGAAGATTCTTGAGAGTCCCTTGGACTGCAAGGAGATCCAACCAGTCCATTCTAAAGGAGATCAGCCCTGGGTGTTCTTTGCAAGGACTGATGCTAAAGCTGAAACTCCAATACTTTGGCCACCTCATGCGAAGAGTTGACTCATTGGAAAAGATTCTGATGCTGGGAGGGATTGGGGGCAGGAGGAGAAGGGGACAACAGAGGATGAGATGGCTGGATGGCATCACTGACTCGATGGACATGAGTTTGAGTGAACTCCGGGAGTTGGTGATGGACAGGGAGGCCTGGCATGCTGCAATTCATGGGGTCACAAAGAGTTGAACATGACTGAGTGACTGAACTGAACTAACTGAACAGAGAACTTCAGATGTACAAGCTGGATTTAGAAAAGGCAGAGGAACCAGAGATCATAGATTTAATATCCATTGGATCATAGAAAAAGCAAAGGAATTCCAAAAAGAATCTACTTCTGCTTCATTGACTAGATGAAATCCTTTGACTGAGTGGATTACAAAAAACTACAAAATTCTTAAAGAGATGGGAATACCAGACCACCTTATCTGTCTCCTGAGAAACCTGTATGCAGGTCAATAAGCAACAGTTAGAACCGCACATGGAACAATGGACTGGTTCCAAATTGGGAAAGGAGTACATCAAGGATATATATTGTCACCCCACTTATTTAACTTATATGCAGATACATTGTATGAAATGCTGGGCTGGATGAATCAGAAGCTGGAATCAAGATTGCCAGGAGAAATATCATCAACCTCAGATATGCAGATAACACCACCTTTACAGAAAAAAGTAAAGAGGAACTAAAGAGCCTTTTGATGAAGGTGAAAGAGGAGAGTGTAATAGCTGGCTTAAAACTCAACACTCAAAAAATTAAGATCACGGGATCCAGTGTCATCACTTTATGGCAAATAGATGGGGAAACAATGGAAACAGTGTCAGATTTTATTTTCTTGGGCTCCAAAATCACTGCAGATGGTGACTGCAGCTATGAAATTAAAAGATGCTTGCTCCTTGGAAGAAAGGCTATGACAAACCTAGACAGTGTATTAAAAAGCAGAGATACTACTTTGCTGACAAAGGTCCATATCGTTAAAGCTATTGTTTGTCCAATAGTCATATATGGATGAGAGAGTTGACCATAATGAAGGCTGAGCACCAAAGAATTGATGCTTTTAAACTGTGGTGATGGAGACAACTCTTGAGAGTCCCTTGAACAACAAGGAGGTCAAAGCAGTCAATCCTAAAAAAAAAAAATCAACCCTGAATATTCATTGGGAGGACTGATGCGGAAGCTGAAGCTCCAATACTTTGGCCACCTGATGCAAAGAGCCGACTCATTGGAAAAGACCCTGATGCTGGAAAAGATTGAAGGTGGGAGGAGAAGCGGACAACAGAGGATGAGCTGTTTGGATAGTACCACTAACTCAGTGGACATGCATTTGGGCAAACTCCAGGAGATGGTGAAGGATAGGGAAACTTGGCATGCTGCAGTCCACGGGGTCACAAAGAGTTGGAAACACCTTAGAGACTAAAGAAGGGAAGGTTCAACCTGACACCTTGCTAGTGGGCAAGAGAATGTAAGGTAGAAAAATTAAGATAGTTAAGGGCAAGGACTCTGCACTGAGGTGGTAGAGTTAATGCTTGCTGAGTTTCTACATGTTCCTCTATGGCCCCAGCTCCCCTTGCAGTTAGGTTAGAGTTACGGTGACTCTTGCCACTAGACTCTGAGAGAAGGGGCTGAGGCACTTAGGGATTTCAGCGCCTGTTTTATAGCTCTCTGGCCCTCCATGCAGAAGCAGTGCAAGCCTAGAGATCCATGATGGCCTAGGAATAAGAGGTTATCAATGCCCAGGGGCATATGTGCAGGAGCTATAAATGCACAGGGGCCAGGATGTGGTTGAGAAGTAAACTTGCATTATTTTCAGACACTGTGATTTGAGGGGTTGCCTGTCATTGCAGCTAGAGTTGCTTATTCCAATATACTTTGTCATGTATTAGCTGTTTTGACTTTGGATGGATTATTTAAATACCAGCATCAGTTATTTCTCTGGTAAATGAATATACTAGGAGTACCTATCTCACAAGAGTATTGGAGGATTAAATAAACAAGTATACAGTGTTAGCCACAAAGTAGTCAGTATGTGTTAGCTATTATTGTTGGTAATACTATCATTTAGAGCAGGAATGATAAATCTTTGCCCCTAAATGGGCAGTCACAAAGCCAGAGACATGCTGATAGATGATAGCAGGACTGACCAAGTAGATTTTGTGAGACATGTTAATGGGTGTCAAAACAAGATGTACAAAAAATGAGGGACTTTCCTGCAAGGGGCATGGATTCAATCCCTGGTCAGGGAACTAAGATCCCACGTGCAACATGACAAAACTGTGCGCATGCTCAGTCATGTCTGATTCTTTGTGACCCCATAGACTGTAGCCCGCCAGGCTCCTCTGTCCATGGAATTCTCCAGGCAAGAATACTGGAGTAGGTTGCTATTTCTTTCTTTAGGATATCTTCCCAACCTAGGGTTTGAACTCATGTCTCCTATATTGTAGGTGGATTCTTTACCATTGGCTCCACCCAGGAAGCACGCAAATGGTGTGCCCTCCCAACCCCGCCCGCCCCCGCCCGCCCCCGCCCACCAACACACAAAAGACAAATCAATAAAAAGCCTTGAGGAGGTAGACTTGGCTTTCTCTGCTCTTGGACTTCTGTCAGTGGAAGCATTGGTTGTTGAAATGAAGCACTCAGACTTAGAGGTTAATGTATAGACATAAGTTGGTTATGATTAGTTGTATATTCATAAAAATGCTTACTAAATTTCCACCATAATGAAATAGGGTAACATAAATCTTTTACCAATATTTTAAGTGGCCACAGGAGACACTAGATATCCCTCATATTACTGGATTATTGGTTGACTCTTTTAACCACTGGGTCATCCAAGCATCTCAGTACACAAAGTCTAGGCCTATCAACTCTGTCTCATTAGATGATGTGAGTTGGCCAGTGTGTGTCCCTGTCTTGGGCTTCTGGTAGACTGAGCATGTGAGAAATAAATATAGCATAGATGAGTTCAGGGTAATGTGGCAGTGCCCTTCCCCTGGCCTGCCCTGCTATTCCCTCCTACCTTCATTTCCTTTCCTTTTAAAAAACTGATATACTTGCATTAAAAACAAAATAATAGATGACTTATTGAGACTTCTGTAAGACTTTTTAAAAATAAAGTCAAATTGGTTCTTGAGAGAGCAGATTGTCTCAGTTACTCCTAGTTAGTGGTGGCTACAAAATTTCTGTAAAGTTGGCATTAGGATGGTAATGTGGTTGACAGAGTGTGCTGGAAGCTGAGTTTTCACAGCACTTTACATGGGATAAAGAAAATGTCAACTTTCTAAATAAAAAAAGGGAGAGGATTCTTTTTTTGGGAAAAGGGGATTTTCCAAACCAACCTCATCTAAGTGACCACTGTTCTCAGGTTCTTCCTATTTTGCTCATTCTTTTAACAAACGTTTAATGAGTGCTTACTGTGTGCTCTCTGCTATAAACTGCAGAAAGCTCTTAAAGAGATGGGAATACCAGACCATCTTACCTGTCTCCTGAGAAACTTTTATGCGGGTCAAGAAGTAACAGTTAGAACCCTGTATGGAACAATTGATTGGTTGAAGATTGAGAAAGGAGTATGATAGGGCTGTCTGCTGTCACTCTGTTTATTTAATACAAACACTAAGCACATCATGAGAAATGCTGGGCTGGATGAGTTACAAGCTGGAATCAAGATAGGTGGGAGAAACATCAACAACCTCAGATATGTGGATGATGCCACTCTAATGGCAGAAAGCAAAGGGGAGCCTCTTGATGAGGGTGAAGGAAGAGAGTGAAAGAGCTGGCATAAAACTAAAGAAAAAACTAAGATCATGGTATCTGTCCCCATTGCTGCTGCTGCTGCTGCTAAGTCGCTTCAGTCGTGTCCGACTCTGTGTGACCCCATAGACGGCAGCCCACCAGGCTCCCCCGTCCCTGGGATTCTCCAGGCAAGAACACTGGAGTGGGTTGCCATTTCCTTCTCCATTACTTACTGGCAAATAGGGCAGGAAAAGGTGGAAGTATGGACAGATTTCTTCTTCTTGAGCTCTAAAATCACTGTGGATGGTGACTTGGCCATGAAATCAGAAGATGTTTGATTTCTTGGCAGGATAGCTAAGACAAACCTAGATAGTGTGTTGAAAAGCAGAAACATTACTCTGCTGACCAAGTTCCGTATAGTTATGATTATGGTCTTCCCAGTGGTCAGGTATGGTTTTGAGAGCTGGACAGTAAAGAAGGCGGAGCTCTGACGAATTGATGCCTTTGAACTGTGGTGCTGGAGAAGACTCCTGAGAGTCCCTTGGACAGCAAGGAGATCAAACCAGTTAATCTTAAGGGAAATCAACCCTGAATATTCATTCATTGGAAATCAACCCTGAATACTCATACTCAGTCCTTGGAAGGACTGATGCTGAAGCTGAAACTTCAGTATTTTGGTCATTTGATGCCAACAGCCAACTTATTGGAAAAGTTTCTGATGCTGGCGAGGATTGAGGGCAGAAGGAGAAGAGGGCGTCAGAGGATGAGATGGCTGGATGGCATTGTCGATTCATTGGACATGAACTTGGGCAAACTTCAGGAGATGGTGAGGGACAGAGAGGCCTGATATGCTGCAGTCCATGGGGTGGCAAAGAGTTGGACAGGACTGGGCGACTGAACACCAACTATGTGCTTCAGGTACAAGGTGACAGTCTCAGTCCCTGTGACCACCTCGGACCATGAGAGACGGAGGGTGCACGATCCCTGGGTCCTGTAAAACACGCAAGTATCAGTGCTGGGTGGTCAGACGTTTCCTTTCGCTGTGGCTAATAGAATTAGTTACGGGGATCTGCCAGTTACAATTTATCCAGTTATTCTGAAAAGTGAATCGTTCCCAGCAGCGCCAGTGCAGAGTAAACATCCAGGGATTATGGAGATGGCAAAGACTGGAAATAAGTGGGGGCCCCTGCTGTTTCACAGCTCAGGGGTTCAGTGCTTGGATAACTTCCCTCCGACAGGTTCACCCATCTCAGGTCAGCTGAGAGACCCAGATTGTCTCTTCTTGGGGCCAATCAGAATCCAGAGAGCATCTCTCTTTTGCAACTGTTTTCATCAAATAACCCTAGACCAGCTATTTTCATTTGGTCCTATAAAAATCAGCTGCCGTCACTCAGTCCTGAGCCGGAATGAAGACCTCCCCTCTTCAAGTGCCTGTGCCAGTCTGCCTTGCCCAGACATTTCCTTCCCAGTCTTGGGCATTTGGGGGCGCAGTTGAAGGCACCGCGCCGAGGCCGTGTAGTGTTCCACTGACAACCTCTCTCGGGGAGGGATGGGGGTGCACTCACTGTATCCTCCCAGGCTTCTGGTAAACCCACGATGCGACAACCCGGGGGTCCCAGAGCGAGGAAGATGGATCCGATCCGCCTCACACTCAGTCCAGCCGGAGTGGCGGGGTGTAGGGTGCGAGCCTTGCCGGGGCATTTGAAGGTGGGCATACCGCCTCCCAAGTGAGGGGTGTGCATCCTCTTGGCGGGCCCCTCGGCTGTTGAGTCAGGACCAGGCCATCTTCCCCTCCCCTTCCCTCGATCCCGCCCCAGACAAAGGCAATCTGAACTCCAGCCGAAAGAATCAGGGGATCAGGTTGCTCTCTCGGCCTCCCCTCTCTTCCCCTCCGCCCCTCCTAGCTTCTCCCCTTTCCACGTGACTCTCAGGAATCTTTTGCCAAAGCTCGGAGTCGCTGGGTCCATTTTCACTCCGAGCTCAGGAGAGAGGAAGGAGGGGAGGGAGGCGGAGCGTCTGTCCTTTAAACGCGGGGCTCCAGAGGGGGCCTGAATTTGTGCGTTTCCGGGCTCTCTGGTCCAAGTGGCTCTAATTCTGGGGTCCCTTCCGGGCTCTCCAGCTCTTTCCTCCTTGCATTTAAAATGATGATTCCTCCTCCGCTTCTGTAATCGCATCTCGACCCTGCAGACCGGCTCCGGGCGCACAGTGCGGAGGTGGCCGCCGGCACCGAGAGCGCCCGGTAGGGCTCCTCACCCCGGCTGAAGGCGGGGGCGCGAAAGTAGCGGCTGCGTGCCTCCGCGCAAGCCCCGGGCTCTCCTCCGGAGCATTCGCACTATCTGCGGCAGGGAGCGCAGCCCGAGGCGGCGCCGGGCGGCCGCAGCACCGGCGAGTCCCGGGAGCCGACCGCAGTGCCGCACAAAGTTTCCCGCGAGCCTCCCGGGGTGGCTGAGGTCCGCTGAGCCCTGGGGGCCCAGCCCACAAAGAGGGGTGGCTGGGTCTTTCGGGGCTCCCGGCAACCCCATTGGCCGACGCGGCGCCGTCTGAGAGTGTCCTGCGAACTTTAAAAAGGTGCCGCCGAGGAACCTGCGCCGGGGTCTCCACGGTTTGGGGATCCGGGAGCCGACGTGCCGGCGTCTCCACGACCAGGGATCAGGGAGCGGTTGGGTCCGGCCTGAAGGAACTACTGGGAGATCAGGTCGGCCGGTGACCCGCAACTTTCCTGCGAGACTTGGCCTCGGGGAACTGCGTGCGCCCTGCCTTCTCTTTTATTCTTCCAGCTCAGCCCGCGTTGGCGCCCTGCTCGGCTGGAGAGCTGGGCGCGCTGTCCCCCGGCTGTGAGTGAATTGAAACCCCCTCCCGCCCCGGCGCCTCGGGGCTGATGTGAGTGTCGCTCTCGCCTCGTTTCCCCGCCGCCCTCTATTCTCGGTGCGCCCAGCCAGGGGCGCGGAAGCCTGCGTTTCGGCTGATAACTGGTTCTTGGTTGCTGGGCTCCTCCAGCGTGAGTGCCGAGGCGGCGATGAGTGTCTTCCAAGTGTGGCTCGGGATGGCTCTCACATTGGCGGAATTTGCAGCATTGCCTCATCATTCTGAAGGTGAGAGAGTGGTGCTGTGTGTGTGTGCGCGCGCGCGTGTGATCGTGCTCTTTTAAAAGCTCAGCCGGTTTATGGTATTGTGAGTCAGATGCAAGTTTTTTGGGGATGGGTAGGTGGGTGGCCGGGGAACTAGAGTGGGTTTTTTTCTGAGAAGATTCCATCCAACTCCTGATTGTTTTGCACGCGGATACCAAGCCCCACTCCCTCTCTGCCCTGAGCGCATTTGGGGGGTGGGTAGTGGCCGATGGAGGTGCCATCCCTGAAATTGGATTCTCTTTCTTCCACTTCCCTGGTGCCCCCGTGTGGAAAACAACTACATGGAGCGTAGGTGAGGGGAGAACAACTGCTCTTACCTGCGTAAAAATACTTCTGCTCCTATGAAACATAAAATCCGGCTCCTTAAAACCCCCCTCCTCTCCCGCCCTCCTTGCCCCAGTGGATCTCCCCGTAAATTCCAATTAAGATTTTATAAACCGGTTAGAGGTGGGCAATTCAATCGCACTAAAATAAATCTCCCTAGTACAGAAAGGCACCAGGCTGCCTCTACCGCGGAAAAGAAGTGGTTAATAAGAGTTTAGCTCCATTCTCTGACTTCGCCCTCTGCCTCCCAGTTTTCCTCCGGGGCTCCAGTCTACGTGTAAAAACCCTGGAGCTGGGGGAGAGAAAGGAGAAGGTGGGAATTGTCGCCATGATAGCAAAAGCGATGTGAGCTCGGGCAAATAAATGCATCGATAAAAAGATCAAGAGTCTGGGGGTCCTGGGATGCGGGCCTGGGGACGCGAGGCGCCAGGAATTCCCACCTGCTCGGAGTCGCCGGGAAACTCGCCTCTCTGGGCTTAGGGAGGGGGAAGGGAGCCGGCGGGCGGAGGAAGACGGCTTAATCCACCGCGCTGGGCTCTCGGCTTCCCCTCCCGGCTCCATTCATTATTCATCCAGCTTCAGGAAGGAGGGTTCACCTGCCCCGCTTCAAATCAGAGCCGCAGCGGCGGGCGCCGAGGGGCTGGGAGCCTTCTCCGCGCAGGTGCGGGCTGGCGGCGGCTCGCGGGTGCGGATCCGGGCACCGGGTGGAGGGTGGCCGCAGACCCCGGCGGGACACAGCCCTGCTCGGGTGGACCTGCAGCCACCTGAGCTGCTGCCTTTTCCTAGCTAGCTTCCCGAGAGAGGGTGGCTTGGCTTTGGAAACGCACAGCACTGGGGACTTGCTCGTAGGTGAAGGGACCGTCTGCCTGCACCCTCCCGGGAAGTATGTTAAGATTATACGGCCCCGGGAAGGAGCAGGTCTGGGACCTGTGCTGCCCTTTTCAAACAAGGCATAACCTGTAGAACCATGTCTTTATTTTATGTGTGCGTGTGTTTGCAGACTTAAAAAACAATAAAACTTAAAGGGCTTAATTGTAGTGAAGCAGATGGGAGAGTTCAACCTAGGACATCCCAGTGTGAACTTGAGACGTAGAAAAATTACATTGTCACCGAGTGATGGGAGTTTCCTATTTAGGATCATATCCCGACCACGCGGAAGACGTGCTTTCGGTCCCTCCATAGCTCACCAGGGAGCAGTTGGAATAGAGCAACGATTGGCTTCTCAGAAGCAGATCTTTTGAAATGACAAAAGCCATTATTATGAAGAGCCTGCAGGGTTCGCTCTTTGGAAGACTGGTTGACAAAAAGGGCAAAGTTTAAGAACGTCGAGTTTTCAGATGGGGGAGAGGAAGTGTGGGGCGTGAGGGGCACTATTCCTCCAAAGATTCTTTGGATACTTTGCTTCTTACTGTTTCAGCCCACCTTCAGAACATTCTAGAATCATCTCACAACCTGAACTGATACATGTTTGAGTTTCCATCCAAGTCATAAGGATGCTTGAAAGAAAGTTAAAGTCGCTCAGTCGACCCTATGGACTATATAGTCCATGGAATTCTCCAGGCTAGAATACTGGAGTGGGTAGCTGTTCCGTTCTCCAGGGGATCTTCCCAACCGAGGGATGGAACCCAGGTCTCCGCCATTGCAGGCGAATTCTTTAGGAGCTGAATCACCAGGGAAGCCCCATGCTTGCCTAATAATGAATGAATGAGTAGGGAATTTTATGGAGCACATACTATCTGCCTGGCACTAGGCTAAGCGCTTTACATATTTAATCTCATTTAATTAAATTAATTAAATGATAACAGCCCCACAGCCAGAAAATCAATTGTCATCTGATGAGACTTTTGATTTGATTCTGTCAGGATTTTCTTTTTCTCTTAAAAAAATAAGAGCATTGAGGTCAGAGATGGAGAGCTTAAGGATCTTAGAGATTTCCTCAAGTTTTTAGAACTAGTCCTGGCAATGATTTTTAAAAACGGAAAAGAAGGATTCACATGTGTGGGTCTCTTGATGTGACCAATTCTGTGATACTTTTGCTGTTCAGGCAGAATTTGTTTTCTTCTCAATGCTCAGAGAGCGTGCCATATATGTTTCTAGTAAAACACCATTTAATAATTCTATAATTTTAGTTGATAAAGATGCAGTCTTCTTTTTTATCTTTTTTTCTGGGTTAATTGGTTTTATTGTCCTCATTTTACATACAAAGAAATTGCAAATTTGTGCCTCAGCAAAATAACCAATAAAACTAACTTTAAAAACTAATAAAATGATTAATCAAATTAAAGATGCAGTCTTCTTCATTTAACTGTGTGTTCACTGAGGGCTGAAGATGGCTTTTGGTTATTCTTATATCTCCAGCTCAGCTCCTGGTGCACAGTAGGTACTAAAAAATATTGTTCAGGTGAATGAGTATTGCCAGATCACATTTCAAGTTAAGCTTAGACTGCTGCCGTGTGGCCTTGAATGAACCACCTAACTTCTTTAGGCTGTGTTCTGTTATTCACCAAATGCAGAAATTGGCTAGGTGATAGCTCTAAAATACTTGTGCTAATCATCCAACATAGAAAAAAAAAGTTCAATATTTACTGCTTTCTTTGCAATCGGTTGCAACTTCCTAGTTCTGAATTTTATTTTAATTATTAAAAGAAAACTGAGGTTTTACCAACAGGTAATTGACAGTGTTATTTTACATTTTCTTATATCACCAAGCGGACAAACCACTATGATTTGAGAACTTAATAAAATCAGAAAGTCACAGAGAAACTTCTAACAAACATGGCTGCTTTTTGAATCAGATGGGCTCTTCCATGACATTTCCTGGAGAAGAACATTTTGAGTTGTGCTGACCCTGGTTGTGTGAAGTTACATAGGTAAAACCTGTTGGCTTGTGGATAGAGAAAGATTCTTGAATTAGTTAGAGAACTGAGTTCTAGTCTGTGTCCGTCACACCCCATGTGACTTCAGCCATTTTTACAGTCTTCCAGACTTCTTCCTTTAAAGGCCATTAATGGAATATATTGAAAAGGATAATTTGATAGTGTTTCATTTATGGGTGGATCTACAGTCCATGGGGACGCAAAGAGTCGGGCAAGACTGAGCGACTTCACTTTCACTTTCATCCTATTTGGTTCCACTCTTGGCTGGAGAGT
This sequence comes from Bos javanicus, assembly GCF_032452875.1. Classification (NCBI taxonomy): domain Eukaryota; kingdom Metazoa; phylum Chordata; class Mammalia; order Artiodactyla; family Bovidae; genus Bos; species Bos javanicus. Next base: position 93,047,108 of record NC_083873.1, read on the forward strand.
TCCTCCTATGTAGGAGTCAGTGCTTAAAACTCAATGTTAAGGAAGGAAAGACATTGGATAGGAAGAAATAACCTATCTCTTCACTGTTTCATTCCACAAATCTTTATTGAGAGCTTATGTATCAGGTTATCAGGTTATATCTGGTAGGGACATTTAGACATCAAAAAAAAAAAAATCATAATACCTGCCCTGAAGGAGTTTGCATTCCTGGAAAACCATTAATATAGGTGAGAGAGCCATAGGGACATGTCAACATTGACCCTTGGTGGGTTTACCAATATTGAACAATTGCAACTCTGCATCTTTTGGCTTTTGCAACTAACTACTAGCAGAAATAAAGGTGTGTTTATATTGTCATAGGCTCTTATGTCCCTCATATTATATTTATGTTCTCCTCTGGGGATTGGATTCTAGGTGTTACCCTCTGCAAATAAATCCTTTAGTGAAGCATGGCCATCTGTATTCACTGTAGTGGACTTGAGTGGCAGTATTACTCAATTTTACTCAGACACGAGTAGTCGTAAAATACTCGGCCACCACTTGGCTCAGGAGAGGGGAGGGGTTGCCACATGGCATAGCTGGAGCCCTGTGCCAAATCTTACATGAGTTCAAAAACAGTTGGCCCATTTTCCATTTAACTACTCTATTAATTGATCTGACTTCTGGTTGACAATAATCAGGACATGAGCTGTCCTGTCAGTTCAGAAAACGATTCTGTTTTAACTGTTCCACAGTGTGCAGGCCATATGCTGGATTAGAGCACAACATAAAAGCTTGAATATTTAAATGCCAACTTGTGGCTGCTTGTTCCTAATGAGTCATGATTTTGTGATACCATGGTCTCCAAATTTTTTCATATCTTATAATCTTATCTGCCACTATTTCTTTGAACTAATGGATCTGACATTTTGTGATTCTTAGGTTTTAACATCTCTAATTTGCTTGTGTTATCAGGTAGGGGTTTCTATTATGAATAGTTTCAGGCTGTGAGTACAGGTGCAAATTGTATCTCAAATTTCCTCTGAAAACTTCAGACTTTATACAAGTGTTCCATAATAGACTCCCTTATAATGTGCCAGTGGGCCTAAAAACAGACATTTACCTGTTTACATGAATATGAAGTGACATTCTGTCTAAGGGACCTGCGAGAAAGGCACCAACCTCAAGGCGGGAAGGTCTCATGATCTTGGCTTCCTTCTTGGCACTGTCTGATCCCTTCACCCTGCAAAACTTCACATACTTTCTCACAGGTGTCAGAACTTCAATTACTCGCCATCTCAGCTGTGTTCCATGTCCTAAAACTGGCCAAGTTCTTGGTCAGAGGACTCTGGTTCCTCTTGTCTTTTTCCTTGTTTTTCCTTCTAGAAGGCCTGTTTCTCCTTCTAGATCTGCATCACTGTGCATGCATATGAGTGCGGGCTAAGTTGCTTCAGTCATGTCCAACTCTTTTGCGACCCTATAGAGCCTAGCCCACCAGGATCCTGTCCTTTGGATTCTACGGGCAAATATGCTGGAATGGGTTGCCATTTCTTAGGGCGCGGTGTCTTCCCAACCCAGGGACTGAATCCGCGTCTCCTACATTTCACGCATTGGCAGGAGGGTTCTTTTTACCACTCGTTGGTCAGAATTCCCATTAATCTGGAGTTGCCTTTCAAGTTCAAATAAGCCAAAATTGAAACCTCAGAGTTGCGATCATTTCCTTAAGAGAAAAACTGATGATGAGTGGAGACAATAACTTTGTTTTCCAAAGTGTATGGGTTGATTGATTAGTGAAAAGGCAGCAGCAGAAGCTGCACTCAGTGACTTTGTCTCCCCGTGGGTGTGAAGCTTGTGTGGGTGTGGCAAAATATGCCTGCTCACGAGGACTACATCTGGCATGGGGTGGTGATGAATGTTTGAGGGAACTGGGTGTTACAGTGGAATGCTTTCTGTCCTCCAGAAGGAAGCAGTGAGGTTTTGGAAGCCATGTTAGTACTCATTTCTGCAGCTGCTTTTTGGGTAGAGCTGTTGTGTTGCAGGAAAGCCTTCAGAGGCCAAGGCTTATTTCTTTCAGAGTTGTACATCCTGCAGCAACCCAAATTGAGTTAACTCCTTTTCCTAATGATAGAATTTATCAGGAGTTACACAGAGTTTTGACTTCAGTATCTAGCAGATATTTGGCTTAACGAAGTGTGTTTGTGGGGCCCCACTCACTGCCATTTTATTTTTTCATGGTACAAAGAATTTATAACATTTGTCCAAATGTCCAGAAATGGACTTTGATATGAATACTTGGATACTTCCTAAGATACCTGATACCTTTTGGAGGTTTGAAAGGATAGTGGCTTTTGAAGGGTAGTGCTGTGGAAGAGGGTAATAAAATTATTTGAGGATGGTTTTATCTAAAGGTTAAATTTTGTTAAATTGTACCTAAGTGATGATCTTTATGTTTAACTTTTAAATGTCAGAAGTTATTAAATAAGTATGTGTTTTAATAATTGAATTGTGTTGATATGTATTTATTTACCTATATACGATTATTTAGTGGCTCAGACAGTAAAGCATCTGCCTGCAATGTGGGAGACCTGGGTTCGATCCCTGGCTTGGGAAGATCCCCTGGAGAAGGAAATGGCAACCTACTTCAGTACTCTTGCCTGGAAAATTCCATGGACAGAGGAGCCTTGAAGGCTACAATCCATGGGGTGGCAAATAGTCGGACACGACTGAATGGCTTCACTTCACTTCATACGATTATTTTGGAGAAAGAAATGGCAACCCACTCCAGTATTCTTGCCTGGGAAATTCCATGGACAGAGGAGCCTAGCAGGCTACAGTCTATGGGGTTGCAAAGGAGTCAGACATAACTTAGTGACTAAGCATATGTTTATTTTATATATATATCCACATGCCACATGATTATTTTATAAATGGATCTATATCCATATATATGTATATATATCCTTATGATATACTGTAGACTTACATAGTCTTTGGAATAGGATTTCTTAAAAGAAAAGTAAGTTATTTAGGAAGAATTTCCCCTCGAGGTTTTATCTCAATTTATTCTTATTTGAATGTCAAGGGCACAAAAGTCATTTCAGTAAATTTGCCCATAGAGATCTTTGATTCAAAGCCCAAGTGTAAATAATAATTTCATTTTCTTTGAATATTATTCTTCATTCCATTATTAGTAGATAATGTAGACCAGTCCTAACTTCATGAGAAGTTAATAGTATTGAGACTTTTCCACTGATCTGTTGGAGGCCAGGCCCTGTAGTAAAATGTGTCCTTTGTTTGTTGGCCATCCAAGTGTGGCACATTGTAAGGGTATGCTCTTGGTGTGTGTATGCTATTTCAATCTGCTTTGAAACGTGTTTCTGAGCTAGTAGCTGTTTGCACACTGCTGCATGTTTATAGGTTAAATCAACACCTGTTGTGCTGTTCAAAAATCGTTTTAGAAAAAGAATAATCATGTGGGCTGGAAAGCTTCATGAAGGAGATGGGATCAAGTTCAAGGAACTTGATTAGACCAAATGCATCTCCTGCAGGAAACGAAAATGAGTAAAGGCTTTGACAATATGAAAGTATTACCATGGGATCCTAAGTTGGCCTCTTGGGTTGGACTGGAGAATTTGTGTAAGCAAAGAAAGGCCAAGAAGCCTGGATCAGTTAACTGGGACTGGATTATGGAGGCTTTGCTGATTTGTCATATAGGAAAATGCACACTGTATGTATCACATGTCGTTGTAAACACAGTTATTTTAAAATTCAAACAATAAGCTTCAACATTGCTTTCCCTCATGTGTGTCCTAGAAATATTGTTTTAGTGTTTGGGGTTATTTTCCCAAGGGAAGAATCCTCAAGCTTTTAAGACTTTGGAGAAAGCAGAGTTTGCCGATTATGACGCATGTAGATGCAGTCTTTGTGTTAAGTTGGCCAGAGCTATGCCTATTGGTCTGTTATGCATCTCTTTTAATTCTTGTTTTGTTTTTCTCCCACAGGTGCTTGTGTCTATCAGGGTTCCTTGTTGGCGGTAGGTCATTCCTCATATATTTGACTTATTTCTTATGAATGTGAAATACTTGATTGAGGTTACTGAGTGAGGTGACCCTGTCATTGTAAAATATGTTTATTTTCCTTCTTGGTTTGATGATTATCCCTCATCCTGGCACAATCATGCTCAATTACTTAATACCTTTTCCAGAGTGAATTAGTTCCATTCAGATGCTCAGGTATTGGAAGAGAAATTCAGACACCCAACACGATTTGCATTCCATGGCTGTCTCGTGTGTTCTTTCAATCAGAGAGAAAATTAGGTCCCATTCTCTTGTCAGATATGAACTAGGGCACAACTTCTTTATCTCGCTGTTGCATTTTGAGTCCCCCCTCCAAAAAAATGTATGATTATTGAGTACAATGTGGAGGATCCTGATCATTGCTTTGCATTATACATTTAAGTGTTGTAAACAACAAACAAATTAACATTATATCTCTGAACCTTTGCCATGTAGAGTAGAATTGATTTTGAATCTAACGTCAGAATGACTTGTGGGGAAAGCTGATTCAAGATTCCTGCATTTCTTTTCATTAATAGTGTACTGTGGTGCATAACAGTATGTTAATGCCTTATTGAAAAGACCGTCTACACTCCATCAACTCTAATAAATGGTGTGACAAGTCATTCTTCACCACTTTTTTATTTTAGTTTAATAAATGCTGTAATAAAAAAAAGAACTCAAATGGTTAGAAAGGGTTTGCTCATTTACATCCCAACCCGCTATTGACATGTGTGATAGTAATATGTCATCTTGAATTATCCTTGTGGAATTGGAATAAATGAGAAATATTTGAAATATCTGAGAGTCTAGATAATTGTAGATGTTCACAGTAATATTCTTGAATCTGAACTTTATGTAATAGAATTACTGCTCTGGAGATTTATGAGCATTTTCCTTCCTTATATTTTTCTATAAAGAATCAGGAGAAAGCCATTTTCCACTCTCTTTTCCATTCCATACCCTTAAAAGCCTACTTTTCCTTTGGTTTATTCTTTAGTACATTTTAAGAAGCATTTTAAAAATAAAGTGCTATAAAGTATATCATCAGTTTGGGGGAGCTGTAGAGATAGTTTGTCCATTTTAATACAAAGGAAATTACTTGTTGTATACAGTGCTTCGTAGCTTTTCAGTATATTTTCATAGCTATCAATCATCTACCTGACACATACAGTGGATCAGTGACATAGACAGGCCACATGTTATTTTATGCCCTCCCTCTTTTTAATGAAGAACCAAGAGTGAGAGAGACAGAGATCTGCTAAAGGTAATTGACCTTGAAGGAGTGGACCAGAATAAAACAACCTGACTTTTTTCTGGTTGTTCCTCCTGAATCTGAAGACAGTGTCCCGACTACCTTCTGTGTTTGATGCGGCAGCGTGGTAGTGTACATTTGAATATGACTGTAGCAAGTACAGGGAGAGGTCAGTTCGGTTGGATCAAGTTAAGGGAGTGGTCACCAGCACACCTGTGACCCTTCCAGTTGTCTTCTTTACTTACCAAGACTTCGGTGTGTTTGTTCCTATATGTCCCCAAGCCTGGTATACTTATGATTGTGGTTATGCAGCTCAGTGAGAAAGACAATACATTTGCTGCAATAATAAAGGTTATTATTCAACAAATATTTATGGAGTGACACCCTTGGACCTGCTATTCTAGGCACTGGGAATGCATCTGGGAACAAGCAATATCAGATTAATGCTAAGAGGGAAAACAGTATAAGGAGAGGGGAGAGATAGAAAAGGCTAAATAGGGGACAAGGGTGGCCTCTTGAAATAAGGGGACAGGGAATGGCTCCCTGAGGAAGTAAGGTGACATTTGAAGAAAGACCTGAGGGGCACGGTAAGAGCTACCCCCTTGGGCGTCTGGGAAAAGAGAATTCCTGAGCAGGGAACAGTGAGTGTAAAGGCTGAAGCAGGAGCTTGTTTGGCCGTTTGAAGATGGGCGTGGGGGTCATTGTGGATGGAGCATGTGACCCAGGGGAGTGTGGCAGGAGATGAGGTCCGGGAGGTGGGCGGTGACTGCACAGTGGGTCCTTGCATGGACGTTAGCTTGTCCTTTCAATCCGTGGGTGAGCCACTGGAGGAGCTAAGAGCAGAGGAATGACAAAACCTGACTTACCGTTTAATTAAACTGCTGAGGTGGGAATATGAAAAGAAATAGCATTTGTTTCTAGGGAAACTATATAGTTGAATACTTTAAGAGGTGAGTTGCTGAAAACTTGCTGTCAAATTAAGGGTGAGAGAAACAATTTTAAAAGATTGGGGAAAAAACATAAAAGTCCAGAGAGATTCTGGTTTGGGTTTATTTGCAACCGTGTGAAGTCATTTTTCCATTTTAAAGAACTTCAGGACTTGAGGCTGGCAGGGAGGTTGGTGCATTGTGGCCACAGCCAATTGTCTGCTTAATTCATTGCTGTTCTCACCACACAGGCTGGTCTTGAAGAAAAGCACTGTACCTGCATCAGTGAAATTGAATGAATATGCATTTATGTATTTTTAATTTAAAATCCAGACTTAAGAACTTTTATATACTGTTTAAGCAGCTCCTTGGGTGAGAGGATTTCTGTGGTAAGAGGCATGGCGTTTGGGAGCTGGCTGTGAGGATGGTGGTATGGAATTCTGAGTAAAGCTGGTGCTTTGCCATTTTTAACCAGATCCTCTTTCCATTTCTGGTTACTTACCGGCAATGAGGGTGACCTGGGTTTGATCCCTAAATTCACAGTCCCAAACTCTGTGAATTCTACCTGTGTGCCTTTTAGACCTGGGAGTGACTTCAGAGATCATGTAGTCCAGACTCTCCATTTATAGTTGGGGGAGCTGGGGCAGGGCTGTGAAGTTCTTGCACTTCTTTCGTTTCTCAGGTGTGTGTTGTGTGTTAGTCGCTCAGTCGTGTCTGACTCTTTGTGACCCCATAGACTGTAGCCCATAAGTCTCCTCTGTGCATGGAATTCTCCAGGCAGAAATACTGGAGTGGGTTGCCATTCCCTTTTCCAGGGGATCTTCCCAACCCAGCGATTGAACCCTGGCCTCCAGCATTGCAGGCAGATTCTTTACTGTCTGAGCCACCAGGGAAGCTCATTTCTCAGGTGCTGTGCTTAGTTGCTCAGTCGTGTCTGACTCTTTGTGACCCCATGGACTGTATCGTGCCAGGCTCTTCTGTCCATGGGGATTCTCCAGGCAAGAATACTGGAATGGGTTGCCATGCCCTTCTCCAGGGGATCTTCCCAACCCAGGGATCAAACCTAGGTCTCCCTCACTGTCGGTAAGTAACCAGAAATGGAAAGTGGATCTGGTTGAAAATGGCAAAGCACTAGCTTTACTCAGAATTCCATGAAACATACCAAGCAAATGAGGACACGGATCCAAGCACTGGCTGCTGATTGCTCACTCTCAGCCTGTCTTGTGAGTATTCCTTCCCCTGGTATGGTTCCTATCTCATCATTAGTTGCCTTGGAAGTGGCCATATAGAGTGGAATATTCATGATACTTATAGTCTGACAGACCTTAAAAAAGTGATTTCAAATCTAAGTACAGTTGATTTACAATGTTGTGTTAGTTTCAGGTATACATCAAAGTGATTCAGTTATGTGTCTGTGTGTATGTATATATATCTTTCTCAGATACTTTTCTTTTTTTAATATAAATTTATTTATTTTAATTGGAGGCTATTATTTTACAATATTGTATTGGTTTCATTTTAGATTATTACAAGATATTTATATACTTACCCTTGAGATATAGGAGGTCCTTGTTGGTATCTATTTCATATATAGTATTGTGTGTATGTTAATCCCAAACTACTAGTTTATCCCTCCCCCACTTTGGTAACCATAAATTTGTTTTCTGTGTCTTCAAGTCTATTTCAGTTTTGTTTATTGGCTGCGCTGAGTCTTTGTTGCTGCATGTGGACCTTCTCTAGTTGAAATAAGGAGGGCTACTCTTTAGCTGCGGTGAGTGGGCTTCTCATTGTTGGCTTCACATTGTGGAGCATGGACTCTAGACTGCTCAGACTCAGTGGTTGTGGCATGTGGGGCTAGTTGCCTGGTGGCATGTGGAATCTGCCTGGAACAAAGACTGAACCTGTGTCCCCTGCATTGGCAGGTGGATTCTTAACCACTGGACCACTGGGGAAGTCCCTCTATTTCCATTTTGTAAATAAGTTGATTTGTTTCATTTTTTTAAGATTCCACGTATAAGTGATATCATATAATATTTGTTTTTCTCTGTCTGACTTCACTTAGTGTGATCATCTCTAGGTCCATTTATGTTGCTGCAAATGTCACTATTTCATTCTTTTTTATGGCTGCATAATATCCCATTGTATATACATGTTGCTGCTGCTGCTGCTAAGTCGCTTCAGTCGTGTCTGACTCTGTGCGACCCCATAGACGGCAGCCCACCAGGCTCCCTCATCCCTGGGATTCTCCAGGCAAGAACAATGGAGTGGGTTGCCATTGCCTTCTCCAATGCATGAAAGTGAAAAGTGAAAGTGAAGCTGCTCAGTCGTGTCTGACTCTTAGCGACCCCATGGACTGCAGCCCACCAGGCTCCTCCATCCATGGGATTTTCCAGGCAAGAGTACTGGAGTGGGGTGCCATTGCCTTCTCCGATATCAAAGCAAGGTCTGTCAAGAAAAACTCTAATTTGAAAAGATATGTGTACCCCACTGTCCATAGCAGCACTGTTTAACACATGTAACACATGCTACATCTTCTTTATTCATCTGTTTATGGACATTTAGGTTGGTTCCACGTCTTGGCTATTGTAAACAGTGCTGCTATGGACAGTGGGGTACATGTATCTTTTCATATTAGAGTTTTTGCTGACAGACCTTGCTTTGATTCTTCCTCGTCGGCTACAAACCAGCTATGTGACCAAGTTACATAACTTTCCTGAATCTCCATTGCTTCCTGTATGAAGTGGGGATATATAGAGCCTTTCCTGAATGATTTTGTAAAGAAGATAATGTGGGGAAGACACCCAGATGCAGTAGTTGGCATGTAATTTTCTGCAATAACAAAATTCCTCTTTATGAACCAAGAAGGAGAGGAAAGAAAGTTAATCAGCACCTGCTATGTATTTCACACTTTCAACAATCCCAGGAAACAGGCATTGTCTTTACAGATAAGGAACCTGAGTCTCAGAAAGTCTTAAGTCACTTGTTCCAAATCACACACAGCTAGTCGGCGCTTGACAGAGAACATGTTCCAACCCAGGTCTGACCCTAGAGTCATTTCACTGAGCATGCTGTTTCTCGCAGCCAGGCCAGCCTGCTTGTTGTCTCTAAGCACAACTGGCTTATTTTGCTTTCAGCCCTGTGTGCCCAGCCCCTCCCTGCTGCACCTGTCATGCAGTTGTCTCTGCCAGTCTCTGGCCTGACCTCCTGCAAAAGCCAGCTGTCCCTGGCTAACCCCTTCCCAATTAGTGGAGGCTCTCCCGCACTGAGTGATGAGTGAAAGATGCTTAGTCGTGCCCGACTCTTGCAACCCCACGGGCTGTAGCCCTCCAGGCTCCTCTGTCCATGGAATTCTCCAGGCAACAATACTGGAGTGGGTAGCCATTCCCTTCTCCAGGGAATCTTCTGACCCAAGAATTGAACCTGGGTCTCCTGCATTGCAGGCAGATATTTTTCCCATCTGAGCCACCAGGAAAGCCCAGCTGTGCTAAATTCACCACTCGAAGCAAGGTGGGTTTATCAGTCCGTCTTAATGTGTAGTACATGCTGTATTATATATGTGTATCCACACAAATCTCAACTTTTGGTGGGATAATGTGTGGTGTTACCCAACTTTTGACAGCTCTGAGGACTCATGGGGACACTTTGCAGTGATTAGGTTCTAAGCCCCATGTAGCCATTTCTCAGTAATGTACTGACCTCAGCTGTCTCTTCTTTTTATGACTGTCTTCCTTCCTTTCTCTTCTTTCCATTCCTCAGGTTAGAAAATACCCAAGAAGGTCCTCTACCTTTAGAAACACTGCATAGTCTATTTTGAGGTATTTTTCTTACCTCACAGTATCCCTGCAGTCCTGGACTGTCTGGACTTTCTCCAAAGTCAGCTGCAGTGGGAGAGAGAGTGTGGTTGAATTAAATCAGGGATCTGTCAGAGGGAAACTCTCTACTTAATATGTTTACCTGTGACAGGGCATCATGTGTGAGGAGGACAATAGATTTTCTTTCAAAGTTTTCACCTATCTCTTGGTCTTTTCCATCTGTTACTGAGTAAAAAGAATTTCACTTTCCTTTGGCATCACCATAGTCAAACATCTCCTTCATAGATTCTTCCTGAGGGTGGATGGTTGGACTCTTCAGTTTTTATATCTGTAAAATGGAGACAAACAATTCACTTCACAGGATTGTTGCAAAGGTTAAAGGAGATCAGCATGAAGCACTTAACCCAGTGCTTGTGACTTTTGATAAAGTTTTTGTTGCATAGTTGCTTAGTTGTGTCCAACTCTTTGTGATCCCATGGACTGTAGCCTGCCAGGCTTCTCTGTCCATGGGATTCTCCAGGCAAGAATACTGGAGTGGGTTGCTATATCCTTCTTCAAGGGATCTACCTGGCCCAGGGATCAAACCCATGTCTTCTACATTGGCAGGCAGATTTTTCACCATGGAGCCACCAGGGAAACCCACAATAAAGGTGAGAAATGGCAGTCAGTCTGTAACCACTCCTTATGGTGAGCACTGAGGAAAAGCACAAGATACTAGCCCCAGATAGCTGAGATGCAAATGAAAGGAATGATTTCAGTGCCCAGACTCTTACATCTTCCCATACATAGAAAAGCGCTAACTTCCTTAACTTGAGATATATGGTTTTCTTTAATTCTCAGAAATACTTTTGATGTTCAGATTACCTGCTCTTTGTTGCAAACATCTATATAACCTGACTCCTCCCCTTTGCTCCTTGGAGCAGTTCTCTTAGGGTCACTTGAGATGCTGTCTCCTGGGCTTGAAGTCCTAAAAATTCCTCCTAAATAAAACAGAACTCCCAACCTTTAGGTTGTGACTATTTTTTAAGTTGACAAAGGTTAGCTCCTATTATTGTTGCTGTGAAGCAGTTTACACTTAGCAAAGGTGGACACAATTGTTCTTCTTCCTCAGATGAACAGTGTTGAGTGTCGGGATTTTCTTCCTTGGAATCCTTTTCCTCACAAATGCTGGCAAAGTTAATCATGAGGCATCAACTTGTAGCACATTTGAAAGGAGGAAAAAGTTTTCAAGAACAATGAAAATTGTGGAGTAGTTAGTGTATTCAGTTCAGTTCAGTTCAGTCGCTCAGTCGTGTCCAACTCTTTGTGACCACATGAATCACGGCACGCCAGGCCTCCCTGTCCATCACCAACCCCCGGAGTTCACTGAGACCCACATCCATCAAGTCAGTGATGCCATCCAGCCATCTCATCCTCTGTCGTCCCCTTCTCCTCCTGCCCCCAATCCCTCTCAGCATCAGTCTTTTCCAATGAGTCAATCTTCACATCAGGTGGCCAAAGTATTGGAGTTTCAGCTTTAGCATCATTCCTTCCAAAGAACACACAGGACTGATCTCCTTCAGAATAGACTGGTTGGATCTCCTTGCAGTCCAAGGGACTCTCAAGAGTCTTCTCCAACACCACGGTTCAAAAGCATCAATTCTTCAGCACTCAGCCTTCTTCACAGTCCAACTCTCACATCCATACATGACCACTGGAAAAACCATAGCCTTGACTAAGACGGACCTTTGTTGGCAAAGTAATGTCTCTGCTTTTGAATATGCTCTCTAGGTTGGTCATAACTTTCCTTCCAAGGAGTAAGCGTCTTTTAATTTCATGGCTGCAGTCACCATCTGCAGTGATTTTGGAATTAATGAAATTAAAAGTTAGTGTATTAATGCATAGTATAACACAGTGACTGGATCCAGACTTTGGAGTTTAAATCTTGGTTCTGCTACTACTTGCTGTCTGGTCTCAGCTCTGATACTTTAAATGGCTGAGTCTCAATTTCATTGTCTATATAAGAATATTCCTCATGGGGCTGGTGTGAGGATTACCTGAGAGCATACTTATGAAAGAACCCAGAACTGTGCTTGGCAAGAACGGATGCTCACATCATCTAGGTGACAACAAGATGTCGGAGTGGAAATGACTGTGTGATAGAAGCCAGAGTGTCTTAGTTCAGGTCCTGGCTCTGCAATTACTGGCTGTGTAGTATTGAGTAAGTCACCTGAATGAAATGAAGTCTCAGTTTCTATGAGACCCTCTCCAAGATTCCTTAGCACAGTGCCATCCAATAGAACACTCTGTGCTGATGGGAATGTCCCAGAGCTGCACCCTCCAGTACGGTGGCCGCAAACCACATGTGGCTGTTGAGCATTTGAAGTGTGGCTAGTGACACTGAAGAATGGGATTTTAAATTTTGCTTAATGTTATTCAAATGAAATTAATGAAATGAAATGAATGAAATTCAAATGACCACACGTGATTCATGACTACTGTATTGGACTGTGCAGTGTTAGAACTTTAAAATTCTTAACTTATAGTACTCCAGCTTGAATTTTAGTCTCATGGATGGTTCTCACCCTGGGTGAAGGCTTGCTGTTGTGTTGTTATTAGTTTGAGAAAGGTCACAAAACTTGTTAGAGCCCCTGAGATTGTTATTTGTTTGTTTACATCATTATTTTATAAATATATACATATGTGTGTAATTATTACAGCACTGCTCTCACCATATGGCTTGATATATTTTCTTGAATAAAAGAAAAAGGAGTGGAGTTACAACTGAGCCTTCATCTGCAATCAGTCCTATATATTCTGGTAATTTTTTCCAGCTTTATTAGGTATAATTGATAAATAAAAGTTGTATATATTTAAGATGTACAACTTGACTATCTGATATGTGTATGCAGTGTGAAGTAATCACCACAATCAATGTAATAAAGATATCTATCAGCTTAGTCACCCCTTCCTTCCTCCCTTCCATCTTCCCTCCCTCTCTTCCTTCCTTCTATAGTGAGAACACTTCAGATCTACCTTCTTATCAACTTCCAAGTATATAATTTCATATTGTTAATTATAATCACATTGGTCCACATTTGTCATCTTGAGTAAGTGAAATCCTGTGCATGCATGTGTGCTAAGTCACTTCAGTCATGTCTGACTCTTTGTGACCCCATCGGCTCCTCTGTCCATGGGATTCTCCAGGCAAGAATACTGAAGTGGGTTGCCATGCCCTTCTCCAGGGGTTCTTCCCAACCCAGGGACTGAACCCGCATCTCTTATTTCTCCTGCCTTGCCAAGCGGCTTCTTTACCACTGGCGCCACCTGGGAAGTCCAAGTGAAACCTTGTATCCCTTGACTAACCTCTTCCCTTTTTCTCTTCCTCCCTCCAGCTGCTAACCCTCTACTTTCTATTCTGTGAGTGTAACTATTTTAGATTCCACCCATAAATGCAGTCACGCCATATTTGTCTTTCTGCATCTGGTTTATTTCACTTAGCATAATGTCCTTCAGGTTCACTTGCATTGTTGTGAAAGGAGGATTTCATTCTTTTTTAAGACTGAATAATATTGCATGGCAACCCACTCCAGTATTCTTGCCTAGAGAATCCCATGGACCGAGGAGCCTGGCGGATTACAGTCCATAGAGTTGCACAGAGTCAGACCAGACTGAAGCAACTTAGCAATATTCCATTATCAATATTATATTTTCTTTATCCATTCTTTTGTTGATAGGTATTTGGATTGGTTATTGGGAATAATGCTGGGAAGAATAAGGGAATGCAGATCTCTTCAAGATCCTGATTTCATTTTTTGGCTATAAATCCAGAACTGGGATTGCTACATCATAAAGTAGTTCTTTTTTCATTTTTTTTAGGACCCTCCGTACTATTTTCCATAATGGTTACACCAATTTATATTCTCACCAACAGTGTGTAAGAGTTCCCTTTTCTCCACGTCCTTTCCAACACTTGTTATCTTTTATCTTTTTATCATAGGCAGTTTAACAGGTTTGAGGTCCTATTTCATTGTAGTTATAATTTCCTTCTATTATAGATTTTACAAAATATTTTTGGTGTTTTGTCAATGTCTGATGTATTTGTGGGAGTGTTATCCACTGTATATGGTGGTGAAAAAAATCGAAGTCTGTAAGTCTTGTTGATCAGGATTAAGGAGGGTTCGAGAAGACCAGGAGAGCTCTTCAGTGCTAGTGTCATTTAAAAAACTTGATGTAGCATAATTTTCTTTTATTCAGAAGTGTAACACAAAAGAGGTTGACCATAGAGATGAAAATGTCTTAGCCTTTTGTTTGTGCTGGTGTTCATCAACATGCTCAAGAATTTTCATGGAGAAGAGAAATGAGAATTTGGAAGCTTTCTCTATTAAGTACTCAGCTTCCTCCTGCCCCCCCACACTTAGTAAATCTGTAATTATTCTGAGGTAAAAACTTAATTTTTTTTTAATAGAAAATTAACAGCACATCGTTACTGTGTTAGGTGCTGAAATGAAATTTAAAAAATAATGAGAGTCCTTTAACTAGAGATACTCAAGTGGAGGCTGGATAGCCTGTGTCATAAATGAGATAGTGCTGCTTTGGTCTCAGCTCAGTTGCTTAGTCGTTCAGTTGTGCCCCCATGGACTGTATCATGTCAGGCTTCCCTGTCCATCACCAACTCCCAGCTTGCTCAAACTCATGTCCATTGAGTCAATGATGCCATCCGACCATCTCATCCTGTCATCCCCTTTTCCTCCTGCCTTCAATCTTTCCCAGTGTCTGGGTCTTTCCGATGCATCCATTCTTTGCATCAGGTGGCCAAAGTATTGGAGTTTCAGCTTCAACATCAGTCCTTCCAATGAATATTCAGGACTGATTTCCTTTAGGATGGACTGGTTGGATCTCCTTGCAGTCCAAGGGACTCTCAAGAATCTTCTCCAACACCACAGTTCAAAAACATCAATTCTTCAGTACTCAGCTTTCTTTATGGTTCAACTCTCACATTCATACGTGACTACTGGAAAAGCCATAGCTTTGACTAGACTGCCCTTTGTTGGGAAAGTAATGTCTCTGTTTTTTAATATGCTGTCTAGCTTGATCATAGGTTTTCTTCCAAGGAGCAAGTGTCTGTTAATTTCATGGCTGCAGTCACCATCTGTAGTGATTTTGGAGGCCCCCAAAATAAAGTCTGTTACTATTTCCATTATTTCCCCATCTATTTGCCATGAAGTGATGGGACCGGATGCCATGATTTTAGTTTTCTGAATGTTGAGTTTTAAGCCGAGCCAACTTTTTCACTCTCCTCTTTCACTTTCATCAAGAGGCTCTTTAGTTCTTCACTTTCTGCCATAAGGGTGGTGTTGTCTGCATATCTGAGGTTATTGATATTTCTTCCAGCAGTCTTGATTCCAGCTTGTGCTTAGTCCAGCCCAGCATTTCACATGATGTACTCTGCATGTAAGTTAAATAAGCAGGGTGACAATATACAGCCTCGACATACTCCTTTCCTGATTTGGAACCAGTTTATTGTTCCATGTCCCGTTCTGACTGGCTTCATCTCAGTTCAGTACAGTTCAGTTGCTCAGTCGTGTCCGACTCTTTGCAACCCCATGAATTGCAGCACGCCAGGCCTCCCTGTCCATCACAAACTCCTGGAGTTCACTCAAACTCATGTGCATTGAGTCGATGATGCCATCCAGCCATCTCATCCTCTGTCGTCCCCTTTTCCTCCTGCCCTCAATCCCTCCCAGCATCAGGGTCTTTTCCAATGAGTCAACTCTTCAAATGAGGTGGCCAAAGTATTGGAGTTTCAGCCTCAGCATCATTCCTTCCAAAGAAATCCCAGGGCTGATCTCCTTCAGAATGGACTGGTTGGATCTCCTTGCAGTCCAAGGGACTCTCAAGAGTCTTCTCCAACACCACAGTTCAAAAGCATCAATTCTTCGGTGCTCAGCTTTCTTCACAGACTGGCTTGGTCTAGATGACTTCCAAAAGCCTTTCTAACTTGGGTTCTGACTTGTGTGAATTGAAGATTAGAGCTGTGTGTTTCTGCCGTAAGGAAGCGCTTGTAGGGGTGAGAAAATTTCCCGATCCCAGAGCCGACAATGATGGGCTTTTCCCTGCATGCCTTCAAAAGGACCTATTTTGTACCCTTGGGTACCAGGTGTTGAGGACTGGGCTCTAGGTGCCTCAGATGATTCTTTTTATTCTATTCTTCTTCTTTGTTAAAAATTTGGCCACATTACGTGGCCAAACCCAAGGTTTGGCAGGTTCGAACCCAAGGCACCTGCATTGGAAACTTGGAGTTTTAACCACTGGACCACGAGGGAAGTTCCTCATTTTTTCCTTTGCTGGGTTTTTATAAATTGTCCACCATAATCAGATGTGGAGATTCATATCTTCTGAGAATAATTGTGAGAGAACTCATACAAGAGATTTTGTGCTTTTATTGATGAATAATCCATATGCATTTTGAGTTTTATTCATATTCTTGTGGTAGGAACAGATGTTTTAAGTTAACAAACACATTTCTTATGCTTTTGAATTTCGAAGATGCAGCTGAGCTTGGAAGCCATATTAATTTGTTCAGAATGTGGTAGTGTGATCGTATATCTCAATTTTCTGCTCAGATCATACATTTCCCACACCTTTTTTTTAAGTTTGTGTCATTTTTACTACAATTGCCTAGTACCTCATTTTCTTTTTTTCTTCATTTGCCTGTTTATAAATACAAAATATATACATGTACACGTTTATTTTATACATAGGACAAAATAGATATGCATATGTATAGGTACCCTAGAAAAGAACTGTCACTCATTTATAACACCTTATGGTGTTATCTCATTATTGTTATTTTTAAAGCTGTCTGCCTAGTACAGGAAAAGATAATATATAAATATCAAATGATAATTATGAGTTAAGCAAGCTTATGTTTTCTTGGAGTATGAGTGGCAAATGTCTAAAGAAAATTTTACTTTGAAAGTCGCATATGGATGGCATTCTGCTTCTGTGATAGGAAGGGACACTTAAATATAAAGTCAGCATAAAACAATTTTAAAAAATCCGAGCAGTTTTATGTAAAATAAGTCCATAGCCACTGGTATGCCAGCTAAATTATTTTTAGTCATGATTTCTTAGTTTCCCAGAGTTTATAAACAAAATGAAAGGAAGAAGGAAAGGGAAAAGCTTTCCTAGTAAGAAACAGTTTATTGTTAGTACCCAGAAGACGCTTGAGTTTGGGCCATGACCTGTGAGTTCTTTCCTGACAGCTCCCAAGATTGGTTATTTATTAAATTTATGTTATTCCTTTCTTCCAAAGGGAAATTGGGTGGGTGTGGGAGGGGCTGGGGAGAGGAGGGAGGGTGTCTACACGGGAGAGCAGATTTCATAGTTCCTTGAACCTTACATTCTTGAAATGGTTTTATGAGTAGGAGAGAATTATTAACAGAGATACTTATTCTGTGCTCTTACTGTACTTAGTTTCCTTCTAATCCAGTGGAAACTTTATCTAAAAGATGACAGAAGAGAAACAAAAGAAACTCTAACCTGACATCAGTGGCATGGGAGAACCCTCTCCCTCTCATATTTACCATTGGTATGCGTGGTAATAGTAGTAAGGCTTCCCTGGTGGCTCAGATGGCCGCCTGCAATGCAGGAGACCAGGGTTTGATCCCTGGGTTGGAAAGATCCCTGGAGAATTCCATGGACAGAGGAGCCTGGAGGGTTTTAGTCCATGGGGTCACAAAGAGTTAGTTTTGACTGAGAGACTAGGCATGCATATGTAGTAGTAGTGATCTACCTGGATTGCAGATATTTATCAATTAATTTCCAAGTACTAAAAGATATGAGTTACAGACCCTGGATTCTCCTTTGCCCTGCTGGCAAAGTCCTATTTTTTTTTTTTTTTTTCTATTTCCCAGCCCTTCCCCACTTGTGTAAATGCTAGTTGCAAGCTAGTTAGGAAGTTTATGTTTCCTTGCCAGGATTGGCTTACAAGTGAGTATAAGACCTAGTTGTGGCTAGTGAGATGTTCAGGGAAGTCTTGGGTGCTTGAAGAACGCTAAAGAGTTCTTTTCCCCTCCAGTTCTGAAACAAAGAATGAATATAGAAAGTAAAAATACCACCATAAAAGTTTTTTAATCAATGAAATGAAGGTAGAGAGTATAATTTTAATTCTGTCTCTCTTAAAAAAAAAATTTTTTTTTAAATCTTTTTAAATTTGTTTTAAATCTTACAATATAGTACCTGGAAAAGTAGAGTTGTATAGTACAATAGTTGGCATACAGGGGCTGGCATTGAGTGAACAGGCAGGAAGAGTTTCTGATGGAGGAAGGAGAGGAGGTGAGAGATGGCAGAGCTGGAGGACTGTCAGCAATAGGAGACAGTGGGCATAGCTTTCATTTCTGAGTCAAATAGGCCTTCTGATTCTGAACCCCCACAATCCCCCACAAACCCCCGACTAGGCACCACAGACAAAGCTTTGCTGAGGCAGCTTCCTCATGTAGAAGGTCTGCTTAAGTGCGAATGATTGCTTCAAGAAGCAGAGGAAAACTTATGCTCTCGGTTGAAAGATTTGCTTCCTAGAAGAGGAAGGAAGACAAAACTGAGTTAAGCATGCCCAGTTACTCTGTTAAATTTACTAGTCAGATAGATCATGCCATTTTCCCAGTGATAAGAAAGCCCTGGAGTTACTCACAAAAAGGAAACCGTGGGAGAAAGAATTCTTTATTAATGAGAAATTTTATTTTATAATTATTAATTTAAATTTCTTTTTTTTTCTGGAGGAGGTTTGGCTTTTTAAATTTTATTGATTGATAAACTGAAGTGTAGTTGATTTTATATTAGTTGTGGTATTGGAGAAGACTCTTGAGAGTCTCATGGACTGCAAGGAGTCCAGTCCATCCTAAAGGAGATCAGTCCTGGGTGTTCATTGGAAGGACTGATGTTGAAGCTGAAACTCCAATTCTTTGGCCACCTGATGTGAAAAGCTGACTCATTTGAAAAGACCCTGATGCTGGGAAAGATTGAAGGCAGGAGGAGAAGGGGACGACAGAGGATGAGATGGTTGGATGGCATCACCAACTTGATGGAGATGAGTTTGGGTAGACTCCGGGAATTGGTGATGGACAGGGAGGCCTGGTGTCTTGAAGAGTTGGACACAACTTATCCACTGAACTGAACAAAGTAATTATATATATATATCTATATGTATATGTATGTATATATATATATATAATTTTTATTTTTTTTGGCTGTGCCAAGCAGCATGTGGGATCTTAGTTTCCCAACCAGGGGTTGAAACTGTGCCACCTGAATTGGAAGTGTAGACTCTTACTCTTAACTAGATCACCAGGGAAGACTCAATATTTTTATGGCTTATACCCCATTTAAAGTAATTGCAAAATAATGGCTATGTTTCCCTGTGCTATACCATATATCCTTGTTGCTTATCTATTTTATACATAGTGGTTTTTATCTCTTAACCCCAAACCCCTATCTTGCCCCTACCACTTCCTTCCCACTAGTATCCCCTAGTTTGTTTTCTGTGTCTATGGGACTTTTTGAGTTTTTTTAGATTTTTAAGATTACATGTATCAGTGGTAATGTACAGTATTGGTCTTTCTCCATCTGATTTATTTCACTAAGCATAATACTTTCTAGGTCCATCCATGTTGTTGCAAATGGGAGAATTCTACTCTTTACAGCTGAGTAATATTCCACTGTATATATGTTTAAATCTTCTTTATGCGTTTATCTGTTGATGGACATTTGTGTTGCTTCCATATGTTCAGTTCAGTCGCTCGGTCGTATCTGATTCTTTGTAACCCCACTGACGGCAGCACACCAGGCTTCCCTGTCCATTACCAACACCTGGAGCTTACTCAGACTCCTGTCCATTGAGTCACCGATGCCATCCAACCATCTCATCCTCTGTCAGCCCCTTTTCCTCCTGCCTTCAATCTTTCCCAGCGTTAGGGTCTTTTCTAGTGAGTCAGCTCTTTGCATCAGGTGGCCAAAGTATTAGTTTCAGCTTCAGCATCAGTCCTTCCAATGAATATTCAGGACTGATTTCCTTTAGGATGGACTGGTTGGATCTCCTTGCAGTCCAAGGGACTCTCAAGAATCTTCTCCAACACCACAGTTGAAGAGCATCAATTCTTCAGCACTCAGCTTTCTTTATAGCTCAATTCTCATATTTGTACGTGACTACTGGAAAAACCATGGCCTTGACTAGATGGGCCTTTGTTGACAAAGTAATGTCTCTTTTTTAAACTGCTCTCTAGGCTGATCATAGCTTTCCTTCCAAGGAGCAAGCATCTTTTAATTTCATGGCTGCAGTCACCATCTGCTGATTTTGGAGCCCAGAAAAATAAAGTCTGTTACTGTTTCCATTGTTTTCCCATCTATTTGCCATGAAGTGATGGGACTGGATGCCATGATCTTAGTTTTTTGAATGTTGAGTTTTAAGCCAGCTTTTACACTCTCCTCTTTCACTTTCATCAAGAGGCTCTTTAGTTCTTCACTTTCTGCCATAAGGGTGGTGTCATCTGCATATCTGAGGTTATTGATATTTCTCCCTGCAATCTTGATTCCAGCTTGTGCTTCTTCTATTTCAGCGTTTCTCATGATGTACTCTGCATATAAGTTAAATAAGCAGGGTGACAGTATACAGCCTTGACGTACTCTTTTCCTGATTTGAACCAGTCTGTTGTTCCATGTCCAGTTCTAATTGTTGCTTCTTGACCTGCATGCACATTTCTCAGGAGGCAGGTCACGTAGTCTGGTATTCCCATCTCTTTCAAAATTTTCCACAGTTTGTTGTGATCCACACAGTCAAAGGCTTTGGCGTAGTCAATAAAGCAGAAGTAGATGTTTTTCTGGAACTCTTGCTTTTTTGATGATCCAGCAGATGTTGGCAATTTGATCTCTGGTTCCTCTGCCTTTTCTAAATCCAGCTTGAACATCTGGAAGTTCATGGTTCATGTACTGTTGAAGCCTGGCTTGGAGAATTTTGAGCATTACTTTGCTAGCGTGTGAGATGAATGCAATTATTTGGTAGTTTGAACATTTTTGGGCATTGCCTTTTTTTGTTATTGGAATGAAAACTGAGCTTTTCCATATATTGGCTTCCATTTATTGGCTATTGTAAAAATAATGCTATTCTAAACATTGAAGTGCATGTATCTTTTTGAATTAGTGTTTTCTTTTTTCTTTAATGTATTCCCAGGAGTGGAATTCCTGGATCATATGGTAGTTCTATTTTTACTTTTTTGAGGAACCTCCCTACTGTTTTCCACAGTGGCTGCACCAATTTATATGCCCACCAACAGTTTGGAAGGGTTCCCTTTTCTCCATATCCTTGCCAATATTTAGTTGTTGACTTTTTGATGATCTGACAGGTGTTGTCTAGATGATACCTAGTTAATTAGGTGATAGCTAATTGTGGTTTTGATTTGTATTTCTCTAATAATTAGTGATATTGAGCATCTTCTAATGTGCCTATTAGCCATCTGTCTACATTCATTGGTAGAATGTCTGTTCAGATCTTTTGCCGGTTTTTAAATCCAGTTTGTTTTTTTTTTGATGTTGAGTTGTGTGATTGTTTATATGTTTTGAATATTAGCCCCTTATGGGTCATACCATTTGCACATATTTTCTCCCATGTTAATGGGAAATTCTAAAACTTAGTCTCTGAACATTGGCATGTGGAGATGTGATCCTTGGAGCTCCTCCAATTAGGTCTTCCTAATCCTTGCAGCCATTAGATTACCTAGCCAGCACATGCATGGAGGAAAAGGATGGAAAGAATTTGGTTTCTTGAAGAGTTTGGTTGTTGATCTGCTGAGTTAAGCAGCACAGGAACTGATCTTTCTGGGGAATTGTTACACGAGTTAAGAAATTCCCTCGTTGCTTGCTGCTGCTGCTAAGTCGCTTCAGTCGTGTCTGACTCTGTGCAACCCCATAGACCACAGCCCCGACGTCCCTGGGATTCTCCAGGCAAGAGCACTGGAGTGGGTTGCCATTTTCTTCTCCAATGCATGAAAGTAAAAAGTGAAAGTGAGTTGTTCAGTCGTGTCCGACTCTTAGCGACCCCATGGACTGCAGCCTACCAGGCTCCTCCACCCATGGGATTTTACAGGCAAGAGTACTGGAGTGGTGTGCCATTGCCTTCTCCCTCATTGCTTAAGCCAGTTTAAGTCGGATTTTATGGTTAGTGGCTGAAAACATTCTAACTGATATCCTACAGTCAGATACTGAACGCAGTTGAAAACACTTTGGGATCAGTGTGATTGAGTGCAGCCGCATAGTTAAGGGTGTGAGCTTTAAATCCAGACTTCCTAACTTGGAGTCTGGGCTCTTGACTGTTATTCAGCCTTGGGCTACTTATTTCATCTTCAAGTTGGAGATTTTTTAAAAATTAATTTTTAAAGGAATATGGTTGGTTTACAGTGTTGTGTTTGTTTCAGGCATACAGTACTGAGAATACTGTTATTAATGGTGGACATCACTTTTCATCTTGGCCTGCAAATATGGGTCAGTTTAGAATTGGAAGAGATGAGAGAAAAGCCCTTTTGATAGAGGATCAGTGTAAATAAAAGCACGAATGGCAAAGACAGTCCGGTTTGAGTAAAGTGTGAAAAATGATGGGATAAAATACCGCAGAGGGATTTTTCAACTCCAAATCACAGAGGGCTTGGAATAAAGCATGTGAATTACATTCTGTAGACCAATTGGGACCCTTTGAAATGGAAACCATTTGCTCTTGAATTCTGACTCTGTTACTAGAAACTGATTGTTGTGCTGTTGGAAGTGAGAAAACATGGCACCATCCTCTGCCATGGTTCTCCCTCTTCTCATCCTCGTCAGAGTCCAGATGTGGTTGCCCTGTTGAGCGTTGGAGAGGTGTGAGTGGCTCCATGTAACTGGTCATCATTGCTGGAAAAAAAGATGAGTGTACCGATGTACTCCAAACAGTAAGTTGATACTGTTACATTCATTATTAGGTCAGCAAAAATGGGTACATCTTGGATTATGTGAAATGAAACTTCCTATTAGTAGGCATTAATCCACTCCTTTAATATCGATGCTTATAATGATTCTCCCTGAGGTGGTGGTGGAATCTTTCTCCTTCTTTAGTCAGCATTTCTTATTTCTACTTCACAACTTGCAAAGATTAAATTATGTTCCAGATAGTAGTAAGATAAATAAAGTACATTTTAGGGGCTTCCCAGATGGCACAGTGGTAAAGAACCCACCTGCCGATGCAGGAGACGCAAGAAACATGGGTTCAATCCCTGGGTTGGAAAGTTCTCCTGGAGTAGGAAATGGCAACCCACTCCAATATTCTTGCCTGGAGAATCCCATGGATGGAGGAGCCTGGTGGGCTCCAGTCCATGGGGCTGCAAAGAGCTGGACATGACTGAGTCCACACGTGGGCACACGCAAACATACACAAAGTACATTTTATTGTATTAAAGTTTTTCAAACGGAAACCTTATTTTATTTATCCAAACCCTAGGATTTGAAGAGTATAATTTTTCTCCTGTGCTGGACAATAGAACTTACTAGCTTTTGTTTGCTTTTAGAATTTTATCAGACTTATCATTCCTATGTTTAAAATATGTCATTTTAAAAAAAGATTAACTGTGATAAGATACTTTTAAAAATTGTTGGAACTCTGGAAAAATATGAACTGCTAGAAACAATTCTTAATAGTTTGACTTAGGAGAAGAGAGGAAGATTTTATGGGAATAAGATAACTCAAGTGCTTACAAAAAGGAGAGAAACACATATTTCTTTAGTAGAATGAATTAAGCTGTTGAAGATAAAGCACCTTTTTATATTTCTTACTCTGTTTCACTGATGACTTGGAAGAAAAACTTTAATAATAAAAGGCAGGAGATACATATAAAGCATAATAAAAGAAATTCTGTGAGCATCAAGGCATGTGAACTCCTGTAAGATGTTTTTATTCAAACTATTAGGGTCAAGAATACTTAATAAGTAAGCTTGTATCTTAAAAACTAAGAATTCTGTTTTTTTGTACTATAAATAAATTATTGAGCTAGGAACAACATAAAGAGAATAAATAATAGTATTTTGTAAAAAACCAAACCACAGACCTCAGAATATTATCTTAACTTTTGAGAATGATAACTTTGTTTTTTGGTTTTTCTAAATGAGAATGGCCATTAATATGTTTTAATATAATATTAATTATATTAAAAGTACTATTAGTTTGTTCTAAGGAAAAGAAGCCAGTTGTTGTTGTTCAGTCACCCAGTTGTGTCCAACTCTGTGATCCCATGGACTGCAGCACGTCAGGCTTCCCCGTCCCTCACCATCTCCTTAAGTCTGCCCAAGTTCATGTCCATTGCATCAGTGATGCCATTCAGCCATCTCATCCTCTGACGTCCTCTTCTCCTTCTGCCTTCAGTCTTTTCCAGCATCAGGGACTTTTCCAATGAGTCGTCTGTTCACATCGGGTGACCAAATTACTGGAGCTTCAGCCTCATCATCAGTCCTTTGAATGAGTAATCAGGGTTGACTTCCCTTAAGATTGACTGCTTTGATCTTGCTGTCCAAGGCACTCTCGGGAGTCTTCTCCAGCACCACAGTTTGAAGGCATCAATTCTTTGGTGCTCTGCCTTCTTTGCCGTTCAGCTTTCATAACTGTACGTGACCACTGGAAAGACCATAGTCTTGACTATATGGACCTTTGTCAGCAGAGTAATGTCTCTGCTTTTCAACACACTGTGTAGGTTTGTCATAGTTTTCCTGCCAAGAAGCAATTGCCTTCACATTTCATGGCTGCAGGAGGAGGAAATAGCAAACTACCCCAGTATACTTGCCATGAGAACCTCATGAATCGTATAGAAAGACAAAAAGAAGTCAGATAAATATACAGTATAAAAGAAGGGAAAGGTATTAATTTCAGTTATTCCATACATAAGCAAAAGTAATGATTGCTAAATATTAGGTGAATTTATTGTAGAGCTTTTTTTTTAAAGTGTGTGTGGTGAGTTGTGGGTGCTTAATAAAAACAAGCATCACAATATGCATATTTTGGGTCACTTTTAAAAATTTAATACTATGTAATGCATATCTTTATGTCAATATATATCAATCTATATCATAAATCCATCATGTGTACACTGTAAGTTATTTTAGCCATCCCTATTGATTGGTATTCATATTCAAATATATTAGTATTATAAGCAGCCCTGTGATTAATATTCTCGTAACAATTTTTAGTTATTTTCTGAGGGTAAATTCCTTAGAAATACAGTTTTTGAGCCACATGATATATACATTTCATTCTTTTTGTGACTGAGTAGTCCACTTTATATAAAGCAGATAAAATGGAATATATGTATACCCACACACACATATATATATGTTTATATTACATCTTTTTAGCCATTCACTTGTTGACGGATGCTTAGATTGTTTCCATGTCTTGGGCTATTGTAGATTGTTCTGCTATCAATGTTGAAGTGAATGTATCTTTTTGAATTAGAGTTTCATCTTTTCTAGATCAGTGCAAAGAAATAGAGGAAAACAATAGAATGGGAAAGACTAGAGATCTCTTCAAGAAAATTAGAGATACCAAGCGAACATTTCATGCAAAGATGGCCTCCATAAAGGACAGAAATGGTATGGACCTAACAGAAGCAGAAGATCTTAAGAAGAGGTGGCAAGAATACGCAGAAGAACTGTACAAAAAAAATCTTCACGACCTAGATAATCATGATGGTGTGATCACTCACCTAGAGCCAAACATTCTGGAATGTGAAGTCAAGTGGGCCTTAGGAAGCATCACTATGAACAAAACTAGTGGAGGTGATGGAATTCCAGTTGAGCTCTTTCAAATCCTGAAAGATGATGCTGTGAAAGTGCTGCACTCAATATGCCAGCAAATTTGGAAAACTCATCAGTGGCCACAGGCCTGGAAAAGGTCAGTTTTCATTCCAATCCCAAAGAATGCTCAGACTATCACACAGTTGCACTCATCTCACACACTAGTAAAGTAATGCTCAAAATTCTACAAGCCAGGCTTCAGCAATATGTGAACTGTGAACTTCCAGGTGTTCAAACTGGTTTTAGAAAAGGCAGAGGAACCAGAGATCAAATTGCCAACATCTGCTGGATCATCAAAAAAGCAAGAGAGCTCCAGAAAAACATCTATTGCTGCTTTATTGACTATGCTAAAGCCTTTGACTGTGTGGATCACAATAAACTGTGGAAAATTCTGAAAGAAATGGGAAAACCTGACCACCTGATCTACCTCTTGAGAAATCTGTATGCAGGTCCGGAAGCAACAGTTAGAACTGGACATGGAACAACAGACTGGTTCCAAATAGGAAAAGGAGTACGTCAAGGCTGTATATTGTCACCCTGCTTATTTAACTTCTATGCAGAGTACATCATGAGAAACGCTGGGCTGGAAGAAGCACAAGCTGGAATCAAGATTGCCAGGAGAAATATCAATAACCTCAGATATGCAGATGACACCACCCTTTTGGCAGAAAGTGAAGAACTAAAGAGCCTCTTGATGAAAGTGAAAGAGGAGAGTGAAGAAGTTGGCTTAAAGCTCAACATTCAGAAAAATAAGATCATGGCATCTGGTCCCATCACTTCATGGCAAATAGATGGGGAAACAATGGAAACAGTGGCTGACTTTAATTTCTGGGCTCCAAAATCATTGCAGATGGTGACGCTTACTCCTTGTAAAGTTATGACCAACATAGACAGCATATTAAAAAGCAGAGACATTACTTTGTCCACAAAGATCCGTCTAGTCAAGGGTATGGTTTTTCCAGTAGTCATGTATGGATGTGAGAATTGGACTATAAAGAAAGCTGAGCACCGAAGAATTGATGCTTTTGAACTGTGGTGTTGGAGAAGACTCTTGAGAGTCCATTGGACTGCAAGGAAATCCAACCAGTCCATCCTAAAAGAGATCAGTCCTGGGTGTCATTGGAAGGACTGATATTTAAGCTGAAACTCCAGTACGTTGGCCACCTGATGTGAAGAGCTGACTCATTTGAAAAGACCCTAATGCTGGGGAGGATTGAAGGCAGGAGGAGAAGGGGATGACAGAGGATGAGATGGTTAAATGGCATCACCGACTCAATGGACATGAGTTTTTGGGTGGACTCCAGGAGTTGGTGATGGACAGGGAGGCCTCGAGTGCTGCGGTTCATGTGGTCGCAAAGAGCTGGACACGACTGAGCAACTGAACTGAACTGAACTTTTCTAGATATATGCTCAGGAGTACAATCATGTGGTAGCTCTCATTTTAGTTTTTTTTTTTTTTTTTAAAAACCTCCGTATTATTTTCCAAAATGGCTGCACCAACTTTGTAGGAGGGTACCCTTTTTTCCACATCCTTGCCAGCCTTTAGTATTTGTACAGTTTTTGATGATAGTCTTGAATGCTGTATTTTTAAAGACTGATGGAAAGTATTGATAAATTTGAGAAAAATTCAAAAAATATCTAATAATGTAAAACTAAAAAAATCCAAAATAGAATAAAGATTTTTAAAGAACTAGCGTATAAAGGATTACTTAGTACTTAAAAAGTGAAAGTGAAAGTGAAGTCACTCAGTCGTGTCCGACTCTGCGACGCCATGGACTGTAGCCTACCAGGATCCTCCGTCCATGGGATTTTCCAGGCAAGAATTATGGAGTGTGTTGCCATTTCCTTCTCTAGGGGATCTTCCCGACCCAGGGATCAAACCTGGGTCTCCTACATTGTAGGCAGATGCTTTACCGTCTGAGCTACCAGGGAAGCTAGTACTGAAAAATAATGCATGCAAATATTTAAGAGTATCTTAAATATTTTAGGAATTTAACACTTTAGGAATTTAACTGGCTAAAAATAAGAATACAGAATTCACATAAGAGAACTGATGCTGAAGCTGAAGGTCCAATACTTTGACCACCTGATGCAAAGAGCCAAAATATTGGAAAAGACCCCGATTCTGGGAAAGATTGAAGGCAAAAGGAGAAGGAGATGACAGAGGATGAGATGGTTGGATGGCATCACCGACTCAATGGACATGAGTTTGAACAAACTCCAAGAGATAGTGAAGGACTGGGAAGCCTGGTGTGCTATAGTCCATGGGGTTGTAAAGAGTTAGACACGAGTTAATGACTGAACCACAAAAACAACAATTAGAGAAAATACAAGTAGCAAACAAATATATTAAGAAGAATCATTGTTAGTAACGAGGTAAAAACTAAACCCATAATGGGACATCACCTTACACCTACTAGAAAAAAATTTAACCGATCAAATCCAGTTTTGATGAGACTTCTGGGAATTTTCCCTACGGAATTAATTTAGAAGAAAAATTATACATAAAGAAGTATTATTTATAAACTAAGAATTTATCTAAACGTCTGTATTACAGGAGTGGTTGAGTATATCATCATAGATTAAGTTGACATGGGACACTATACAGCCATTAAGATAATAGATGTGAAGAGCATCTAACCGTGTAGACACATTTATGAGGTAATGTTAAGTGAAAGGCAGAGTACTCAATTCACACCTCATGATTAAAACCACTCTAAAAAATATGCCTTTCTGTGATTGGAGTCTGATAAAACGGGAAAACTCATTTTATATCAAAAGTTGAAGGAGAAAGCTTATAAAGTAGGGGGTTTGGAGTCAGAGAAGAGAAAAGATAGAAGTTATGAGAATGAAGAAACAGGAGATGGAGACAAGAAAGGATAAATGGTTGGAGTGGGATCAGACAGGCAGGGAGCCCCCAAACAAGGTTCTTTTTCTAAAATGGAAGCAAACTAGGAGAAGGCATATGAAAAGTACTTTATTTAGGACTCAGTGTAAGTGATGGAAACTCAATTTAAACTGGCGTAAGCAAAGCCTGTGACCTGTGGCTCCCTTAACCCAAGTGTTTAGCTTCAGGGTGTGTGTCCCTTTGCTCGTGTGACACACCTGTCTCATCTGTGCACTGCTCTTGGTTGGCACTATCTCAAGGCAGTCTCTTTGTGGGGCAACGTTGGTTTACTTAGTTCAAATAGCTCTTATTCACAGAGAGCCCCTTTCTGGAGTAATATCGCCAGTCAGAATTCTAGGAAAATCCCTGCTTGGTCCGGCTTGAATCAAGGATTGTACCCTCAGGTATAATCATATCCTCACTGGGGAAGAAGAAAGCTTATGATTTACCAACATTACCAAGCAGAGGAGGGCAGTTTAACAATGAAAGCATGCTGGCCCAAAAGACAGAAACAGATATTCTCCATAAGGATAAATAGACATTAAGAGGCTGTGTGGCTAAGTCTTAAGTGAGAGCTACCATCTACTTGATTGACCCAATCAGCAAGGCTAGAGCAAGTATCACTGGATCCAGATCTCCCATCTCTCGACTTCTCCCATTATGGTCAGCCCTGGACTAATATCCATGTTTACTTGCGTTTATCTGAAGTTGAGAAAGAAAGTTGGACCTATTTCGATCTATAATACACCTTTACTTGTCTGAGAAGAATACTCAGCAAATATCAACGGGCCTAGTTGATGAATTAAGGCCATGTTGAGGCTCTTTTTGCTAATTTGGAAGGGTGTGAGGTGAATGGGTGGTAGGTTAGATGTTAATGCAGTTTGAAATGGAATGTTTGATTGTTTTCTTGAATGCTCGTTTGGAACATTTCTTGGATACTTAGTTCTTAGTTTCATTTACTTTCCTTTGATAAATGACTAGTACAAAGAGAAAGATGTCTGTAACGGAGACTGAAAATGCATTGACTAGAAAGGTGAGGCTTATTGCTTACGGGATTTTTTCCAGTCCTCTGGAATGAGCCAGTGATTTGTACAGCCTCCATGGTGAATTCGTGGTCCTGCCGTGAAGAATAAGAGCAGAGTGAGGTAAACTGGGGCACTTCCGGGGTTAGGGGCTTTAGACTGTTATCTGATAGGATCAGCATTTTTAGCATTTTTGCAGTTGTTACTGTTCAGTCGCCCAGCTGTTTCTGACTCTGTGACCCCATGGACTGCAGCACAATGTCCAAAAGAAAACAAATCCCATTCTTTGATTCCTAAAAGTGTGGAAGGAAGATAGCAATTTTGTGGTATTAGACATAAGTTAAGAAGCTTGATAATTTCTCTGTCCTTAATTTGTTGTTGTTGTATTGCTAGTCGTGTCTTTGCGATTCCCATGGACTGTGACCTGCCAGGCTCCTCTGTCCATGGCATTTTCCAGGCAAGAAGACTTGAATGGGTTGCCATTTCCTTCTCCAAGGGATCTTCCCGACCCAGGGATCGAACCTGCACCTCCTGCTTGGCAGGTGGATTCTTTACTACCGAGCCACCCGGAAAGCCCCGCTCCTTAACTTGCATCTGTGTGTATGTGTGTGCACCAAGTTGCTTCATCGTGTCCAACTCTTTGTGACCCCAAGGACTGTAACCTGCCAGGTTCCTCCGTCCATGGGATTCTCCAGGCAAGAATACTGGAGTGGGTTGCCATGCCCTCCTCCAGAGGATCCTCCCGACCCAGGGATCAAACCCATGTCTCTTATGTCTCCTGCACTGGCAAGTGGGTTCTTTACCATTAGCACCATTTGGGAAGCCCCCTTTATTTGGAATACTTCATTTACTTGCTTCTATTCATTGAGACCCTCAAAGACTGCTTTTAAGGAAAAGAAATAAAAACTCTGCCTTTTTGTATTTAATCATAGATAAAAGGATTGTGACTCAGCGTTTAGATGTACATTGTATTTCATGCTGGCACTGACATTTCTCAGCATGAGTTTTGTATAGTTGAGACTCCTTACTGCTCAGGGATTCTAGATGCCATTTATTCAAAGCAAGGAGAAACTGGGTAAGTTTTGGTAGTTTAGGCAAAGGAGCATAGGTCAGGATTGAGCAAGTGAGAGAGCTTCCCTGGTGGCTCAGATGGTAAAGAATCTGCCTGCAATATAGGAGACCCAGGTTCAATCCCAGAGCTGGGAAGATCCCCTGGAGAAGAGAAGGACTGCCCACTCCAGTATTCTTGCCTGGAGAACCCCATGGACAGAGGGTCTTGAGGATGTCCTGGGTGGAAGGAGGCATGTCATTTTTCATCAGTGTGAATCCAAAATATTAATATTTATGAGTCTTTATGTAAGAGAACTGTGTGGAAACATTGGAGGATATGCTGGAGAGAAAGAACAAAGAAACAGAAATGTGAGTTATAAAGGTCGTTTTGAAAAGAACTTTGGGGGCCACTGGTTTTTATAGCTAGAACTGTCCTTAGAAAGCATGGCTTCATGCTTTCATTTCTTATTGTTGTTGTTTTATCTCCTTGTAAGGATTTTGTGTATAGATGTCAGAAGCAGCTTGATTTTTAGTGTAGAGGTTGTTGTATGTCTCTGCCTTTTGGCATGGTCTCTAAATTCTGGATTCTTCTCTTCCCTATCCTCCTCCTCACCTGCCTCCTCCTGTCTTCTTTTCTCTTTTGGTATATGTCCTAGCTTTTCTCATCTACATCTCTCTGCTCTAATGTCTCAATTTTAACCCCAAATTGATGATGTAATAAAAACATGGAAACAAATTAGGAGCCAGACCTAAGAGCTTTCATTTTCAATATTTACAATCATCTCCTTATTGTATTTGATTTTATATATATATTTTTTTCCCTAGTGGCTCAGCTGATAAAGAACACCCCTGCCAATGCAGAAGATGCGGGTTTGATTCTTGGGTTTGGAAGATCCCCTGGATGACAACCCACTCCAGTATTCTTGCCTGGGAAATCCTCTGCCATGGTCAGAGGAGCCTGGCGGGCTACAGTCCAAGGGGTCAAAAAGAGTAGGACACAACTGAGTGACTAATACTTCCACTATCTTTTCATATATGTGTGTGTGTGTTATAGCCATTAAAGCTATTTTGCTGTTAGTCCTGTCTTGAAAACTGCCATCTTCTGGCTCCCTGTTTGGTCTCAAGTATTAACAGGTGTGCTCCTGTGTACAACTTACTCCACACAAATGGAACGACATCTCACCTTTGGTAACTGTGCTCATGGCAAATACATCTGTTTGGAACATAGCTGGGAAACAGGAACTGACAGCGGAGGTCTGTGAGGAGCCATGGGTAGCATGATGTGTATGCCTCCAAGGGCTTGATGGTTTCATTCCCCCAGAGCTGCAGAGAGCATTCCTGTCCATACGTGTTAGAGGAGGAGGCGTAATTGGAGTGTTCAGCAGTGTCGCATGGAGAAGAGGCTGGTGCGCTCAGGCGTTTAAGAAGTAGCAGGCGTAGGTAAATGCCTTGGGCAAAGACTTGAGTTTTATTTCCATATATATATAAAATACACATAATGCGTATATATTTAAATCATTTTTTTTCTATCATAGACAAGATGTCAATAAAAAATGAAATCTTTTCTAAGTGAAGTAGGTTTTATTTTAATAAGATACTTTCTATTGTCCAGAGTTTCTACATGTGAATCGCTGACGAGGCATCTGCGTTGGGAAATACAGTGTGAAAAAATATTTTCTGTGTTCAATTCTGCTTTTGCCAAGAGTACATAGTTTCAACTGTACAAATCTGCTTTACAAGAAGATACATGTAAGCATTCCATGAGATGCATCTTGGGATGCATTCATTTTGGGTTCACTTTACCACCTGAAATTCTTTGACAGTTATGGGGTATTTATTTTCAGTTCACTTCTAATCTTCCATTTGTGTGGCAAGATTATGCTATTTTTCTTTTTAAATTCTTCATAACTACATTACCTTTTTTTTTTTTTTTGACTGTGCTGTGAGACTTACAAGATCTTATTTCCCTGACCAGGGATTGAACCTAGGCCCAGGCAGTGACTGTGCCAAGTACTAACCCCTGGACAGCCAGGGAATTCCCTTAATTTTTGTTTCATTTTGGGGTATAGTTGAATAACAGTGTTGTGTTAGTTTCAGGCATTGTTGATACTACCTTTTAAATCTGTCCTTGATGTCTTGCTGGATTGATCTGAACTGGGATGTGCAGGGGGGGTGATGTTGGGACAAGTCTGTTCTCCTTGCCTGTACTGGAGAAACAAAACCTCCCTACCTGATGCTGAAAGCTTGTGTTTAACTGCATTCCGTGGTTTACCTGGGGCCTGATATCCCCCTGAGAAAGAGCTTTAACTCCAAAAGCAATTGAAATTCAGACATCAAGTGTCACATCTTAAGGCCTGTGAGGCTGGCATAGTATGGGGCCAAGGATAAGAAAGATTAAAGAGGGACAACAGGTTTCCTGAGAGGAGAACCTCACCCGCCCCATACCTTCCAAGGACAGTTTGGCATGGTGGAACGTTCCAACAGAACTTTCTGTAACAGTGAAAATGTTCTGTATTTGTGATGGTGGCCACACACTACATGTGACTGTTGAGTCAATGACATGTGGCTAGTGTGAAAGAGGAGGAAGTGGATTATAAAGTTTCTTTTTAAATAAATTTAAATGGCTGCATGTGGCTAGTAGCAATCGTATCAGAAAACACTTGTATTGACTTTGTAGTAAAACTGATAACCCAAAAAAGCAGTGGTTCTCGGTATAGTTTTGGGCAACACATAAACACCCCACACAGCCTGTCAGAGCAGTTTTGCACATAGAAAGGAGATGCTGGAGGGGGTAAAACTGAAAGAACCACAATATTTGGAATTCAGACACTCTTATAGACTTGGGAGATAAATTGGCAAAAACCTTATCACTAGTTTCCCAACCCACCCTTTGCTGGCACCCCCACCCAGCTGCCCATGTCAGCTAGAGATATATGGGTGCCCCAGAGGTTGGTGTAGATGGCAAGGAACTCTAGATTTGGCTAAAGGTTCACACACTGCCAAGAAGACCTCCGTGTGCCACAATGAAGACCTGGCTTAGCCAAATAAATAAATATTTTAAGAAATGAACTCTGTTATTTTCAGGCATTTTTCTCTCTCTTGGCCATATCTTTTAGAAAAGAGGGGCCCCCTCCTCAGACGTAGTGATAAATTTTCTTTGGCCTAAGTCAGTGGTCTTCTTTTTCTTCATTTCTACTCACATATCCTCAATATAGTTTTGAAAATCATGTACATCTTTACATA
The DNA here is from genome assembly GCF_032452875.1 of Bos javanicus. Classification (NCBI taxonomy): domain Eukaryota; kingdom Metazoa; phylum Chordata; class Mammalia; order Artiodactyla; family Bovidae; genus Bos; species Bos javanicus. Next base: position 93,081,177 of record NC_083873.1, read on the forward strand.
TTTACAATTTTATATCTAAATTTTTTTCAGAAGATGCATGAGTTGCAGTGGACATACTCTTTTGCATATGGAAAACATTGACATTTTAGGACTGTTACAGTTCCATCCTAAAATGTCATATACCCAAACAGAATCAAATGTAGCAATTTTATTTCAACCATCATCCATAAAAAGTACAGAAACTCATCTTTGTAAGGAAATATACTTTGTTTCCTTCTCAAACTTTCATTTCTGATCCAATTTTCCCTGCAGAATTTATCCTTACGTAATTTATTTTTATGCTTGAAAGTCTTCTATTGATTGCCCTATTATACTTTTCTGCAACAAAATATGTATATAAACTTAAATTTAAAACATTTGTAATGTTTCCTGTGAACATAAGGCTTTTAAGTGTTAAATAGTTTCCTTTGGATTGAGTTATCACAGTTGAGCAAAACAACATAAATACATTACAAGTTTTGATAAATACTTGTTAAATGTTAGGAAGTACAGTTTTATCAGGAATGCATCTCTTAATGAGATGGATGGAGCTTTTTTCCCTTCAATTAGTTTATGCAGAATACATATTATTTATTACTATATGAGGCACAGTTAAGCATCAATTCTATTTCCATTTTTCATTTGTCTGCATGTAAACTCTGTGAATTCCTGTTCACATAATAAGTAGATAGGAAAGAAAGGAATTTGTTATAGCCTCTTTGAACTCCTAACCTTCTGTGTTGTAGGCTAAAAATCAATCGTAATCTATCATGAAACATTACTTTTAATGATCCACTGACAACTTAAGTTCCTCCTCAATTTTATTAAAAGCAAAGGATTGCTAGCTGTCTGATTTGCAGAAAGAATAGTTGCAAGTTACCAGAGTAATCTACTTTCTTAACACCTACATTGATATTTCAAAATGCCCTGGTGTTTGGTGACCCTGAGATTTTAACATAACAGAGCATCATACTATATAAAAATTCAGGATGGGTGAGATGTGTGCTTCTCTTTTATAGTGTGAAAGGCTTAGCCTATCCTTAGAAAAGAAAGCATATGGATATGGGCATCTGGAAATTGCTTTAAATTGTCTGTTCTCACTCTACCCTTGAGGAGACTTCACATAGCCCCAGGGATACAATATCTGTGTTCAGTCGCTAAGTTGTGTCCAACTCTCTGTGATCCTATGGACTATAGCCCACCAGGCTCCTGTCAGTGGGATTTCCCAGGCAAGAATACTGGAGTGGGTTGCCATTCCCTTCTACAGTACTCTAAAAACCTCCATTTGAAGGCTGATAACCTACGTATTTGCATGGTTCCCTTCCCCTGACTTGCATGGCGTAAGATGCAATTCTGGATTCAGGGAGGCAAGGAGAAGTGTGCTGCAAGATTCTGGGAAATGTCTCCTTGTTCTCAAAAAGAAATCCAGGAAAGAGTCAGTCTCTTGTTCCTCAGATGTGGTTGTCTCTGGTGCTGTGGAGCAGCTGCAAAAATACACTGGTCATCAGGGGACTAAGCTTAAAGACAGAGTGCCACCTTAGCATGTCAGAACAGAAACAAAGAAGAGAATTGGAGTCGCTAATGTTGCTGTTGATCCCCTCAACTAACCAAGCCTAGAAACACTCTACCTTTGAACTTCTTAGTTAAACAAAGAAGATTCCTTATTTGTTTAAGCCACTTGGTTTTGGCCACTGCTGTATTATTATTTTGACATTTATTGTGATAGAATTAACATACGATATGATTAACTCATTGAAAATATACAATTCAGTGGGTTTTGGTATGCCCACAGACTTGAACAAACATCACTGCAGTCATTTTAGAACATTTTTATCCCTCCACAAAAAGAGCGTCTATACCCTTAACAGCATTATCTCCCTCCTAGTATTTCTCCCCACTCCTCACCCCATTTCAACCCTAGCCAACCAGTGTGCTCCTTTTTGTCTGTATGGCTTTGCCTATTCTGGGTATTTCATATAAACAAAGTAATTTCTGTGTGGTCTTTTATGACTGGCTTCTTTTACTTAGCATAATCTTTCAAAGTTCATCCAGGTTGTAGCATGTATCAATATTTGATTCCTTTTATTGTCAAATAATATTCTGTTGTCTAGATATACTGCTTTTTATTTATCCATTCATCAGTCGATGCCATTAGGGCTGCTTCCACTTTGGCTTTATGAATAATTCTGCTATAAATATTTGTGTACAAGTGTGTGTGTGAGTATGGATTTTCAGCTCTCTTGAGTATATACCTAGCAGGGGATTGGTGATCAGATGGTCATTCTATGTTTAATCATTTGGGGAACTGCCGAACTGTTTACCAAAGTGACTGAGCCATTTTACAGTCCCACTTGCAGCATATGAGGGTTCCAATTTTCCACATCCTCGACCACACCAATTATTTTCTGAATTTCTCCGACTGTTTAGCTGCTGCTCCATTGTGGTTTTCATTTGCATTTCCCTGATGACTAATGATATTGAGCATTGTTTCATGAGCTTAAGTGGCCGCAGGTGTATCTTCTTTGGATATTGCATTATCGAAATCTCTTTTTTTTTCATGTAAGAAAATTTCATCATACACAAAAGAAGAAAGACTAGTATAATAAACCTTCATGTTCCCATCACTTATTAATAATTATCAGTTCAGGACCATCAACTACCTTGTCAATGTTCAGATTTTTCTGATTTTCTAGTGGGTTATTGTTTGTATTTGGATTGTTTAAATATAATTCATATTGGTCCACACATCTCTTAATCTTTAAGCATATCTTTTCTCCCTAGCGGTTTATTTGTTGAAGATATTTGTTCGCTTGCCCTGTAGAATTTCCTACATTACAGATTTTTCTGAATGCATCTCTGTGATGTCATTTAACATGTTTTTCTATCCTTGGTATTTTCTGAAAATTTGAAGTTAGATTCTTTACTTATTCAAAATCTTTTTAAAAAAATTTTAATATAGATCTCAAAACTACTTTCATTAAGAGGTACATGGTTTTCTCTCTTTTATTGTGATGTTAAGAGTGATAATTAGGTTCAGGGTTATCAGTTTGACTATACATTATAAAGTAATCCATCAGCTTTTCACCTAATTAGTGTTAGCTGCCATCAGTGACCGTAACTTGAATCTCTTGTTTTATTCGATTTTAGCAAAATGCTGATATTCCAGTTCCTCACTTGAATCCATCTAAAAGATGAAAGTTCCTGTGTCATGTAAATATCTGGTTATCCTAAGCCATAGTGCAGAGAGGAAAAGCTGGGTGGATTCTTGGTTGTTTGTTTTTCTCTTTTATTTACCAGTTTTAAGAATACTGGTGTGGTTCTCTGGCATTAACCAAAAGGGGCCAGTGAAGTTTCCCCTTTTTGCTTTTGAAAGCTATGTTATTATGGATTCATGGTTATTTAATGTGTTTGAGGTGTGGCAGTTCACTGCTGCTAATTTTCCTTCTGCTGCTCAGGCTGTCTCATCTTTGGGTGCCCGCATGCTCAGTTGCTCAGTTGTGTCCACCTCTTCATGATGAGTCCTATACTTTCGTTGTTCCCTGGTAGCTCAGTTGGTAAAGAATCCGCCTGCAATGCAGGAGACCCTGGATCGATTCCTGGGTCGGGAAGATCTGCTGGAGAAGGGATAGGCTACCCACTCCGGTATTCTTGGGCTTCCTTGGTAGCTCAGCTGGTAGAGAATCAATCTGCAATGTGGGAGACCTGGATTCAATCCGTAGGTTGGGAAGATCCCCTGGAGAAGGGAAAGGCCACTCACTCCGGTATTCTGGCCTGGAGAAGTCCATGGACTGTATAGTCCATGGGGTAGCAAAGAGTCAGACACGACTGGGCAACTTTCACTTCCCACTAGTCCATGGTGACAAATTCTTTGATTCTGGGATAGAAGATGTTCCATCCTTATGCATTCCTGCCTTAGTCTGTAAAGTCAGCCCATTTTTCCAATATGGGAAGTGGTATTCAGGGGCCAAAATCTAGGTGCTGAAAACTACATATTGTTCCTGGATTGAAAATTGTTTCCTGATCCTTTCATAGGACAGAGATAAGAAATATATATTTCCTTTTAAAGAGAAAATGAAATATGAGTTAATACTTAATTCCCTTTCAAATTTAGAGATATTTTTGTTTTCCTGTGTCTTTTCTTTTGAAAACCTTATTTCACATTGACACTAATATAATGAAACATATGCAGGTACTATGTATCTGTGATAATTTTATATGAGCAAAGCATGCTGAATTGATCAATATGATTATTGAAAATAGTTTAAGTTTTTTTTTCTCTTTAAAATGTACTCTGTTAAGGATAGTCAAACTTCTGTGTTTTAAGGTCATTTGATTCTTTCTGTAAGACTAAGTATGCTGTCAAACTTTTGGATTTGATGGGTAAGACCTGGTAACTCAACATAGTTTTAATTACATTTTTTGTGTTCATGTATTTACAGGCCGTTTACATTTCTTTTACGCATTATTTACCCCTCCAGCCCATCAGTGATGATCTTTGGATTCTCTAGTTTTAAAGAAGCTTATACCACTTGTACTTGGTCTTTCTGTGACTTACACCTGAAGACATCCTAAAAAATAAATCAAAGCTACCAACTTGTGGGCTTCAGGAACCGATCGTAGCATTAAAAGTCAGATCGCATCAGCCAAGCAGTGATGACAGAGCTGGAGGCAGAAGCTTTGAATATTTGAAAGGCCTATCCCCCTGGCTCCCCATCCCAGCTTCCTCTTCTGGGGACTCTTAGTCACCAGAAGGGGGAGGGAGACTCACCTCTCAGCAGTCATGTGAGAGTTGTTGATCCTGTGGACTTAGTTGTTGTTCTTGTTCTTTAGTTACCAAGTCATGTCCAACTCTGCAACCCCGTGGACTGTAGCTTGCCAAACTCCTCTGTTGATGAGATTTTCCAGGCAAGAAAATTGGAGTGGGTTGCCCTTTCCTCCTCCAGGGGATCTTCCCTACCCAGGGAATGAACCCATGTCTCTTGCGTCTGCTGCATTGGCAGGTGGACTCCTTACCACTGAACCACTTGGGAAGCCTATGGACTTTGTAACAAAGTGTTAACAGAAGCCATAAATTGGTTGCATCCACCTAAGAGGCCCTGCCTTTGTTTTTATCTTCTTTTGATATATTTATTTATTTATTTGGCATGCCCAGTCTTAGATCAATGGACATGAGTTTGAGCAAACTTTGGGAGATAGTGAAGGACAGGGCAGCCTGGCTTGCTGCAGTTCACGGGGTCACAAAGATTCAGACACGACTTAGTGACTGAACAGCAACAGCAACAATGGGGTCTTAGTTTTGGCATGCAAGATCTTTAGCTGCAGCATGTGGGATCTTTTTCAGTTGCAGCATGCAGATTCTTAGTGGGATGTAGTTCCCTGACCAGGGATTGAACCTGGGCCCCCTGGATTGGGAGCGCGGAGTCTTAGCTACTGGACCTCCAGGGAAGTAAGTCCCCATTGTCTCTGAATTATGGTTTGATTATATATGGACCCTTTCTTTTGATTTCTTATTACTTTCCTTTGGTGAATTCCCAGTTTTTAATTTATCTCTGACTCTGGGATACAAACTCCAGGTCATTTGAGTTCTCATTTTGTCTGCCTGGAGAACACATGTGAAATTAGCCAGGTGTCTGGGCTCCTTATAGAATATAAATCGGATCTAGCTCTTCACACTTCACTTTTTCAAAATCTACTTGAAATCAGCCATGTTGACAATGTGTAACAATTTTCAGTGAAGACCTTGACATTGCAAACTTGTGACTTAGAACCAACCAGCCCTGAAGCTGTATTTCCTTGCTCTACACATAATTGGGTATACATAGGCCAGGCAGAGTTTATGTTGTACAAGAACATAATACTCTAGCAAAACACAAACAGTGCATTTATGACCATTGCAGAAGGCAAGAGCCTTAAGGCCCAAATTGGAAAGAAGCTAATTCACTTGATGTAAAGAACATATTAAATGAACTAAACAGTTTCTAGTACAGAACTGTATGCTAATGTAGAAAGTTCTGAGCATTTATGGAATTTGAGGGCCAGCTATTGGTTCAAAACTACAGGAAGGTAAAACGGTCTTAAAATTATACTAAGTTTGAAGCTGTTTTTTTTTGAAAAAAATTTCCCCCATTTTTTCCAAAACTTACTTTACAAACTACCATGATAGATAGAGTGCAAAATTGGGCTCTGAGAGCCCAAGAGGTCTTCCTAAACTCAGTCCCTTTCTTATTTCATCCTTGAGTTAGGCTAATGCTGTTCCCGTGGCCTTCAAATCATTAACTCATCTAGGCTCAGAATCATTAAACTTATAAATCACGCTGTTCCTAAAGTATAGCTGTGTGTTGCAAGACACGATTTTCTCATTGTCATTAACAGAACAAATGCCCATAGGAGATTTTTTCCTAGAAGTCAACAACAAAACAAAGGCATTTGTCCTCTAGTTGATATAAAGGTTGTCATTGCATAGAATGGTCTCTCTTATCCTTTTGTACATTAACTGAGCATAATTTTCAAATGTAAAACCTCGAAAAGGAGCATAATTCTGGAAATGGCAAGATTATAATTATGTGAAGCATAAAAGATAAATTTGTGGTTTATAAATCATGGATATTAATATTCAGCAGGAGCCTAATTCACAGCAAAACTTGAAATAACTACATTGTTAAAAATAATTGAATTGGGGTGTTAGAAGAAATTTTAGCAGTTAAAGATTATTTTTGTGGGGAAGGTTTTGGACCATCTGGGCTTTAAATTTGCATATAGGTGGGGCTGTTTGCATTGCTCTTCAAAACAGTGGCATACGTTTTAATTAATTTAGCTTAATTCTTTTCATTCCTACTATGTGTCCCTTACGCCTCTAATATGTCACAAATGCTTGGTTGTTTAACTTTCATTTATTTCTGAATTTCTCTTTCCTGCTCTTTATACTGCCATGGATCTTGGTTCATGCCAGCATTAATTTTTTTTTTTGGTATAGTTGTTTTACAATGATGTGTTGGTTTCTGCCATACAACAAAGTGAATCAGCTATATGTGTATGTATATATGTCTCTTCCCTCTTGGACCTCCCTCCTACCCCCATCCTTCCCACCCCTTCTTGGTCAAGTTTGAGCTTAATTTCTACAGGGCCCTCGGACATGTACATGTTACCCTCCAGACCTGTGCCCTTCAGATCCGTTTGATACTGCATCAAGAGATACCTAGTTGGTGGGTGAATCTCATGTTTCTCTTCTGCTTAAAACTCCTCAGTGCCATGCCAGTATCTACAGAGTTGGAATTTACTGTGCTGCGAAGGGCCCTGGTGGCTCTGGGTAGAGTGAATGAGTCAAAATATACTTTACTCCTGAGTAATGCTGGACTTTTCCAGCACTTGATTGTGGCTAATTTTCAAAAGGGAAAACAGATTCACTGCTTCTCAAACAGATTTAGTTTTAAAAATCATACATGCTTTGGTTCTGGGAGCTGAAACCTGGATGCCTCAGAGGGAAGCACTTCCCTGACTAGTATTTTTGGAGCTTTCAGTTCTTCTTATTTTCTCACTGGTTTGGTGGAAAGAAGTGTGGAATGGTGGGAAAAAGGGACTTCAGGATGCTCTTGACCATATCCTGCTCTGCTTTCTTACGTGGTAATTTTACCCTTTTTTCAGTGGTTATTTACTTAGCCGGTGTGCCCCTCAGGCTCCTGTTCTGTAGGATGGATTATCACGAGGACTAGCACATGGTGGGTGCTGCATCAGTGGCGGTGGTACTGTTCTTTGGGGTCTTTGGTGGACCTGCGGGGAGGTGGGTTTGAAGGAACTTACAGTGTTATTCCTTGTACCTGTGTCACGTTGGATGCATTTATAGATCACAGATTAAGAGAGATTTAAAGCCTTGAGAGTAACTCCGGTAGTTCCACACAGAGCTAGCCGAGGCTCTGTCCTGTGTGTGTATACAGCCCAGGCGGTCTGTGTGCATGGAGTGGGAGTTGCAAATCTCAGAAGGGTTGTTACAGTGAGTGATGACGTGAGAAAGAGAAAACTCATCTGGCTTTAACCTGTGCTTCTTAGGTAGCTTGGTGTCAATGAAAAATCACAATGAGGCACACATAATTTTCCTTCAGTGACCCCTTATTTTGACTACATTGGTTCACCCCAGGAAAATTCCAAACCCAAGCCTGTGGTCGTATTCCTGTCTTGATTCAGTTCAGTTCAGTTCAGTCGCTCATTCGTGTCCAACTCTTTGCGACCCCATGAATCGCAGCACGCCAGGCCTCGCTGTCCATCACCAACTCCTGGAGTTCACCCAGACTCACGTCCATCGAGTCAGTGATGCCATCCAGCCATCTCATCCTCTGTCGTCCCCTTCTCCTCCTGCCCCCCATCCCTCCCAGCATCAGAGTCTTTTCCAATGAGTCAACTCTTTGCATGAGGTGGCCAGAGTACTGGAGTTTCAGCTTTAGCATCATTCCTTCCAAAGAAATCACAGGGCTGACCTCCTTCAGAATGGACTGGTTGGATCTCCTTGCAGTCCAAGGGACTCTCAAGAGTCTTCTGCAACACCACAGTTCAAAAGCATCAATTCTTCGGCACTCAGCCTTCTTCACAGTCCAACTCTCACATCCATACATGACCACAGGAAAAACCATAACCTTGACTAGACAGACCTTTGTTGGCAAAGTGATGTCTCTGCTTTTGAATATGCTATCTAGGTTGGACATAACTTTCCTTCCAAGGAGCAAGTGTCTTTTAATTTCATGGCTGCAGTCACCACCTGCAGTGATTTTGGAGCCCCAAAAAATAAAGTCTGACACTGTTTCTACTGTTTCCCCATCTATTTCCCATGAAGTGATGGGACCGGATGCCATGATCTTCGTTTTCTGAATGTTGAGCTTTAAGCCAACTTTTTCACTCTCTACTTTCACTTTCATCAAGAGACTTTTGAGTTCCTCTTCACTTTCTGCCATAAGGGTGGTGTCATCTGCATATCTGAGATTATTGATATTTCTCACGGCAATCTTGATTCCAGCTTGTGTTTCTTCCAGTCCAGTGTTTCTCATGATGTACTCTGCATATAAGTTAAATAAGCAGGGTGACAATATACAGCCTTGACGTACTCCTTTTCCTATTTGGAACCAGTCTGATGTTCCATGTCCAGTTCTAACTGTTGCTTCCGGACCTGCATGTAGGTTTCTCAAGAGGCAGGTCAGGTGGTCTGGTATTCCCATCTCTTTCAGAATTTTCCACAGTTTATTGTTATCCACACAGTCAAAGGCTTTGGCATAGTCAATAAAGCAGAAATAGATGTTTTTCTGGAGCTCTCTTGCTTTTTCCATGATCCAGCGGATGTTGGCAATTTGATCTCTGGTTCCTCTGCCTTTTCTAAAACCAGCTTGAACATCAGGAAGTTCACGGTTCATGTATTGCTGAAGCCTGGCTTGGAGAATTTTGAGCATTACTTTACTAGCATGTGAGATGAGTGCAATTATGTGGTAGTTTGAGCATTCTTTGGCATTGCCTTTCTTCGGGATCTGAATGAAAGCTGACCTTTTCCAGTCCTGTGGCCACTGCTGAGTTTTCCAAATGTGCTGGCATATTGAGTGCAGCACTTTCACAGCATCATCTTTGAGGATTTGAAATAGCTCAACTGGAATGCCATCACCTCCACTAGCTTTGTTCATAGTGACGCTTTCTATGGCCCACTGACTTCACATTCCAGGATGTCTGGCTCTAGGTGAGTGATCACACCATCGTGATTATCTGGGTCATGAAGATCTTTTTTGTATAGTTCTTCTGTGTATTCTTGCCACCTCTTCTTAATATCTTCTGCTTCTGTTAGGTCCATACCATTTTTGTCCTTTATTGAGCCTATCTTTGCATGAAACGTTCCCTTGCTATCTCTAATTTTCTTTTTTTTCCCCTAATTTTCTTGAAGAGATCTCTAGTCTTTCCCATTCTGTTGTTTTCCTCTATTTCTTTGCATTGATCGCTGAGGAAGGCTTTCTTATCTCTTCTTGCTATTCTTTGGAACTCTGCATTCAGATGCTTATATCTTTCCTTTTCTCCTTTGCTTTTCGCTTCTCTTCTTTTCACAGCTATTTGTAAGGCCTCCCCAGACAGCCATTTTGCTTTTTTACATTTCTTTTCCATGGGGATGGTCTTGATCCCTGTCTCCTGTACAATGTCACAAAACTCATTCCATAGTTCATCAGGCACTCTGTCTATCAGATCTAGGCCCTTAAATCTATTTCTCACTTCCACTATATAATCATAAGGGATTTGATTTAGGTCATACCTGAATGGTCTAGTGGTTTTCCCTACTTATTCAGGAGCAGCCAAAAGGAGGGAGCCACTCTCAAAAATAATAATAATAATAATAATACTTAGGTATGTATTAAGAAGCTTTCAAGATATGATAAAGTTACTCTAAAATGGAAAAGTACCACAAGTACCAGCTTAAAACTCAAATGCCTGTGCAGGAGCCATGAAAACAAATAAACATTTAAGTAATGGAAGGGAGTTAACCAGGGTTTCTAGGGGCTAAGATAGAAAATGCTAAGTGTAAATCGAAGTGAATGTCTATTTTTGCAGCTGTTATGACTGGGGCACGTTGCTTATATTGGGAAAGAAGAACAGTATTCATACCACTATGACAACTGATTATATTTAATATCTATTCCCATAAAAGCCTTATTAAGATTTTCAGAAGAGCCAAAGATTAAGTTACCAGGATTAAAATTATTTTTGTCTGAATAAATTAAATCAAGAATAGCAGGTATTTAAAATGTGAACTACCAGATCTGATGTATCTGGCCAGATGCTCTCCAAATTTTTATTTTATTTTTTTATAAAGAACCATCTGCTCTAAGTGGAGGTGCCTATTAACTTTTCTAGTAGAAAAAGAAATTTGCATCTGAAGACACAAAGTCAGTGAATTGTGAAAGAACACAGTTATGAAGACAAAATTAAAAAATCCTCTGACATCCCAAGGACCAATTTAAAAGAGTTCTATTTAGAGAAATTCTTTTTGTGAAGCATCTATTTTCAGTTATTTCTGTTAAGGTTGCTATGAGCAGCAGTCTTAGGTTTTAACAGATGCTGTATGATGTCGTAGGTAATGAGGGTGGGCTTTGCCTAACAGGTCATCTGTTTATGGAGCCGACTCTCCTGTCCTTTACCCCAGCCTTAGTCTTGATGGCCAGGCTGCGATGGCACAGCAGGCTATCTGAAAGTCATCATGCAGTTAGAAACACAACATCAATGTGAAAGGAATAGGTAAAATTTTATATGTCACTTAGTGGGTTTTTGTGACTATTAAAGTGAAATTAGGAAAGCCTGCAGCGCTCCATCTTTATATTATCCATATCTTTCCAAAGCACTTTGGGTCACACAACATCTCTCATGTTAGGGAAAAGATGAAAAGTGCGATCAGTGGATTTTGGATAATTTTCTCAAAATGAAAATGATGACAAGTGTTCCAGTTTACTTATTTGGGTTGTTTGAGGTAGCAGAGATTTTTCCTGAAGTGAATTCAAGCCACGTGCAATATTCTTTTCTTCCCCTATTTGGATTCAATATACGTTTGAATCTTTAGCTTAAAAAGCTTTAAAATTGGAATTTTTCTGACTTTTATCTATAATAGAATCTTAATAATGTGGAGTGTTCTAATGAGAACTGTGTGATAGGAACTCTCCTTTTTCGGTGGAAATTTTGCTGAGTTGAAATTTGACGTTGCATTAAGAAAAAATGTGTAATTAATTATCACATGTGCTGTGCTGTGCTTAGTTGCTCAGTCGTGTCTGACTCTTCGCGACCCCATGGACTATAGCCCGCCGGGCTCTTCTGTCCATGGGGATTCTCCAGGCAAGAATATTGGAGTGGGTTGCCATGCCCTCCTCCAGGAATTATTGCATAATCATTGCTTAACCTACTAAAACAGATTGTTTTCAAGCCTATTAATGGAACCTATTTATGTACTGTCAGTTGAGTATCTGATTCAGTTATAAAGTGCCACTTAGGAGTGTCAATTCTGGAGCCAGCTGATCTAAGTTCAGATTTGGATTCTTTTATTTAGCAGCTGTTGGTCCTTGAGCAAGTTACAGAATCCCTATGTTTTGATTTCCTCATCTGTACAATGGGATTATAATAGTATTCAACACATGGGGCAGTTGTGGGAGATCCAACAGTTTCATATATTTAATACAGTGTTTGATACAGAATAAGCACTCAGTAGGTTATTATTTGGTAGTCTCCTGGGAGTTAACATATGGACCCAGAAGAAATGAAACTGAGTTGAAAATATATTATAGCCAAAATAGTCACTAATTCTTAAAGCAACTATGCTCCAATTAAAGAAAAACCAGAATATTCACTAATTCTTTTTGAAGATGCTACTTATTCTTTAAATGAATATTAGTATGTTTTTTATTTATTGTGTTAGCTGCTCAGTCATGTCTGGCTCTTTGCGACTCCACAGACTGTAGCCTGCCAGGCTCCACTGTCCATAGGATTCTCCAGGCAAGAATACTGGAGTGGGTTGCCATGCCCTTCTATAAGGGGATCTTCCCGACCCAGGGACCAAGCCTGGCTCTCCTGAACTGCAGGCAGATTCTTTACCATCTGAGCCACCAGTGATTTTTATTTATCAATTAACATTAAATTACAGACAAGATCAAGCAATAAAAGATATTATTCTTAATTTTATTCATATTTGCAAATTAAAAACTTTGTGACCAAAGTCCTGATATGACCAAATTCTCGAAATCTTCCTGAGGTATTTTTGAAAAAACACAATAAATAACACCTTTATGTAACATTTACCTTTATTTGAATGGTTTGTCTCCCATATGAAACTGGCAATAATTAATTTTCACAGTGAAAACACAGTTACTAGTTTCTTTAATGATTTCACATATCAAAGAGGTCCCTGTATTGATTATTGGTAGATATTGCTTGTAGTCTATAGTTGATACAAGCCATGAATAGTTTATTTATATGTCTGTGTCATTAACTTTTGGAAGCAAACATGGATGTGAATAGCTCGTGAAAATGAGGGAGGAGGGACAAAGGTATAAGTGCCAATTTATCTAAAAACATTTCATTAACACTTGCAATTCATTTGGGTTTAGTGTAAATTCAGGGTCTGGCGTTGAATAATGTTCTTATTGGTTGTTTAGGTTTAGGCAAATGGCAGCTTCTCCATGTCTCAGTTTTGTCATTTTGAAAATGGACATGAGATTATGTACCTACTTCACAGGGTGCTTGTAAAGCCTATGTAATACCACTAACAGTTGTAACTGCAATTTACTATGTACTTACATGGTAGACATTGTATTAAGTGCTTTACATGCAGCCCTCGTGATTAATCTTCTCCAAAGCACTATGAGACAGCTACAGTCATCATTTCCATTTTATGGAAAAACAGACATAGAGAAAATAGGGAACTTTTTCAAGGCTTCACTGAAAATGGTAGAGCCGAGACTAAGACACCAAGGCCTGTCTGCTTTGCCTCTTATAAAACTTCCAGAGTTTTTTTCCTCTTATAAAACTGGGAAAGTTTAGTGGCTACAATTCAGCATTTAAAGCATTAGACACAGGTAGATGCAAAACTATTATATATAGGATATCAAACAGCAAAGTCCTACTGTATGGGATGGGAAACAATATTCAGTGTCCTGTGATAAGCCATAATGGTTTGTATGGTTTAGCCATGTCTGACATTTTGCGACCCCATGGACTGTAGCCTGCCAGACCCTTCCATTGCCATTTCCTTCTCCAGGGGATCTTCTGGACCCAAGCACTGAATCCTTGTCTCCTGCATTGGAAGGTGGATTCTTTACCCTTGAGCCACCAGGGAAGCCCAACCATAATGGAAAAGAAACAAAAAAGAAAGTGTATATATGTTTAACTGAATCACTTTGCTGTAGAGCAGAAATAAACACAGCACTGTAAATCAACTATGATAAAATTTTTTAAAAAAAGAATATGTGCATTTTCACAGAGTGATTTAGTAATCTACTTATTATCAAGAGCACCATTTTGAAAAATAACAGAATTGTAAGGGAACTATGGAGAGGCTTCTAGATAATAAACTATTGCTAGAATTACCCAGTTTCTTGAGGATAATACTTGCTGTCTGCTTGATACCATTGTCCATTTGAGAAGCAAAGTATCTGTGATGACCTGCTAGTATTTTCCAATTGTCATAAAGTTTACTAAAATTAAGTTCTGAATTTAGGGGTTTTGCTTAGTTTAGTTTTTTAGTTACATATATGCCAGCTTAACCTGTGAAGCCAGCCAGAATGAAGTTAGCTCTCAGCCTGTGTTCAAACTGGAGCAGTCCTCTTCCTGTGAGCGGCCCCTTCACCAGGAAATGTCTTCAAAATTCACAATTGTAAAAGCAATGAACTATCTGTAAGTAAAGAAATGTTTAAAACCCATCTAATTGACCAGAAAGATCTTTATTTTGAATGTAAAAATGTCAAAACTTTTTCAAGAGAAGAAATTCTATTCTGATGCTGTTAGATCCTGCTTGGTTAGGTTTTGTTCAAACAATGAAAGCCGCTTTGTAGGTGGGGGCTGGGGAAGACTATTTCCTGATGTCTACTAGATTGATAATAAACTAAATAAACTAAAGAGTTTATTTTTAATTTGCTTATTTGGAATTTAGAGCTTATTTCTCCCACAAAATAGTTTACAAAATCTGGTTGGGTCTATTTAAGGCTTGGTGAAGTCTCACTATTATATTATCTTGGTTTTGAGCTTAAGAGTAGAGAGAGGACTGATAGGGGCTGATTTGTGTCCTCCTAAATTCATATGTTGAATTTGTAATTTTTGGTACCTCATAATACAACTGTACTTGGACATAGGGCGTTTAAAGAGGTTATCAAGGTAAAATAAGGTCATTCGAGCAGACCTTAATCTGAAATATCTGATGTCTTTATGAGAAGAGGCAATCAGAACACTGACATACACACACACTGGGGAGACTGTGAGAGGATCCTGGAAAAAGATAACCATCTGAAAACCGGCCCTGCCGACACCTCGATCTCCTGACTTCTACCCTCCAAAATCTGTTGTTTAAGCCACTCACCTTGTGATACTCTGATGGCAGCCCTGCCGACTGAGACAGGCACCATATGGTGTGAGGAGAGTAGCCTTGGCTATAGACTGAAAATGCAAAGACAGGAGTTAGCCTGTAGTCCTCTTTTACTTTTTGTTCTGTTTCCCTGCCTTTCCCATTGTCTTCTTGCCATTCTGCATTCCTCTAGTATAATCCTCTTCTTCAATGTGCTGGGTCAGCATGGATCTTGATTCTCTCCAAAGTGCTCCCTTTGCTCCAGATAAAGTTAGGAATAAAGAAATAAGAGATGTTAGTGGTTTTAAGCACACATACTAGAATGTGAGTGCCCGCCGGCCCCTTAATTCCCTAAATATGTGTGCCATGGGGGCATGGACTTTGTTTAGTGGCCAACATATTCCTATAGCCAAGAATAGCATCTGACATGTGGCAATTATTTCCCATTATATTCTTGAATAAAGGTCTTATTTTTAAAAACTAGAGTCAAACTCAAATGAATCTCTTAATATAGGAATTGTAGACTATTTATGGGCTTCCCTTGTGGCTCAGCTGGTAAAAAATCTGCCTGCAATGTGGGAGACCTGGGTTCGATCCCTGGGTTGGGAAGATCCCCTGGAGAAGGGGAAGGCTACCCCACTCCAGTATTCTGGCCTGGAGAATTCCATGAACTGTATAGTCCATGGGGTGGCAAAGAGTCGGACACGACTGAGTGACTATCACTTTCTTTCTTTCAGACTGTTTATAAGCAAGTAGACTGCTTAAAGGCCTTCTAGAATGTGGTTCCTTTTTTGTGGTAGTGATTGTTGTTGTTGGGAGGAACAGTAACAGTAGCCCCCTAAGTGAATGCACACTCCTAGGATCACTATGTTTTGGTTTTTTTTTTTACATTTCCTCTCTTTCTAATTCAGTACGCATAGATCTTTAAAAAATCTTCTCATTGCTTTTGCTTATAAGGGCTCCGCTGGTACTGCGGGCCAGATGTCAGCTTTTGGGACTGGAAGAGGCATGGGGCAATGAAGGAAGAGGCCTTGGTGCATCAGGGTCATTTGAAAGTGGAAGGTGACATCAGAAAGTTATTTTTTTACTTCATCAGGTGTCATGTGATACCTGAAAGGAGTTGGTGTGAAACATGGAATAAGGATAAGTCAACTTGGAATGCTTCTGTAACTGGCCCTTTGAGACAGCAACAATGGCTGTGATGGGTATTTTTAGCAAATGACAGCAGGCTCTGAGCACTTCTGTCTGTGCCCTGGTTCCAGCCCCCTCCTCCACTTGTGAAATCCTTGGGGCTAAGTTTTTGAAGGATGGAGGTGAAGGGGCACATTAGATAGGAGGTAAATTAAAATTGTATTTATTGATTCAAATAACACTTAGCACTTACTATGTTCCAGGCACCGTTCCAAGTGGTTTATACATATTCGTTTACTTAATCTTTATAATAACCCTAGGAGAAGACTCTGGCAGGAGAGGTTTTCACTCTAGATCACAAGTGAGAACACAGTTGGGGGAGATTCGTTCCCAGGCTGTGTGATTCCGCAGCGTGAGCTTTTTCATGAAGGAACTGATAGCAGCTGGGTGCTTTGTGGAGTATCAGGGAAGACAGAGAACGCCAGGTTTGGGAGAGAGATGTTGGATATAATGGTGGCACAGTTAGGGGAGAAATGACGGAAATAGCTTATTATCATACTGAATTGATCTCTAATTCATCCCGTTTTGTATACGTCTTCCTTCTCCATTGTGGTCATGTTAACGCTGTAGTCACCTCTGAGGGAGCTGGGTTTCTTGAGGCACTAGAAAGGGAATATCCCAAGAAGGAAGTAACTTCTGGAAGCTGGAGGGGAGAGAGGCAGCCCAGGAAAGAAACTGGTGTTGCGATGGGTAGGGCAGGCTTTGGGTCATGACGCAGCCCTAGACATGATGTTGACTCTGTATATTTTTTAACAAATGGAAGTGGTGTTAGATTTCTACTTTTAAGGTTGTGAAGATATAACAAGAAATATAGCATGGACCTTAAAACTGGAAAGGCAGCAAGCTCAACAAATCTAGTAGTTTTCATTTATTATGTAACTCATTTTTTTTTCCCCAAATGAAGGTAAGCAAGTCAAACATAGTCATTCTGTTTCAAGTAAGAGTGACCCACTTGGCTTGCCCCCTGTCTGCCTGCGCCTGTGTCTTTGAGGGTACTCCAAGCCTTCTTCAGGGAATAGCTTCAAAGTATAGTTTGAAAACTACTTCTCTGAATCAACTTCTGTTCTGAATATAAGAAAATTTTGGCCAAGAGACATTCAGTGTCTTTCCAGCAGTTGTTCCGTGACATTTTCACTCTCTGAGGGTTGTGTCCCCATTAGGAAAACCATCTCTCCATGAAACATTTTGAAAAATTAAAAGTTCATATCAAAGTAAGCATTTTAGTAATACCTATCATTTATTGAATACTTGCAATGCTTTTTCAGGTGTGCAAGGACAGATTCACAAGTGTGTGACCTGTGCACTATCACAAGTTCCACATTCAGAAGGGCTCCACACTTGGTTTTATGCTCTGCTGTTGCCATCTTGAAAATTATAGTAGTTTTTGAGCGTGTTTTCATTTTGCACCAGACCACACAAATTATGTAGCTGATCCTTGCTCCTGATATGTGTATACCTCATTTACCCTAATACTCCAGTCATATTCAAGTGTGGATATTAGTATCCCTGTTGCACAATTAAGGGAATTGAGGCAAAGATTGTTTCCTGAGATCACATGCTTTGTGAAGGGGCAGAATGGGAAATGTAGTCAAGAATTGTTGGCTTTAAAGCCCATTGTCTTTACACCTTAGGTTAGTGTTAGTCTAAAGCAAGAATGTGCTGGAGAAGGGAAAGGATACTAGTGCTAAGTCTTTGTTTGAAGATATGTAGGAGCTGCCGAAATGCTTAGCTTGGCTACAGGAGCCATTTAATATGGATAATCATCCTTTAATTTTTAAACATGGTTAACTTGATAGTTTAAAAGCATAGATTATTATAAGACTGATTTATATAGGACCATTACTCCATAGAGCTGGTGGCTGACTCAACAAGTGTGATTTTGTTTCTTTACAAAAGGAGAAGCTGAGAAACATTTATGAAAGAACATGTTTTAGTTTAGCTGTGAACTGCAGGCAACTTTAGGATCTAGAACTCCCTTGTGCTTGCTTTTGCTACAACATTCAGTCCTTGTGGTTTTTTTTTTTCTTTTTTTTATGTCTTCCACATACAGACATGAGACAATATAGTGATTTTGAATTGTTTTGATGAGAAAGTTGTAGGAGTAAAAAATAAATTAGTTGGTATTCCTGTGTTTACATCTGGAATAACCTAAAACTATGCTTAGTCTCCTTTTCCTTTGAAATTTCAAAGTGAGAGTGTAATTTTTAACATGTTTCATCCAAAGCATTGGTGAATTTTTTTTATCAGTACCTAGGCTAGAAAACTGGAATTTTCTGTCTAAAGAAAATTCTTGACTGAGAATTTCTGGTTGTGATATTCTTGGACAACATTATGGCTCAAGTTGTAATAATAATACAAATAATTTATATTTATATAGTGCTTTTAGTCCATAATGTGTTTTCACATTCATTATAGGAAAAAGGATAAGACAGCTGAATGGAGGAAAGAAAGAACATTGACCTGATATTCTAACAGAACATGAAGAACACTAAATGAGAGTTCTAGAACAGGAGCAAAGCTGCATACATAGAGGCAGGGCCCTAAATAGAATTCAGGTGTGTGGTTGCTTGCTCTGCTACTGTCTTTTTGGTTTGCTTCACTCATTCAGCAAATAGTCATTGAATCTCAAAATACCAAGCAAAATCCACTCCCTTTTAATACCTCGAATGATACTGTAGTGACTCTCAAGACCTAACATTGCACATTTATATCAGTATCATTTTTTAATTTGAATGGCACTTCTAAAATGTTCTGATCAATTGAACTTCTTTGATCAAGGTTGAAAATGGTGATTTTCAAAAGAAAAAAAAAATTAGAACACTTTTTTTTTTTCTCTTTTCTGAACTGTTGAGCATACTTTCTTAGATACTTCCCAGAAAAGAAACCACTTCCAGAGGACCTCCAGCAGCACTTTTACAGAGGAAACAGCACAGAATGCATCCCTATCACTACTCCTCACCTAAGTCCTTGAAAACTCAATTAGTGAAGTTCATGCCCAGAATCTGTCAGACCCGTTGTAACCAGAGAGTGTTAATGGTTCAATTTTTTAGTTATCAAAATGTCACTTCACATGAAATGAATGAACCCTAAGTACCCATATGCTAATTGGATTTATTCCGTACATGTTGGCTGTTATCATTTTCACGCTGAGTATGAACTTTACTGAACGACTACAAATTCCCCTCAATTCCCCAAGTTAGGATGGCATTGGGTACCACCTTCACAGAGGTATTTTAACTTCTAGCTGAACAGTGTAGATCAGGTACAAGCTGCAAATTGGACAAGAGATTGAGTGGGGAAAAGGTATTTAAAAAAAAAACACAACTGAGTTAAGCTGTGTAAACTAAATAGATGAAGTCATGAGGACTATATTTTTTTTTAGTTTTTATTTATTTATTTATGGTTGTGTGGGCTTTGGCTAGTCGCAGTGCATAGGATTCTCATTGTTGTGGTTTCTCTTATTGTTGCAGCTCATGGGCTCTAGAGCATGGGCTCAGTGGTTGTGGCACAGGGGGGGCTTAGTTCTCCCAAGATGTGGGATCTTCCTGGAGCAGGGATCGAACTCATGTCCCTTGTATTGGCAGGCAGATTCTTAACCACTGGACCATCAGGGAAGTCCAGTGTGGACTATTATAAAGATTTTATTAACTTGAGATTGAAATTAACACATTACTATAGATTTCTCTCAGGCAGACATATCTAAATTTATTGCCTCATAATGAGTACACTCACCCCTCTTTAGGCTCTGAGGGGTGGGGACACAAGAGAGAAAGTTTCACCCAAAGGAAAAGCAAGCGCAAAAGTAGAACACTGAGTGATTCTCCTATTCTTTAAACCAAAGTGAAAATGTATCTAAATTTGAAGTGACTACCCACCACCGCCACCATGGCTCAGAGCGTAGAGAATCTGCCTGTGATGTGGGAGACGTGGGTTAAATCTCTGGATTGGGAAGATCCCCTGGAGTCGGAAATGGCAACCCACTTCAGTACTCTTGCCTGGAAAGTTCCATGGACAGAGGAGCCTGGCGAGCTATATAGTCCATGGGTTGCAAAGAGTATGGACACAACTGAGTGACTTTCACTTTCACACACCATCACCACCATAGAATAACAAAACACTCTTAGAGATGGTGGTGTGTGTGTGTGCATGGGGGGTGGCTTTATCTTCTACATGTGAAATATGCCAGTACCCACCTCTGCTTATTCTGGAGCCCAAAAAGAGGCAGGGGAAGCTGCTTGCTGCTTCTTAATGAACAGGTTTTTCTGCTTCTCCCTTTAAGACTTAGGCAAATAAGAGTACCTTGGGTTCAGGGACTTCAGAAGTAGCTACAGGGAAGCTCTGAGGAAAGCCAACTGAAGCCAGCCTGTAAGTCATGAAAGGACCAGTATTTAGACTTTTTTTTTTGGCTGTGCTGAGTCTTAGTTGTGGCTGGCAGGATCTTTAGTTGCAGCATGTGGGGTATAGTTTCTTAACCAGGGATTGAACCTGGGACCTCTGCATTGTGGGTGTGGAGTCTTAGCCACTGAACCACCAGGGAAGTCCCTTAGACTTTCTACATTATCTCTAGGAGTCACTCACTCTTGGATACTGGGTGGTATTGGAAGAAGACATTCACTAAACAATTTAAATTGTTAAATAAAACATTTGGCATTGTTAGTCATTTTTTGTCAGTACTTTAGTATGCCCAAGAGTCTCAAATGCAAGTGTTTCAGTTCTCTCTTGCCTTCTGAGAGGCCATGATAGGCAGGTGGCCTTATAGGTCTACGTGTGTAGATTATGACTGTTTCTTACAGATCTTCTCCTCCTGGGGATGGAGTGGAGATGGGGGGTTGGGGACAGAATAGATTGCTGGGCTGGGTGAGGGATATCCATTTATGAAAAGTGGTATTTTACAGTTCTTCACCTTAGCCTTGTAGATCAGTCATGCTGATGGGAGGAGCTAAGCTCTGTGCCCAGTGGCCAGATTGCAGCCCCTGCACCTTCCTGCCCCCAGCATTTGATGGGATCAGCTGGAGCGGAACACCTACTTGTGGGCAGCAGCTTCCTCCACGCTCAGAGCTCATTTAGCTCAGTGCCCTCAGCTAGCACAACATCCTCTATTGCTATGGAACCGTGACTGTGTTTTTATTCACTATTTTACTCCAGTTTCCTCCAGGAATGATTGTGACAACTTTGACATTAAACACAAGGTGGAAATCAGATGTTGAGGAATAAATCAGAACAGAGAGCCCTTGAGAGGCTGCTGAGCCAAGATAGCACCAGACTCACCACACTTGTCTTGGTCACTATGATCTTAACATGCTTGCTCCATAATGTCAACAACGATTTGCAGAATATTTAGTATAAATCTATCAAGGGCAAGAGAAAGTGAAAAGGATGGAAACACAGCCTTGGCAGACATATAGAGAAGACAGAAATTCGATGCTACCCACCAGATTCTTCCTCTTTTGAACAATTATGGTGTGTACACAATTGGTCTTATCTGTAATACATGCAGATCACTATCTTCTTTTTAAATTCTTTTTTTTATTGAGGTGTAATCGATTTAAAATATTAGTTTAAGGTATACGGCATAGTGATAACAAGTTTCTGTAGATTATATTCCACTTAAAGTTATTGTGAACATTGACAGTATTCCCTGTGCTGTGTGAGCTTCCCAGGTTGAGCACTGGTAAAGAATCCACCTGCCAATGCAGGAGATGTGGGTTGCATCCCTGGGTTGGGAAGATCCCCTGGAGGAGGAAATGGCAACCCACCTCAGTGTTCCTGCCTGGAAAATCCCATGGACAGAGGAGCCTGATGGGTTACAGTCCATGGGATCGAAAAGAGTCAGACATGACTGAGCAACTGAGCATGCACACACATCCCTGTGTTGTATGAGATACTTATACAGAGTACCGTCTTTATTCGTTTACATCAGTAGGTTTGGTCTTGTTAGCAAGATTAAATGATTCATCCTATGCATTTTTTTTTGCTTGCTTTCATGCTATTTGTTAATGAAGGCATTTCAGAAAAAGAGAGAATGAGATATAAACTTGTTCATTCATTCTGTCAGGTTAGCAGAAATTCATTGCATAGCTGCTATGTCTACCATGCTAGTGCTGGTAGTATAGCTATGAAAGGCCAAATGCTTATTTTTCAGGAACTTACAGTAACATCAGAAGACTTTTTAGCTAAAAATTTTAAAAGAAAGCAAATAATACGTACTTCCATATTAAAGAAAATAAGCCCTGTTTTGAAATCATACGTTTATCCTATACTTCATGTCCTGCAACAATTTTCTGCTGAAGTTATAGAATGCTTCATATTGTTATATTTTGTAAGAAAGTTGAATTAATCCTGAGGTTCCGACAAGGTGTTCAGCCTCACCTTGCATCATGTTGCCTTCCTCCATTGATTGTTCTTCTGATTTAGATTGATTGGATTTAGTTGTTTTCTCAGCAGAGGGTTGATTTCCTTCCCAGTCTTTCTTTACTTTAGATCCAAATTCTTTAGAAAACCTGCTGTTCCCTAGTCTCTCCTCCTGGCATCAGATGGCTCTGTGTGGGTGGCTCCCACCAGTCTGAAAGAGTATCTTGTTCTGAAGCCAGAATTCAGGCTCCAGTTGGCATAATCTTCAGAAGAGTAGATGTTTAAGGGGAGTAGTTGCCTTCCATGTCTGCTCTGTACTGTTGAACTTACCTAACATAGTATGTTTTTATATGATTGTGCAACACTCACTCAAAATCCTTATTTTGGAAGAGGTGAGAGAGGTGGTTGGCAGGTACCATAAAATTCTAGAAATTTGGTTGTTCAAAGCATGGAAGACTCAGTGACAGGGGAGATGCTGACATCCTAAACCAGGACCTCTTATGGCTCTTCTCAGAGGGTGTGGGGAGGAAATGAGGAGAAGCCATGGGGTAGGAGACTTCTTGGTGCCTATGAAGACCCCCGAATATTCACTTTTTGTTTCATTTGGATAAAGAGATGGTGGGGGAGACGAGGTAGGCCCCTTACTGTTGTTTTCAGACTTCCTGATCTTAACATAACAGAGAGAAACTGTTGGAAATAGTCTAAAATATGAAACAGAGCAACTAACAGAGCAACTGTTGGATATAGGCTAAAATATGAAACATGACCAAACTTGAAATCAGTACATAAATTGTGAAATGTAAGATGAGGTTCTGTTTTGCCACAATGCAAAAGTCACGAAGAGTTAATTAGGGTAGAGACGAGGCAATTTGGAGTGTGTGGTGGGGCAGCAAGAGAAGCCTACTGCGGCCATATTTACATCCCAAGATGGAGCACTTTCAAGAGATATAAAGGGATTCTGAACCAAGGAAAAGTGTATATTTTAAAAATGATATTGAAAAAAAAGACAATAAAAAACAATTTTTTGAATGCTTGACATCTCAATTTTTTTTCGTATATTGAGAATTTCTTTGATAATCTCCTTCACTTTAATGAGTATATTGCCTTGCTTTCTATGTTTTTTTCCACAATAAATCTAAATTTTAGTTGAATTAAACATTTGTCAGAGTAAGAAGGGAAAATGTCAAATTGCATGCGGTTATCGTATTTTTGATGCTTGACTGAAAACTGTAATAAGATCGCCTTATAATAATGTGTAGAAAAGCAATATAGAAAGCTAACTGAACAAATGAAACTAATGAATAACCAACAAATATATTAAAACAGGTTCAATGCAGGATACAGGATGCTCGGGGCTGGTGCACTGGGATGACCCAGAGGGATGGTATGGGGAGGGAGGTGGGAGGGGGGTTCAGGATTGAGAACACATGTACACCCGTGGTGGATTCATGTTGATGTATAGCTAAACCAATACAATATTGTAAAGTAATTAGCCTCTAATTAAAATAAATAAATTTAAATAAAAAAGAAAAAATAATGAAAAAAAATTTTTTGATTTTTGCTATTGCTTTAAAGGAATCATACAATCATTTCATGTATATATTTATAATTTAACTATTCCCTAGGATACATAATTCTGGAGATCATAAATCTATAATTTATTTTACTATATTTTATACCTTAGTTGGGCTTCTGTGGTGGCGCAGCGGTAAAGAATCTACCTGCAATACAGAAGCTGCAGGAGACTCTGGTGGGGAAGATCCCTGGAGGAGGGCATGGCACCCACTCCAGTATTCTCGCCTGGAGAGTCCCCATGAACAGAGGAACCTGGTGGGCAACAGTCTATGGGGTCCCAAAGAGTCAGACATGACTGAAGTGACTTAACACACACACACATACCTCAGTCACGTGTGAGCTTTTCTGTTAGGTGACTCTCTTTTCTAATAGCTATTTCTTGAGACCTCTGACTTGTGAAAGGGCTTTGAAAGCATTGACATACTACACAGAAACTAGGATTCAAATCATTCATATTTGGTGGTGGTTTAGCCTCTAAGTTGTATCCGACTCTTGCAACTGTAGCCCTGCGAGGCTCCTCTGTGCATGGGATTTTCCAGGCAAGAATACTGGAGTGGATTGCCATTTCCTTCTCCAGAGGATCTTCCTGACCCAGGGACTGAACCTGGGTCTCTGGCACTGCAGGCAGATTCTTTACCGACTGAACTACCAGGGCATTCCCCTCATTAATATTTAGGTCTCCAGAAATGGCTCATGAAAGTACTACAAGAGTAGTGATATATAATTGTCTTTGCCAAACAAATTGTTTGTGGTTACTTGTTTCTTAGTTACTGTAGTTATGAAATGTCCAAACCAAAACCAATAAATGGCTATATTCAATATTTCTTTCTTTTACTACTTTTATTATATTTCCAATCGTTCCTCAAAAGCTATGGCAGCAAGTTCAGGTCAGACTTTTTAGACTAGTAGTTCTTAACCCTGACTTTGAGTTATAGTCAGGGTATTTATTACAAACCCAGCCAGCTAACTCAGTTCTGAGATTCTGATTCAGTGAGACAAAAATGGATGGCTGCAAGCTTCCCAGGTGATTTGATGTCTGGTCCATGGACTAAGGTATGGGAAACTCTAATTTTGAGATCTTCACTATCAGGTAATGGAAACAAGCAAAATGTCGTGACTGACAGCTGGTGTTGTAATTGAGTGGTTCAGATTATGCTTTCTGGAAGCAGCTAATATTACTACATTGAAGAGAGAGGAAGAGCCTCTCTTGTCTGTTTTCCCTTCTTGTCTACTGAAGCAAAACAATTGTAAAATACATCTTTTTTTCCCCCTGTTTGCTCCTTTTTATTTTTTTTAGTCAGACTGATGGGGAGAATTTTTTGAAGTTATAAATGAATGTGTTTCCTTAACTGCTTGCTTCCTAGAACATATTTGAGCAGAGTACAAGTATATTGGAATTTTATATATTCTGCTTACTTTGGAGTTGACGGCGTGTTTGGTTTTATTTAAAATGTACACTGATTTTTTATGACCAGTGTATATGCCAAATATCTTTAATCTGAACAAATAATTTTCCTTATAAAAAATAAAACACCAACAATAACAAACTTTGTATATGTGACTGTAGACAATAAAATAATGCTTTCCTCTCTGATAGTGGCAGCAGGGCAAGAATTAACTTTGCCTTCATCAACATGTGGGGCTGTTACATGTATGAGTTTATCTCTAAGGCTTAATCTAGAGTTATCCAAGGTGTAGTACATATTCTCAATAAGGCTTATTTCTGAATCCATGGGGTCACAAAGAGTCAGACAGGACTGAGTGACTGTCTTTTTGAGATTCTCAAAGCATGTTTCATATTTCTCACATTCCTGCCAGTTCTCTGGATAGGAGTCTTGGTCCCGTGGTGAGACGGTGTACTGGGGAGAAGCCCCCAGTAGCTCTGGTTTGTTCTTTACTAGGGTCCAGGCCAGCCAGGTTGATGGGGCAAAGGAGCACATGTGTAGAGCTGCCACTTTGGCCGGTCTTGCTTCAGACGAGGGTGTTTGATACCATGTCTGACTTCAGTGCTGCTGTGCAGCATTGAGCATACTCTTGGGGATTACGACTTTTGGGGTCTATTACAGAATGATTTATTGTCTCTCAGTCTTTGAATCTTAGGATACTTAAGCTCGGTTCCTGGACTTTCTCTACTGTGGTCTCAACTGAATTAAAATCTTGCAACACGTGGGTTCAGAACCTAGATTTGGGCCAAATCTGGTGCTGTGATACAGATAAGTTGGATGGAATGATTGTGGTTCTGGTGTTGGCTTCATAGTCTTAGCTACTTTGTGGGAAATTGTCTCAATCCCAGGACAAGTCAAGGAAGACATCCAGCCAGGGAACCCTAGAAAATACAGCCCTTGGATGCTATGATACTTTACTCTTCTGGACTACCAGCTTTCTTTGGAAATGCAGTGAAAGTTCAGAAACTGCTCAACCAACTTGCCTCTGAATTGGCCTTCTCTGGAATCTGAATGATCTAGTAGTGCAGGCTGGTTGGATCTTTCTCCTTGGAGCAATAGCCACATAAACAAAGTTTTGTATAATCTCCAGGGTGGGAAGAGGCCTGATTAGGGCTCCTGCTCTATGTGTGTGTTAGCCGCTTTGGTCATGTCTGACTCTTTGCAACCCCGTGGACAGTAAGTAGCCCACGAGGCTCCTCTGTCCATAGGATTCACTAGGCAAGAATACTGGAGTGTGTTGCCATTTCCTTCTCCAGGGGATCTTCCTGACTCAGGGATCAAACCCAGGTCTCCCACAATGTAGGCAGATTCTTTACCATCTGAGCCACCAAGTAGGCTAAAGTAAAACAAGTTCCTTTCAAGAGTTTGGCCCAATGCTTCTGATTGTAATGCTTTCTTTTTGCTGAGGTATAAATTTGTTAATAAAGCTCGCCCTCCTCTACACCTTGGAAGTATCCTGGGGCCTCTGTAATTGAGTGGGAACCTCAGTTAGGGTAAGGGACTTTGGAATGGTGCTGGCCTTCATTCCTTCCTTGGGTGTGTCTGCAGGGCCCTGGTCAACAAGTATTATAATCAAGCATACTGTACCTTCTGTCCCTCCTGGCATGGCTTGTGAAAGCACTGTATTAAGTCATAGTGCAGAAATTAGCCATCCAGGCCTGGGAGACTTATCTCCTTGCTGGATAGTAGGTAAGGAGGGTATTTTATCAGACTCTCTGCCACCTTTCATATTTATTGATAAACAAAGACTTCTTTGGTAATACTTGAGCTCTGCTCAGACTGGATTGTGTATGTTTTGCAAGAAAATAGCTATGGTGTATGCCTGTCTAAAGCAGCAAAGTAGACTTGGCTGGATCTTTTTGTCTCATTGCACACATAGCAGATTTTATTCTGAATGGCCACCTATAGCAGTTGAACTATGAACAGTTCTTGGATGATGAGCCTCGGGTGCCAAAAGTTAAAGGTGTTGCTGTGATCTGGACTTGTGTGGTCTATCTTAGACTCTAGAATCTGCAGTCTAGATCCCTAAAGGATAAGAACTGTATCTGTTTATGCCTCAGCAGCATAACAGGTGTATAATATAGAAATCCTTGCTACTCTTTGTGTTGAAAATTCTTGGTTTTATCCAACTGCACAGAGCTAGACCAGCCCACCTTCCCTTCCTCAAATTTTATTCTACCCTTTGATTTATTTTTGGATCTAGCACATTGTAAAATTTTAGTGTTGATTCATAATTTTATTCCTATCTCATGTCTAATCATAGATCATGAAACAGTGAATAAGTAAGATGGTAAATGGGGGAAGCACTGTTGACAGAGGATATCATTCACCAACTTCCTCATGTGCACGGAGACCTCTAGAATATGTTTATTTTATGTTAGTCAAAGCTTTTGTTCTGATAACAAGCAGTTTAATGGAACTTTGAAATTATTGCCACAGGATAATTAAAAGCCACTCAGAATGAACCCCAATATTCACTAATTCATAAAATACATTTTAAGGTCCTGGTAACTCAGACAGTAACAAATCCACCTGCAGTGCAGGAGATGGCTTTAATCAGTGGGTCAGGAAGATCCCCTGGAGAAGGGAATGGCTACCCACGTCAGTATTCTTACCTGGAGAGTTCCATGGACAGAGGAGCCTGGGGCACTACCGTCCATGGGGTTGCAAAGAGTTGGACACAACTGAGCGACTAACATGTGCTCAGCATTTTACTAGCCATTAGAATATGGTGAATCAGACAGATGCAGTCCTGTATTCATGGAAATAAATCTTGATGGAGGTATGATTAAACAACTATTAAAGAGAATGGATGAAGGATGTTACAGGCAGGGGGAACAGTATACCTGAAAGCTGAGAGAGAGGGAGAGAGAGAGAGTGAGAGAAGTATAGCATATTGGAGGAACCAAAAGCATTTCATGTGGAGTAGTGGTAGAGAAGTGGTGAGAGAGAAGGCTAAACAGAGAATTCTCGGCTCTCTAATGAAGGATTAGAAGCCTTTTAAAGAAGTTTGGACTTTATCTTAAGGCAGAAGGAATTACTGTAGGATTTTGAGCTAGATAGAGATGTGATTGTTTTCACATTTTCATAAAGGTGTCTATGCTCTGACTATGGCCTGGAGCACCACTGTCCTTGACTATTGCCCCATTTACTTGGGTTCGATCCCGGTTGGGAAGATCCCCTGGAGGAGGATCCACTCCAGTATTCTTGCCTGGAGAATTCCATGGACAGAGGAGCTTGGTGGGGCTACAGTCCATGCAGTTGCAAAGAGTTGCACATGACTGAGCAAGTAACACACACATAATTAGATTACAGGGTAGATTATAGGAATAAAAGAACAGCAGGAGGTGAGTGGTGGGTGAGCAAGCAGCCACTCCCCTTTGCTTACATTGCTGCATGAGCCCTACCTCCTGGCAGATCATCTGAGGCATTATATTCTCATAGGAGTGCGAACCCTACTGTGAACTACACGTTGGAGGGGTCTAGGTTGCCTGTTCCTTATAAGAATTATCTGGAAACCATCCCAACTCCCCTCTGTCTGTGGAAAAATTGTCTTCAATGAAACTGATCCCTGGTGCCAAAAAGGCTGGGGACTGATGATATATAGAATACATTGACTAGATTTTGTTGTGTTTAATAGCGTTAGTAGCACTGAGTTTGTAATCAGTGCTCAGTGCTGTATACTTATTGCTATAAATGATGATATTAATCGAGTCCAGCCAAATCAGAATCACTGATTCACATCTTAGTTTTTCCCCCCATTCTTCTGTCTTAAAAAGTTGAAACTGTGAAAGTTGTAACCAACTTCAAAAGCGTACTCAGCTGGGGATTCAGTCATTCATTAACCCCCTTCATTCATAGACAATCTCTGCGTCCACACTGCTTCCAGGCACAGGGGATGTGGGGATAGACATGGCCCTACCCTTGGGCAGCTCGTAGCTTGCGGGAGAGCTTGTTACAGGCTGTAGTGTTAATAGCCATCACTTCCGCTGCTATGAAGCTGTGGTACCAAATAAACTGAATTGTTGTTTCTGATATTTTCTGATCTTCCTTTCAGGTATTATTAACACTTGAAGTAAAAATTACATTTTTTTTTTCCTTAAGATACATGCAGGTTTTTGAAGACGTGCTGCATACTCCTGTGCTTTCATTGTGCCTTGGATAAAAGCGTATTTCAGAGGAATAAATTCTTTTAGGCATTAAAATTCTGAGACTGGTATATAATCACATAGGATTTGCTATAGAGGTTTAAATTTATAGAAATCTTCTTGACTAAATCTATTTGACTGAGCCGGGCTCAGCCATGGCAGACTTTTCCTTTCAGCTCAGCTTTCCTTGAGACTCCTCGACCCCATCCAGACTATCATTCTTTCTCCTCCACCATTCCCGCCCATACCTCCAGAGTTATTATACTGTTTCTTTTGATATCAAGTGAGGAAAATGTTTGCATCTTGATGATTATAGAGGAATTATGGAGTCTGGTGAGAGGCATGACTGTTGTGTTGAAAATGTCTGTGCTTCATAATAAAAGCAGTGTAGGCAGAAGCCGAAACTGCTTACCGCTCCTGACACCTGAGTTTGTGCCACGTGGAGAAGATGATATGTTAGCATTAGAAAGGCGTGTTTACCTCAGAGACGCTTTTCAGGGCTGAAATCTACTGCAGTGTAAAGAACAAAGGAGCGTTTGAGCATCATGCCAGAGAGCCCAGTGGTGTTAAGTGACTGGCGTCATAGATTCAAGTGGGAAGAAAAAAAGTTAATTATTCATGACTTATTCGGCATGTATCCTACAAGAATGGGTAAATGTGAAATTATTTTGCCGGCATTAGCTGGAGTAAATTAAGGACTATGTAATAACTTTGGTGTGGTTTAAAGTAGTTGCTGATAAATAGGTACCTGGGACCATCTCCATGGGGATAGTTTGTTTCATTAAATGAATTCACTAACCAGGTTTTAAAGCGCTCTCCTGTTTCAACATGTCCCAGACTGAACCTGTGTAATTCTTTCACTCTCCCTTCCTGTGTGTGCTGCAGGTCTGCAGGGCTGGTGGCTGGTCAGCGCTGGCTTGTGTTTCTTGGTGGTTTCTCACCAGGTCTCCTACCAGTAAGTGACCTCATGCAGACCCGGGTCCCCGTGGAGAGGGTGTGTAGAGTCAGGAGGGGCAGCTAGTTGCTATTGATTTTTACTTCCGGTTCGACTGGGAGAACAACCCTATTCCTGTTTCATTTGAGAATTAGTTCAGTGTTTATACAAGAAGTGAGGTCTTTGTCTGGTGGTCCATCATGCTATGCTAAGTGCTAAGTCACTTCAGTCGTGTCCGACTCTGTGCGACCCCATAGATGGCAGCCCACCAGGCTCCCCCGTCCCTGGGATTCTCCAGGTAAGAACACTGGAGTGGGTTGCCATTGCCTTCTCCAATGCATGAAAGTGAAAAGTGAAAGTGAAGTCGCTCAATCGTGTCCGACTCTTCGCGATCCCACGGACTGCAGCCTACCAGGCTCCTCTGTCCATGGGGTTTTCCAGGCAAGAGTACTGGAGTGGGGTGCCATTCATGGGCCCCTTAAAATAAGATAAAACAAAAGTCAGAAAGTATCTCTGGCAACATAAGCAGTAAGACCAGGCCCTGTCTGAATTTGGGTGTTAAGAGGTCTCAGTCTAGCCAAGTCGAATTCTTAGGAAGCCCACAGCTTATGTTCCTGATGTGAATGCACACATGACAGTCTTAGTGTAAGTACTGCAGAGTTGTAACACTTTTGGGGGGCTAAAGTAAGGAAACAGCTAGAAGAAAAGGAATGTCTGGAGATGCAGGAGCCAGGAGCAGTGATAGATTTCTTTCAGGTAATTCAGGAGACAGAAGATGATAGAGAGCAGAAGCAGGGAGATTTTTGCCTGGGGCAGAAGGAGGAATGCTTCTTCCTTTGGGAAGCTAAAAAGAAGAAGGGATGGCAGTAGATTCAAATGCATATGTGGGAGGTGGGTGCGAGGAGAAGGGTGTGGTTTGCAAGTGAGGATGCAGGGTTTGTCAAGAGTGGTTGAAGTGGGGCACAGCCACTGAGTGGAATGGGAGGGAGTCTGGCTTTGTTGGCTCAGCCAGGGCAGATGCTGGGAGTTTGCATGGAAGGAATGGTCCTGCCAGATAGTCCAGTGTTTACAAGTTTGGATTTGGAGCCGTTTGCTGGCCTTGTATCTCATTCTGTCCTCTCTAGCTCCTTGAATTCTGACTTCTCAACCCTAAGTTGCGTTTACAAGTCAACCTGTATGTGCTTATTCACTCAGTTGTGTCCGATCCTTTGTGATGCCATGGACTGTAGCCCGCCAGGCTCCTCTGTCCATGGAATTCTCCAGGCAAGAATACTGGAATGGATTGCCATGCCCTCCTCCAGAGGATCTTCCCAACCCAGGGATCGAACTCAGGTCTCCCATATTGGAGGCGGATTCTTTACCATCTGAGCCACCAGGGAAGCCCAAGAATACTGGAGTGGGTAGCCCATCCCTTCTCCAGGGAAACTTCCTGGGAATCGAACCAGGGTCTCCTGCATTGCAGGTGGATTTTTTTTTTTTTTTTACCAGCTGAGCTACCAGGGAAGCCCACAGGTCAACCTAAACCCCTCCAATTAGACATATAATCAGCTTCTCTGTATCTGTATCTTTATCTCTGCTTTCTGACTATATATAGGCTCAGCAGTTTGGCAAATGGATTTCTAGGTAAGAAATACATTACAGGATCCAGCCCTCAAAACTTTCTTCTTTTCCAATTTTAAGGCAGCCCTCACTGTTCCAGCTTGTGAGCTGGACTCAGACAAATGGAGCAGACGAAAGACAAATTAGTGACCTGGTCAAGGGTCCAGTTGTGATGGAAAGTGGAGTCATTGTAGGGGAATGTGAGGTTTGTCTAATTGTGTGGAGCAACCCTGAGAGATCAGGTTTTGGGTTGGATCCATTGTGGCTTGTGGGGAGTTATGAGAGAAGATACATGAGGATTTATGAGAGAAGATACATGGATGAGGAAGATGAGGGGTCCACAGTGGGGCTGTTGATAGAATGACAGCAGGGGATGTGTCAGCTGACCAAGACCTTAGTAATGCCCAAGATGGGAGAAGGAAGTGGTACTATGATCTCACACCCATCTGATATTTATGTGGATAACTCTTGTGTGTGCTAAGTTACTTCAGTCATGTCCCACTCTTTGCAACCCCATGGACTGTATAGCCCACCAGGCTCCTCTATCCATGGGATTCTCCAGGCATTAATACTGGAGTAGGTTGCCCTCTTATTCCCATCTTAACTGTCTCACCTTTTTAAAACCATAGGTATATATTGAGAATTCATAGTCAGGTTAGAGTTAACCCAAAACAGCCTTTCAAGGCCCATAAGTCCATTATGTTTCAAACAGAGAAAGAGCAGATTGACTCACTTTATCAAGGACAGCAGAAAAGCAATGTATCTTTAGACCTTTAGCCCTATATTGGCCTCTTTTCTTTCTTTCTTTAAACCTCATTCATCTTGGATATGTGTTTTCAGTACTTTACCTGGAAGATTCCTGAACCGTGTCTTGGGAGGGCTGGAATTCTCTGATGTCCTGATGCCAGTGTTTTTCTTTCTTTCCTTTAATGATGTTTACTGTGACTCCTTCCCTCAGAATGATTATTTCAGAGTCAGGACTCCATTACAGGTATTCATGCAGTGTGGGCCGGGTTCCTATAGATCATAACCAAGGAGACTCTTTTTCCCATTAGGGGAGGCAGGTCTTGTGATACATATTCTGAGATGCTGGACATGTTACGAGTAGTAGCGCTTTCTTTGGGCCTCTGAATTCTTAATTTTTCCTTCCCGAGCTGTTCATGGTGGCGACTTTGGCCCTCGAGGTTTTTTCCTTCATCTGCTACCCATTTTCTCAAGTCTATTTTCCTGTCGCTTGTCCCTCCTTTTCACGTCAGTGCGTTAGCACTGTGGCTTCCAAGAGCTGTGCCTGTAACCACATTATTTTCACTTGTAGGATTAGATTTGGTCTCTGGGAAGTCATTGATCCATTACTTAGCAATGAGAGAAGAAAAGTGGAAAGCCTGAGACGCTCACAAGAAAATTGCTGTTCTCTCTTCTTTTTCCTGCCAGGATCACTCCTTTCATGATCGATAACCCCAGAGGGGTTTCTGGGAGACGTGTTCAATGCTGTGGTTTTACTTACTGGTTTAAAACCCCATGTGACCTAGATCAGTATGTGAGTTATCAATTACTGTATCAAATTAATAAATGACATTTTCTGTATCCTACATATGGTAGTAAGTGCTTTTATATGCACTATTTCATTTATGTGGTAGAGGAATCTAAAGTTTAAAAGTTAAACCACTTACTGACAGCCTTTAGCTTAGTGGTATGCACACAGTGCTTAGTCACTCAGTCGTGTCTGACTCTTTGTGATCCTTTGGACTGTAGCCCACAAAGCTCCTCTGACCATGGGATTTTCCAGGCAAGAATTCTGGAATGGGTTGCTATTTCCTTCTCCAGGGGATTTTCCCAACCCAGGGATCAAACCTGCATCTCCTGTCTCCTGCATTGCAGGCAGGTTCTTTACCCACTGAGCCTTTGTAGCTTCATGGTATGAATGGGACTTGAGCCCTCATGTCTGAGTTCAGAGTTTAAGGAGCATGATCTTTTTTATCCAAATTTTGACATCCTCAAAGGACAGTTGCATGCTGGCAGGGTTTATTTGTATGAAATTGTTACACCATGAGCAGTGTGATTAGGCTGACTATATATTTTAGCCCTCCAGTAACAAAGCATATTGTAAAAGCCAAAAGCCCCCGCCCACACTCACAAATAGAAACAAATTTTGATCTATGTTGCTGATGCCTTTCTCAAGTGCCATTTATTTCTAAAACTCTTACTATTTTATACTCAGTCTTTCTCTTTCATTCTCTTTCTTCCTGATTTTTCTCTTTTCATTTTCCCTGCTTTTGTGTTCTCTCTTCTTTCAATAACTCTCCCAATATATCTTCTTAGTATTGCAGGTGCATGCATGAATTATTTACTGTTACTGCCCTGTGTTTCTGCAGTGGATTTGTGGCGAACTTTCTCACGGGGGGCACCATCTGCAATTATTAATGACAGTTACAAACTGATCTGAGCAAGAAACTTAGAAACACTTGGGCAGTTTCTCGTAAGATTCAGAATGCCGATGTAAGCGTAAGAGGAATGGAGGAAAGGCATTCCAGGAGACAGTCAGGCTTCCAGATGGGTAGACCATGTCAAGGACAGTCACTTCATAGACACCCCATAGACAGTCATTGCATTCCAGGAGACAGTCAGGCTTCCAGATGGGTAGACCATGTCAAGGACAGTCACCATAGACACCCCATAGACAGTCATTTCATCCTGAGCGCTGACTAATTCTAAAAGTTTTTAAAATTTGGGGTATGTTAAGGATAGGAGTTTCTATTTTGTTTTTCGGTAATATCCATTCCAACTAGATCATATCTCACGGGCGGTGCTGCTCCATATGGTTGGGCATGCTGTGCACTGAGTAACTCTAGGGGACGCTATTTCCATTTCTACTCAACTGTATATGGAAGCCAGTCTGAGGATACATAGTCAGTTCTCATTATTTGCAATAGTTATATTCTATAAAGTTGCCATGAACAGTAGATTAGCAAACAATGAACCTTTGCTTCAAGGAGAAATACAGAGTAGGGCTTCTGTGAGCCTCCGATCACTTTTTCATCAGCTGATCAACACAGAAACTTGTTTTATGTGTGTTTTTATTGTTTAACATACGCCGTTGATCCATTAACACTAAACTTATGACCAACAGCAGTGTAACTCATGCCTTAATAAAGAGTATCTAACACATGTATTTCCTTCCTGAGAACCATCACAACATTCTTGAGCTTAGGAACACCAGTACCTCAGCACTCCACTCGGAGGGCATTTTAAACTGCAGAATCACTGATGAAAAGTACAGAAATGTGAAGAATGTGGCACTAGATAGACTGCAGAAAAGGACCCTGGTTTATAGTTTGGGATCAGAAACAAGAAGGCAGAGAGTCCCCTTATTTGACTTCAGCTGAGAATGTAATGGCAGGTGACCCAAATTTCTTGTTGCTCTCTTCATATGCTTGAACGACCATGAGAGCACAGTAAGTATTGATTTGGGTGTTACAAATAAATTGTAGCCAGTAGGTGAATTTGCAAATATGGAATTGGTGAGTAATGAGGATCAAAAACTTATGTTCTTTTAGCTAAGAACCAGAGGAACCCAGGGTGGTAGGTGTTGCACTGCGACTCTTCCTATGGACAGTAGGATTCTAGCATTTAGAGTTGGGAAGAACTCTAGATGGCACCCAGCTTAATCTTGCCAGCTCTTGGATGAGGAAGAGGCTCAGAGACACTATGTGACCTGTGGAAGGCCATGCAGCTAATGCCTGTGGAGTAAACACTTAGGCTGGAGTAGTAGTTTATGGGGACAGAAGACCTCCTGCACCAGGGGTGCCCTGCCCCTCTCTGTGCCATGGTAAGAGTTCTTGCAGGGCTTCCTGGAGCTGATACTCGGAAGGGAAGGGCCAGGGAGGTGGTGTCATGAATTAGCTCTTTCATGTATGGGCTTCAGTCACTCTATTCAGGCTCCTCTTACAGAATACCTCAGGTATAACAGAATAAATACCTATTATAAACAACAGAAATTTAGTTCTAGAGGTTGGAAGTCCCAGATCAAGGCACCAAGAGATTCGGTGTCTGGTGAGACTCCTAGTTCCTAGTTCAAAGACAAGCATCTTATGTCCTCACATGGAGGAAGGGGACAGGGCTGTCCATCGAGCCTCTTTCATGAGGACATTAATTCTGGTTTTTTTTTTTTTTTCTTTTAAATTTCGCTGTGCCAGGTCTTAGTTGCAACATATGGGATCTAGTTCCATGACCAGGGATTGAACCTGGGCCTCCCTACCTTGGGAGCATGGAGTCTTAGCCACTGGACCACCAGGAAAGTCCCACTAATTCTGTCTTCATGACTTAATCACCTCCCAAGACCCCATTTCTAAATACTGTCACACTGGGGATTATGCTAAGTGCTAAGGTGTTAGGGGTGAATGGGACCTCATGAGGAATTAAGAGCCCACCCAGGGGTGGGCACCAGCATACACAGGTTGGAGGCCATTGGCACTGAGCCATCTGGAAGAAAAATTCCCAGCCAAAAAAACCCCCAAAAAAACAACTCCCCAAAGAAGCTAGACTTAATGTCACATCTCAAACTCCTGCCCTAAGAAGCCTCTCATGTCACCTACCCAGCAAAGGTTTTTTCTGAATCAAAATAGGGCTGGACTATACTTAAAGGGCTTTTATAGTCCTTTGGCTCATTTTCTATTCTCAGATACAGAAAAGATGTGAAGTGTGTGATAGAGTCTAATGCCTCCCCTTTACGTGGCCACAGTAAAATGCTTAAAGGCTCTCTGTAGGCTCTATTGGTTCCAGGGAATTAGAACCAATAATTCTTACTTGTTAAATGCTAAGTGAAGACTTTGCTCAGTCATGTCAGAATCTTTGCGACCCTATGGACTGTAGCCTTTGTCCATGGGGTTCTTTAGGCAAGAATACTGGAGTGGGTTGCCATTCTCTTCTCCAGGGGATATTCCCAACCCAGGGATCGAGCCTGGGTCTTCTGCATTGCAGGCAGATTCTTTACCCTCTGTGCCACCAGGAAGCCCACATGCTAAGTAAAATAACTTATTTAATTATGTATCTGTATGCATATAAATATATATGTGTATATGTTTTCTCCTCTCAAGCTTAAATGCATAGAAGACAGAATGTTTGATTTTGATAACCATATCCTCTCTTGGAGATAATTGACAAGGGAAACCTGATGCATTGTGGGGGGAAACTATATTGAGCTCCATGGAGGGTGCCCTGTCGGTGTGTGTTGTTTTGGCATTGGTGGATGTCTGCATTCCATCTCTGAAGGAGAGCTGAGCTTCACACCTGGATTGGGGGCATGTGCAGCGGTGTGAGTGGTAGTTAATAACATTTGCTTTGGAGTTAAGCTGAACTGGGTTCTAATCCTGTCTCCATGTCACCTTGGGCACATTACTAAAGCTCTCTTTGCGTCTGGATTCTTATCTGTGAAATATGGTAAATAACACAATACATAGAGATAATTATATAAAATGCTTGGGGTTATGTTATATAGATAAGGCTGGATAAATGGTATTTTTGTAGTAGTAATTGGCCAGTAGATTCTAGTTGTTATCAGCGTCTGTGTGCATGCAGTGTACACTAGTTTAATCTAAGGCAAGAGTTTGCAGCCTTGGACTCTGCCACTGGGCACTTGTCTTCCTTCTGCATGTGGTCTTAGGCTGATAGGCAGTTCTGCCTTCCATTCCTGGCCTGCAAAGAGCTTCACTTCCACTTGTATTGGTGCCACTTAGCCCTCAGCTGCTGTCATTTCAAGTAAAGATATTGTTCATTGCATTTAATAAGCACCATCATGGTCTATATTTTAATTTTATACAACTATGGAGCTTAGCTAAGAAAAGTAAGGATGGCTATAGAGAGCAGGAGCTGAGCTGTATTGTTTCGGGAGGGCTCCATGCCAGTTTCTAGTGAGGATGTGGTCAAGAGGTTGGGGAAAAGTAAGCTAGGGATCAGCAGTATTACAGGTAAGCCCGGACACTCATCCGGGATGTGCGTAGAGGAATATGTCTGCAAGGGTATGCAATTTTTTTTAACTCTTGCTCTTACTGCTTGTTTTTATAATGAGATTGGGTTTTCAGCCTTGATAAAAATCCCAACTATTACATAGTAATTCTGTTACCACTGTGTATCCCTGGACAGGTGATCTCTCTGGACCTCAGTTTCTCTTGCTAGAAAATGGGGGGATAGCTTTAGTACCTATCTCCTAAGGTTGTTATGAGAATTGAATGAGATAAATGTGTGCATGAGGAAATGAATGTGCATGAGATAAGGTGGGACCATGAACTTAGCGCAATGGCTCCCTTATATCAGACAAGCATTTGATAAATGACATTTGATAAATGTCAGCTGAAATTATTTAAGTTACTATTGAACTGTAGTTAATAAATAAAGAGTAAGTTTGATATTCCTTCACCTTAAATAAGTAAATACCAAACACTGAGGATCTCTGTAGTTTCCGGTCCCTGGGATTTATAAGCAGCGACTGTGTGTGTGTAAGTGCTTGCACATGCTTGTGCAGATCTGTACATCTGTGTATTTAAATTGGGCTTCCTCAGTGGTTCAGTAGTAAAGAATCCACCTGTAATGCAGGAGATGCGGGAGACGAAGTTTCAAGCCCTGTGTTGGGAAGATCCCTTGGAGGAGGAAGTAGCAATCCACTCCAGTATTCTTGCCTGGACAATCCCATGAACAGAGGAGCCCTCTGTTTATTTAAACGAGAGTGATCTAGCTCCCTAGTTCACAGACTCTCCTAGTTTGGGAAAGTGGTGCGGTATTCTTCAGAAATAAGTCATCCCTCCTCACTGACTGGTAAGATAGTGGGCTGCCTTCTGCAGACAGTCACTGGACAGGGGTTAGCATGGTGCCAGCCTCAGACAGATGGGGAGGCAGGCAGGTATTGGACTTATGGGCTGAAGAGCAGGAATGTCAGCAAGAATATGGTGGAATAAAGAAAGAATGTGGGGCATAACCACCAGTGAACACCTAGCAGATGACTGATTAAGCAGGGAATATTTGATGGGATGTATGATAAAATCATTTTCTGAAAAAGTTCTCCTATTTTATATTTGATCTCTGCCCCCTATCCCCAAGTTATGACTTTTAAGATATATTCAGGTATGAAAGAGCAGTTTACAGGCGATCTAGGACAGTGTTAATTGGTTTTAATCCTGGTACTCATTTTTACCTTCTAATTCCTGCTGCTGCTAAGTCACTTCAGTCGTGTCTGACTTTGTGCGACCCCATAGATGGCAGCCCACCAGGCTCCCCTGTCCCTGGGATTCTCCAGGTAAGAGCACTGGAGTGGGTTGCCATTGCCTTCTCCAATGCATGAAAGTGAAAAGTGAAAATGAAGTCACTCAGTCATGTCTGACTCTTCGCAACCCCACGGATTGCAGCCCACCAGGCTCCTCCTCCCCTGGGATTTTCCAGGCAAGGGTACCGGACTGGGGTGCCATTGCCTTCTCCTCTAATTCCTAGTTCCCCCAATTTATCCTTTTCTCTCTAGTAAGTCTTATGTGGATTCTGAAATATCATCAATGTGGCCAGCATTCTACACTGGTGATGGTTTGTTAGTAGGGAAGAGTCTGGGTTGTAGAATATTAATAATGTGTCAAACAATGAGTGCTGAGTTAGCATAAATAATTTCTTCTAGATTTAAAGAAAGGTTATAGTTGATAACCCTGTATTATAAAATGAAATATACTAAGAACTGAAATGTTCTCACCAAAAAAAAAAAAAAAAAAAGATAAACATGTGAGGTTATGGATGTGTTAATTAACTAGATGGAAGAAATCCTTTCACAATATATATTGTGTGCGTGCGCTCAGTTGTATCTGACTCTTTGCAGCCCCGTGGACAGTAGCCCACCCCTTTCCTCTGTCCGTGGGGTTTTCTAGGCAAGAATACTGGAGTGGGTTGCTATTTCCTACTCCAGGGGATCTTCCCAACCCAGGGATTGAACCCATGTCTCTTGTGTCTCCTGCACTGACAGGCGATTCTTTACTATTAGAATGTGAATATATATAAAATCACCATGATCTTCACTTCCAATATCTTATAGTTTTGTCAAGTATTCCTCAATGAAGCTGAAATTTAAAAAAAATTTCTAGGAACAATATTATTAATACTTATGTGATCAAATGTTAAAAAGGAGGTTGAATTATGCTAAATAATGTATTATCTTGCCTCTTGCTTAATTTATAGGTTGCACAAGTTACTACTTAAAGCATTTATTCTGTTGGCTGAAATTTCTTATCTAGAGATATTTATTAAACTGTATTGGATTTGACTTTTAGCCCTCTTTATTTAACTGGTAACTCTTTTTTGATTAAAAAAATAACTTTCACTTTCTTTCTAATTCTATTTTTACTGTTTATTATGGAAAATTCCAACCAATTACAGATGATTAATGTAATGAATATCTATGTATTATCATCACCCAGAAACTCATGGCCAGGGTATTTAATCACTTTAGTCACATGCTTCTTCCCATCTTGTATTATTTTAAAGTAGTTCCATTTGCTTTATCATTTCATCAATAAATATTTAAGATGTGTGTGTAAATGATAGTGACTCTTTTAAAAATAGAGTCAAATAACATTTTCATATCTAACATAATTAGTTGTTCCTTTATAACTCAGATATTCAGTCATGTTTGCATTTCTGTCTCTATTTTGTTCTTGGTTTGTTTATAAGGATTCATGTTAGGTCCAGATATTGTAATTGGTTATGATTGGGTTTGATTATGTTCCATTTTACTTATCTCTTTAATAAACTTTTTTTGAAGCTGTGTTTTTTTCATTTGAGATACTGTCAATGTAGTTATTGACAATGTAATTATGTATATTGAAATACTGTCAAACTAGATTAGTTTCCTAGCTCTTTTAAGAACTGGTATAGTTCAGTTCAGTTCAGTCGCTCAGTCATGTCTGACTCTTTGCGACCCCATGAATTGCAGCACGCCAGGCCTCCCTGTCCATCACCAAGTCCCGGAGTTCACCCAGACTCACGTCCATCGAGTCGATGATGCCATCCAGCCATCTCATCCTCTGTCCTCCCCTTGAGCCGATTACTTCACCTCTCTGAGTCTAAGTTTCCTAGTTTGTAAAATGATAGTGTTGAGGTAGAAGACCTTTAAATTCATCTACGGGTCTCAAATTTTGTAATGATGTAAACTACTTGCAAGAAAAAAAAAGATATTTGTGTTTTCTATGTTCTTTTGAGAGTGGAAATGGCTTTTAGAAAGGTCACAAGTTAGAGCCACAGATAAAACATTGGATGTTGACTGAAAGATTCTTTTTGATTTTTTAAAAGAGGAAATTCTGTTTTCATGGAAGCTGATATTTGACATCACGAGAGCACTCAAACCATCCTTTTCACCTGTATTTAACTTATTATGCCAGCACTGATTTGAAGTTGGTTCAGTTCAGTTCAGTTCAGTTGCTCAGTTGTGTCCGACTCCTTGTGACCCCATGAATTGCAGCACTCCAGGCCTCCCTGTCCATCACCAACTCCCGGAGTTCACTCAAACTCATGTCCATCGAGTTGGTGATGCCATCCAGCCATCTCATCCTCTGTCGTCCCCTTTTCCTCCTGCCCCCAATTCCTCCCAGCATCAGAGTTGGTTATGAAAGATAAAAATATTTATTTGGGATTTAATTTTAAGAACCTGTTAGGTTAGTGAGTTCTCTTGGCAATGGTGGACAGTGTTATTTTAAACTATTCTCCTGCTAAAAACAACTGGAAAATATGTGCAAAATATGAAAAACATTTTGATTAAAGGTGTTAGGAGAGCTATTAGGATCGTAACTTACAGGAACAAGATACAGGTGAGGAAATGTCCAAAAGTGGCAGTTGAGAGTGGGAGCATGGCTGGTCAACACCCCAGACTTTCATTTGAGAGCTTGAACGATTGCACCCTAGAAGCAAGAATAAGCAGGAAATAGACCAGTCTCACAAAGCCTGAAGCTGAGCTATGAATCAGGTCAGTCTGGTTGGATTAGAATGGTTTAAAAATTATTGGTAGCATTAGCTAGCTGCCTGCCAAAAGTGAAATTATTCCTCTCTGGAGGAAGATAGCATCATCTAGAGTTTCTAACGAACTCTACTAGTTAAAAAAAAAATACATAAAAATTGTTCTTTGCTCAAGCAGCAATAGCCAGGTATATAAGACAGGCTGTAACTGAAAATTAAAAAGGAAAAAAAAGATAGAAAAAGGCCCACCAGGGTTTCAGGTAATGGGACTATCATAGTCTTTACAACAATGATTAATCTGTTCAAGGAATTAAAAGATAGGGCTGAGAATTGTACTGAAGAAGTGAAGTTGCTCAGTCATGTCCAACTCTTTGCGACCCCGTGGACTGTAGCCCACCAGGCTCCTCCGTCCATGGGATTCTCCAGGCAAGAATACTGGAGTGGGTTGCCATTTCCTTCTCCAGGGCATCTTCCTGACCCAGGGATTGAACCCAGGTCTCCCACATTGCAGACAGCTGCTTTAACCTCTGAGCCACCAGGGAAGCCCAGTAAATTGTAGTAGGCAACTGGAAACTAAGGAAAAGGACCAAATAAAGTTATATAATTAACTGAATAAAACAACTGATTAAGAACATTTAATGGCTTTAACACATATGACATGGTTGAAGAATGAAGTAGTGAACTGAAAGAGCAGAAGGAAATATTTAGTCTGAAACACAATGAGCAAGAAGAAAGGAAAATAGAGTAAGCAGTGTAAGAGATAAATGAGATCTGGTGAAAGGTACAGCATTTGTGTAATTGATGTCCCAGAAGGAGAGGAGAGATGGAACAGGAAAACAACATTTGAAGACTGAGAGAGATGAAGGATGGCCTTTGGACTTTATACAAGATAAAGGACAAAGAGAAATCTTAGTATAAGTACTGAGAACCAACACAAAGAGAAAATCATGAAATTAGCCAGAGAATAAAGATAACATTACCTTGAAAGGAGAAACAAGGTACTAAGAAGATTTTTCAGAGGAAACAATGAAAGCCAGAAAACAATGAAAAGATGTTTTCAAAATGTGAAGAAAAACAACTGCCAATGTAGTATTCTATACCTAGCAAAAAGAATCCTTCAAACTTAAAGGTGAAAAAAGATATCTTCAGACAAAACTGAGAGAATTTATTGTATATAGATCTACACTAACCAAAATACTAAAGAATATTCTTCAAGCAATAGAAAAATTATATCACAGGGAAGCTCAGGGATACAGGAAGGAATGAAGAACAAAAGGAAAAAATGGTAAATGGTAAATATGTGAGTTAATCTAAATGATTATTGACTATGCAAAAAGGAAATATATATATAATTAAAATGCACAGCCAAAATAGTACATAGTTTGGGAGAGGATTAAATAAAGAAAAAACATTCTAAAATCTTTGTGTGACCTAGGAAGTAGTAAACACACTAATTTAAGTTAGATTTTGCTAGGTCAGGGATGCGTGTTGTAATTTCTAGGTTATCAACTGAAAGCATAGTTAAGGAATGAATAACTAACAAGAAAGTTAAGGGGAAGGGAATAGAATAATAAAAATTCTTGATAAACCCAAAATAAGGCAGAAGAGAAAGAGGAACAAATGTAAAGCAAATAGCAAGAGGGAAAATTTAAACATAAATATGTATTTAATTCCATTGAAAATAAAATATCAAAACCTTCCACCAAATGATAAAGATTATCAGCCTGGAAAAGTAAGCAAACAGAACATGGGTATATGGTGCTTACAAGGAACACATCTTAAATATAAAAATTCCAAAACATTGAAAGTAAAGGTTTAGAAAATGAAAAATCATACAAACACTAAATGAAAGATAGCCAGTATAGCTATGCTATCTAAAAGCAAGAAGAATTTCTTGGAGCAGCATTTCATAATGATAAACAGGTTAATCCACCGAGAATCTATACCACTTTTAAATGTGTATGTACCTAATAATATGACTTCAAAATATATAAAGCAAAAATTGGAAGTATGGCAAGGAAACACAGACAAACCCACAATGACAATGGAAGATTTTAATATAACTTTGATGATAATTGATATATAAGTGGACAAAAAAAATCAGAGGGTATAGAATATTTGAACAAATTAATCAACCTGACTTAACTGATATACAATATGTAGAATAGGACACACAACTGCAAAATATGCATTTCTTTTAAATGCACACTGTACAGTTGCCAAAAATGAACATGTACCAGTTATAAAGCATGTTTTAATTTCCAAGGAATTAAAATCCAAAAAGTACACTTCTGGGTACTGAGGAAAAAAAGCTAGAAATTACTAACAAAAGCAACTTAGAAAATTCTCAAATATTTTAGAAAATATCAGTGTTTTTCTAAACAGTAAGTCAAAGAAGAAATCGCAAGATAATATTGAACAGAATGGTAAAAATTGTATAAAGTACAGCTGAAGCACTGAATAAAGAGAAATTAAAATCTTTTAAATATATGT
This sequence comes from Bos javanicus, assembly GCF_032452875.1. Classification (NCBI taxonomy): domain Eukaryota; kingdom Metazoa; phylum Chordata; class Mammalia; order Artiodactyla; family Bovidae; genus Bos; species Bos javanicus. The sequence goes on from NC_083873.1 coordinate 93,125,913, forward strand.
AAATAAAACTTTTAAAAAAAGGCTAAGAAAATCTCAAAAAGTTTTAGGAAAGAACAATAGGTGAAACCTAAAGAAAGTAGAAGGAAGAAAAGAATGAATATGGGAACAGTATTAATGAAATAGAAGCAAACATTCAAAATGAATGAATAATATCAAAATGTTTTGGAAAGATTAGAAAAATTGATAAACCTCGGATGAGATAGTATTCTTTGACTTTGGAGAATTACTATTTGGGCCAACAAATACATTCCAAAATTGACATTGCTGCTTGATCATTACCCTTTTTCCCCCTGTCTTATTTTTAAACATTAATGTATGTATATAACATTTAAAAACATTAGTACTTTGGTAGCCCTATGTTCTTTACTTAATTAGCTTTAAAAACAAACTTCTTACCTTTCTTTTCATTATAAAATGATATATGTTCACTGAATGAAATACACATAAAAGGAGATTTACTGGAAAAATTTCAAATTCCAGATAGCAGTTGTTTTTGATGTATATTCTTTGAAGCTCATTTCTTTGCTTATAGAATTACATATATTTATAAAAATGTGATGATGTGTATTCTGTAATCTTTTTTTTTCTACTTAATATTGTGTGATGACTATTTTTCTATGTAATTAAATATCTTTCTATTGAATTATTTTAATGACCACATGACCTAAATTACTCAAGTATATGAGTTGCCTGTGTTTGGACATTTAGATTGTTTGCAACATTTTTGCTGTTATAAACAGGTCTATAATAAACAGTCTTGTAACCAAATTTTTGTGCAAATCACTGATTATTTCCTTTGGATAAATACTTGAGAGTGAAATTGCTGAGAGGAAAAAATAATCATTTTTAAGGCTTCCTATATTTATTGTCCGATTATCTTCCAGAAAGAGTATGCTATGTTATAATGTCATCAACATCAACAGAGTATAAGCATATCCATTTCCAATACTGTCTCCAACATAAGGCATAACCTTTTGAAATAAACGTCACTTAATTATCTTAACCTATTCTAAAAGTGCCTCAGTACTAAGAATCCGCCTGCCAAGCAAGGGAATTGGGTTCTATCCTTGGGTCAGGAAGATCCTTTGGAGGAGGGCACGGCAACCCATTCCAGTATTCTTGCCTGGAGAATTCCATGAGCAAGGGAGCCTGACCTGCTGCAGTCCATCAGGTCGCAAAACATCAGACACGACTGAGTGACTACCCACTTAGAAGCCCAGAAATCACACTGTGGATACATGCAGGTCTCTTTTGGAAGTCAGCATCCCCAGCGAGCTCAACAACTTCAATTTATAAAGTACTTTAAAGTTTACAAAGATTTTTATGTTTTTGTTACTGATAAAACTATAAAAGAACTGCATTAAAAGATATTTTAAAAATGCACCCCCTTTCCAAACACTGTAGCACAACTATTTTTAATTCCTGTGTTCATTTTTTTTTAGCAAAGTAATAACGTGCATAGTCTTAAAATACAAATAGTGAAACAAGATTTTTTTTTCTTGTTAATTCTAACTTTATTTTATTTTTAAACTTTACAATATTGTATTGGTTCTGCCAAATATCGAAATGAATCCGCCACAGGCATACACGTGTTCCCCATCCTGAACCCTCCTCCCTCCTCCCTCCCCATACTATCCCTCTGGGTCGTCCCAGTGCACCAGCCCCAAGCATCCAGTATCGTGCATCGAACCTGGACTGGCGACTTGTTTCATATATGATATTATACATATTTCAATGCCATTCTCTGAAATCATCTCACCCTCTCCCTCTCCCACAGAGTCCAAAAGACTGTTCTATACATCAGTGTATCTTTTGCTGTCTCATATACAGGGTTATTGTTACCATCTTTCTAAATTCCATATATATGCGTTAGTATACTGTATTGGTGTTTTTCTTTCTGGCTTACTTCACTCTGTATAATCGGCTCCAGTTTCATCCACCTCATTAGAAATGATTCAAATGTGTTCTTTTTAATGGCTGAGTAATACTCCATTGTGTATATGTACCAGAGCTTTCTTATCCATTCATCTGCTGATGGACATCTAGGTTGCTTCCATGTCCTGGCTATTATAAACAGTGCTGCGATGAACATTGGGGTACACATCTCTCTTTCAATTCTGGTTTCCTCAGTGTGTATGCTCAGCAGTGGGATTGCTGGATCATAAGGCAGTTCAATTTCCAGTTTTTTAAGGAATCTCCACACTGTTCTCCATTGTGGCTGTACTAGTTTGCATTCCCACCAACAGTGTAAGAGGGTTCCCTTTTCTCCACATCCTCTCCAGCATGTATTACTTGTAGACTTTTGGATCGCAGCCATTCTGACTGGTGTGAATGGTACCTCATAGTGGTTTTGATTTGCATTTCTCTGATAATGAGTGATGTTGAGCATCTTTTCATGTGTTTGTTAGCCATCTGTATGTCTTCTTTGGAGAAATGTCTATTTAGTTCTTTGGCCCATTTTTTGATTGGGTCATTTATTTTTCTGGAATTGAGCTGTAGGAGTTGCTTGTATATTTTTGAGATTAGTTGTTTGTCAGTTGCTTCATTTGCTATTATTTTCTCCCATTCTGAAGGCTGTCTTTTCACCTTGCTTATAGTTTCCTTTGTTGTGCAGAAGCTTTTAAGTTTAATTAAGTCCTATTTGTTTATTTTTGCTTTTATTTCCAATATTCTGGGAGGTGGGTCATAGAGGATCCTGCTGTGATGTATGTCGGAGAGTGTTTTGCCTATGTTCTCCTCTAGGAGTTTTATAGTTTCTGGTCTTACGTTTAGATCTTTAATCCATTTTGAGTTTATTTTTGTGTATGGTGTTAGAAAGTGGACTAGTTCCATTCTTTTACAAGTGGTTGACCAGTTTTCCCAGCACCACTTGTTAAAGAGATTATCTTTAATCCATTGTATATTCTTGCCTCCTTTGTCAAAGATAAGGTGTCCATACGTGCGTGGATTTATCTCTGGGCTTTCTATTTTGTTCCATTGATCTATATTTCTGTCTTTGTGCCAGTACCATACTGTCTTGATGACTGTGGCTTTGTAGTAGAGCCTGAAGTCAGGCAGGTTGATTCCTCCAGTTCCATTCTTCTTTCTCAAGATTGCTTTGGCTATTCGAGGTTTTTTGTATTTCCATACAAATTGTGAAATTATTTGTTCTAGCTCTGTGAAGAATACCGTTGGTAGCTTGATAGAGATTGCATTGAATCTATAAATTGCTTTGGGTAGTATACTCATTTTCACTATATTGATTCTTCCAATCCATGAACATGGTATATTTCTCCATCTATTAGTGTCCTCTTTGATTTCTTTCACCAGTGTTTTATAGTTTTCTATATATAGGTCTTTAGTTTCTTTAGGTAGATATATTCCTAAGTATTTTATTCTTTTCATTGCAATGGTGAATGGAATTGTTTCCTTAATTTCTCTTTCTGTTTTCTCATTATTAGTGTATAGGAATGCAAGGGATTTCTGTGTGTTGATTTTATATCCTACAACTTTACTATAAACATTGATTAGTTCTAGTAATTTTCTGGTGGAGTCTTTAGGGTTTTCTATGTAGAGGATCATGTCATCTGCAAATAGTGAGAGTTTTACTTCTTCTTTTCCAGTTTGGACTCCTTTTATTTCTTTTTCTGCTCTGATTGCTGTGGCCAAAACTTCCAAAACTATGTTGAATAGTAATGGTGAAAGTGGGCACCCTTGTCTTGTTCCTGACTTTAGAGGAAATGCTTTCAATTTTTCACCATTGAGGATAATGTTTGCTGTGGGTTTGTCATATATAGCTTTTATTATGTTGAGGTATGTTCCTTCTATTCCTGCTTTCTGGAAAGTTTTTATCATAAATGGATGTTGAATTTTGTCAAAGGCTTTCTCTGCATCTATTGAGATAATCATATGGTTTTTATTTTTCAATTTGTTAATGTGGTGTATTACATTGATTGATTTGCGGATATTGAAGAATCCTTGCATCCCTGGGATAAAGCCCACTTGGTCATGGTGTATGATCTTTTTAATGTGTTGTTGGATTCTGATTGCTAGAATTTTGTTAAGGATTTTTGCATCTATGTTCATCAGTGATATTGGCCTGTAGTTTTCCTTTTTTGTGGCATCTTTGTCAGGTTTTGGTATTAGGGTGATGGTGGCCTCATAGAATGAGTTTGGAAGTTTACCTTCCTCTGCAATTTTCTGAAAGAGTTTGAGTAGGATAGGTGTTAGCTCTTCTCTAAATTTTTGGTAGAATTCAGCTGTGAAGCCGTCTGGACCTGGGCTTTTGTTTGCTGGATGATTTTTGATTACAGTTTCAATTTCCATGCTTGTGATGGGTCTGTTAAGATTTTCTGTTTCTTCCTGGTTCAGTTTTGGAAAGTTGTACTTTTCTAAGAATTTGTCCATTTCTTCCACGTTGTCCATTTTATTGGCATATAATTGCTGATAGTAGTCTCTTATGATTCTTTGTATTTCTGTGTTGTCTGTTGTGATCTCTCCATTTTCATTTCTAATTTTATTGATTTGATTTTTCTCCCTTTGTTTCTTGATGAGTCTGGCTAATGGTTTGTCAATTTTATTTATCCTTTCAAAGAACCAGCTTTTGGCTTTGTTGATTTTTGCTATGGTCTCTTTTGGTTTTTTTGCATTTATTTCTGCCCTAATTTTTAAGATCTTTCCTTCTACTAACCCTGGGGTTCTTCATTTCTTCCTTTCTAGTTGCTTTAGGTGTAGAGTTAGGTTATTTATTTGACTTTTTTCTTGTTTCTTGAGGTATGCCTGTATTGCTATGAACTTTCCCCTTAGGACTGCTTTTACAGAGCCCCACAGGTTTTGGGTTGTTTTGTTTCCATTTTCATTTGTGAAACAAGATTTGCAGTGAAAAATAGCTCCCCTCTTCACAAGTTCTATCACCCTCCAGAAGCAGCCACTTTTAATACTTTTAGTTGTTTCTTCAGGCATATTTTTCCGCATTGCAAAATATCATAGTTATACTGCTATTCCTTGATTTTATTTTATTTTTAAGGTATTGGTTCAGTTCAGTTGCTCAGTCGTGTCTAACTCTTTGTGACCCCATGAATTGCAGCACGCCAGGCCTCCCTGTCCATGACCAACTCCCGGAGTTCACTCAAACTCACGTCCATCGAGTCGGTGATGCCATCCAGCCATCTCATCCTCTGTCATCCCCTTCTCCTGCCCCAAATCCCTCCTAGCATCAGAGTCTTTTCCAATGAGTCAACTCTCCGCATGAGGTGGCCAAAGTATTGGAGTTTCAGCTTTAGCATCAGTCCTTCCATTGAACACCCAGGGCTGATCTCCTTTAGAATGAACTGGTTGGATCTCCTTGCAGTCCAAAGGACTCTCAAGAGTCTTCTCCAACACCACAGTTCAAAAGCATCAATTCTTCAGCGCTCAGCTTTCCTCATAGTCCAACTCTCACATCCATACATGGCCACTGGAAAAACCATAGCCTTGACTAGATGGACCTTTGTTGGCAAAGTAATGTCTCTGCTTTGAATATGCTATCTAGGTTGGTCATAACTTTCCTTCCAAGATGTAAGCGTCTTTTAATTTCATGGCTGCAATCACCATCTGCAGTGATTTTGGAGCCCCGCAAAATAAAGTCTGACACTGTTTCCACTGTTTCCCCACCTATTTCCCATGAAGTGATGGGACCGGATGCCATGATCTTCGTTTTCTGAATGTTGAGCTTTAAGCCAACTTTTTCACTCTCCTCTTTCACTTTCATCAAGAGGCTTTTTAGTTCCTCTTCACTTTCTGCCATAAGGGTGGTGTCATCTGCATATCTGAGGTACAGATAGCATCTGTTGATTTCCATAGAAGATCAGTAGGTAGTTCTCCCTTATATACACACATATCCCATGCCTCCTTCTTCTTCGTATTCTGTAGCACCATCCCATGTTCCCTATATTATTGTTGAAAACCTTTTTTCATTATGGAAAATTACATACAAAAAGTCATGAGGAGAGTGAGCCTAGGTGTTCACTAGCTTCAGCAGTTGTTAAGTTGGGATTAATCCAATTTAACCATATTTGCTACCTTCCTACTCCTTTAAATTCCCCTGTAGTGAATATTTTGAAGGAATTCCTTCTCATTCTCCTCCTTTTCCTTCTGTTTCTCTTTCTCCCCATCCCCTTCTCCCTCTCCCTCCTCATCTCCACCTCTCCCTTATTTTTCCCCACCCTCCCGTTTCTCTTCTCTCTGTCATTTGATTTCGGATCTTTCTGCAAAGGAACCTGGAATCATTTCTGGGGACGGGGGCTGGTGGGCTTCCCATTGATATTCAGCCTTTCACTTATCTCTTCCCTTTTCATAAGATGTTCCATTCAACTATGCTTGGTAGTACCTGGTTCAAAGCATTTCTGGTTCAGCCTCTTCACAAGTTAAATCTTTCTTCCATCAGGGTTGTGTGGGGGTGGCTGGTAGCTCTCGTTTGCAGGTCAGAGGTGGCTGGTAGCTCTCGTTTGCAGCCTTTCCAGGGCTCTGCAGTGTTGGCCACCACCTTAGAGGCACTTAATGCTGAGAAACCTCAAATGTCAGTCACTATTTGTCTGTCTGCTTCCTGTCTCTAAAAATTGTGAGCTCCATCATCCACTGTAATTGCTCCCTCTTCCCTTTGACAAGGATTTGTATGGCTTTATCTCTTTTCTTTCATTTTAGTGGGTCTTTAGGAAAAAGTGGAGGTAAACACCTGTTCTATTCACTGCATTTCACTGTAAGACTTAACACAATGATGTTTATTTCTGCAGGTTACCTTTCTAAAGTATTTAAGGAGACAAAAAAGGAAATAAGAAGGAAGTAAAGGAAGGAAGGGGAGGGAGAAAGGAATGGATTTGGTTACACTGAAGGAGAGCTGCTGATCCTAGTGCCATCAATGCCCACAGTGGGTAAAACCAGGACCAAGTCATGGCTTGAGGACCTTCATCTGGAGAATAAGAAGGATGACATTTGCCAAACAAGACACTGGTGATCTTTGGCTCAATACAGTAAACATTTATTACAAACAAATCCCCAAGATCACTTTTCACCTTTTAAACATAATTCATTTAATGATTTAGTTCTGCTTGATCAAACAGGGGATTAGATTTCTTTAGAAATGAATGGAGAAGTACTTCCATTTCCATTGTGGTTTACTCTGTTCTTCAAACAAGTTTCTTCTTTATCACCACTAGAATGTGGGTCCTACAAAACATTCATTCATTCACTTACTCATTGTTTCTTTCTTCTAATTCCCAAAGCAGGATAACTTTTTCAGTAGAAGATTTAAGGCTTAAAGTGGTACAGGCTTGTTTTCATTGTTAATCAAGTATTTCAGCACAAATTAATTGACCACTGTTATTTGGCATTGTTTAGGGTCCTTTGGACCAAAAAGTGAAGAAGGTGTGATTTTTGGGGGGTCAATTTAAAGAATTTACACCTTGTAAACATCCGACCTCCATTTTAAAGAATAAAATTGCGAGTTGAGAAAGTAATTTTGCACATAGAGTGAATCAGTAGTCAGGAAACCAAGTTCCTGGTAGGGAGGCCTTATTCCACAATGGTAAATCTCACAGGCTTGGAATCAGTAAGACTTGGCTTTCCTTCCAAGGTTTGCCATTATTTCTAGAGGGAAGTCATGGCTCCTCTTTTAGCCTCAATTTTTCCATCTGTAAAATGGAGAGAATAATCCCACTTAGCACATTTGGCTTAAAAGGTGATAACACATGTAGACAACCTGAGACCTGACTCTGAGGGAGGTTAATTGCAGGTAGAAGCTTGTAAGGAGAGCAGAGAATGTCAAAGGTTGTGAGCTCACATTTCCAGTTCTGCCTCTTCTAGGTATGCAATGTTTGATGAAATGTTGTCTCTCAACTTCAGTTCCCTTGTGTTTAAAATCTGGATATGGTGTCTGTCTTATAGAGCTGCTCCAAGGATGGCGTTAGACAGGATAGTTTGCTCAGTCTTGGCCGTATGTACGTGTTTTGTGTCAGTTTTATTATTAAGAGGTTAGGGATACTGGAGGCTCGATCACATGGTGAAACTGTGTTTGAGGAAAGCTGAGCATTGGTTGGAGAATTTGCCTGCTATGCTGTTCGGTTACCTGATCTTTGTGATGCTTTCCTGGGTTGGGCTTTCCAGAAAATTTAACTTGAATCTACTTCATTGTAAGACTTTTCCTGACATGTTGTGTGGAGATAGTCCAATCTGGAGATGACCTTGGAAATTAAAATTAAAATGAACTAATTTATCTGGCATGGTATGTGGTGAAGTTGTCATTACTTCACTGTGAATTTTAAGACCTTCTCTTCTGTAAAACATGTGAACAGCTTCTAGAAATGAAGAGTTATTTGTGGTTTTGGTTTGCTAGTTTGAAAGAGCAGAGGAATGACGGTTTTTTTTTTTCCCTCCAATTGGCAAGTAAGCTGCTAGTGGAGAATCATTAGAGCTGAAAAGTGGTCTAGTGATCACCTGATTAAAATTTTTAATTTTATTGATGAAGAAATTAAGCTTTAAAAAGGCTGTTACTTGTCTAAGACCACACAGCTATAACTAGTGAAGTCTAGGAAAATAGCCAGGTCTTTGTTTAAATTTCAGCTAAAACAACATTATATAGTAAAATAGCTCAATATAATATTATAACTGAATGGCTTAAATACTTTCTCATCCATCTCAACCTAGAATACAAAAGATGGAAACCCATAAGTTTTCTAAACAAGTTTGTTGAAATCATATAAGAATTACAAAGAAACAACAAAAAAAATCAAATCATCAATGAATTGAGACTTAGTAAGCATTCTTTATTTTTTTTAAAAGGTTTTTAAAATGTGGACCATTTTTAAAGTCTTTATGGAATTTGTTACAATATTGCTTCCACTTTATGTTTTGGTTTTTGGCTGCAAGGTCTGGGATTTTTGCTCCCCAGCCAGGGATCTAACCTGCACCTTCTGCCTTGGAAGGTGAAGTCAACCACTAAACCACCAGGGAAGTCCCATAGCAATCATTCTTGAGTTTCTAGATTAATGCTCTGATTTTCATAGGCTACATAGATATTAATTATGTATTTGTATTCTTAATTATTTATAACAAAATATATCAAAAGCATGAAGTTCACCCCATGTGAAGAATTCTGGTGATCAACACTGCTTATTTGGGGACCATAGTCATTAATGCTCCATAGCTTGACCTGAACTCGGCCTCTTTGATTTCATCTTTAAGGAGATCCATCCTTTTCTTAATAGTGTTTATTGTTGCAAATTATATTGACCGTGAATACACAGTGTGTCTGGAGGAACACATGCCCCAGCAAAATCCATCTGATTTGTGTTTCATCAACTGGAAATGAGGCATTCCTGATGGGCAGCAGAAGGGACCTGGCTCTCCTGTGAATAATTCCTTTTTAGTTTGAGATAGGGAGTGGAGAGGGCTTTGCTGGTAGCTCAGCTGGTAAAGAATCCTCCTGTAATGCAGGAGACCTCAGTTCGATTCCTGGGTCGGGAAGATCCCCTGGAGAAAGCATAGGCTACCAACTCCAGTATTCTTGGGCTTCCCTGGTGGCTCAGATGGTAAAGAATCCGCCTGCACTGCGGAAGACCTGGGTTCAATTCTTGGGTTGGAAAGATCCCATGAAGGAGGACATGGCAACCCACTCCGGTATTCTTGCCTGGAGAATACCATGGACAGAGGATCCTGGTGGGCTACAGTCCATGGGGTCTCAAAGAGCCAGGCAGATTGAGCAACTGAGCACAGCACAGGAGCTGGAGAAATCTTTTAAACTCTCAAAGATTGTAATTCACACACTTTGCGGAGAGTCATCTCAGTGTTGCTGTTCCTTTCTGTGTTGAGTGAAGCTCCAGATTTGGAATTCTGTTGGCTTTTTGCATTTTGACTCCCCCCAAATTCTTGGAGGAGGGAGTGACTGGGAACAGCACGGTCCTGGAAATGGTGGAGCTGAGGAGGCGCCTGCAGCATGAGAGGACCACAGCAAGTGTCGTGTTTTGGTTAGCTGTCCTAAAAGCCCGAGCATCCTTGGCAGGAAAGAAGCAATTGGCTTTTAAATATCTAGTTTTAGGTTTGCATTACTGCTTCCTTCTCCTTCTTAAATTCTGTTTCTGAGGAGTTAGCTTTTCTCAGTCTTCTATATTAGACTTTATAGTAAACATTGCAAAATTATTATGGGGTCAATATATACTCACAGTTAAGGGTTTAAAGAGAACAAAATGTTTGTGCAATGCACTGCACACTCCCTCCAGTCTCACTCTTTATAGGAGCCACCATCTTGGATGTCCTAGATATTTTCTATATGAACACACCCCTGCATGTATAGATATGCATTTTTCTTGAATGGGAGAGTAGTGTATATGTGTAGGCTTGCATGCATGGTGCCTACGTGCTCAGTCGTGTCTGATGTTTTGTGACCTCATGGACTGTAGCCCGCCAGGTTCCTCTGTGCATGGGATTTCCCAGGCAAGAATACTGGAAGGGGTTGCCATTTCCTTCTCCAGGTGTGTGTGTGTGGGTGTGTGTGTGTGTGTGTAGATATCTTTTTGCATTACTACATAGAGTGAATTCTTTCTTTTAAATGGCTGGGTAGTTCTGAATGTTAGGGATGTTCCATCTTTTATTGGTTTTCTCATATTCTTTCCTCTCTTCCTGAAATAATATACTTCAAGACAAGCATTTAGTCAATCTCACACCTAAGGCTTGTGTCCTCTGGAGGAGGCTTAATTTTCCAACCTTGAGACAGCAAGCTGGTGGCAGCCTGGGGGCTGTTAGCTATCACCATCTGCACCTCTCTTCAGTGTTTGAGGTGCGGTGTGTGTTTTTGTGTTTGCCAAAGCCAGAGCTGTGGTCGTGGCTCCTAGGCTCAGTGGAGCGTGGAAAAGTGAGTGGGAAGTTGGGTACGTCAGTGACAAATCCTCAGATTGGACATAATGAAGCAGAAAATCAAGGTCCTGTGCTGTCAGAATTTTCAAGGTCAATAATGCAGCTCACTCTCTTTTCAAGTCAAGCCGAATCCAGCAACTTTGCCATTTTTCCCAGGTAGGAGGAAAGTCCTAGAGCTTGTAAAGCCCATCTCAAGAGCCCGCAGACTCCCAAAGGAAATGGAAATGTCAGTTTTAGCCTGCCTTCGAGTGAGAGTGCTCAACTTTGGACGAGATAAGCAGTTTTCGCATTTCTTTTAGAAAGGGAACCTGTTTTTTAAATGAAATGTCTTTTACAATTCCCAGTATATAAAAGAGATGAAGGGCTTCCCAGGTGGAACTAGTGGTAAAGAACCTGCCTGCCAATGCAGGAGACATAAGAGATGTGGGTTTGATCCCTGGGTCAGAAAATAGCCCTTGGAGGAGGGCACTCCAGTATTCTCGCTTGGAGATTTCCATGGACAGAGGAGCCTGGCGGGCTCAGTCCATAGGGATCACAGAGTCGCACATGACTGAAGCGACTTAGCAGGCAAAAGAGATAAAAGTGGAACTGCAGGGTTGTGTATGGTAGATTGGGGATCTGTTTGGTTCTTCCAACTCCAAGCCCTCACAGCCCCATCAGTTCCCACAGGCTGGCATCTTCCAGGACACAGACAGGAAAAATAGACAGTATTTCATTTCATCCAAGATGTTGAGTTTAATCTTTCTTTAACTTTAAATAGTATTTGGACACCATGAAGAGTTTCTACTTTGCCAATAATTTCAAGGAGGAAACATCTTCTTTTTGTGGTTAAAGAGCCTGCTGAGTCTTTGCTGGATCAAAGGGCAGCCTCGGTTGAAGATTGGATGTGTTCCATCGGTTAAATTTTAGCTCCTAAAGAAAAATTTAGAAATATGCAGACTGGAGAAACTAGCTTATAAGTGCAACAAGTCTTTACACAAATTCCAAAGCCTGTGAGATTGATTGCTTTCAGTGTTTACTGCAGCCAAATGATTAACTCAGGACCCTGAAACTGAGCTCTCTGGAGAAGTGATTTATGCTGGGAATGCAGAAAGGATGTTTGCATATGACCATCAGATTTCTTGGTGAAGCCTTTTAAACACTGTTTATCTTGGGGACACCCACTACTTACAGCGTTTGTATTTCCTTTTGTGTTTTATAGTCCTACACCAGAGGCCAAGGGCAGGCTTGTAGTAAGTACTGACTCTGATTGCTCAGGTCTTTCTAGGATGCCGCTGAGTCTGTGGGGAAGTGTGTACATGCTCAGTCACTCAATCGTGTCCAACTCTTGCCCATGGACTGAGGCCCTCCAGGCTCCTCTGTCCATGGAATTTTCCAGGCAAGAATACTGGAGTAGGTTGCCATTTCCTTCTCCAGGGGATCTTCCTGACCCAGGGTTTGAACCCCAAGTCTTTGCATCTCTTGCATTGGCAGGTGGATTCTTTACCAACTACATTCTCCAAACTACCTGAAGTGTATAGTGCTTTGAAATGAAAATAGTTGGTTTTAGGATTAATCGATTTTTCTAACCCAAAGAAACACAATGCCCACAAACACTGAATCATAATATAAATATTTGGGATTTCAAAAATAAAATATGTGTTGATCAAAGAGTCAACTTTTATGGAACCTTCTTTTAAACACTTTTATCCCAGCTTTAGGTTTTATTATGGATTAAAAGTTCCCATTTCCCCCACACTGAAATAACATACATATTTCTTTAAAAAATGTCTATTGAGTGGGCCAGGTTCTAGGTCTTTGGGATACAGCAGTGAACAGAAGAGACAAAATTCCTGCCCTCAGGGGACTCTCACTTTTTTTCTCTTGTAACTAGTTTTTTTTTTTTTGATCTGGCAGGCGCTTCCCTCCTGGTCCAGTGATTGAGAATCCCCCTGCTAATGCAGGAAACACAGGTTAGATCTATGGTCTGGGAAGATCCCATATGCCATGGGACAGCTAGGCCCCCTCGCCAGAGCTGCTTAGCTTGTGCTCTAGAGCCTGGGGGCCGAAACTATTGAGCCCATGAACTGCAACTAGCCCCTGTGCCCTAGAACCCGTGCTGAACAACCAGAGAAGCCACTTCAAAGAGATGCCCGTGCACCACAATTAGAGAGTAGCTCCTGCTCACCGGAAGCAGAGAAAAGCCGGCTTGTGGCAACAAAGACCCAGCACAGCCAAATGTAAATAAATAGATTAAATGAATATTTTTTAAAAAATCAGGTGAAAAACATGTGCTGCACATTCTGCAAAAGGAGTAACGTGAGGAAGGCAGTGTGCTGCAGGGTAGTGAAACCTGCAATTTTGGTAGGTGAAATTTCACTTTCTGTGCACTCAAGGTAGGACTCATGGAAGATGATCTTGGGCTTGTCCTGAGTACAAAAAATAAATAACACACAGTTTCTCAAAATGTGTTATTACTTACCTGCATGGGAAGAGTCAGGCATTTTCTTAAAAATACACGTCCCTCTAGGTGTAAAGCAGGTTTAAAAGAAAAAGCACTCAGTTGCCATTCTCTTCCAATAAGGAGCATCAAGAGAGGCGAAGAGTAGCTGATAGAGAGATGCTTTCTTTCATTCCCCAGGGCCGGGGATTTCTAAAGCCATCATGTTTCTTATCTTTCTATTAGAACCAGCAGAAGTGCCAAAGCCTAACGGCTGATGAGAACTTTATAAAGAATTCTTACTCTTTGTTGGGAAGATATATAAATTTTTTAAGGTAGTATCTTTGCTTGCTTTTGAATGGAAGGAATCAAGGGCTGTTCTGAAAAGGACTGATTCTAAGCAGCATCCAGAAGCTAAATCATTATTTGTGTTGTTCTCTTTATCCCTTATTGTGTTACTCTTCAATTTATCGTACTATTTTGCTATATTTTAGAGAAATGAATGTAGATGTTGCCATTGAGAAGGGTTGAAATCTGTTTATAAACTTCAATCAGTGTCTTTCCTTGTGAACTGTGTGTGTTTGGAGTGTGACTCCTGAAGAGATGGGGTACTGCTCCAGGGATCCCACCCAGCCTCCCCCCAGGAAAGATTGCAGGAAGGAGACTGAGAAGCTTAAGGTAACTGAACACATGGGGGTCCATGTTAAGCTTTTCACCTGCATACCTTTGTCAGATAGACTAGTTCTTTATATATAAGCCTTTTTTAAAATATTTGCCAGTTCTCACACATAGTGACTCATTCAGTTTTGGAGTCATTGATTCCTTCCATGGATATTTGTCAAGGTCTTACTGTGTGCTGAGGAAGCAGTGAGAATAAATAAAGTGCTCCTTTGGTTTGATCTAAATCTGTTTTTCAGCGGTAATGCATTATATATGACATGGCTATAAATTGATGAAACATTTCCCAGAGAAATTGGTCTCATTAGTTGCAGTCATGTTCCACCAGCCTACTAGTCCTACTCACTTGACTGCCTAAATATAGCACAGAGCTCTCCTCCCTTCCTACCCTGTAACCTGGCGTAAGTGTGAACCTTCATGATTGCTTCCCTGGATTGTTGCTGAAACAACTCATCCTGTTTCACGGGTGTTCTCTTCTCATTCTTACTGTCTTCTAGGTTCTTCCACACTGATGCTACAGGGATTTTTCTAACCTGAAGTTTGATCATATACCTGAGGTATTTGTCCATGACATGTAAGATCTTCTGCTAGTCTTGTAGCCCTAATTCAAATTATGCCCCCTCCCCCACCCACGTTTTGTGTTCTGGGAATCTCCAGTGTCCATATCCACTGGACTGAGAGTTCTGCGAGGGTAAGGTCCATGTCTGCTTGTGCCTCTTTGAATTTCTGGGATCCAGAATGGTGCCCAAGATATAGTGGGGTTCTATAAGTTTTTGTGGAATTGAACTGAGTTGCGTATGCTCTCTGAAACTAACAAGATTTCAGCTTGTTAGTGAACCAAATTACATTGCCTTCTGTCTATTTCCTTAAATTCTTATTTGATGTATTCAGCATTGTTTGTCAAAGCACTTTGTGAAAATAGATGGCTCTTTCCTCTCACTGCTCAACAAAACTCAGAAGTAATTTTGTAACAGTTAGCACTTGATGAGTGCTAACGACTGTATATTTTATCAGGTTGTCCTCCTCCTCATCTGATAGCAGGAGGTGGTATTGGCTTCTAACATAATAGAAGGAGTAAAGCAAGGCAAGAGATTCGTTCACACTGTATTCTGCAAAGTATCTTTTGTCTTCAGTCATCTTGAGAACGGAACAGGCAATAATTTAACAGATTTGCTCATCATTTCTTGAATTTTCTTTACATTTCAAAATCATTCCCTTTTCATATTTTGTAAAGCAGTTTTCTTTATAACATTGATTCTTGCATTTACCCAGCAATGTTCAACCAGAATTGATGGAACCACTGTTACTTCAAGATCTCTTTTGTCCAATAAGACTAAAATCTTTACTCAAGAAATTTCTGCAAGTTCTTCAGTCTTCTTGCTCAGGAGAAATTCCTCTATCCTTACAAATTTAGATTGCAGATTATTCACTATGATTTGCCTTGTTCACAGCCAGATTTTTAAGTTTTTAAAAAAATTAATTGAAAGAAAATGTTAGTTGTTCAGTGGTGTCTGACTCTTTGTGATCCCATGAACTGTCCACCAGGCTCCTCTGTCCATGGAATTCTCCAGGCAAGAATACTGGAGTGGGTTGCCATTTCCTTCTCCAGGGAATCTTCCCCATCCAGCGATCAAACCCAGGTCTCCTGTATTGCAGGCAGATTCTTTACCATCTGAGCCATTAATTAATTAATTTTTGACTGTGCTGGGTTTTCGTTAGTGCACGGGCTTTTTTCTAGTTGTGGTGAGTGGGGGCTATTCTTCGTTGTGGTGCTTGGACTTCTCATTGCAGTGGCTTCTCTTATTGTAGAGCACGGGTTCTAGGGTGCGTGGACCTCAGCAGTGACGGCTCCCAGGCTTTAGAGCACAGGCTCAATAGTTGTGGCGTACATAACAATAGTTGTAGCATGTAGGATCTTCCCAAACCAGGGAAGGAACCTGTGACCCCTACATTGGCAGGTGGACTCACATCCACTGGGCCACCAGGGAAGTTCCACAGCCACTTTTAATTTACGGGATTTTATTTTCTTATCCCTCTTTCATGAGACCAAGAGATGATATATATATGTGTGCAGCCAATATATGGCATGCCTTTTATATTGAGAGATGAGTCCACTTATTATCAGGCTTGCTATCTTGAGTTGTGTTTCATGGAAATACATGCACAATAATGTCATCCATAATTTCTTAAAATCTCCTCATTCTCTTAGAACTAATGATGTACACTTCAGAGGGAATTGTGTTGTCTCTGTAAAGAAGAGGAAATTCAGGCTTAGTGGAGTTAAGTAACTTGCTCAAGATAACCCTGCTCTGTTTGCCTAAAGTATTTTTTATCTTGAGATTTTATCAAAGTTCTTAAACAGAAAAAGAACGTTATAAAGAAATCTAATGTACCCATCACTCAGCTTGGAAAACTAGCAACATTTGCCCATTTTAAGAAATCCAGTTGCATTAGAAGGATCAGAAGGCATTAAATTTCTTTTTAGGCCCATTTAATTTACATTTCGGAGAAGGTGATGGCACCCCACTCCAGTACTCATGCCTGGAAAATCCCATGGATGGAGGAGCCTGGTAGGCTGCAGTCCATGGGGTTGCGAAGAGTCGGAGATGACTGAGCGACTTCACTTTCACTTTTCACTTCCATGCCTTGGAGAAGGAAATGGCAACCCACTCCAGTGTTCTTGCCTGGAGAATCCCAGGGACGGGGAGCCTGGTGGGCTGCCGTCTATGGGGTCGCACAGAGTCGGACACAACTGAAGCGACTTAGCAGCAGCAATTTACATTTATATAATTATTTTCATAACTATTTAAAATCATTCTCTTTGTTACTATATAAAAAGTAAGAAAATCTATTTTTAATCCCAGGAGGGAAAAATATGAAAAATAAGCACAGTGAAAATCTTAGCAGATGGGTAATTAAAAGCAAACAAAGCTGGATTATCTTGACAGTTGATCATAGTTCCATATATAAGAATGTGTACTTTGTTTGGGAGATTAGGCACACCCAGTCCTTGAATGTGTGCCTGTGTGCCAAGTGGCTTCAGTTGTGTCTGACTCTGTGTGACCCTATGGGATTCTCCCAGCAAGATTAGTGGAGTAGGTTGCCGTGCCCTTTTCCAGGGGATCTTCCCAACCTAGGAATCTAACCTGTGGGTCTTATGTCTCCATCAGCAGGCAGGTTCTTTACCACTAAAGCCACCTAGGAAGCCCCCTTGAATGTGTAGCAGCAGATAATTGAGTTTGTCTTAGGCCTTATCCACCCTGTGGTCTGGTGTGCTTCCTTCTACCCTCTTGCTGGCCCAGTGAGGAACAGAGGCGGTGGCGTAGCGTGAGTGGCCCTACATGACACTGTCATGAATTATTTTTGGATGAGGCATTGGTTGGTGTTTGATTATTTCCACCACTTTTCCGTTATGTTCACAAAGATAATAAGACACTGATGCAGGTAGCTGCAATAAACTAGAAAATCCTGAGGCCATGGCTTCTTCAGCTTGTATCCCAGGGCCCAACTTCCGGTAGGGTCTGGGTGTGGGTTTGTTGGCTGGAGCAGGACCACCTGAAGGTGCTGCACCACTGGCTAAGAACCTGCAAGGGGACTGCTTTATTTTTAAAACGAATTGATATAATCTGAGGCAAAACTTTCTGCCATGTGTTTAATGTAAGAAAAAGATTGTTATTGTTATTTTGAAAACACTGAAATATGAAAAAAGTAAATGGATCTAATTTTTCTTTGAGCTTGTTGCCAAGCGTAAAATAAATAGTGTAAATTGTACTGAAATGGGAAGAAAAGAAAACAAAAGCTAAGGGTGGGAGAGATTATTTTTAGCAGGCAAAGTTATTTTCCAATACTATTGTTTTTGTCATGATCTTTTCCTCAAGTTTACTGATGATACAGTCATTTGCTTTTTCTATATAGAAACACATGGACTTCTTGGGGCTTATTTATAACCCACTGTGAAGAGCAAGCAGCTAAGAAGGCTCAATTATGCATTTTAAACACCATGCTTCGTGTGGTCAGGATGAAATGTCACTCTGCTTGTACGAAGGTATCTTTTACATCTGAGCAAACATACCTGGCTTAGTTTCCTCGACTTCCTCTTCTCTTTTTTCTCTGTTCAGGAAATCAATTTGGTTGGGTTTCTTGTGCAGGGTGAAACCCATGGACTCATACAGAGCTGGCGAGTGGGCCATCAATGGGATCTCTGTTAGCTCATTTTTCATCAGGGAGATACGCTTCTTTCCCAAAGCTGTGATCTAGGAGAGCTGCCAAGCAGCTAGAGTTTTTAAAAAAATAGACACAAAACAGCAAACAACGTAATTCTTTCATGTGGCGATCTCTCCCTTTGTGCTCATTATGCTGTGGCTGGCTGATCAGTTTTAAAATAGAGCCCATGGTTCCTTTGCCTTCGGCTGTTTCTGGGCTCATGGAATCTTGGTCAAAGCTTGATTCCAAATAATTGTTCATGACAGCATTCAAAGGGTGAAAGTGAAAGACTGTCTTTTTTGTATGATGGGACTAAATTAAGAAATAGTAGAAGTTCATGAACAGTTTCTCAGGTTCACTTCTGTAAGCTTAGTAACTTAGCATTTGCGAAGCTTTTCGGTCCTTATTAGAACCTGTGAGTTGTTTGAACCCAAAGTCCTCATCTTTTTTGATATCACTGTCTATCTCTTTGATAAGATCGATACTAGTGGCTTAAAACTCACATGTGTTTTCTTTCTGGATATTCATTAGGGCTAGTAATAGAATAAGCCAATGGACACAATTTGCTTGCGTCAGCTTTGTTTTCTGAATGCCTTTTTGGTAGCCAGGGCCAGCTCTCTTGACCAGAGAAAGCAATGATGCTCACCCAGTCAGTGAGGGTTATTTATTTATTTATTTGTGGACACTTGAATTTAATTTATGTGCAAGATTATCTAAAGAAGCAGTTGCTTTTCCCTTCCTTAAACGAGGCTTTGTCCCCAGGTGGCTTCAGCAGTCTGAGAAATGACCTCTGTTTTAAGGATGATTGGATTGAATCTGCTGATTCTAAATATTCCACCATTAGCGAAAACTATCCAACAATCATTTTGGGGACCTGGAGCAAATGTTGTTTTAGCTCAGCTGGTTTCATCAGGGTACTGCTGTGGCCTCTCTTTCCCGCTGTACGCCCATACTCTCCTTTTACTGACCTCTGCCCCATCCCTTCACCCCTTCTAGATTGGCCTTTCCAGCTGTTTTCTCTACTCTGTGGGAGCTTCTCCTTTAAGTCTGCTGAGAGAAGAGAGTGATCACCGGCTATGATGCTCAAGCAACATTCGATGAATTAAACTCCCACACAGACATTGTAATCGATAAGCAAAATATTTCTATTTTGCCTTGAAAATACACAGCTTATTATGTTTTCAGGCTTGCTGCAATAAATAATATGCTTGAGACAAATGGCACTTGGGGTCTTTTAATCTCAGTTCTTTGGAGCGAAGCTAACTTTTTGTTTGCATTCTTATACCTCACATTACCTCTTTTCCCAAAGTAGGCTGGCTGTTGGATTCTCTGGTCCACTTAGCTATGCCATTACCGTTTCATTCTCTTGCTGGAGAATGGCTGTTTTGTTTGATATGCTGTTAAAGTTACGATCACTGTGTTGTGGCCATGGGCATCTGGTAGTGATGAAGAGCAGTTTCAATGATTGGAATCACTACATGTTGTCTGGGGTAGTTTAACTATAGCCCTTAAAACCAGACAGTAAGTAGCAGGAGCTCTTTGACAACGAGGCAGAACTTCTCAATCAAATAGTCAGCAGTGTGTCACACACATTTGATACCATGTGTGATGGGGTAAAGGTTACCAGTGTGTGGGTGTTCATGGACTTTCCAAGACCCTACTTTCCGAGAAAGAAGGACAAAACTCAACAAATGAATGTTTGAGAGAAAAACAATCAAATTAGAATACAAACTATTTCCTTTGGGGCTTCATTGGGAGGAACCTTGCTATAATGGGAATATGAAGGAGGGGCAGGAATAGTTTAGAGAGAAGTGACCTAGAAAAGCAGAAAAGGTATGATGATGCAGATAAGTGAGAGTTTTCTTACAGTGGGGCAGTGAGTGGCTCCTGTAAGTCACTCACAGGAGTGAGTCACTCATGGGTTGTTTGAGAATAATATAAGATAGAGTTTTCAAGTTGCTATGGACTCTGTTCTTAAACTTCTTTAATGACTGTGAAAAATGCAAGAGGAAATGGAAATCCTTCCTCGGGTCACAAGTTTTAATTGTGACTTTGTTTCTGGACTGGCTGGATCATGGCTTTTGAAGTTTGCAGTGGTGATTAATATGAGACATTTTGGGGATGATTTACCTTTAAAGATAATTTAGTACTAATTTGTGATTATTCCTGTGTCATTACTGTCATTGATAATCATTTAAAAGATTTTTCTCCCATGGGAAAGAAAGGATACCCAAGGGATAGCACCTAATCTCCAACTTCTCTTATCTACTCTACAACTCAGAGTAGGTATCCATTACCATTAAGAGATACTATTAATAGTGTTAATCAGTGTGGCAGTTACATTTATTTATAGTGCTTGTGATTTTATAGTTTTTAATTTACCCATGGGTAAATTTTTAATAAGGAGGAAGGCAAGGGTAAATGAAGAAAGTCGAGTTATATGTCTGTATCTCCACTGACCATAAAATGTTTGAAATGTTTCTCTTAGTGAAAATACGACAGTTCTGTGAGTCATAAACTCAAGAACTGTAGGTCAAATACATCAAATAGTATCTATTGACATGTTTTATTTGTCTCTCATGGTGTTTTAAAAGAACTGCGTCTATTTCCAAAATGTCAGTTTATGGAGATTTCAAAAGAAAATCTGAATTTCTAAACTGCCTTAAAGAGTTGGAAGGTTTGGAAACACTGGCCGCATATTCCCATGGCCACTGTCATTTGGGTGTTTTCAGAAGTTCTGCTCATTAGGTGGGACTTGTACATGTCAGTTTGTTGTTGTCTCCACAATGCTGTTTTCTTAGACACTTCTTTTGTTTATATAGACTTTGTCAGTTCAGTTCAGTCGCTCAGTCGTGTCGGACTCTTTGCGACCCCGTGAATCACAGCACACCAGGCCTCCCTGTCCATCACCATCTCCTGAAGTTTACTCAGACTCACATCCATCGAGTCAGTGATGCCATCCAGCCATCTCATCCTCTGTTGTCCCCTTCTCCTCCTGCCCCCAATCCCTCCCAGCATCAGAGTCTTTTCCAATGAGTCAACTCTTCGCATGAGGTGGCCAAAGTACTGGAGTTTCAGCTTTAGCATCAGTCCTTCCAAAGAAATCCCAGGGCTGATCTCCTTTAGAATGGACTTTGTAGTAAATGCTATTCCTAACTAATAAAAGTAAACAAAATAAAGTTTAAAAAGCTTGTAATAATCCTAGTATTATTAATAATGTTAGACACCTGTACATCCTTTATAATGTAATGTAAAACATAAAGTAGGGCTTATTTATTTTAATTAGAATATTTTATTTAATGTTTTTATACAGCAATATTTCTGATATTTTCCAGAGTCTTATTTTATTATCTAGATGCAAGCCTGAGCTTTGCAAAGATCTAAAAAGAAGATGTTTTATAAGAAAAAGAAAGAAATAGGATTGTTTTAATTAAAAGAAATAATCATATTTTTTTCTTTTTGATTAGAATTAGTCTTTTCCAGATCTCTAATCCATAGGTTATATTAGTAAGTGGGCCGGTGTACATAAATGAACTCTATTGTTTTACATGACTTTAGATTGTCATGCCTCTGGATTAAGGTGGCCTGGGTTTGAATTCTGACTCTACCACATACAAGCTGTGTGAGCTGGAAAAGCCAGAGCTTCTCTGTGCCTGGATCTTCTCACCTGTGATTCAGGAATCATTACAGCACCTACTTTAGAGGATTTTTTTGATGACTGGATTGAGAAATCTAAACAGGGCAGTTGGCTCAGAATGAGAACTTAATAAGTGTTACCTATTTACTTCTAGATAAAGCATCTTTAGTGCTATTTTTTTTTTTCCTGGTGCATTATTGGGAGTATGCTGGGCATATCTACATTATCTTTCTGAAGTAAGGTTGTAAAACTCTGCCCTAGGAACTGCTCTTGTACTAAATTTCAACTTCAAAAATTTCATCTAAAACCATCGATCTTCATCTGTAAAATGAGGAGACTACTTTTTGTCCTCTACCTTGTAGGGCAAAACAAGATAGAAATTTTGTAGTGATAATTGAGGCTCTTAATAGGAAAAATGCTGAAAAGACTTTGTCTTCCGTAAATGAATTTGATGATGAGTTTTATCATCCATTTTACAATTTCCAATTCCATGAAATTTCCCAAGCATCGGTAATGAAATATAGAAAAGCATGAGTGTCAAGTTGTGGCCAAAAGATAGGCAAACAGCTAATTTATTATATGGAAATATGTTTGTTCTTACCATGTCTCTCGTAATTTATGTTATTTTTTATTTTTTTAATTTATTTTTATTTGGAAGATAGTTGCTTTATAATGTTGGGGAGGTTTCTGCCTTATAACAATATGAATTAGCCATGAAAGTGAAAGTGAAGTCGCTCAGTCGTGTCCGACTCTTTGCGACCCCATAGACTGTAGCCTACCAGCCTCCTCCTCCTTCCATGGGATTCTCCAGGCAAGAGTACTGGAGTGGCTTGCCATTTCCTTCTCTAGGGGATCTTCCCGAACCAGGGATTGAACCCCGGTCTCCCGCATTCCAGGCAGACGCTTTAACCTCTGAGCCACCAGGGAAGCCCCACCCCCTGCTCTTGAACCTCTCTCCCCTCCCTACCCATCCTGTCCCTCTGGGTTGTCACAGAACACCGAGTTGAGCTCCCTGTAGTATGTAGCAACTTCCCACTAGTTATCTCTTTTACACATGGTAGTGTATATGTTTCAGTGCTATTCTCAATTCATCTCACCCTGTCCTTCCCCTGATGATATGGAGAAAAGGGAATGCTCTTGCACTGTTAGTGAGAATGTAAATTGATACAGTCACTATGGAGAACAGTATGAAGATTCCTTAAAAACGTAGGAATAAAACCATCATATGACCCAGCAATCCCACTGCTGGGCATATACCCTGAGAAAACCATAATTTAAGAAAATATTGTGGCACCATTTACAACAGCCAGGACATGGAAGCAACCCAGATGTCCACAACAGATGAGTGGATAAAGCAGCTGTGGTACCTATATACAATGGAATATTACTCAGCCTTAAAAAGGAACGAGTTTGAGTCAGTTGAATTGAAATGGATGTACCTAGAGCCTGTTACACAGAGTGAAATAAGTCAGAAAAAGAAAAACACATGTTGTGTATTAATGAATATATATGGAATCTAGAAAAATGGTACTGATGAATCTATTTGTGGGACAGGAATAGAGATGCAGACATAGAGATCAATGTTATTTTTCTTGAAGTTGCATTTCACTTCTTGCTCGAAGGAAAGCAGGTTTTACTCCTATGCCTAAGAGGAATCCACAAGAACAATGTTTTCAATCATCATATAGGATAAAGCGCTAACTTGGATGATGTCCCACATCAACAGGAATTTATGATAATGTCCTTCCATTTTGTTCCTTGTTCCTCTGGAAAAATTTGTTTTTAAGTTGGAAGAGATAGAAATGGTGACATGGGAACTATTTTTTAGATCCAGAATTGCTGTTGTTTTACACCATAGGAATTCTACATCACTGGGCACCCACTGTCCTTTCTGAGGAGGCAGAAAGCAGTATTTCACTGTTGTAATTCAAGATTGAGAGTGATGGGTGACATTTGAGGCAAACATCCTCTTAAATGATTGCAAAAACAGAAATCTCTCTCAGCTGGGGGGTTTGCAATGTAGAGGATCTTGTAAATTGTGTCTGGCTGCCACTGACATTGTTGTTACATTTATTCCATTTCTGTCACTGTCTGTTAGGTGAATGTTTGACTCTTACCTGATAACTCTGGAAACCCAAGTTATTTCTCCTGAGGCTATCAGGCAGAGGAGCCTTTCAGAAGCTGGTTTGTTCTAAAGTATGAAGCTGCTTTTCCTGAAGGGAAGACATAGTTTTAGTTCCTTGCTATGTGAGTGTAACGTGAAAGTGTTAGTCACTAAGTCGTGTCTGACTGTTTGTGTCCCCGTGGACTGTCCCTGCCTGGCTCCTCTGCCCATGAGTGGGTAGCCATTCCCTTCTCCATGGGAGCTTCCCAACCCAGGAACTGAGCCCTGGTCTCCTGCATTGCAGGCAGATTCTTCACCATCTGAGCCACAAGGGAAGCCCTGGGGAAAGAATAAAATGGAATTATGTAAGAAAAGTAAGTTCTGAGTAGTTATTCCAGTTGTTTCTATAACTAATTTTTAAGAAACTATTTGTGGGATGAACGCTTCTCCTCTCTAGCCTTTTCCAGGATGGAGCATGGATGCTATGAAGCTCTGGTTCTTAAAGAGATATGAAACCAAGAAGCAACAGCAGATGACACAATTTGGCTGACTGCTTGTCTCTAAACAAACCTCAAACCCAGACAACAGAAACGATGCTGAGTGGGGCAGAACGGGTACATGTATATGTAAGGCTGAGTCCCTTTGCTGTTTACCTGAAATTTTCACAACATTGTTAATCAGTTATACCCCAATTAAAAAAAAGAATCACTAGCTCTAAATAAAAAGATACCAAAGACACCACTCTTAATGGAGACTCTTGGAGCATTGCCCCACTCTATAAAAAATATTTTATTCACATTTTCTCATTCCATTTTTATTCATCTTTTTAGGAGTAAATTTATGTGCATAGACCTTTATTTATATAGATGTGCACCTTCAAGTAATTTATATTTCTCAGTCCTTGAAAATTTTGTATTTTTCTCTCTATTGTAAGAAAAACTGATATCCTGTCTCTCACAATTTAAGAAAATCTATTTAAATTAAATTTTAGGGTCAAAGATTTCATTTATTCCTGGGGCCAGTTAATCAAGTTACCTGACTATTCCAAGAGTTTTTTTTGTGTGTATGAATGATATTTATAATTTTTTTCTCATAGAAATTAACTTTATTAAATGTCTGGTGGTTTGTACCATCCAGAAAATACAGTCTTTATCAATTCTCCATAGAAAATTCACCTGCTTCCTTTTGACTTATTTAAAAATTTTAATTGCAGTATAGATTTACAGGATTATACTAGTTTCAGGTTTACAGCACAGTGACTCAGTATTTTTACAGATTATACTCCATTAAATATTATTACACCATAATGGCTGTAATTCTTTATCTGATACAATATAAACTTGTTGCTTATCTATTTTATACATAAGAGTTTGTATCTCTTAATCCCATATACCTAATTTGTCCCACCACCCTCTGTCTCTCCTTTGGTAACCACTGGTTTGTTTTCTGTATCTGTGTAGTTGTTGCTGTTTACTTGCTAAATCATGTCTGACTCTGTGCGACCCCATGGACTGTAGCCCACCAGGGCACCTGTCTGTGGGACTCTTGAGGCAAGAATACTGGAATGGGTTGCCATGTCCTCCTCCATGTGAAAGTCGCTCAGTCGAGTCTGACTCTTTGCAACGCCATGGACTATACAGTCCATAGAATTCTCTGGGCCAGAATACTAGAATGGATAGCCTTTCCCTTCTCCAGGGGATCTTCCTGACCCAGAGATCGAACGCAGGTCTCCTGCACTGCAGGCGGATGTTTTACCAGCTGAGCCACAAAGGAAACCCTTTGGCTCCTCCTCCATATAATGGTTTTATTAGCAGAGATTATAACTTTGTGACTGGTTTCTTTCTAAGTTGTGGGCATTTTCTAATGCAAACCCTCTTTCCTCTCTACCTCTCCCCTACTGCCAAGGGGATGGTATTTTAAATTACAGTGAATGAGGGCTAGATTTCCATTCTAACCCACAAGCCTTTGTAACTCAGATTGGGGCTGATCTAGAGTGCTCTAGTTTCTTATGGCTTCTTTGGAAATATTAGTCCCAAGTCATAATGTGACATATGATTTCCTCTATAGCTCCAATATTGACAAAAATAATATTTTCCCTTTACTTTTGCACTCAAACTGTTAGATTCCCCGCCCGCCGCCACCCTGGGAACACACACACACCCATCCCCTCCGACCTGGGCAGTGTGAGGAGTTCTAATTCATTTTCTTCCTTTTGGTGCAGAACCATGAAAAAGTTGTGCATGGTCACATCTGACAAAGATGGCAGGGGAATGGGTTTTTGCTTTGCTTGTTCAACCTCCAGTGTCCCCCAGGTGGGAATTGCACTGGGCCCCATGCTGGAATAAAGTGATTCGAAGAGACTGGAGACAAGTGCAGATTCCTGCACTGGACATAGAAATTGGGAGCGGTCAGAGTGGCAGCTCTCGTCAGAGTTTCTGAGGACAAATGTTAAGTCAGTGATAGGAAGTGAATCATGAACTTCCAGATGTTCAAGCTGGTTTAGAAAAGGCAGAGGAACCAGAGATCAAATTGCCAACATCTGCTGGATCATCAAAAAAGCAAGAGAGTTCCAGAAAAACAGCTATTTCTGCTTTATTGACTATGCCAAAGCCATTGACTGTGTGGATCACAATAAACTGTGGAAAATTCTGAAAGAGATGGGAATACCAGACCACCTGACCTGCCTCTTGAGAAACCTGTATGCAGGTCAGGAAGCAACAGTTAGAACCGGACATGGAACAACAGACTGGTTCCAAATAGGAAAAGGAGTACATCAAGGCTGTATATTGTTACCCTGCTTATTTAACTTACATGCAGAGTACATCATGAGAAACGCTGGGCTGGAAGAAGCACAAGCTGGAATCAAGATTGCAGGGAGAAATATCAATAACCTCAGATATGCAGATGACACCACCCTTATGGCAGAAAGTGAAGAGGAACTCAAAAGCCTCTTGATGAAAGTGAAAGAGGAGAGTGAAAAAGTTGGCTTAAAGCTCAACATTCAGAAAACGAAGATCATTGCATCTGGTCCCATCACTTCGTGGGAAATAGATGGGGAAACAGTGGAAACAGTAGCTGACTTTACTTTTTTGGGCTCCAAGATCACTGCAGATGGTGATTGCAGCCATGAAATTAAAAGATGCTTACTCCTTGGAAGGAAAGTTATGACCAACCTAGACAGCATACTCAAAAGCAGAGACATTACTTTGCCAACAAAGATCCGTCTAGTCAAGGCTATGGTTTTTCCAGTGGTCATGTATGGATGTGAGAGTTGGACTGTGAAGAAGGCTGAGTGCCGAAGAATTGATGCTTTTGAACTGTGGTGTTGCAGAAGACTCTTGAGAGTCCCTTGGACTGCAAGGAGAACCAACCAGTCCATCCTAAAGGAGATCAGTCCTGGGTGTTCATTGGAAGGACTGATGCTGAAGCTCCAGTACTTTGGCCAGCTGATGCAAAGAGTTGACTCATTGGAAAAGACTCTGATGCTGGGAGTGATTGGGGGCAGGAGGAGAAGGGGATGACAGAGGAGGAGATGGCTGGATGACATCACTGACTCAATGGACATGAGTTTGAGTGAACTCCAGGAGTTGGTGATGGACAGGGAGGCCTGGCATGCTGTGATTCATGGGGTCGCAAAGAGTCGGACATGAGAGAGCGACTGAAGTGAACTGAGGATGTGGCAGAGCACATGGCTAGATTTACTGCCTAAATGGATTTCAAGGGTGGGCAGGAAGAAATACCTTTGTATTGGATGCTCAGCATTTTCCAATGGAGAAGGTGGAGCAGTATTTTGATTGAAAGACTATAAAAGGGATATTTTTATGTATTTATTTGGCTGTGCTGAGTCTTAGTTACATGTGGGATATAGTTCCCTCATCAGGGATCAAACCTGGGCCCCTGTATTGAGAGCACAGAATCTTAACCACTGGACCACCAGAGAAGTCCCAAAGGGATATTTTTAAAGTGATATGTTTGTAACTCCAGAGCCACTCATAATGCTTTAGAATAATAAAAGTTCTGAGTCAGTTCAGATTAAAGAATATCACATAAGGAGCAGAAACTACATTTATGACCAATTAATACAACTAATCTTTTTAAAATTTCATGAAATGTTAAGATGTAGGAAAAGATTTAGAAAGGTTTTGATTTTATTAAAATGCTGGTGTGAATTTAGTACTTATGTAAAACATTAAAATTGTTCTGAAGGGGAAAAAACCTTACCTGAGATAATGCTTTATATAAATGTAAGTTATTACTTCCTCCAAAAGAAATCTAAAGGCTATTTAAAATCTCAGTTTTTATTATGAAAAGTCGAGTATTTTAATGAAGTTGTATTTAAACATGGGCACAACATTGTTAATACTTTTTTGTTTTAAAAGCTTGGTAATATATACCTCTTTCTTTTTTGTCCTCTTTTTTATGTAGGTCTTTCTAAAAGTAACATCTTATTTTCCTGATTCATCAGTCTAAAGCCAGTCTAAAGCTATTTTTCAAAATTTCTATTTTCTTGAACCTATTCCTATGGTTTTTTAAAAAGATCACTCTGCTTAAGATTCATTCAGTTATTCATTCATTCAGGTTCAATACCAGGCTATAGGAATACACAGATAAGGAAAGTAAAAGTTTCTGCCCTTTTAGCCTTCAGTCCTTTAAGTCAGAATACAAATTAAGAAGTCAACTTTTGGAGTAATTCTCCTGATGCTCTATAAATTGAAGGCTAATCATCCTGGAATCCTCCTCTTCCCTCACCTCTACCACTCTACCCTCTTTGTTTTTTTTTTTTTTTTAGAAAAAAGAAAAAAAAAAGGAAGAAGAATGGTTAATGTCCAGGTAAAAAAATCAGAGCTTTCTGAGCTAACGATTTTTTAAAGCTGACTCATGACCTTTCTTTTGACAAAACAGAAATTAATAAAATACTTTCATCAATGTCTTTAGCATATAGTAGGAATCCTTGCCTTACTTTTTATAGTATTTTTCAGTGTGTTTTAAACAGTCTCGTCTTATGAAAAGCTCCAATAATCCTACATGGGGTTTTCTTTAGTGTCCAGCTCTTATTGGACACAAGTTGTGTTGACTTGAGAAACTCCAAAGATCTTGGAAGTGAAGCAAATTGTTTTCATTGAAAGCACATCAAACTGGTAAATTAGAAGAACTGAATTGTACTAGCTTTATTAGCATCTACTTTTATCACTTACCTGCTCAAGACTATGTTTAAATAACTTGCAAAATGAAGGCCTATGGTAGATGATTGTTAAGAGTCTATGAGTGCTCGAGTGCTAATTCGCTTCAGTTGTGTCCAACTCTGTGAACCCATGAACTGCAGCATGCCAGGTTATCCTACCCTTCACCATCTCCCTTTACTTAAACTCATGTCCATTGAGTCGATGATGCTATCCAACCATCTCATCCTCTATCATCCCCTTCTCCTGCCTTCAGTCTTTCCCAGCATCAGTTTCTTTTCCAACAAGTCAGCTCTGGCAATACCAGCTCTGAAGTCTTGGGCAAATCACTTCACCTCCGCGGGAGGGGTGAGGCAGGAGAGTCTTAGAAAAGCAGAGAAGCTGTAGAATGGCAGTTGTATAGGGATCTTCTTTTAATTAATAAAATACTGTTTCCTAACAGTGAGAGTTCAGGTGAAGTTCATTTCATTTCAGTCCAGTCACTCAGTTGTGACCGACTCTTTGCGACCCCATGGACTGTAGCACACCAGGCCTCTCTGTCCATTACCAACTCCCGGAGCTTACTCAAACTCATGTCCATCGAGTTGGTGATGCCATCCAACCATCTCATTCTCTGTGGTCCCCTTCTCCTGCCTTCAATCTTGCCCAGCATCAGGGTCTTTTCTAATGAGTCAGTTCTTCACGTCAGGTGGCCAAAGTATTGGAACTTCAGCTTCAGCATCAGTCCTTCTAATGAATATTCAGGACTGATTTCCTTTAGGATTGACTGGTTGGATCTCCTTGCTTTCCAAGGGACTCTGAAGAGTCTTCTCCAACACCACAGTTCAAAGGCATCAATTCTTCGGCACTCAGCCTACTTTATAATTCAACTCTCACATCCATACATGACTATGGGAAAAACCATGGCTTTCACTAGACGGACGTTTGTCGGTAAAGTAATGTATCTGCTTTTTAATACACTGTCTATGTTTGTCATAGTTTTTCTTCCAAGGAGCAAGTGTCTTTTAGTTTCATGGCTGCAGTCACCGTCTCCAATGATTATGGAGCCCAAGAAAATAAAGTCTGTCACTGTTTCCACATTTTCCCCATCTGTTTGCCAGTAAGTGATGGGACTGGATGCCATGATCTTAGTTTTTGGAATGTTGAGTTTTAAAGCAGCCTTTTCACTCTCCTCTTTCACCTTTATCAAGAGGCTCTTTAGATCCTCCTTGCTTTGTGTCATAAGGGTGGTGTCATCTGCTTATCTGAGGTTATTGATATTTCTCTTGGCAATCTTGATTCCAGCTTATACTTCATCCAGCCTGTCATTTCACATGATGTACTCTGTATATAAGTTAAATAAGCAGGATCTTCTTTCTATTATGAGAAGTAGAAGTGCCTGGGCTTGCAGGGATCTTTCATAAACATCTAGCTATCTGGGTACAATCCTGCTTTCTTTATTGTTCACATGCTAATTCTTTGTTTACAGTAAGACATGAATGTAGCAGATGGCAGCCTCTCCCATTCCCCCAGCTCCTCAGCACTTGCAAGGGAGGAAGTAGCTGATGGCTTCCAAATAGCTAGCTTTGTTTCACCTGGGCACGGAAACTTGCATTTGGAAAAGGCTTGTTTACTGGTAGAGGTAAAGCAGAAAACTTTTCATTTCACAATTGTGTTTGCTGGTGCTTCTGCAGTTGCCTAACAGGTTGGCTTAAGGGCTAGCTCTTCTGGAATGACCTCTCTAGACTGGCTTTTGGCTGGGCAACTAGATGAGCGTTTCATGTAGTTCTTACCATTCCTAAGGCTGCTGCTAAGTTGCTTCAGTTGTGTCCGACTCTGTGCGACCCCATAGACGGCAGCCCACCAGGCTCCCCCGTCCCTCGGATTCTCCAGGCAAGAATACTGGAGTGGGTTGCCATTTCCTTCTCCAATGCATGAAAGTAAAAAGTGAAAGTGAAGTCGCTCAGTCGTGTCCAACTCTACGCGACCCCATGGACTACAGCCTACCAGGCTCCTCCGTCCATGGGATTTTCCAGGCAAGAGTACTGGAGTGGGGTGCCATTGTCTTCTCCGATTCCTAAGGCTAGCCTGGGCTTATTCTCTGGACAAAAGCTTGTGTCCGAAGAGTGTGAGCCTTGGGAAATACAAGGCCTTTTAAAGTCTGTTAATTCTAACACATTTCTGTTGGCTGAAGCAAATCTCAAGGCCAGCTCAGATCTATAAGATGGGGAAATAGACTCCAAAGTCTTATTGAAAGGGCATGGAAACAGGGAGGAGTGAAAAAGTAGTCTCTTCTGCAATGAACTGACTTTCAAGCCCCTTTGAGCTCTCAGTTTTTGCTTAATGGAAAGTGATCTAACTGGTTATTTAAATACCTACCACTGTGCTTAGGCACTGAAAGAAATATAAAAGAAAAAATAACACTTGATTATATGGAAGGCACTTTGTATTTTACAAAATCAGTTTTGCTTTCCAGAGAAACATAAAATAAATGATACCCTTGAGGGTCTGGCAATGTGGTTAAGCAAATGAGGCTCATATATTAAAACAGAAAACATTTCCAGACCATCTAATTTTCTTTTGTATGGAAACTTGTGAGAGCTAAAGGACAGGAGCCAAAAGTGGACTGGAATTGTCTGCTAAGCGTTGAAGGGTGAGGTGGCAGTGGTTAGATCCAGACTAATCAAACTTTATTGCTTTTGATCATCTCATATTCATATACACAAAGAGAGCAAACGACAATTTAATTTAATTAAGCTATGGAAACTAAGAGTTTGCAGATGAATAATTAATCTCAAAACTTGTTTCCTCCTAGTTTAAGGAAGAAGTTATATCTTGACTACAGAATTTTAGTAAATAAAATCTGTTCTCAAAAGAGTATGGAATTTTTTCAGTACTTGCAAAATACTTTAAAGTAATGGCTTTTTGAATAAAGTAAGTGGGATTAATATTAACCAGTAGCAGAAGTTGCTAGTTCATTAAAATCCATTTCCCCTTCCTGTATCTCCCAACCTCTCATACAGCTAGATATATCATTTGATTAAGTTCTATCTTATGGAATGTGAATAGAAAAATACATGCCACTTCCTGGCTTGTTCCATGAAACCTCCAGGAAGTGCTTTTCCATACTTCCCCTTTTATTGGCATCTGGGTTGGCCATACCCAGAGTGACTTTGGAAGCCCTTGACTGAATGATTGCCTGGAGCACACGCCTCTTTCAAACAGGAGCATCTGCCCTGGATTATTAACTGAGCAAGGCATGAAATTCTCTTGTGTTTATCACAAAACATAGTGGACCTATTTGTTTTATCAGTACAGTCTACTGCAACTAATACAAAAAATAATGCACTGACTTGTAAAATCAAGGTGGGCTAAAGAGTTTTCTAGACCATCTTCTCTATCTACAGATATTACTTCTGATACAAAGTTGAGTTCATCAAACATTTATTGACTTTTCCATCTATAGAAATCTGAGCTCATTGCTGAAGACAGAACTGAATAAGACTATTTCTGCTTCAGAGAGTGCATGATCTCATAGGAGAAATACATATATAAAATAATGATTAATATACAGTGTATTTTGTGGTATTGTTGTTGTTTAGTGGCCAAGTCCTGCCTGACTCTTTTGTGTCTCCATGGACTGTAGCCCGCCAGGCTCCTCTGTCCATGGGATTTCCCAGATAAGAATACTGGAGTGGGTTGACATTTCTCTTCGAGGATCTTCTTGACCCAGGGATGGAAACCAGGTCTTCTGCACTGAAGGTATACTCTTTACTCCTGAGCCACTGGGGAAGCCCATTTTGAGGTATTATACTCTAGAGACCCTACAATTTAGTGACTTAAACAAGATAAAGAATCCTTTCTTGAGGGGATTAAGAGTAAGGTGGACAATCCAAGGTGGGTAGGTAGCTCTACTCTAGAGAGTTATAATATTGATACTGATAAGAGTTATTGCTATTGATTTTTATTAATAATGATCATTCCAAGTCCTTAAGTATAATAACTTCTTTGATAGTTACAAAACCCATATTAACTAGGTACTGTGTACAAATAAGAAAATCTAGGCATAAGTTGTTTAAATTACCCAAGTTCATATAGCTAGGACAGGACTTAGCAGGGCTTTGAACCAGGCAACGTGACCCTAGGCTGTTAACCATCACTCTGTACTTTGATAAGTAAGCTGATGCAATGAGTAGTCATTGTAGTAGGGGACAGCCATTGATCTTGGTGACAGTTGACTGATACTTTTGAAGCATTTTCTATTAGCACTCATAAACTTAGCTTGTAATGGTGGACTTGGTGCTTGTGGTTACGCTACATTACGTGTTTTTTATGTGTTTTATGTTCTAAACATATGCTTCTTCAAGGCAATTCTGATTTTTCTGGGTTTCTATTTTGTTATGCAGTCAATGAAAGTTCTACGAGTTCAGAAAAATTCGTGATGACTGTTTGCATATAGTCTTTCCAAGCTGAGTCTTTGTGGCTCTCAAACCTCTTCAGAATGTAGAATACTGACCTTCATTCACTAAGTGCTTGACAATTGCCTTCTTGCTGAACGAATATAGAATAATTCTCTATGTGGAGTTCATCTCCTGAGTGCCATCAGAAGCATTCTGGGTAGGTCCTCTCCTTGTCCTCTGTGTTTGCCCTGCAGCTCTCACTCAGACAATAGTGTCTGAATGTTCATCTCTCTCAGCTACTCCTTAAAGAAGATTGAAAATGATTTTTCATTTCATGTTTGCTTTTTTCTCCTGTAATATTCACACAAGACAGTTCCTCAAATATAAACCTAATCTGAAACCTCAAGTTCTCTTTTCAGTGTGTGTGGGCTCAGTCATGTCTGACTCTTTGCAACCTCAGTCCATGGAATGTTCCAGGCAAGAATACTGGAGTGAGCTGCCATTTCCTACACCGGGGCATCTTCCCAGCCCAGGGATTGAACCAGTGTGTCTTGGTTTCCTCCTTTGGCAGGCAGATTCTTTACCACTAGTGCCACCGGGGAAGCCCCACTAAATGGGCGAAGTGCCATTTTTTACTACTGTCCATTATACTTTTTTGTTTAATCAGAGTACTGAATTTTCTTGTCTGAGACTTGAAGCGCAGCCAGAGCGTGTCCCCGGCCTTGATGCATTGACTTTCAAGTGAGGATAATTTTAGTTTTCCTTAAAATATTGTGACTGCTCTCCTACTTTTCTTGTTCCCCTCTGTGGTCATTTTCTCCTGTGGGGATAAGAGTGGATAGAAGTGAATCCTGAGCATCCCACCTGTTGCATCCTGAATGCCTCTGGTGATAAACCAACTCTTAATAAAGAGGCTAGGCAGGTGCTAAAAGCTTCTTGGAGATGCTTTCTCCCCGGGGCCACTGCATCTGGTTAATGCTGACTCTTTTTGGATTTTGTGAGGGTACTCTGTGTGCAATGTCTGGCAAGACAGAGTAAAGGAAGGAACTGCGCAGTGTCAGTTTACTCAAGTTGGCAACTCTTCACTGGGAACTTTTGATGTAAATTATGATCCAGGTTGGGACTGCTTCATATTCTATAAGAAGGGTTCTGGAAGTCCAAAAGGCCTAACAAGAGAGTTGTAAGTTTACAGGCTGTCCTTTTATCCCTTGAGTATAATTGACTTGAGCCATTTAAGAATGAATTAAGTCCTTTTTGTCAGTTATCATGCATTCATCATCTTTGCCCAAACAAAGTTACTGTGGTCAGTCAGGAAGTGAATGGGGAGCTGGGAATTCTAGGTTGCCCGACTGGGTCTACTTTTCTCTAGCCATGTTACCTTGGGCAAGTTGTTTTAGTTCTGTTCTTTCTTCCTACAGCAAAGCTAATTTCAGCTCATGGAATTCATGGGCTGGTACAGGGGGTGGCATAGAGAGTGTGCCACAGTGGAGTTTAAGTCTGTTCTCTGCCACTCACCCAGTGTAACCTTGGTCAGGTTGGTTAATCTCTCAACTTCGATGCCGCCTCTCAGATGGGGAGAGGCGTGTACACTTCACAGGACTGTTACAAGGATTAGGTAAGGCTATGCCCAGACATCACCAAGCACATGATCTAGCACATTTGTTGTTGCTGTTGTTTTTGTTCAGCTGCTAAGTGGTGTCTGACTCTTTGCAACCCCATGGACTGCAGCACGCCAGGCTCCCTTGTCCCCAGCTGTCTCCTGGAATTGGCTCGAATTCATGTCCATTGAGTCAATGATGCACATCTAGCACATAATAGGTGCCTATTAAATTCTAGTTACTATGTTTCATTATTATTATTACTAGCTGTTATCAAGTTTTCAAACTAGGTGAGATGCTGGCAAAGTAGCAGCAGAGGTGCAAGGAATGTTCTTTTGTAAAAAGATCATGCCTATTGCTATGTAAAGGCATTATTTTCCAATGCAGTAGTAATCATTATATTTATATTGGAAGGTGTTTCTTCAGAAACATATTTTCACAAATAAAAGAGAATAACTTCAGACATTTTCTGAGATGAGAATTATGTCATAGCAGAAAGAGCATGAGATTCAGGAGCTGCCCAGATCTCGCCTTAAATTCTGGCACCACCATGTACCTTGGAAAAGTACCTTGTGACCTTGGAAAAATTAATCATTCCTCTAAACCTCAGTTTACTCATTCATAAAATAAAGGTGAGATGATAATGTTCATATAAATAAGACTCATTCTGAGAATTAGAGCTAGTATATAAAGTTGGTTACATCTTATGCATACTGCACGATTACCTAATAGCACACAGCAGGATTCTGCTGTTGAATGCCGCCTTGAGCTTCCAAGATCCCCCAATTATGTTGTCTGTTGTTCTGCTCTTAAAGCACCCTGTTCTTTTCCTTCATGGAACTTAATCACAATCTGCTGGGACTTCACTGGTCATCCAGGGGTTAAGAACCTGCCTTCCAATGCAGGGGATGCAGGTCTGATCCCTAGTCGGGCAACTATAATCTCACAGGCCTGGGAGCAAATAAGCTGGTGCACCACAACTAGAGCAAGACCATGGCTCTGCAACTAAGAGCCCTCACGCAATCGTGATGAAGACCCAGCACAGCCAAGATTTTAAAAATTAGTAATTAATTTGAAAAAATCACAATGTGTCTTCCTTCGTTGTATTTATGTTTGTCGACTATCTATCTTTTCCCCTTGGGCTGAGGGCTGTCTGTTCATCATTATATAGCTAGCACACTGCCTGGCACATAGTTAGTGCTCAATAAAGCTTTGTTAAATGACTGGATGAAAGAATAGCCAATAACCAATGCTGGCATTTCTCCTCTGTAAGCACACATCACTTATTTGTCACTTCGTTTCATACTGCCTCGTAACATTACTTGTTGTCTTGTTAGTTAGCTCTTGTAAAATTGCTAATTATTTTCTTATACTCTCTGATTGGTTGTAAACCCTTGAAATGCTGGAGCCCTAGACTAGACCTGCATCTGCACACACTACAGTGCTTTACACTGTCATTATTTGTTGAATAAATGAACCAGAAAAGGAGAAAAAACTCATTCTGAAGATGTCACCCAAGATTAAGCTTTGGGGAAATGCCTGGAGGTCAGTTGGAGTTCAGCCTTCTTTGTTTTTCCTATCTATTGCATTGTAATTGGGCTTCCCTGGTGGCTCAGATAGTAAAGAATCTTGACTGCAGTGCGGAGACCCAGGTTCAGTCCCTGGGTTGGGAACATTCCCTGGAGGAGGAAATGGCCACCCACTCCAGTAGTCTTGCCTGCAGAATTCCATGGATGGAGGAGCCTGGTGGGCTGCAGTCCACGAACTTGCAAAGAGTCAGACACGACTGGATGACTGACACTTCATTGTGTTAGTGATAGTGATCATGGAATTCTCCAGGTAAGAATACTGGAGTGGTAGCCACTGATTAAACCCGGGTCTCCTGCATTGCAGGTAGATTCTTCACCATCTGAACCACTAGGGAAGCTCCTGAGAGATGAGAAGAAAAGCTGTAATGGCCAACTCTCTGACACTGCCTAACCTTACTTATAAACTCATCTTGGTGATTTGTGTCCTCACTGCTGTGGTGGCCCTGCTCCCTGGCCACTCTGTGTCATCAGCAGAAATCCCTTGGGTTTTGAGTTCCTTTTTCTCAGGTCACTTTCCTCCCTCTCTAATGTTGAATGGCTCTTTGGCATTCCTTTGGCTTCCTGCACCCCAGTCCACTCTTTTTTGTCAGTTCTTTTTTTCATTTTTAACACTGTCTTTAACATTCCTGTCTACCAGCTTTAGTCATATTCAAGTTCAAAGTAAGCCAGCTCCTTCTTTAAGTCTCTTCCTGTGAGCCTTTACTGACCTACCATCAGCTTGAATTTATTTGGCTCTCTTTCTGCCCTGATTTGGTACCTTGAAAACCATGAAATCTATCCTCACCTGAACTCTCACTGTTAGGAAACAGTATTTTATTAATTAAAAGAAGATTCCTATAAAACTGCCATTCCACATCTTCTCGGCTTTCCTAAGACTCTCCTGCCTCACCCCTCCTGTGGAGGTGAAGTGATTTGCCCAAGACTACAGAGCTGGTATTGCCAGATCTGGGACTTGGTCCCCTGAACTCTGGCTTCTGAGTCACTTACATTCCCTACGACTTCTTTATATATGCAAAATATATACTTGACATAATTTTTTAATGATTTTCTTTTACATAAATATACTATATAATGCTGAAAATCGGGCATCTTACTCTTTTTCACTCAACAACGTATTTTGGAGTTGAAGGTAGTCTTAAGTCCTCCATCTTTATACCACATTTTTGTCCGATTCCCCGTGGACTCTTTTTGTGGTTTCTCTCACCACCTGATCCATGCCCAGGGTCACGCCTGTACACAGTCCATTTTGCCCAACATATTGTTGTCAAGGAAAACATACTCTTCGACAAGGAAAACAAAATAAGCATAGAGCTGTGAAACTACCACCTCCCGTCTGCTACTGGTGTTTCTCTCTGGCACATTACAGTAGCCTTTTCAGTTTTCCCAAGATTTAACTGTGATCTTGCTCCTTCCTTCCATCACATTCTTCTGTGTCTGCTTCCTACTAAATTAAATACAGGCTTCTGGCCCTTAAACCCCTATAAGCCAGCCTTGCCCCGTCATTCTAGTTGTAGCTGTACTTACCTGGCACAATTCTCTGTGCTTTTCTATGGCCATTCCTTCTTCATGTCATTGGGATGTAGGATTTCAGTTCCTGGACCAGGGATCAAACCCCCATGTCCTGCATTGAAAGGTGAATTTTCAACCACTGGACTACCAGGGAAGTCTCAATGTAGTTTGTATTAATCGAATAGGATCATCCAAGAAAAGTTAAGTTACATTTAACACCACTGTTTAAAAACTTTTGTTTCCGTTAATGTTATTAGCCTAACGAACTATTAGTCTATTGAGATTCTTTTGTGAAGTTTTTGATTGAAAAGCCCTTTGGGGCCCCTTTGTATTTTAAAACTATACTTTTCCTCTGAGTGTCATTATTTTGGATTGAATTTAGAGATGACTGTATGATAAAAAATAATGCTTTGTGCCCTCTGTGTGGGTGGCAATATTTTACCCGTGATGTCCAACAAACAGAAGTGCATTGTGAGCTGTTAATTTAGAAGGTGGGTGTTAATATCGGTCCACAGCTGAGGAGTGCTGGAAATACCGGCTTTATGTTCTGCAGGCTGGTCTATTTTGGACATTGAATCTCCATGCTGTCAGAGGGACAGAATGATAATAGCCTAAGTTCTTCTGACATATTCTGTTATCTTCTTGGAGTTTTGTCACAACTGAAGTCTTTCACACTGCCAGTTCTTCCCAGGTTTTCCAGGGAAGTAGTTAGGAGATCAGTCCTGGGTGTTCATTGGAAGGACTGATGCTAAAGCTGAAACTCCAGTACTTTGGCCACCTCATGCGAAGAGTTGACTCATTGGAAGAGACCCTGATGCTGGGAGGAATTGGGGGCAGGAGGAGAAGGGGACAACAGAGGATGAGATGGCTGGATGGCATCACTGACTCGATGGACATGAGTTTGAGTGAACTCCGGGAGATGGTGATGGACAGGGAGGCCTGGCATGCTGTGATTCATGGGGT
Organism: Bos javanicus; assembly: GCF_032452875.1. NCBI lineage: Eukaryota > Metazoa > Chordata > Mammalia > Artiodactyla > Bovidae > Bos > Bos javanicus. Next base: position 93,165,035 of record NC_083873.1, read on the forward strand.
TGCAGAGAGTTGGACACGACTGAGTGACTGAACTGAACTGAACTGAGTTTGTCTCTATCTTAAGTCAAAACTAGTTGCCGAGAGGTATCTCTGACACTCTCCTCACTACCCCTGAGAGCTCCTTGGGTTTAGGAGTCTTTGGCTGATCCTGAAAAAGTGTGAAAGTGTTACTCACTCTGTGTCCCATGGACTCACTTCTCTGTCCATGAAATTATCCAGGCAAGAATCCTGGAGTGGGTGGTCATTGCCTTCAACAAGGGATCTTCCTGACCCAGGGATTGAACCTGGGTCTCCTGCATTGTAGGAAGATTCTTTACCATCTGAGCCATCAGGGAAGCCCCTCCTGCTGTATCCTAAAAGCATAGGTATCACACCCACCCCCCAGCCTCTGACAGCCTGGGGTGCCCTCTGCCTAGGGCCCTGTGAGCACAAAGTTACATCTCTCTGCTGCTGCTGTGCTCAGTCGTATCTGACCCTTTGTGATCCCATGGACTGTAGCCCTCCAGGCTCCTCTGTCCGCGGGATTCTCCAGGCAAGAATACTGGAGTGGATTGTCTTTTCCTTCTCCAGGGGAATCTTCCCGATGCAGGCCTCAATCCCTCATCTCCTCTGTCTCTATAGGAGGATGATTCTTTATTGCTGAGCCATCAGGGAAATCTCTGTCGCTAGAGGAGTCTTATTACCTCCAGAGCTGCTGTGGAGAAGTGGGGTCCAGTCTGTCTTTATTCCCAGCCCCCCTCTTTCTTTCAGTTTCTTCCCTCTTGATATCAGCCATCCTTTACATAATCTCCTGCAATCCTATGCCCAAGAACTATCTTGTCCTTGAACACAGGAAGCAACTTAGAATTGAAACTGCAAAGTGATATGGCTCTTGCAATTATCCCTTTAGCAGAGATATTTTGACTCTATTCACTTACTTCATCACTACTCATTCTTAACTAACCCACATCTTTGTATAAAGTGCAGAAAGCTGGGACTGTGTTTACTGATTAGTGGTGAAAACCAACAAATCCTAATGGAAGAAACTATTAGGTTTTTTTCAAGACCATTTTTATTTCCTATTGGGAAACTGGAAAAAGTACTCCTCACTTAAAACATTGCATTGGAGAGCCATGGTGGATAAAAATGACGGGGCAGTTAAAGCAATAAAAAACATTTCTCTTGGCATTACACTGTTATTGTCAATGTGCTTAATAATTCTTACCACTGCTTATCATCACTGACTGTGTACATTAAGCTTCATTGTACAGATGGCATAACTGGGCGCTCCGTGACTGGCTCTTGATTACCGCATCCCTCGGTGTCTGCTGTTGTCTCCCAGGCTTCAGCTGAGCACACAACTGCATCTGTGAGATCAGAATAGCAGCTTCTTTTATTTTTAGGACCAATCTCTGCTGCTTAGCCTCTGAATGAGGCTCGTGTGTCCCAGGAGCGCTCTGTAAATTGAATTTTGCTGCGTTCACCGCTTCCACTTGGAAATGTGTTGGCTCATGTTCTCGACTACACGAAATCATGGTCCATTTAGGTCACATAAAACACCTTATTGTTAATTTAGGGCCTGGTGGGCAAAGCTCTGTTAATGCATCTCTTCCGTATTTGGTATGTTTATGAGACCTGCTTAACAAAGAGGTGAATATCATTTGAATATATAGGAGGATTATGTATCTGAAGAGAAGATAATGAGGGGACAGCTGGATGGATAATAATGCTGCCTGTCAATGGCAGCAGCAAATGCATGATTCCTGTGCATACCTCATACCCCCACCCCTTCCATCACAAGACCCTTTGTTTTCCTGTAACCAGGAGTGGTTATCTATCTTGAAAGTGAAAGTGGAATTTGATCAATCTTGTCTGACTCCTGTCGACTCCATGGATTGTACCCTGCCAGCCTTCTCTGTCCATGGAATTCTCCAGGCAAGATTATTGGAGTGGGTAGCCATCTCCTTCTCCAGGGGATCTTCTCGACCCAGGGATCAAACTCGGGTCTTCTGAATTGCAGGTGGATTCTTTACTGCCTGAGCCATTATCTGTCTTGGGTGTAATCAGTACAGAGAAGAGGGGAGAGGGAAAAGATAGCAGAGGTGTATTCATTCCTCCTTCTCAAAAATGCTGAGCATACCAGTTGTCGAACAATTAAGATAAGCCAAGTATTTGGCTGACCAGTACTGGTCGTCTTCAGGCGCTAAAATAGCCTGGAATATAATTTGTCTTGGGGATAAAATGACAGGATTATAAATCTTTAACTAGGCTCTCTTAACTCTAGTAAGATGGAAAGCTGAATTAGGTCAGAAGTCTCAGGCAAGAGAACACAGTCTAAATCTTGAGCCATTTGCTTGAAGTGGGAATACCTGTGTAAGAATGGTAGGGCTGGATGTTTTCATTTGGAAACAAAATATAAACCCTAAATGTAAATCACTGAATTTTCTCCTAGCCGCATACAAATAATGCATTACACTCATGCCCAGTGTTATTGAGGCAGAAAGGCATTACTGTTTTCAGTAATGTTCTGTGAAGATTTTCATTATTGAATCTCAGCAGGCTTCATTCTAGGCAGAAAGATGGAGTAGATGAAATCAGCTTTTGTTGTTTCCAGCAAAGGCAGCCACTCCTCTCTGTTGGCCCCAACCTGACACTGCCCAGCAGAATTCTGGGCCCTTGTCCCATTGCCCAGGGTCTGTTTTTGATGGAGGGGCAGGTCCCTCTTTGGGCTATTTTAGCGCTCCTGTTCTTAGCTCCCATCAGTTAAACTCCTACTGTGTGCCTGCCACTGGGTAAGGTGCTCAACACACATTCCGCCTTTCATGTTTGCACCCTGGGTGGTGAGCACTTTCCTTGACATTGTTCTGCCCTCCTGGATCTCCCACCATTTCCTCTCACCTCTGACATCCGTCCCAGGGACATATTTACTACTCAGGGACCACATTTCCACAAATGAAGCTCTTAGAACTTCCAAGGAGAAAACCAAGACAACATATTTGTCTGGGATAATACTTGAAGTGAAGTGAAAGTCACTCATTCGTGTCCGACTATACAAGTCCATGGACTTCTCCAGGCCAGAATACTGGAGTGGGTAGCCTTTCCCTTCTCTAGGGGATCTTCCCAACCCGGTGATCAAACCCAGGTCTCCCTCATTGCAGGCGGATTCTTTACCAGCTGAGCCACAAGGGAAGCCTATACTTAACAGTCATTAAACGTTAATTGTATGCCAGACCCTCTGCTTAAACATCCCATCTCACTTAATCTTTACAATACCCTTTCAAGGTAGGAACAACCATCTCTGGGTTGTTTTTTTTTGAGGTGGGGGAGCCATGATGCTACTTCATTGTGATTGCGTCGCACAGGCTTCTCTAGTTGAGGCTTGGGTCTTCTCTAGTTGTGGCACGTGGGCTCAGTAGTTGTGGCACATGGGCTTAGTTGCCCCGTGGCATGTGGAATCTTAGCTCTCTGAAGGGATCAAGTTCAAGTCCCCTGCATTGAGAGGCGGATTCTTAGCCCCTGGACCACCAGGGAAGTTCCCATCGCTGTTTTATAAATGAAGAACTGAGGTTGGAGGGGCCAAGTAGAGTCTCCAGGGCCAGTCCAGGGCTAGTAAGAGCTAGCACTAGGCTTTGAGCTTGGGGCTGTCTGTTCTCTGTTCTAATAACCTGCTCTTTCTAACCTGCTTTACTTGTTCTAACAAAGAGCTAGTGAGAGAAAGAGAAAGAGTGAGAAGAAGTGAGAGAGAGAGAAAAGTTGTTCTCCTCTGTGTCCTCTCCCCAAATGCATAGTTTTCCTTCTCTGGTTCCTTTCAGCATTGTGATATTGTAACATTGGCTTGCTAGTTAGAGGTCACATCAGTCTTAGATGCCCCTCACAAAGGAATTTTAGATGAAGTAGGGTCCAAGAAGAAATGGCAGACTGGACACTGACAAATCAAATTAGGAAGGCAGGTCCCTTTAGTGTAAACCTTAAGTGGTCCAGACTTGAAGCTTGAAAAGATGAAGGCATTTCTGATATCAGTCAGAAAATAATGTCATCCTTCTCTTCATGCCAATGGCTTCTTGCTCAAGTCTTATCAAATGGAACAAAGATTATTTTCCTCTGACTTTGAACAAAAAGACTAATGTTCGTCTCTTAGTACATGTTTTTAAAAAATTGTATTGTCTAGTGGATTGACTTCGTCTTCAGTGCTACCCAGACAGGCGCCATTGCTGTTCCTCCTGTGGTTGGAGCAGCGCTGCTGGAGTGACTGGAGGAGATTCTGGGGTTGTGTGGAGGTGGCGCACTGCTTGTGTGCCCAGGGGAGGAGGGGCACCTTGCTCTGCCATGGGGCGCACGCTTCAGTGTTTTGATCTTGACTGGTGTCTGGCTGTGTCCATCAGGGCTTCTGCAGAAAACAGACTGCACACCTAAATCTGGTAATTTGAGGGGAGATTAAGGGATTCTTTTCCAAAGGTGAGAGCAATGTGTGGTATAAGGAACCCACAAGGCTGGTGCCCTGCCTCAGGGTTAGTTAGATCAGAGGGCCAATATTAATTCCCTGTCTGAAAGGGCCAGGGGATGGAGTGGTGATTGGACCTGGAGCAAAGCCAGCCTGTGGGGATGGTTACTTTATGGAAACCCTGCTCTTGAGATGAGGGATGGGCCATATGTTGATGCCCAGCAGGGAGGGAGGCAGGGCCATGAATAACCTCCCTCTCCACCCTTCCTCTGATCTATTGCTGGGCCTCACTTCTGGCCAAATCCTCCTGTGAGCTGGGCGACATAGGAGGCTGCTGGTGTGGTTCAAATGGGCTATCAGCCTTGGCTGAGAATGGGGCTAAATGGAAGACATCCGGCACACAGTCTGTCAAGCCTGCCGCATAGTTACACCCCTGAGAGATTCTAGCTCACTCTCTCCTGGTGAGTGTCATTTCTGGGAATCAATGAGATTAAGACGTCAACCACTCAGATATTAGTGAATTGGATGTCAAATCCTTCATTGGCCCTCAGGGGAAGTTTCATGTCAACTCTAACCACATGAAAGGTAACACCTATAGTTTAGTTTACCCTGGTTCAGAAAACAAAATAATTTTTATTTTAGTAGGTATCTTCCTATTTTATGTGACATATTGCTTTATCTATCAACATTTATGAGAATTGGTAGTTTAAGAAAAAAGACTCAAAACTGAGAAGCCTGTAATATCATTAAAATCTTGGATGTGGAGAAGTGTACCTAATTTATTGTCTACTCAGAGCAGAAATTCTTTCTAAAGGGCCCTCTGTAATCATCCGTGGGAGGACTTGAAACTCCATCCATTCCCTTTCCATCAGATGTAATTGTTAGAAAGAGCTTCCTTCTACTGAACAGAAATCAACTCACTGTTCCTTTCACCAGTTCTAATTTTTTTCCTTCAGAGCCACATAGCCTAAATCTCATCATCCTTCAATTATGTGAAGACAGCCATCTTTTCTCATTTCTAGGCTATGCATCCCATTTTCTGCAACCTGTCCTTGTATGACACAATTTAATTCAATAAACATTTGTTGAACCCCTGGCTGTATACTAGGCACTTAGTCCAGGATCTAGGAGGGTATACCTACTAAGCTTACAACATAGTGGGGAAGAGGAATATAAACACTTAACAGACACAAGAGAGAAGGAAATGTGTTGAGGAGAAGTTTCACTCACATACTGTTTCCAAGTTGTGGGTTAAACTTAAACAGGATAGGAACTAGGGAAGGGAACTTTAGCTTGTCCGTGGAAGCTGCCAGTTACATCAATGGGTACTGTCATTCAACCGACTCTTAGTTCTGGTCATTTTATCTACCCATCAAGCCATCATGGAGGGCATTTGTCATGCCTTGCTGAAAGCAATATTATGCCTGTTCCAACAATCATCAGTCACTGGGCTACATGCCTCCATAGATACAGAGCTGGGTGAGGAGAGTGGAGGTTGCAGCCCAAACTTCATGTTTCCCAGGAAATTGCCGAGAATTTGATCTTCAGGACACTTTCCAGTACCTCAGTTTTCCCATCTGCCTAAAGAGAGCCAATCATTTATCTGTGAGGTGTACAGATACGTAGAGGAAGGTGATATATTCTTTTTTTAGTCTTGTTCTGACTTTTCAGTTAAGAACACAGCAAAAGAAATCTTGAAAAGGTGACTTAGAATGAGGACACAGAGCAGAATTGGGAAAATCCAGCTGTTCTCACTGAAAGTGTGTCCACAGCACAGGCCCCCTTTGGGGTCATTTGCATTCCTCTCATTCTTTCCGCCTGGGGGCCCTTTCTTGACATCTGGCTCTCCGCAGAGACGGCACCTGTGGTGGCCTCTTCTTTTTCATATCCAGTGCCAGCAGGTAGTGAGGCGTGTTTAGCCCAGACATTGCTCACAGTCTCCTCAGGCTTGGGATGAAAGAAAGTGGAATTCCCCTGAATGAGCGGAAAGTGTTTCATTAAAAATCTTCGTTGCATAAAACTGTTTATAATGTGGAGCTTTGAATAGCAACTCTTTCCCTGCTCCAGAAAATATATTTTAAATGACATCTCTATAAACTTTGAACGTGTCATGTGTACAGAAATCCAGAGAAGGTAAATAAAGGGGAGAGTCTAGATATTTATTTAGTCCAAATAACTTACCTCGGAGGATTTACTTTCATCTAAAGGTAGAATAAAGCCTGATGCTGTTAAAAGACACCTTTTGCCTGTCTCTAGGCATTTAAAGTGCTTACTGGCAGACACTTGTGAGACAAATGGATATAAATGTCATCTCTGATGGCTTGGTAAATACTAACTGCCCCAGGGAGGCATGGGGCTGGGGGATAGGCGGATGCTACAAGGATGCTGTGGCAATTGGGATCCATGGATAGATGTGGCTGAAAAGATTTGATTAACAGTCTTGTATATATGAAGCTTGCTCTTTAACTTTTGGTGATACCATTATATTTATATGAACTTATTTAACCAACCAGGGCTTTCCTGGTGGCTCAGCAGTAAAGAATCCACCTGCAGTGCAGGAGAGGAAGGAGATTCAGGTTCAATACCTGGGTTGGGAAGATTCCCTGGAGAATGGAATGGCAACCCACTCCAGTATTCTTGCCTGGAGAATTCCATGGACAGAGGAGCCTGATGGGCTACAGACCATGAGGTCGCAAAGAGTCAGAGATGACTCAAGTGATGGAGCACAGTACATTTAACCAACCAACACTGATCAGGTTTACTATGTGCTAAACACACATAGTCGGACACGACTGAAGTGACTTAGCAGCAGCAGCAGCAGCAAACACTAGGAATATAGAAATAATAGTCAGTTCCTATTCTTAAGGGATTCCCAGTCTAGTAGAGGAGACACACAGGTAAACATTCATTCATTCACTAACAAATAGAGGATAAGGAGTGTCTCAGGCACTGGATGTGCTGGTGGGTGTGTAAAATATAAGCTAGATATATCCTAATGCTATGAAATCTTTAGTAGGGGAGATGGACAGTGAATGATTATCCAAATAACCACAGAATTATATGCATAAGAAATGCTGTAAAGGAAAAGCTCTGAGTGCCATGAGAATGCATGACAGGGGCAGCCAAGTTGTTTTTTTCTAGTTATATTACCAGGTGATAAGTACTGCAGTGGGAGATATATACAGGGAGCGTTGAGCAGTGGAACGCTACCTAGACCAGGGCAAGTTAAGGAAGGTCGCATATGAGAGTCAGCAGCTGGATCTTAAAATATGACAAGAGGTAACCAGGCAAGGAAGAAGCGTGGACTCCCTCCTGGGTCTCCAATTTTCTTTCTCTGAGTGGATGGTGATGCTAGTCAGCTAAATAGAGGCATGAGGAGAGTAGGTTTAGAGAGAGTGACACTAACTTTGATTTGGGTCCTTTGGAGTCCGAGGTACTTGCACACATCTAAGTTAAGATACCCTGAAGTCAGAGAGCTCGTGGCTCAGTGTGGAGGTGACTTGAGAATCACCAGCAGCAGACAAAAGCTTAGGAATGGATGAGACAGGGAGAAAAACAGGGTCTCAGCCTGGGAGGGGTGCCTAGAGGGAGAGGGGAGCTGGAGAAGGAGGCTGGGAGCAGCTGGACGCATAGGAGGAGAACCAGGAGAGAATCCTGAGGAAGTCACAGAGGTCAAGACAGGGATTGATAGTGTTCAGGGTTGTAGAAGGGTCAGGCCAGATATGGACTTATCTGGTCACTGGGCTTCTGTAAGGAGACCATTGACTTCTGCAGCTGCTGCTGCGTTGCTTCAGTCGTGTCTGACTCTGTGCGACCCCATAGACGGCAGCCCATCAGGCTCCCCCATCCCTGGGATTCTCCAGGCAAGAACACTGGAGTGCGTTGCCATTTCCTTCTCCAATGCATGAAGGTGAAAAGTGAAAGTGAAGTCTCTCAGTCGTGTCCGACTCTTAGAGACCCCATGGACTACAGCCTACCAGGCTCCTCCGTCCATGGGATTTTCCAGACAAGAGTACTGGAGTGGGGTGCCATTGCCTTCTGGTGCCATTTCACTGGCTAGTAAGAGCAACGGACTGAATGGTGGGCATGGACATGGTCACAAAGCTCACAGTTTCAGACAGGTGGTCCATCTTTCTGGCAAGAAGGGTCAGGTCTGTGCTGACTGTGCCCAGAGAAGGTATATATTCCATTGTTTCCCTGTTAGTATTAGACTGTGCTCTGTTTCAGCCCCTGTAAATAGTGGCCTTGCCTTACTCTACTGTTCAAATGATATCTTTAGTTTTGGTGATCTTCTAGCAATTGGGTTATAACAAGGCAGACTTCTGTGATCAGTCTCTAGTTCTGGGCATAAGGTATGGGAGGGCATTATTTAGTATTTGCTATCTTTTCTGGTTTGTTTTTACTCTCCTTGTGGCTTTTTAAATTTATGTTTATATATTATAGCCATCCAGAGCGTTCGATGGTCAATGCATTATGTATTTCAAATGTGTTAATTAATTAAAAAGTAAAAACAAACCCAGAAACATGAAAATTGTGAGAGCAAAGAGGTCGTATGGGGAAAGCAAACTAGCATTTATTTACTGCATACTGTGTTTTCCCAGATAGCCCAGTGGTAAAGAACCTTCCTGTGAACGCAGAAGATGCCGGTTCGATCCCTGAGTCGAGAAGATCTTCTGGAGGAGGAAATGGCAACCAACTCCAGTATTCTTGCCTAGGAATCCCATGGACAGTGGAGCCTAGGGGGTACAGTCCATGGGGTCACAAAGGAGTCAGACATGACTGAGCAGCTGAGCGCGAGCATAATGTTCTAGGATGGCTCTTGCTGGTTAAACTGGGTCCATTGATCAGCAGTGTTAGTGTCCACTGGGAGCTTGTTAGGAATGCAGACCCTCAGGCCCCACCCAGACCTGCTGACTCAATCTGTATCCCTGGTGATTTGTACTCACAGTAGAATTTGAGAAGCTTGGGTCTCCATACTTTTTCAGCTATCACGTTCAATCCTAATAGTAAACCTGTGATATACATATAGTCATTCCCCATTAAGTCAGCCTTCACTGGAGAAAGAAAACCCATAGGAGATACAATTAAGAGATAAATTACAACCATGTTGCTCTACATGAATATAGGGGCTAGTTAAGCATGTCTGTATCCATAGAATGGGCAGTTGGGAAGGGACAGTCTTGGGCAGTCTGTAATCCTGGGCATAGGCTGCAGGTCGTGTCCACAGGCAATCAGGAAGAAAAACAGAGAAGGCGAGTTCAGTCGTAGACCCAGCTGTTGTTTGGTGACTTGTTCGCTGGGAAGAGCCCAGTCCCTTATAAGGGCTCACCGAATTAGTGCAGGCCCACTGGGGATGATGTCCCTGACTTAACATCAACCAATGAGGGACTTCAATTACCTCTGCAAAATCCCCTTGCGGCAGACCTAGGTTAGCGTTTGGTTGAATAACTGGAGCAAAGTTTGTGTGTTGCTTTACCCTCTCTTCCATCCGCATAATTTAGTCCAGCCAAGTTGACATAAAAGACCATGACATCTTCATTTTTTAGCAAACACAGGTCAAGTAATTCATCTTGGATCGTGCAGTTAGTAAATGGTGCCCTGGCATTCAATCCCGGGACTGTCTACCATGCTGGTTCTGTAAGAATGATCGCTTTTCAAAACTGTTGAGCAGGCCAGTACTTACAGGGTTAACACTGCCCAATTGAGTAACAACTATTTGCAGAGCTCTGGGTGTATCTTGTACAGGCCTATCTATGGTAGGTGCTGTGTCCCTGCCTGTCATTTAGCAGAGTGCAACTAAAGTGGAATGCAGTCAACTGATCGAAGTGGCTTATAGTATGTAGCTCTTGTATTGGGTTGAGCTTTATTAAAGTAAACTTGATTTATCAAGATTATTGTCTTATGGAATCTGGACAGAATGTATTCGTGCCAGAGTTTATAGATTGCAGGTTGGTTGCTAGCCTTTTCAAATAAACCTGCAGGTGGTTTAGAGTCTCTGTTTTTTTGAGTCTCTTTTTTTCTTCACTGCAGAGGTCTTCCTTTTTTAACCTCAGGGTATTTCCGATGATACTTGTATATGTATGTCTGTGTGTGTGTCTGTATGTTTTAGTCCAATAAAGTTATTTGCTTTTCTTGATTGTTGGAAAACGTGCTCCAACAAGTGGAGCTCAGGTGCCTTGCATTGCTGACTGGTTGATTGTCGTATGGTCCTAATTTTAGAACATGCATTAGTTTGGTTAACATTTAAAAATACCTACACTTAAAGCAGATGGTGCTGTGCCATGCTAAGTCGTTTCAGTCGTGTCCTACTCTGTGTGAGCCCAAGGACTGTAACCCACCAGGCTCCTCTGTCCATGGGATTCTCCAGGCAAGAATACTGTCCATGGGATTCTCCAGGCAAGAATACTGGAGTGGGTTGCCATGCCCTTTTCCAGAGGATCTTCCTGACCCAAGGATCGAACCAGCATTTCTTAAGTCTCCTGCATTGGCAGGTGCGTTCTTTACCACTAGCGCCACCTGGGATGCCCTAAGGCAGGTCAGGAGAAGCAAAATCTCTGACGCATAGACTGCTAATAAATAAGGGTAATTTGTCCACTTGAAAATCATCAGCCCTTGATTTAGACTCATCTGTCTTAGGATTTCCATGTCTTCATTTCTTGTTTCTATCCTGATGACCCGCATTTCAAGTCCAGGCTTAATTTGGCATTTTCTATTGAAAATGTATCTGTGGGTCCCTTGGAGGCTGTCCTCTCTGCTGACCCTGTCCTATTAACCTGCTGATCCGAGTTGCTTTCTTGGGCCTCATGACTCCTAAAGGATCTTAACCCCTAAGTTATACATTCTTCAGCTGCCCATGGGAGAGAGAGGGTGATCTGGTAAGATAAGTAACTCTTCAGTAACATTGGAAACTTGCGGTTTTCAGAATAAATAGGTCAGGAAATTAGTAACCTATGGTTCAGCTTGCAGAAGATTCAGATATAAATTTAATTTTACCTTTCCTTAAAAACAGCTTTGATGAATGGCTGATTTTATAGAGCGGCGAGAAACAGCTGTTTGACAGACTGCTTGGGAAATTAAGATCTTGCTCACACTTTTTTTGCCTTCTAGAATCATGAAACCTTGATATGAGGCTGGGCCAGAGAATACTAAATGGTGATCAGTTATCAGGGATATCTATTATAAATGCCATCTGTTCAAGGCTTCACATATATTTAATAGCATTTTTACTGAAGTACTCTATTTATCATAAAACCTGTCACTTGTGAACTCTGTGAAAGTCTATATTAATTTGAAGCCAGCCAACTAAGCTTGGATCACATGAGGCTTATTCGAATTTGCCAGGTCAGGACCTTCTTGGGCTCTTGTCCTGTCTCTTTATATAGATGTAGTTTTTAAAGATAGACTAGTATATATTTTTCATCCCAGATTTGTCAGCCAGACCAGAGCAGCAGTATGCAAAGTGACTCAAATTATTATACAAATGGTGTCACAGTCCTATTCTTTGGTGATTTCCCTATAGACCATATCAAAATTGTGTTCTGATTAATTACTTTTCTGGTGGCCACTAAATATAAAAATAGCAAGAAGATCTGAGTTTGGTGGCTGTCTCCCGTGGGGTAAAAACTCTCAGCATATCATGCCATAACTTTTCTGTGTTCTTCTTTTCATCCTATCACCCTCACCATGCCTAACTATGTCTAAACTCCTGCAGAATTTGTATTTGTTTATTTTATGCCAACTTGTATTCCAATAATATGTGTACCTAGCTACTCTTCAAATCCTCGAGCCTAAAATCTGGACTGATTTACTTTGGTTTTTTCCAAAGCACTCAATAAATACTTCTGAGTGAATGAATGCACAAGTGAAAATGTTGGTGCACATAAAGAGAAACTGTGGTCAGTTCTGTGTACAAAAGGTGCACAGGAGAGCTGAAAGGAGCACATGAGCCCAGCTTCCTTTTTGATGTTGGAGGTCCACACAGAGCTGCAAGACTACTTGTGTGTTTCTCACTGTGTTCCTCTACTAGAAAAATGAACCCTTTGACTGAGCGTGATGTTTGAGAAGGAACATACATGGAATGGTGAGAGGGGAGGGGGCCTCTGGCCTTGTCATTTTGGTCACCTGGGCAACCAACCAGAGGATGATGTCACCCTTACACCTGCCCTTCCCATTGGTTAGGATGATGATTTGTAGACTTCCCTTACACAGGCGAGGAGGGTGATAGGCAGAAAACTGAACTAGCTATTTGCTCTTTGGAGAAGGAATCACTCCACCCATCCTTGTCTCCATAGCACACAGCCCCAGATGGTCACTGTCTGCTCAGGCATTTCTCAGGGGAGAGCTCAAGGGACTAAACTCATGGAACTAAAACTGATTTACAGACAGCATCAACGATAAATTTTTATATTTGCATGCTAAGTTGTTTCAATTGTGTCTGATTCCTTGCGACCCTATGAACTATACCCCACCAGACTTCCCTGTCCTTGGGATTCTGCAGGCAAGAATACTGGAGTGGGTTGTCATGCCCTCCTCCTGGAGATCTTCCTGACCCGGGGATTGAACCTGCATCTCTTATGTCTACTGCATTGGCAGGTGGGGTCTTTACCACTAGCACCACCTGGGAGCCCCTTAGATTTTGTACTTGTTTCTATTTGTGAGATTCCACAGGAAGGTGCTTTGGGCTGTACAATAAAATAAGATCTAAATTTGAATTTGCCAAATACACGAGCATATGACTAAATAGGTGGAAATTTTCTGACTAGGGTCTTCATCATCCATCAATAGCAATGCTGTTAGCCTTTGCCTCCCAGATGAGAGGGGAGTAACTTTCCCCTTTCTCTTCTATGGAAGCTGTAGTGGTATGCATTTACATAAGCTTGACTTCTTTATGGAGAAAGGGCAAGTGTATAAATCAGAGTTCCACCAGAAAAACAGAACAAGTAGAATACACACACACACACATTTATTTATTTATTTAGTTATGCACGGCATTGGCCTGTACAGATTGTGAGCTCTGGCTAGGCCCGTGGACTCTGCAGTCCATCATGAAATCTCTTCTTTCTCAGGGAAACCTCAGCTCTTCTCTTGAGGCCTTTCAACTGCTTGGATCTGGTGCCCCCAGATTATTGAGCATAATCTCCTCAGTCAACAGATTGTAGATATTAATCATCTCTACAAAATACCATCACCGTGACACCTAGATTAGAGTTTGAAAGAATACCTGGGGACTCCAGCCCAGCCAAGCTATGACATGAAACTATCACTGAAGAGTTTTGCATGTTGAATTTCCTCTATATACTGACTCCGTGATGTGGACTTTTCTGCATTGTTCCGGTGAAAGATCCCTGATACCATGGTCACGAGCTCAGTCCCTTAGTGGATACTTGGCATTACTCTGCCCACTGCCCTCAATTATAAGTGGCCATAAGAAAGCAGCAGCATGAATGGACAGTCATAAAAACAGCGCCATAGGTGGAAAACAGCTCGAAGCACATGCCCTACAGATGTGGTTTTATTTCCAGCTGTTAACTAATTAGCTTTGTCCAGGTGAAGAGGCATTGTGGCATTTTCATTGAATTGCAGGTGAGACAGAGAGAGGGGTTAAGGGCTTGTCTGTGCTAAACAAGACAGGAAGTCACTGGGGGCTTGCCTTGGAATATCCATCATCGGCTTCCAGTTCTGATGTATTTACCTGTATGCTTCTCTTCTCCTGATTTATCTGATCACAGATGGTAGCACATCTCATTAAAAAGCACAGTTGTGGACAATATCTTCATTTTCATTGCACTTAGGTTTAATCTTTCAAAACTGAGGGGTGAGATGTGCGCTTTTTCTTGCTTATGTTGGGAATTGATGAGCAAGTCAGTGCACCATCTTGGTTTCCTTTGGTCATATTGGGCAACCTTAATCGTTTCCCTTAATATTCCTATGACAGGCTTCCACTCTCTTGATCACTTTTCTTGTGCTTCTTGGAATCTTCTGTATTGCTCTTCACTACAGAGGTTGGAAACATGCTCACAGTAGCCCAGGTTCAGGACATGGTGTGAGGAGAAGGTAAGGACGTGGTTTTCATCACCCTGAGGATGTGTTTGCTGCCTCTTCCTCCGCTGAACTTAGTGTGCCTTGGTCGCTGTTGTGGACCTGCCTTTTTAGCTATATATGGGCTCTGCCTAGGTTCCCATCCAGCTCTGTGGCTCCAGCTATGTCATCTCTATACTGATTCACCAGTGCATTCCTCTATCCCTGATCCCTCCCGTGTGGAACAGAAGGAACGTCTCCATTTGATGGCTGGATGGCATCACCAACTCAATGAACATGAGTTTGAGCAAATTCCGGGAGATAGTAAAGGACAGGGAAGCCTGTAGCCCATGGGGTCGCAAAGAGTTGGACACGCTGAACAACAATTTGCATGTCTAGTGGATCTTCTGACTCTACGAGTTCAAGAGAGAACCATTGGTTCCATAACTTGTTCACAACCTGTTTCTTCTCATTTCCATCCATCTCATATAATTTTTGGCTTAAGATAAATCTTGTAGTTTTTTTTTTAATAACTCCACCCTCCAATCCATGATCATATCCTATGCTTCTATTCCCTAAAACAGATACTAAGTCCTTTCTAGTTCATTACCTCAACCCTACTCCTAAATACCCATCATGTTTCGCCGAACTGACATACTAGTTTTCTAACCTGGTTTTTCTCTTTCTACTGTTGCCCAGCCATATCCTTTCCTGGCCACAGAATACCCAGCTGACCTCAGTGTAGTCAGGTCAGGCCCCTCCCCTGTGTAATCCCTCCAGTGCCTCTCTGTTGCAAGCAGTCTAAATGCAAACCCTTTGCCATGATCTACATCTCCCCACCTCCTTCTCGGACCTCATCTCGCATTGTTCACCTCTGCACTTATTCAGCTCAGCCACCATGACTTCTTTTCCTCCTAAGTGCCAAGCTTATTACTAACTCACATTTTGCATGTCCATTCTTTTTTCTTGAAACACTCTCCCCAGAAACCTCAAGTGATCGACTCCCTCTCTCCTTTCAACATCTCAACGTAAAATCACTCCCTCAGAGAGACTGTTCCCTCTCCCTGCTCCCTCCCCCATCACCTCACCCACCTCTGGTTAGTCTTTATTAAGTTATTTGGTTATTTACTGTTTACCACTATTGACTAGAATGTACTGTTGTCAAGGCAGGCTCTTTAACCTCTCCCTGTCTCCCTTCATTCTTTCCTCTTCACAGCACAAGAGAGTATCTGAAGCAGATTATTTACTTAATAAATGTTATTTTAATGATTGAATAAATCAAATTTTTTGTGCTTTTGGTCTGTAGCAGTGTACTAGGTTGACAACTTTAAGGGATGCTGTGTATTGAATTGTCTACCCGAATTTGTGTGTTGAAGCCTCAACCCCCAATGTGAGTACATTTGGCTCTAGGGCCTCTGCAGAAGTGATAGCGAAAGTGTTAGTAGATCAGTCTTATCCCACTTTTGAAATCCCACAGGCCGTAGACAGGCTCCTCTGTCCATGGGATTTTCCAGGCAAGAATACTGGAGTGGGTTGCCATTTCCTTCTCCAGAGGATCTTCCTGACCCAGGAATTGAACTTGGATCTCTTATGTCTCCTGCATTGGCAGCTGGATTCTTTACCACTGAGCCATCTGGGAAGCCCTATTATTAAGATTAAATGAAGTCATCAGGATGGTCTTGATCTGGTTGGAATGATGCTCTTGTAAGAAGAGGAAGTGACAGCAGAGAGTGTTCCTCTTGCTGTCTGATCCCTGCCCCTACCCGAAGTCTGCGCTCATGTACCAGGAAAGGACGTGTGAGTACACTATGAGAAGGCAGCCATCTTCAAGCCAGAAAGAGAGCTCTTCAGAGAAACCTGGTTGGATGCACCCTTGACCTTGGTCTTTCCAGGCTCCAGAACTATGGAGCCCCTCCACCTGTGGTGTTTTGTTATAGCAGCCTTAGCAGACTAGGGGGCTTCCCTGGTGGCTCAGATGGTAAAGAATCTGCCTGCAGTGCCGGAAACCCATGTTCAATTCCTGAGTCAGGAACATCCCATGGAGAAGGAAATGGCAACCCACTCCAGTATTCTTGCCTGGAAAATCCCTTGGACAGAGGAGCCTGGCAGACTGCAGTCAATGGGGTGGCAAAGAGTCGGACACAACTGAGCGACTAACACTAGCAGACCAACACGAGGGGTGACCCTCAGTGACTGTCTGGTTGCTTTTGTAGGTCCAAACACATGTCATCTTCCACATATAATTTCGGTTGAATTTTCCTAAATGTACGACAGTCTGCTCGTTATTTCTTGTCTACCAGTTGTCTGCATTGTCACTGAGCTTCTGAGATCTTTTGTTAGGCTGGCATTTTATTGCCAAGGGAAGTTAATGTTGTCTGGTGTATTCGAAAAATCAGAACAATGTTAAAATTTGTTAAAGTAACATTTAAAAATGTTGAAAGAAAATTGTTCCCACTCTCAGGTCCTGGGAATCTGTGTGTTATTTTCATCTAGAGAAAGGCTCATTTCTTCTTCTTTTTTTTAATCTCAAGGACAGTTCCTTATTTATAACAACCATGTCTTATTGATTACAGTATATATAGTATATAGGGCAGTAAAGCGTCTATTCTAGAACATAGTATTAACTCAAAAAGGTTACTGAATGAATAATTAAAGTGTTCTGGACCCTTGCTAATTTGTTCTTAGTCTTTGATGTGAAACCTTGTTAGAAGTCTTTAGAAAGATTAAATAATTATATACTCTGGAATAATCACTACATACTCTTATTATCCCTTTTATTTTATCCTTCATCTTGGTGTTCAGAGTTAAAACCCTGAGCTAAATTTAGAGATTTCCTTTTGTTTTTGAATAGGTTTCTTGAACCTTATCTTGATGGTGTTCATGGGCGTATATTTTACAGTACTGCTAGAAGTGGTTGCTCACTACATTTTCATATATTCTCTGATTCGGTAAAGAATCTGCCTGTCAATGCAGGAGATGCAAGAGATGCAGGTTCTATCCCTGGGTCTGGAAGATCCCCTGGAGGAGGAAATAGCAACCTGCTCCAGTATTCTTGCCTGGAGAATCTCGGACAGAGAAGCCTGGCCAGCTGCAGTCCATGAGGTTGCAAAGAGTCAGACGTGACTGAGCACATCACAGCAGCACTGATCCTCGGAAATCGTAGAGGAAGGATTTGGAATAATAATCTCTGGAAACTCAAACATCATCTTTTAGGGCTTGAAGGAGAGTTTTTTCCCTATAGAATTTAAATGAAATCATGGAATTCCATAGGTGTTATTTGTAGACTTTTTGAAAATGAGTAATAAATGAGTAAAAATCTGTTGCAAGGAAGGAGGGTTTGAAAAACAGAATGGGGTGGCCAATGATTGTGACATAGTGGAGCAGAAATGTGGATGAAATTCTGGGGATAGTATATGTTCTGGATGTTTTAGATGAGGTTTTGCTGAACTTTGCAAAAGTTCCCTTTATCCTTATGTTTCTACAGGCAGCTCATTGTTTTTACTTCATTAACCTTGCTACAGTCCATGGGGTTGCAAAGAGTTGGACACGACTGAGCAACTAAGCATACATAACCATGCTTATTGCTTCACTGTGGTTATTTTATCTCTCCTCCCACCCCATCCTTCCTGCAAGGTTAGTCTAGGCTCTTGGAGTCAAATTGTCTAGGTTCAAATCCTGACTCCTCTGCTTAATATTTGTGTGATCTTGGGCAAGTTACTGAATTTCTTTATATATCAGTGGGAAAACATCTGTAAAATAGGGTAGAAGGTTCAAAGAATTGTCGTGGAGGTTTAATGTGCTCATACATGTAAAGGACTGGCACATAAGATGTTAATAATTGGTAGTTATTGTTTTATAATCATCATCATCATTGTCACCATCATCGTCATGATTGTCATCACCATCATCTTTATTTCTCTGAAGGATCCTAGCATATCAGTATTATATTAATTGAATAATTTTTATAAAATGACACATGGCATTGTGAAGGAATTTTAAAGTGGAAAAGCTCAGAAATTAAGCATTTGTTGGATAGAAAATGTAGCTTATTTCAGATACGTACATCCAAGTAAGAAGGCGTGAGACAAAGGAAAATGAGAGTAGACAGTGGATTGAATATTCACAGGTGATCAGAGAAGTCACACAATGCTTTTAGAGCAGGACTGGGTAACAGATGCTTTCGATGATTCACATCACTTCTCCTTCACCTGTCTCTGCTTTTAGATACTTCTTTTAGGGGTTCAATGTTTCATGATTCATGCGAGCTCAGAGTCAACATTAACAGTGCCTCACCTTAATCACCAGGAAGCCTCTTTTCACTTTCTATCTCAGGACTTTCACCAGGAATCCTCTTTTCACTTTCTATCTCAGGACCGTCTCAGACCACTGAGGTCAGCTTGGCCAGCAGACAAATTCAGCTTATAAGTATGATGGCTTATAAGTTATGGTTTATGGCCCCTGGAAATTCTTGACCAATAGCCTCAGCCTGTAGCCCTGCAGATGAATATTCTGGGAGGTATTCTCTGCTTCTGAGACGTCCCACTGGCAAACAACCCTAACTGACCCTGGTCTTTGTAACTCATCTTCTTATTGACTTTTCCTCTGTCTTTGTGTCTTTCTTCCCTCCCAATCACTCATGCTTTAAGGAACATCTTCCAAATGAATTGTCTTTTCCCTGAGTCCTTGACCGTGCTTTAGACCCTGCTTTGGGAAGAACCCAAACAAATAAGAAGATGAAAGAAAGACTGCGGGAAATTAATAGGTCAGTGTTCATTTGGGATGCTCTTTGCCATTCTCTCTGGTACATAGCTTACTGTTAAAACACCTTAGAAATATTTCTGTGTCTTAACTTCTTTCAACTGTATTGAAACTTCCTTGAGGATAAGGGCAATCTTCTTTAAATGTATTTACTGTATCCCAGCTTCCGTCACTCAGTGGTGGAATATTTATTGATGGATTGGTTTTCTAGTTGAATCTCACAATTCCTCTTGGGACTGTCATTTCAGAGTAATCTAGTTTTACCAGTGGGGAATCAGTGGCAAGTGATAAATGAGTTCCATTAGTTTGGGGATTTTAGGCTTTACGAGCTGTGGCTCATATGATCTTCCTAGCTGAAGAACAACTGTGGCTTCTGTGAGTAATTATGTCCAAGAGATGATCACCTCTGAAGGTCCCCTTAGCTTGCTGTCCCTTCATGGAATGGTGACATTTCTTGGCTTTCTGTTTTCGATCTGTTTGTATGAGAAAGAAATGAATTCTTTGGGGAGGACACTACTGTAGGGCATTTGTCTACAGAGAATAAAAGAATTTTTATAAACTAAGAATGGTGCAAATCAGTAAATGGTCAAAATAAAGTAACACTGAGTATTTTGAAATATCTAGTGTTTGTAATATGCCAGTTTTTTGACCTAACTCATATTCCCTTATGAAGAGATCCATGAGATTATTTGTGTACTGGCATGATATCCAGACTTCCACTTCCTTCAGAATTGTCATAGCATTGATTTGATTAAGAAAAGAAAGAAAAAAAAAAAAGAAAGAAAAGAAAGAGTCCATTAGGATCAATGATGTTGCCATGTGTAATCAGGCCTGTGTGATTGGAAAGACAGAAACTATTTTCATAATTCAATACTAGAAAAGTGCTTTTAGTTGTACCTGGCACATGGTAAACACTTACTAAATGTGACTCTGATGATGTTGTGTGAATTAAGAACCACTAAAACAGCTGGAGAAGGGCTCTAATGCCTTCAGCTTGCATTTCCCCCTTGTGATGGGGGTCACAGGGTGCATGTGTGCGTGTGTGCTAAATTGTGCGTGTATGCTTCATTTGTGTCTGACTCTTTGTGACCCTATGAACTGTAGCCTGCCAAGCTCTTCTCTCCATGGGATTCTTCAGGCAAAGATACTGGAGTGGGTTGCCATGTCCACCTCCATGGGATCTTCCCAACCCAGGGATCAAACCCGTGTCTCTTATTTCTCCTGCATTGGCAGGCTGTTTCTTTGCCACTAGTGCCACCTGGGTAGAGGATACTTAAAGGATATGCAGAGAGAGCTCCCTGAATGCCTTATCTCTGTTAGGATACCAGAGAGTGGGTGACTTATGAACAACGGACATCTATTTCTCAGAGTTCTGGAGGCTGGGAAGTCCAAGATCAAAGTGCAGATTCACTGTCTGGCTAGGGCCTGCTTCCTGGTTCATAGACACCTGTCTTCTTGCCTTGTCTGCACATGGCAGAAGGAACGAGGGAGCTCTCGAGTCTCTAAAAAGTAATGATTCCGTTCAGCCTCATAACCTAATCATCTCCCAGAGGTACCACCCCACATAATCGGTTAGGTTTTAATGTGAATTTTGAGGAGATACAATCATTTAGTCTGTAGATGCAACTTCTTTATAGAAATATAGGTAGCGAGAACCTCTCCTCCCCTCCCCATACACCACCACCTTGCTTATTCAATGGGAAGAAATTGAAAGTTGATCTTATCTTACTGCTGACGTAATGTGAATTTCACTTGGGATGATGAAGCAGTATCATCAATAGTCAGTTTCTAGCCCTTTGTAGAACCTTATTTTTGTTGTGATTTTTTTACCACTCTAAATAGATGTCAAGTCAACCAAAAATGAACAGAGCTCTTTTCTTGGACACAGCATGTGTTCAGCCACAAATAATTCACTCTAAGTTTCTGAGAGGCGTGAGTCTGTGCCTCATGTTAAACACACGCATGATACAGAGTTACTGACAAGGTCCCGCCCCGCCATATGTTATTACTGAAATTTTTCTCCCAGGGAAGCAGTGCTGATTATTATGGAAGCCAGGCAGGTTTGAGTGGAGAAAGAATATGCTGAAGTTAAAAGAAAATCAGAGAGTAACTTCTAATACATACTTGGAGGCTGTTTTTCAACTTTTCCCTGTATTATTTTGAAGTAAATAAAGGGATTGCTGCAATCCTGATGTGATCAGTTTATTCAAGAAAGTAATACATCCAAGTTTGCTATGGCCCTAGAATTATATTTTTTATCCAGACAAGTAGCTGCCAAAGAAGTCAGTGAGGCATTAATTTGATGAAACTTCTTCTAGCAAATTGCTGTTTCTAATTATCCGGTGTATTTACCTCTATAGTGGTATCTTTCATCTCTCAAAGTGGCTATACTTCAAGGGGAGATGTCTCCTCTTATGAAAAAGTGATGGGAATGCTGTAACTTGCAGTTTCCAGCATGCCGTGAATTGATCTTTGTCTTGTTTGTCCCCAAGTCTGGAACGCCAAGCAAAGATCCTTTTCTTTCTTTCCCAACTGTTCTGTTTTCAGCCATTTCTTTCTCTCAGATATGATGAATTCTCATTAACTATTTAATGTTAGTTCATCTTTTTCCCATCTCAGATATACTCTTATTGCATTTGCACAGAGCACATATTTCTTTTTTTTTTTTTTTCTGGTGTTTGTTCTATGTTTCTGCCTCTCCATTTTGGGGTCAGAGACCATGTCTTATCTTTTTTTGGTGTTGCTTTTCACAAAGTAGATGCTCAAGAATTGTTACTTTGGTGAGTTCTCTGGTGGTCCAGTGGTTAAGACTGTGTTTTCTCTGCCAAGGGCCCAGGTTCAATCCCTGGTTGGGGAACTAAGACCTCACAAGTCACACGGTGTGGCTAAAAAACAGAGAGAGAGAAAGAAAAAGAACTGTTACTTTGATGAAATATTTATTGAGTGAATGTTAAAATATCCTATTGTTAAGTTTTAATACTAAAAATATGAAATTATTGACGAATTAGAAGAAAGTATTAGTCAGTTGGAATTACAGAATTTTTTTAAAGCACATGGAATTTTAGAGGAGCTTGAAGCTTTAGCTTAGCCTCTGTTTCACGGATGAAGAATCTTGACTTGCTGAGGATGAGAAGTCCTTGGGGCCATGCACTCCAGTCTTTTAGTGCTTTGATTAAAGAGCTGGGGAATTAGCTTATGAAAGACCTGTTGTCAAATTAATTCTAAGAGTGAACTAAGGGCTTTGAACTTTCACCCCACTTTCACCCCTCTACATATGATGTTTATGAATTGTAAAGTTAAGACTCAACCAACTGTTTCTGAAAATTTGCAATATTAAGAATAAAACCTTGCTGACAAAGGTCTGTATAGTCAAAGCTATGGTTTTCCCATTAGTCATGTATGGATGTGAGAACTGGACCATAAATAAGACTGAGTGCCAAAGAATTGGTGCTTTTGAACTGTGGTGCTGGAGAAGACTCTTGTGAGTTCCTTAGACAGCAAGGAGGTCAAACCAGTCAATCCTAAAGGACATCAACCCTGAATATTCATTAGAAGGACTGATGCTGAAGCTGAAGCTCCAGTACTTTGGCCACTTGATGCAAAGAGCCAACTCATTAGAAAAGACCCTGATGCTGGGAAAGACTGAGGGCAAGAGGAGAAGGGGGTGACAGAGGTTGAGATGTTTGGATGGCATCACTGACTCAATGGACATGAGTTTGAGCAAATTCCAGGAGAGAGTGAAGGACAGGGAAGCCTGGTTTTCCTCAGTTCATGGGGTCACAAGGAGTTGGACACGACTTAGTGACTGAACAACAAGAACAAAGCCAAGTTAAGTTTATAGCCTAATGCCTGCTCTTCTTAACTGACTACAAAGCCAGGATTTAAGGTGCCACTGATGTGAATCAGTGGAGGTGTCAAAAATGCAGAAAGCATGGAGGACCTTAATGAAAATTGTCAGAGCATTCATCTCTGGGTATTCATTGTGAGTTGAGAGATAAGAAAGATAATAAACATTTATTGATAGCCTACCATATGTCAGACCCAGTCAAATTTATTAGATTCAACAATCCTTTAAAACAATGAGTCTTAACCAGCAGTGACTCTGCTCCTTTCTCTCCCCAGGGAAACTTTGGCAATATCTGGAAATAATTTTTTACTGGGATGACAATTGTCATCTAGTGGGTAGAGGCTGTGGTTGCCGCCAACCATTCTACCATGCCCAGGACAGCCTTCACTGAAAACAGTTATCTAGCCCCAAATATCAGTAGCGTCTCAGTATGGCAACCCTGTGAACCAAGTATTACATGTGTGCTGTGCTGTGCTCAGTTGCTTCAGTTGTGTCTGACTCTGTGCAGCCCTTTGGACTACAGCCCGCCAGGCTCCTCTGTCCATGGAATTCTCCAGGCAAGAATACTGGAGGGGATTGCCATGCCCTCCTCCAGGGGATCTTCCCAACCCAGGGATTGAACCTGTGTCTCTTACATCAACCTGCATTGACAAGTGGGTTCTTTACCGCTAACACCACCTGGGAACCCCGAGTGTTACATGGGGTTTGCCAAAACGTTTGTTCAGGTTTTTCTAGAATATTTGGCAGGAAAACACGAACAAACTTTTTGGCCAGCCCAATATTACTTTCATATTTATAGAAAATTGAGGGCTCCATGTTACCTGATAGTAAGTGGATTGGACCTTTGGACCCAAATTTCTCACGAAGCCCCAAAACTCGTGTCTTCTTACTAACCATTCTCTAGGTGGAGCAGCAACTTCCAAGCATTGATCTGCATGAGCGTCGGAGCTTGTTAGAACTCAGCTCTCTAGATCCACCCTTAGAAAGTTTCTTGTAGTGGGTCTGGTGTAGAACATGAAATCTGTGTATTTTAATAGTCTCTCTAGCTCCTCAGATGTACACTCGAGAAACAGTGCTCTGGACACAGCATCACTGCCTAGCCAAGGCTGCTGTTACTGTCCCTGTGGCTGGAACCTAGTGACTTGGCTACTTTGCTTTACTCTGGGTTTTCATCTCTTTAACCTCACAGCTTCCCTTCCTTTCTGCCTCAGGTGGTGAGGGGGGCTTCCTTAGTTGTTTGTATGAATGTTCCCAGTGTTACTGGGTGAACTGAGGACTTGGAGGCAAATGTCATCTTATTTCGTGGGGATATGTTATTTCTTCATTCTGGGCTACCATTCTTCAAGATTAATGATGTTTGGTACTTTGGGTATTGGAAATAATATAGAATCGCTTTGTAACACTGGTTTCAGGGAGGAATGAGGAAAGCTTCCTTTAGGGTCAGCCAGACTGCTGTGATTAATTCAACAAACATGAACTGAATGCTGTGTCTCTGGCAGCTAGGAATTTTGCTGCATGATTGCTGGGCAATAATATATCATAAAACAGGGTCAGTGCTGCTGGACCTTAGAAACCAGGAGACCTCACAGTGTACCAGGGAGTGACTTAGAGGTGCCTAAGGATAACGAGGTTGGACGTGTCTCCTTCAAGTTGTGGTACACAGTCAATTCTTTTTATTTGTGGATTCTGCATTTGTGAATTCACCTACTCACTAACATTTTATTTGTAACCCCCAAATCAATACTGCAGAGTGGCGGAAAATTTGAGTGGCTTGACTCACATATTCCTGGCTGAAATCAAACATAATGATGATCTGCTCTCTAGTTTCACTTCTCATGCTGTAAACAAGTCTGTTTAGGACCATGTTTTTCACATCTTGGTGCTTTTTCGTGGTGATTTCACTTTCCAGAGTGCTCTTCGAGATTCCTGCTGAGTGCAGTCTAGTGTCCTAAGCAGGAAGTCTAATGATGTGCCTTACGGAGATGTGCCTTCCGTGTGTCAGAAAAGTTTCGTTCAAGGATTGATTACATATGGTGCTGCTGGCTGTAGGTTCAGGGTTAATGAATATATAGTGTATAACAAATAAGGAGTCCTGGTGGCTCAGATGGTAAAGAATATGATTGCAGTGCAGGAGACCTGGGTTCAGTCCCTGGTTTTGGAAGATTCCCTGGAGAAGGAAATAGCTACCCACTCCAGAATTCTTGTCTGGGAAATCCCATGGACAGAGGTACCTGGTGGGCTACAATCCATGGAGTTGCAGAGTCAGACATGACTGAATGACTAACACTTTTACTTCACTTTTAAACAGAAACACAAAAGACAAGGTAATTGGTTCATTGATGAAAATGTTGTGACCAGAGGCTGCAGGAAGCTTGCCCTAAATTTCCCTTAGGAACAGTGGCTCAGTATTTACTAAGTGAATGTTATGGAGACTTTATAGAACACAACTACCACGAATAATGAGAATTCCCGGTATACAGTATCAGTTTAGTTCAACTGCTCAGTCAAGTCTGACTCTGTGACCCCATGGACTGCAACACACCAGACTTCCCTGTCCATCACCAACTCCTGGAGCTTGCTCAAACTCATGTCCATTGAGTCGGTGATGCCGTCCAACCATTTCATCCTCTGTCGTCCCCTTCTCCTCCACAAGCTTTCTCAGTATCAGGATATTTTCCAATGAGTAAGCTCTTCACGTCAGGTGGCCAAAGTATTGGAGTTTCAGCTTCACCATCACTCCTTCTAGTGAATATTCACAGTTGATTTCCTTTATGGATTGGTTTGATCTCCTTGCAGGGGACTCTCAAGAGTCTTCTCCAACACTACAGTTCAAAAGCATCAATTCTTTGGTGCTCAGCTTTCTTTATGGTCTAACTCTCACATTCATTCATGACTACTGGAAAAATCATGTTTTTGTTGGAAAAATAATGTCCCTGCTTTTTAATTATGCTGCCTAGGTTGGTCATAGCTTTTCTTCCAAGAAGCAAATGTCATTTAATTTCATGGCTTCAGTCACCATCTGCAATGATTTTGGAGCACAAGAAAATGAAGTCTGTCAATGTTTCCATTGTTTCCCCATCTATTTGCCATGAAGTTATGGGACCAGATGCCATGATCTTAGTGTTTTGAATGTTGAGTTTTAAGCCAGTTTCACTCTCCTCTTTCACCTTCCTCAAGAGGCTCTTTAGTTCCTCAGGTGGTATCATCTGCATATCTGAGGTTGTTGATATTTCTCCTGGCAATCTTGATTCCAGTTTGTGATTTATCTAGCCTGGTGTTTCACATGATGTACTCTGCATAGAAGTTAAATAAGCAGGGTGACAATATATAGCCTTGATGTACTCCTTTCCCAATTATGAACCAGTCCATTGTTCCATGTCTGGTTCTAACTGTTGCTTCTTGACCTGCATACAGATTTTTTAAGAGGCAGGTAAGGTGGTCTGGTATTCCCATCTCTTTAAGAATTTTCCAGTTTGTTGTGATTCACACAGTCAAAGGCTTTAGCATAGTCAATGAAGCAGAAGTAGGTGTTTTTCTGGAACTCTCTTGCTTTGTCTATGATCCAAAGAATATTGGCAATTTGACCTCTGGTTCCTCTGCCTTTTCTAAATCCAGTTTGAATGTCTGGAAATTCATGGTTCACATACTGTTGAAGCCTGACTTGGAGAATTTTGAGCATTACTTTGCTAGCGTGTGTGATGAGTACAGTTGTGTGGTAGTTTGAACGTTCTTTGGCATTGCCTTTCTTTGGGATTGGAATGAAAACTGACCTTTTCCAGTCCTGTGGCCACTGCTGAGTTTTCCAAATTTGCTGGCATATCAAGTGTAGCGCCTTCACAGTGTTATATTTTAGGATTTGAAATAACTCAACTGGAATTCTATCACCTCCACTAGCTTTGTTCATAGTGATGCTTCCTAAGGCCCACTTGACTTTTCATTCCAGGATGTCTGGCTTTAGGTGAATGATCACACCATGGTGGTTGTTTGGGTCATGAAGATCTTTTTTGTATATTTCTTCTATGTATTCCTGCTACTTCTTCTTAATATCTTCTGATTCTGTTAGGTCCATACCATTTCTGTCCTTTATTGTGCCCATCTTTACATGAAATGTTCCCTTGATATCTCTAATTTTCTTGAAGAGATCGCTAGTCTTTCCCATTCCATTGTTTTCCCCTATTTCTTTGCATTGATTACTTAGGACGACTTTCTTGTCTCTCTTTGCTATTCTTTGGAACTCTGCATTCAGATAGATACATCTTTCCTTTTCTCCTTTGCCTTTAGCTTCTCTTCTTTCCTCAGCTATTTGTATATGGTATATGGATTATCTTAACTACTATATGAGGGAGTACTATGCAGCAATGGTGTAGAATTGACATGAAAAGACTTTCATTTTGCTTAAGACACAGTGAGTGATGTTTTTCCAAAGTAACTATGGCTGATCTCCATTCATACAGAAATCACAGTAGATTAAGATAATTGTTCCCTAAAGGAATAAAGTAAATGAAAATAGCCCTCACCTCTCAAGATGTAATTATTGAAGACATTTAAGGGCCATTTGATTGATTTTCAGCAACCAATGTTAGTATCTGAACTGATTTCTGTTATCATTACTATGTAGTTTTATTAATCTGGCCCTGGATTTTACATGATTAAAAAAATTTTTTTACCCGCAGTTCATAGAGCACTCCATATGGAAAAAGAGAAGACCCTTTGAATTGACTTAGTTGTTGTTGGTTAATCACTAAGTTGTGTCTGACTCTTTTGTGACCCTGTGGACTGTAACCTGCCATGCTCCTCTGTCCATGGGATTTCCCAGGTGAGAATACTTGAATAGGTTTCTATTTCCTCCTCCAGGGAATCTTTCTGACCCAGAGATCAAACCCATGTCTCCTGCATTGGCAGGCAGGTCCTTTA
The DNA here is from genome assembly GCF_032452875.1 of Bos javanicus. NCBI lineage: Eukaryota > Metazoa > Chordata > Mammalia > Artiodactyla > Bovidae > Bos > Bos javanicus. The sequence goes on from NC_083873.1 coordinate 93,192,991, forward strand.
CCACTGAACTATCAGGGAAGCCCTTTGAGTTGACTTACTCATCACCAATTTAGATTGTGTATTTTCTAAAATTAAGAAAAGACATTTTTATTTGATTTAGAGTTTTTTAGGTGAAAAGAATACAAGTCATCCCTACAAAGGAAGCAAATTATGGGAAGCCTTTAAACATAGATTGATATGTTTTGTGCTGTGTTTTCTTCACCACATTTTTAATCTTTTATGTATTTGAGGATCAGAGACAGATAAAGCAGTATCTTTGTTAAGGAGAATCTGCCCAGGAGGCAGTTGGAAGTTTGCTTTGTTCTCAAGCTCCAGAGGACTTTTTGGGTGGTGGATCCAGGTAGAGAATAAACATCCTAGTGATACTCAGATGCACTTCTGACTCCATGAATGGGAAGGAGCTGGGACCTCTGAAATTAAAAGAGCATATAAATGGGTGGTGCTCTTTAAAGTTTCCAGCCAATTAGATGCTTTGGGAATGACAAAACATCTATACCTAAGAAAATGAAAATCTGTACATTAATTCCTTGAATCAGCAACTCTAACCATCATGTACCAACCACCATGTAACCAACCCTTGCTGCCCCTGAATTGTTAGGTTGAAAGTAGGAAATAGAAATTTTTGAATAGTGCAGAGGGCTGGTGCAGGTAGCACAGAGACCTTGTGACTTAAACTTCCTCTTCTTTGGAGAGAAGCAGTAGGAAGAGGGTGGTATCTGTAATGAAGGCACGATTTGATGACTTTGCTGTTGTAGGTCTGGCCCGGGCTGCTAAGACTAGTTTAAGAGGAAGCCCAGCCTCTTCAGTTGAACTAATGGCTTCCATTTCCCCAGTCTGTTTCCACTGCTAAGAGGAAGCCCAGGGAAAGAGAGGGAAAAGGCAGGTTGGATCTTGGACCTTCAACTCCCTGAATACAGAATTCCAGCATAAAGTCTTAAAAATGATAATCACAAATATGCCACCTGTAGTAGGGTGAGTCATAACCCCACGTTGTTTATATTCTAATCCTGTACTGTGCCATGTAATTGTAGATGGCAAAAGCAATGTGATGAAGGATTTTGTGATGGGAAATAGAGTATCTTAGATTATCCAGGTGAGCGCAATCATGTAATCACAAGGGTTCTTAGGGGAAGGAAAAGACAGAGGGAGAAAACCACAGAAAGGGAGATGTGATGATAGAAGCAGCAATTGGAGTGAGTAATGTGCTTTGAGAGGCTTCCCTGGTGGCTCAGCGGTAAGCAATGCAGGTTATTCAGATTTGATCCCTGGGTTGGAAAGATCCCATGGAGCAGGTAATGGCATCCTACTCCAATATTCTTGCCTGGGGAAGTCCATGGACAGAGGAGCCTGGTGGGCTACGTTTTGTTTAGTCATAAATGGTTGGACATGACTTAGTAACTAAACAACAGCAACAATATGCTTTGAAGATGAAAGAAGATAAGCCCAGAAGGGGCTCTAACACAGGTTGCTGAAAAACGCATGAAACAAATTCTTCCCTCAGAGTCTTAAGAAAGAACCAGGCCTGCTGACACTTTGACTTTAGTCCAGAGGAACTGAGGCTGGACTTCTGACTTGTAGAACTGCAGAATACCTATGTGGGGTTGTAAGCCACTAACATTGTGGCAATTAGTTACAGCAGCCATAGAAACTCATATACTCTACCTGAAGGGCATTTTTATGATGCAGTTATTGTATTATTTCCATTTGGAAAAGTAAGTTTACATAACATTTGTGGGAATATGCCTCGTGTGCAAATGTTCTCTCACATCTCATCTTTCCTTTATCGGGGTAACTAAGCAAGAGTTTTTCACCATTTTAAGGGGAATGTCTGGGAGGAATCATAAACTTGTAGTATTCAAGAGGTCAGGGAAAATTGAGTCTATTTACAGATGAGTCTACTCTTTTTGACCCTGTCGACTGTAACCCACAAGGCTCCTCTGTCCATGGGATTCTCCAGGCAAGAAGACTGGAGTGGGCTGCCATTCCCTTCTCCAGGGTATCTTCCCGACCAGATAACGAACTCGTGTCTCTAGCATTGCAGGCAGATTCTTTACCATCTGCACCACCAGGGAAGCCTACAGATGAGTTAATTGAGATTAAAGTGTGGGGCTCCTGACTTCCAGTCTAATGAGGGTAGTAGATGAGGCAAGCGTCCCGCTGCTCCTCTTTCTGGCCTCCTGGGAGTTTCCTGCCTCCTTTATGAAGAGAAGCTCACCTCTCTCAGTTGCTACCATATGTGATGGTGACATTGCTGAGGGCTATGAGCCCAGGAACAGCTCTGACTTTGTTAAGGAGAGGAAGGGGGTATGAAGAAACAGGCGCCAATTGGAATAAAGTATTTTAAAAAATTATTCCAAATGCATAGTTATCACGACAGAACTGCAGTGTATACTCTGCTGTTTTAAGCCTTCATTACAAACTGAAAGGAGTTTTCTTCAAACCCAACCATTAAGCCTTGAAACCCAATTCCTGCTCATCAAATGCAGTCTGGAAAGGAAATGGAATGCCATAAATTACCTCAATTAAAACTTTTTCTTTTGTTCTGTTCTTTCGGAGACTAATCCAGGGAGGACAAGAATGCAGCAGAAATCCAACTTGCCAAGATGATTTTAATACTCCCAGACCTGAGCCTAATTATAACCTTTGTTTACCTTCTTAGACTGCTGTCTCAGGTAAAATAAAGGTTCACGAGGAATTTAGATATAGGGAGGCTTTTAAAATAGATATTTTTTCCATGTAGGTATGAGCTACACCTAGGAATTTAACAAATAATGTGGAATTACTAACCTGAAGTTTCCTGTGTTTTAAAGGGCAGGAGGGAGCTGTAATAATGTTACACATATGCTTCTGTAATCCTGGCAACAACCTGTGAGGTGCATGTTGTTATTTTACTTGTCAAGAAGCTGTAGTTCAGGGAGCTAAAGTGATTAGCAGAGTTACAATGAGCAATCTGAAAAGAATTCAAGTCTCAAAACTCTAGAGTGAGAAAGCAGGCAGTTCTCATTCCTTCTAAACCAGCGCTCTGTCCTCCACGTTTGAGGCCTGCGCAGGGCATCTGAGTGCATGGGGCAAACGTAGCATCAAGTCAAGCTTCTCAAGTCAAGCTTTTAGATACCTATGCCTTTGTTGATGAAAAATTTTATTTGTGTAAATGTATTTTTGAAGAAATGCATTGCAGATTTCCTTATATGAAACCTTCCTCCATTTATAATTTATTATGAAAGTAACAACACACTCACTTCAAGGTAAACAAAGCTAAAAGCCTAGATATTCTTCTATAGTTTTCTCCAGGTTCATACAAAGGAGAACTGTCATTTGAAGGAAAAGTATTGCCTCATTCAGTTCCCATCGAACAGAGAGAGATGAATTGCTGTTTGCATACCTGTTATTCACATGTAGGTCACTGCCCCTCAAGCGCTGCATAGACTTTGATCTCTTCTGAAGTTAAAGCATTTCCCTGCAGTTTTGTTTATCCTCAGCCTAGTCTGGGGTACCTCAAATTTGAACGAAGTCACTCATGAATGACTGAGGTTTTGATGTTGACAATTCTCTCTACTGCAACTCAGGCGTATGTAACTCCACTAATCTGAACATTTTTGCCATCAAAATGGCTAAGGATCTAAGTATCAGAGTCCCTGAGGAAGAAGCTCCTTTCGTTCTTGGGAAGACATCTTGTGCTGGCTTTAGGACTTCTTCACATAGGAGGGTGTTGCCACGCTTGTGGCCAACAGGCCCACAATGGCCTGTTGAAACAAGCAGTAACCCACTCAGGAATTCACCCTAGGCCATACTCAACTTCCCAGGAGGTTCATGGCTTGTGTCTCTGGATTTTGGTCTTCAGGCACCCCCTTGGAATTGCCCTCAGCCTCTGAGAGTTCCTGTGTCATCCCCCCTCTCCCTGTTTACTCTTCCTCTGAAACTGCAGGAACAAGCCCATTCTTGCTCCAACATTCCTAACCCAGCTTATCCCCTACCTCATCACAGCATTGATCCCCGCTGCAGAGGGCTGGTGGTGGTCTCCTCATGGTCCTAATACATCATCTCTGCCTATTTTCAAGAAGATAGCCACAGAGACCAAATTGTGTAGCCAACAGTGTATTTTGGTTGGAGATCTTTTGTTTACCCTTCCAAACCTATGGCTCCTCTCTGGTCTGAAACCCTGGAGGCTGCATGCAGTGACTGGCGCTTCCCTTCTGCCTTCTGGTTGGGCGTAGGCATTGGGAAACGCTAGCAGGAGCTGAGAAAGCTGCAGGAGAATGAGAAGATGGGGTGCCCCCCTCACCCCGTGAGCTGCTTGTGATTTGTTGGGTTCCTCTGCTTCCAAAGACCACAGCTCTTTCAGATTCTCTCCTGTGTCCTTCAGGCCTGGTGGTGGTATGGCTCCCTGGCTCCCTGCTGTTGCTTGGGCTCCCCTATTCATTGCTGCACTGCTGTCAATGGTCTCTGTCTTCTCTTTTCTTTGTGGTCCTGTTGGACTGAGCCATCTGTTTTCTGCCAGGACCAGGCTCTGGCCTCCTTTTCTGAGGTTTCCCTGACTCTTACCCATGAGTGGCTCCTCTTTCCCTCTTTGTGTTAGTACTCACACACACTGAGTATTAATATGTAGCATTGCCACACCTCTTCCCCTGGCCCTGTGGTTTGAGCAACTGTCATCTGTCATTTCCACCTCAGTAGGAAATTATCTCAGAACTAGCCATTGGAGAAACCATGTAGCCTAATTTTTTTTTAATTCAAATATGATGAAAATAGGGCCAGAGATGATAGATGTATGGTGCAAGCTCCACTAGACACTACCTAGAGGCTGGTCCACTGTGTTTTGCTTTGCACAGTATAGAGACTGGGGATAAATATTGCAGACAAGAGATGTCTTCTGAAATGCAGGTCAGAAGATGCCATCTTCTGAAGATGAATGCAGTAAGATCCAACACCAAACAGATGAAATCATCCTTCTGCACAAAAAATATAAAATGCATTCTAAGAGAAGATATTGCTTTTGAAAATGTATTTCCAACAAGTCAAGAATGTTTCACTGCCTTCAGTTGGTAGACTTAGGGAGTTTCCCAAGAAATTAAGATAAGCTTTAATCTAGTGGATTTTATATGCATAAAAGAATGCACCATCACAGAAGGGAGAGGGTGTTATTTGTCTGGAGAAGAGGGAAGCGTGTGAGACTATTTGTTTGTGTCCTTTGCCAATTAATTATTGGCTTGGCCAAAAAGTTTTTTGGGTTTGTCCATAAGAGCGTACAGAAAAACTAGAATGAAGTTTTTGGCCAACTCAGTGCTTCAAGAGTCATCTCAACTGAATGACTGGAGTGTTCTGACTCAATTCTCAGATATATCCCTCTACTTGTAGGGTCTGTTAAATTCAGCACTGACCATCTACTGTGAGATTCTCACCGTAATAGGAATTGGATGCATTAAGATAGTCTCAACATAGATCCTGACTTCTGGGAGACTATACTGGGGAGAGAGACACAAAAACAAGTCTTTTTTAAAAAAAATTATATATTTTTAATTGAAGGATAATTGCTTTACAGTATTGGTTTGATTTCTGCCATACATTGACATGAATTAGCCATAGGTATACATATGTCCCCTCCTTCTTGAACCTTCCTCCCACATCCCTCCCTTTCACCCCTCTAGGTTGTTGCAGAGCCCCAGTGTGAGTTCCCTAAGTCATACAGCAAATTTCCATTTGCTCTCTCTTTTACATATGGTACTGTATATGCTTCCATGATACTCTTTTCATTCATCTCACCCTTTCCTTCCTCCCCTCAACCCTTGTCCCTAAGCTTGTTCTCTATGTCTGCATCTCCATTGCTGCCCTGCAAATAGGTTCATCCATACCATCTTTCTAGATTCCATATATATGCATCGATAGATACTTGTTTTTCTCTTTCTGACTTATTTCACTCTGTATGATAGGCTCTAGGCTCATCCATCTCATTAGAACTGACTCAAATGCATTCCTTTTAACGACTGAGTATTATTCCATAGTCTATATGTACCACAGCTTCTTTATTCATTCATCTGTGGAAAACAGTTGCTTTTAATGAAGCCTCTCCCTGTCATGCTCTCTCATAGCCTCCTCTTATTTTTTTCAAAATACTTAGCTGCTAGGAAACTCCTAGAAAACCATCTCTTGTGGTCTTTATTTTGGAGGTATCAGCCACTCTGTGACAAACCATACTGACATGGCTTGGGGAGTACTCAACCTCTAGATTGGTTCAAGAAAAGGTGTCCAGGGCCAAGTGAGAGGTTCAGCTTTGAAGTGAGACTGAGCTATAAGGGAGAAGATAAGTCACCATCCATAGCAAGTGAATTCATAGAATAGTTATTTAACGAGCCTGTACTAAGTGCCAGGTGGCTCAGCAGTGAAGACTCCACCTGCAATGCTGAAGATGCAGGAGAAGAGGGTTCAATCCTTGGGTTGGGAAGATAGCCCAGAGAAGGAAATGGCAACCCATTCCAGTATTTTTGCTGGGAAAATCTCATGCACAGAGGAGCCCGGCAGGCCAAGAGTGTCCATGGGGTTGCAAAAAATCAGACTCAACTGAGCATGCAACAATACAAAAGTGCCAGGGAGAGGCATTCGTGTCAGGAGTCAGTAAGACTGTGTCCATATCTTGTTGGATCCTGTATGTTGGGAAATATCTTGATAGAGTGTTTCCTGAAGAATGTGGTGGCTCCGAGAGGCAAGAGAAGCAGATACACCAAGAGCTCAAATCTGGAGCAGAAGTGAAAGTGATGGGAGTTCGGGGTATTCACTGTGGTCTGGGGTTGGAGGGAGAGTTAGGGGAAGGGGGGTTGGAGAAGACTTGATAGAGTTTCAAATCCGGGTCAGCCTCTGGGTTACTTTTCCCTAAGGTCTGTGCATTTCTGTGGGTCTGAAGACAGAGCCTTAAACTGTTAGCATCCCCTAGATGCTCATTTGTTACTAGGAGGATCAGAGCAGCCAGACTCACTGAAGCTGACCTTTGAAAATAACTGCTTTTAATTAAAAGGAGTATTTGGTTATGGGTAAGTCATCAAGAAGGCTAATTTCATTTATGTTTTTTTACTGCTGGCCTGCCTCCCAACTGAACTGACCAAAGAAAGACCAGTGTTTTCCAGAACAGCTCATGACTCTGCACCCTTTAGCTCCCTGTGCCCTGGTTCCCAGTGTCTCTGATTGTGTCCTGTTTGGGGTTCACATGACTGTCTTTATTCTCTTGACTTGGCCTCTTCTGAGCTCACCCACTACTTCTCCTGCTAGTTCTGGCCTTGCCCTCCATGTAGTGGTCGTACACACTGCACCCATGTCCCTTCACACCTCTCTCTCCATGTTCTCACCCTTTCTTCTTCTGGGAACTTGGTCTCCTGCCTCCTTCCCTCCTCCCAGTACCCTCCCGCACTCAGTCCAGGCATCACCACCTTCCAGAAGTCTTCTGTGCTCCCCTAAAGTTGGGCTGAGAGCCCTGGACTTTGGTTCTCATTCTAAGTCATGCGTACCTCTGTTGAAGCACTCATCACCTTTTAAAATTCTTTTTATTTATTTATTAACAAATTATTTTGGGAAGTGGTGCTGTACTGGGTCTCTGTTGCTGTATTCAGGCTCTCTCTAGTTGCGGTGAGCAGGGCTACTCTCTAGTTGCAGTGCACGGGCTTCTCATCATAGTGGTTTCTCTTGTTGCCAAGCACGGGCTCCAGGTGCATGAACTTCAGTAGTTGAGGCATATAGACTCAGTGGCTGCGGCTCCCAGGCTCTAGAGTGTAGGCTCAGTAGTTGAGGTGCATGGGTTTGGTTGCCCCAAGCGTGTGGGGTCTTCCCGGATCAGGGATTAACTGGTGCCCCCTGCCTTGCAAGGGGGATTCTTAACTGTTGGGCCACCAGGGAAGCCCTCATCACCTTTTATGTAAATTATCCACTGTCATAAGTTTTGTGTTTAAATTTACTATTTATTCTCATGCTGGCCTCCTTCTGGCCTGGGTGTAGGTCACTTTAGAACCTCAGCAGCAAATACAGTGCATGGCACACAGTTTATCCTGGAAGAAGTTATTCTGATTTGTTATATTCGGGGGCTTTCCTGACTTCTGTGAAGTCTCAACTTTGTGCTTTGCCTTCCTCTGCCCCAAGTTCTTCATATCTCAGGGACACTTACATGTCCTGAGAAATTGGGGCCCTAGGGATGGTCCATGTGTCATTGTCCTGTTCCTGCCTGTGAGAAGGATGCTGAAGTTATGGGAAATAGGTTTGCCTGGTATGGTGGCAGCTGAGAAAGGGAGAGGGGAAGTGGGTTACTACCTTCATCCACATAATCATTGCAGAGCAAGGAGATTGTAGGTGTCAGAGCTCTTGGCAGAAACCAGTGGTTGTTAGGTTATAAAATCCTAGAGTCTGTTCGATGGCAGAGCCTCAGGAAAAGCAGTAAGCAGCTTTCTTTCTGCCTGGGTGTGCAGTGTGGAGAGAGTCTGTGATCATCCCACATCCACACCCTCTGAGGACCATGGCCTACCATATATACAGCAGTTTTCTTTCACCGAGACAGAAGCACTCGCATCCTGATGTGCATGTGGTGGTGGGTATTATGGGCTCGCTGTCATGTGAGACGGGACTTGCTGGCAAAGAAGGCAGCTGTGGCCATTTGGTGCTTATGTTACAGTGAGAAGTTGCATCTTGAAAATAATTGCCTAATGTGACATTAATGTTTAGAGGAGCTGGAATGGAAGTTATTGCAGGAGGTATGGGTTCTAGACTGGAAAGGGACATGAAGGCAACTTCTGGGGTGCTGGAAAGTTTCTCTCTCTAGACCTGCATGGTGGTTATATGGCTGTCCCCAGATGGAGAAGGATCATGGAGCCATGCACTGAAGGCTGGCGCACCTTACCATGTGAATGCCATCCTTTAAGATTTAAAAGAAGAGAAGAAGTCACTTGCAAGATGGATACACCATCATTGAATAAAACAGGGAGGCAGGAGGTGGATTCTGAACCTTAAATAAGGTGGTCTGTGACTGAACAGCTGCTTTCAAACTTACGTGATCCTTATAATCACACCAGGCCATGGAGAAGTCGCAGGGAAATTGCCCTGAGGCACATGCTCGCTAAAGCCCCTATCTTTTCCAGCTTCCTTCCAGGTTCCCTCCACTTAGACACTCAGCACTGGGACTCAGGGGCTCACACAGCTGTTTCACTTCATCATATTGTTAACTGGAGTTGGGCTGAGGTAAAGCTAGGATGTTAGGCAATTTTTTTGAAATTATTTTTTTGTGTGTGGTAAAATACATAAAACATAAACTTGGTCATTTTAACAATTTTGAGTTGCATTATTTCAGGAGTGTTAACTATATTCTCAATGTGCGATTAACACCATTATTTATTTCCAAAACTCATCATCACCCTAAACAGAACCTCTTGGCTGTTGTTAATAATCATGCCTTGTCTATTGGCTAAGGAATAGTTTTCAGAATTATGTAAAACTTGGAAATTGTCACCTTCTCACATTCTTACTCATTCTTCAAGTCTTGGCTAAAACATCACCTTTTCTGTGAAAATCTTTTGTCTCACTCTCAGTGCCTTTGGGCTAATGTCCCTTCCTCTAGGCCTTAGGTTGTTCCTCTAAGCTGGAGCTGTGGGCTAGGCATGTGGGTTTTCTCCCCAAAGCAAGAGAGAGTTAACACCCAAGGAGCTTGAGGAAGGGCGATCAAGGAAGGATGTCCAAACAGATCGTCTAGAGAAAGGAATTAGAGAAAGGTCTGTCCTATGGAAACTAATGAGGGATGGTGCAAGGTTTTTGAGATTGGGGGACAAGATGGACTTTTTTCCTTCCTTCCAAGTGGTATGGGACAAGCTTGGTGGTATTTATGAGATCAGGGGTCGTCAACTCTCTGCAGCCATACTTACTTACTCTGTATTTGCATGCTGTCACTGCACCACATTTGACATGCTCCTGAGCTCAAAGGTGTGATGTCTTAACATTTCTAGCTCTGAGCTCAGCACATAATAGTACTTGAGTGAAGTGAAATATAGAACCTACTTGTACGGCAGAGCAAATAACAGTGGCTTACTGGCTAAGGTTGGGCTCTCTGAGAAGTAGATTCCGGGGGGCGGAAATTGGCATGCAGGTGTTGCGTTGAGGGGGTGCTCTTGGAGAAACACCTGTAAGGCTGAGGAAGCCAAACCCAGCAAAGGGAGGAGTGGTGCTGTGACATGGTCACACACGGAGACCTTGCTGATTACGCGAGGAGTCGGGAGTTGGGGCAGCTCTTCAGATTTGGTCATGCATCCAGACAAGGAGGCTGGGTTTGTGCCTTCTTATGGACCAGTGATTGGACGCAGGCTGCCCATGGTGGGGAATACTATTAAGGGAGGCGGCTCCCTTCAGCCAAAGGCACTTTTCAGCCAACACTTCTGGCAGCTGGGGAAGTGAATGCTTCATCTTGAAGGGGGATATCTGAGTAGCCTACCAAGACTAGCGTGTGGCTCCACAGTTTTGGGGGTCCAGGCTCTTTCTAGTGTGTTGACCTATTGTTCCCCAAGTGCTGTATGGTCATGAAGGTTTACCCACACATCAGTAATCTCAGGGAAAGGGCAGAAGGGCAGTGGTTTCTCTTCCTTCTATCTCCTCTCCAAGTGCTTTCCACTTGGACATGACCCTTAGGTTGTACATATTATTCCATTGACTTGTTATTGGTTTCAACATAGTTGCGTGAACACACCCAGCTGTAAAAGGGTCTGGGACATTCCCCTCCCCCCACCAACTTTATTGAGGACAGCTGGCAAATAAAATTGTACATCAGTTCAGTTCAGTTTCTCAGTCGTGTCTGACTCGTTAGGACCCCATGGAATGCAGTACGCCAGGCTTCCCTGTCCATCACCAATTCCAAAAGCTTACTCAAACTCATGTTAATTGAGTTGGTCATGCCATCCAACCATCTCATTCTCTGTTTTCCCCTTCTCCTCCTGCCTTCAATCATTCCTAGCATCAAGGTCTTTTCAAATGAGTCAGTTCTTTGCATCAGGTGGCCAAAGTATTGGAGTTTCAGCTTCAGCATCAGTCCTTCCAATGAATATTCAGGACTGATTTCCTTTAAGATGGACTGGTTGGATCTCCTTGCTATCCAAGGGACTCTCAAGGGTCTTCTCCAACACCACAGTTCAAAACTGTCAATTCTTTGGCTTGTGCATATATTAACTGTAACATGTGATGATCTGAGATACATATCTATTGTGACCCAAGAAAAGGTGGAAGAAGTGACTGATGCTGAAGCTTTGACATTTTGGGCAGCTGATGTGAAGAACTGACTCCTTGGAAAAGACCCTAATGCTGGGAAAGATTGAAGGCAGAAGGAGAAGAGGGTGACAGAGGATGAGATGGTTGGATAGCATCAATGATTCAATGGACATGAACTTGGACAAACTCTGGGAGATGGTGAAGGATAGAGAAGTTTGGCATGCTGCAGTCCATGGGGTCACAAAGAGTAAGACATGACTTGGTGACTGAACAACAATATATATTGTGAAGTGATTACTTTTAATACAATCAAGTTAATTAACACATTCGTACTTCACAGAGTTACCAATTTTTTGTGTGTATGTGGTGGGAATGCTTAGGATGTACTCTTAGCAAATTTGAAGTGTAAAATACAGTACTGATAACTATAGTCACCAGGTTGTACATTAAAGATCCTGAGAACTTACTTCTAATTGGAGGTTCGTATATTTTGACCAACATCTCCCCATGGGACATTATTTGTTTTGTCTGTCTCTGTAAGGTACCGTGAAGGAAACCCAAATGATGAAAGTGGTTATTTTGAATCTTTTTTTTTTTTCATGTCTTATTTCCCAAGTTTTTATGATCTAGGATACATATTATCAAAACATACAAAAGATGTATATATAATTGCTGGAAGAGCATGAATTTTTAAAGGGTAGATTTTAACTGTTTTCTTTGTCAAATTTGAGAACCATGGAGGGGAAGAAGTCAGTAGACTTTTGCCCCCAGTGGCTTTAAATAACATTTTCGTGAATTCATTAACTCAACAAGCACTTATTAAACATTATTCTTGGCCAGGAAAAAATTTTCTTTTATCGATTCTGTTCAGTTTTCATTAGTCATCACCTTTGTGACCTGCCAAGGTCAAAAGTTCAGTTCAGTTAAGTTCAGTCGCTCATTCATGTCTGACTCCTTGGGACCCCATGAATTGCAGCACGCCAGGCCTCCCTGTCCATCACCAACTCCTGGAGTTCACTCAGACTCACATCCGTCGAGTCGGTGATGCCATCCAGCCATCTCATCCTCTGTTGTCCCCTTCTCCTCCTGCCCCCAATCCCTCCCAGCATCAGAGTCTTTTCCAATGAATCAACTCTACGCATGAAGTGGCCAAAGTATTGGAGTTTCAGCTTTAGCATCATTCCTTGCAAAGAACACCCAGGGCTGATCTCCTTTAGAATAGACTGGTTGGATCTCCTTGAAATCAAAGGGACTCTCCAGAGTCTTCTCCAACACCACAGTTCAAAAGCATCAATTCTTCGGTGCTCAGCTTTCTTCACAGTCTAACTCTCCCATCCATACATGACTACTGGAAAAACCATAGCCTTGACTAAATGGACCTTTGTTGGCAAAGTAATGTTTCTACTTTTGAATATGCTATCTAGGTTGGTCATAACTTTCCTTCCGAGGAGTAAGCATCTTTTAATTTCATGGCTGCAATCACCATCTGCAGTGATTTTGGAGCCCAGAAAAAATAAATTCTGACACTGTTTCCCCATCTATTTGCCATGAAGTAATGGGACCAGATGCCATGATCTTTGTTTTCTGAATGTTGAGCTTTAAGCCAACTTTTTCACTCTCCACTTTCACTTTTCATCAAGAGGCTTTTTAGTTCCTCTTCAGTTTCTGCCATAAGGTCAAAAGTTAGTCAACCACAAAGTGAAAAGTGCAAGTGTTAGTCGCTCAGTTGTGTCTGACTCTGCGACCCCATGGACTGTAGCCTATAACAGGCCTCTATGCATGGAATTCTCCAGGCAAGAATACTGGAGTGGGTTGTCATTCCCTTCTCCAGGGGATCTTCCCCACCCAGGGATCAAACACCAGTCTCCTACACTAGGGGTGGGTTCTTTACCAACTGAACCTCCAGGGAAGCCCAGAAAGAGGGGTGTTTTTTTTCAAGTTAGAAGCACTCGTGCCTGTAATTTCTGAGAATCAAATCTTCACAGATAGACTTAGGTATTGGGCTCTCCATGGTTGCCCCTGGATTTCAAATAGAGCTGAAACACTACACATCCTGCATCCTCAGGAGAGTCACTGGCTATCTGTTTTGGTGGTGGCAGCTGACTTCACTGTCATGTCTCCCCCGATAGACTATGTTAAAGTCGCTGAGGAAAGAGGAGTCTAAAAAAACAAAGCCTCTTTTCTTATTTCTTGCTCCCTCTCCCAGCCTGTGCACTGAGTTCCATGACTCCTGTGGGCAAAGGCAGCATAATGTCCTATCAGTAATAAAGTTTACAGATTAATTTTATAGTATCTTGATGGGTGAGGAATCATCTAACTTTTATGTCTGTCTTGAAGTCGTCCGCAAGCCTGTCATAAACCGTTCTGACACACACACGTTTAAAAAGATAAATTTTTATTACAAAAATTTTCAAGTAAACAAAAAAGTAGCAAGAAGGATATAACAACCTCCCCCACAAGCTTCATCTAGCTTCACGAATTATGAATATTTTGCCAATCTTGTTTCATCTGCCTTCCTCATTTTTTCTTTTTTTTTTTGCTGGAGAATTTGGAAGTGAATCCTTCATTTCATCTGAACATCCCACAGACATCTTGATAAAAGCAGTAGCCTTCATGGATACCTCTCAGACTTCCTTGAGGGCTGCCTGTGAAAAGTCTTTGTGATTTTACAGCAGAAATTTGCCTCGATCCAATAAGATGCTAGTGCCAAGGCCAATTAATTGGCTCATTCATAACCAAGGGAAACAGTGTGTGCTCTGTGCACGTGGGTTGGGAGTCCTTACCTGGTCTGTGCTGCCCATTTATTTTAATTTGTTTGCCCTCACACAACTTCACTAGCCAGTCACGTCTTGACAGCTTTGAACGAACTAGCTGAGGGGCCTCAGTCTCAGGATTAGGGGACAAAGAGAGCCTTTTTTTGAATGCAGTTTGTGCTCTCAGCTGTTATGATGTAGGTACAGAGTCTGTGTTCCCTTAGTGTAATGACCATGCCAGAGGTGTCCTTTTCCCCGCCCCTTTCTCTCAAGCAGTCAATCATGGGCTAGTTTGTAAACCCACCTGTCTGATATCAAGATAGGTGGAGAAAGAACTGAGGTTTGGAGCGCACTTGATGGTGCTCTCAGCCATGCTATTTGACTTCACCCTGGTCTATAAGATTATTTTTGTTTTTTTAGTTGTGGTAAAATATATATAACATTAAGTTTACCATCTTAACTATTTCTAATTAACTCAATATGGATTAATACAACTATTCTTATCTGGGCTGTGCTGTGCCGTGCTTAGTCACTCAGTCATGTCTGACTCTTTGTGACCCCATGGACTGTACTCCTCCAGACTCCTCTGTCCATGGGGGTTCTCTAGGCAAGAATACTGGAGTGGGTTGTCTAGTATTCTTCTAGATCTCCTCCAGGAGATCTTCCCAACTCAGGGCTCGAACCCAGGTCTCCCACATTGCAAGCAGATTCTTTACCATGTGAGCCACCAGGGAAGCCCAAGAATACTGCAGTGGGTAGCCTATCCCTTCTCCAGGGGATCTTCCCAACCCAGGAATTGAACTGAGATCTCCTGCAGGCAGATTGTTTACCAGCTGAGCTACTAGGGAAGCCCGTTCTTATTTGTATTTTTAGTCAAAACATAACCAATGACTTTTTTTTCTGTCTTCCCATGATTTGAACATGGTAGGAGCTCAAAATATACTCACTCAAAATAGGAAACACATTAATGAATGTGTCTATGAAGGAATGATTTATTGAATGAGCCAAGTAAGAATCTACTCTTTGGTGGGTGGTATATTTCTAGGAGAGCTTAACTATGACAGGAGAGACGGAGAGGGGTAAAGAGGATTGGGACATCATTTATTCTCTCATTCCATGAATATGGACATTTCTGGATACTGAGGGTTCATCAGTAAACAAAGCAGGCGTGGTCTGGCTTTCAGGGTTTTACCTTCTCCAGAAATTGACAGAAGCAGAGTGATTTCCAGGTTTTTATTGTGCCATGAAGGAAACAAGAACAGAAGGATTTATTGTTCTCTAATGGCTGCCTGCACTGGAGAGGGCAGTCAGGGAAGACACAGGTGAGGGGTTGACACCTTAGGAGAGTGTGCAGAAAACGCCACAGGCCAGAGGAGAGCATTTTCATGGAGCCCATGGAAGGCTGATAGATCTAGGGTGAAGAGGGGAGCACAGAGGGCTGATGCCAGAGGCCATGGTAAGGAATTTGGATTTCTGTTTAAAGCAGGGAGCATCCATTAACCTATTTGAACTTGAGAATGGTATGAGCTAATTTGCATTTGAAAGGAGAATGAAAAAGCTGGCTTAAAACCCAACATTCAAATAAGGAAGATCATGGCATCTGGTCTCATCACTTCTTGTCAAAAAGATAGGGAAACAATGGAAACAGTGACAGATTTTATTTTTGGGGGGCTCCAGAATCACTGCTGATGGTGACTGCAGCCATGAAATTACAAGACAGTTGCTCCTTGGAAGCAAAGCTATGACCAACCTAGACAGCAAATAAATATTAAAAAGGAGAGAAATTACTTTGCTGACAAAGGTATGTCTAGTCAAAGCTATGGTTCTTCCCGTAGTCTTGTAAGGATGTGAGAGTTGGACTATAAAGGAAGCTGAGCACCGAAGAACTGATGCTTTTGAACTGTGGTGTTGGAGAAGACTCTTGAGAGTCCCTTGGACTGCAAGGAGATCCAACCAGTCAATCCTAAAGGAAATCAGTCCCTAATATTCATTGGAAGGACTGTTGCTGAAGCTGAAACTCCAACACTTTGGTCACCTGATGTGAAGATCTGACTCATTGGAAAAGACCCTGATGCTGGGCAAGATTGAAGGCAGGAGGAGATGGGGACGACAGAGGATGATATGGTTGGATGGCATCATTGACTTGATGGACACGCGTTTGAGCAATCTCTGGGAATTGGTGATGGACAGAGAACCTGGCTTGCTGGAGTCCATGAGGTCCTAAAGAGTCAGACACAACTGAGCGACTGAACTGAATTTGCATTTTTTTAATGCTGAGTAGTGTGTCTGGGCTTCCCATGTGGCGCTAGTGGTAAAGGACCTGCCTGACAATGCAGGAGATATAAAAGATGCAGATCCCATCCCTGGGTCGGGAAGATACCCTCTAGGAGGGCATGGTAACTCACTCCAGTATTCTTACCTGGAGAATCCCATGGGCAGAGGAGCCTGGCAGGCTGTAGTCAGTGGGGTCACACAGAGACTGAAGTGACTTAGCATGCATGCAAGCACATGTCTGGAAGAAGAGCAAGCTGCCTTTGGCTGCTGGAGCCACGATCCAGAGATGAGGGTGGCCTGGCCCAGAGGTGGCGGTGGAGCCAGGGGGATGTGGACAGACTGAAGATTCAGTTTGGAAATAAGAGATTGCTTTCCTCATCTCCCATGTTTAGTCTGTTTGTGCTTATGTTTATTTTGTTACCTCTGAAGGCACTTCCTCAAGGTTGACCTAATCTATTGCTGCTTTGTCACTGCTGTTTTTATGAATAATTTTACCTGGTACTGGATAAGATTCTTAGCAGTTCATTGGACAGTAGCTATTGCATACTCCTATCCTGTCTCTCCCGAACCTAAAAGATCACTCATATATATATGTGTGTGTGTGTGTGACTTTTAAACACCTACATTAAAAAAAAATTTTTACTCAATGTTTTTAAGTTAATATTTCACTGAATGAAATATAATTCTATGCATCAAGACACTTTCTTAGGAGACATTTGACTCCTAAGAAACTTTATTTTGAAGAATACACACAAGGAACAGTCCTGGAAGGATCTGTACTTAAGATACAACATGCTACACTGCCCTAAAACTTACTTTCTGTTCATAGAGGGTGGTGAGTTTTGAGTACATCTGAAAATATGTCTCCAGGGCTAGGATTTGTTGAACCTGTTCTGAACTGGAGAAGCATGGACTATCATTTTCCCTAGTGTAGCACAGCTCATTCCCTGCAGAGCCAAACCAGGGGTGTGCACTGCAGGAGGGACGTCAAGGAAACTGTGTATGGACTGGCCTTATGATTTATGTTAAGACCTTATGATACCTGGGTGGAACCCAGATTCTGACTAAAGTCTCAGTCTTGTCTAAGGGCAGATCTAAGAGAATTACTCTGTAATTATTTAGACCCTGCTCTTAAAATTGCAGAAGATTGGCCTCAGAATCAATCAAGTCAGTCTCCCTAGAGATCTTGAAACAAGTGATGGTCTTGAACCCCTTTGGAGGAACTTGCTTCTTCCCCTCATCCTGTGGGAAGGGCTGGGAAGCCAGTTGTCTGTTGCGATCACAGAGAAGGTGATACATGTGGGTTGCTCGCCTCAATGTATTCTGAATTCTGCCCTTTCTGTGTGTGATTTTCCAAATATAAAATGTGAAATAGCTTAGGAAATGGTCATTAAAATGAATACCTTGTCCTTTCAATTCACAAAAATGGAACTTGTAAATTACAAAAGACACATTCCTTTCTATCTCAGTGGAAGAGATGTTGTCAATTTCAGGATTCATTTTCCCTGATATGGGATTTCAGCTCCAGATATAATTTTGGAGGTACTTGTCTGGTAATTGCATTTTTTTGCTGATTTCTCTCTTCCTCATCTTGAAGATGATTTCACTTTTTTTTTCATGCTATAAGGTAAACGCTATTTAGTGTTCTTATTAGGGAAGAACAATTAACATATCTGTGAATTGTGACCCTATTTATACATCTATTATCAGAGTGAATTACTTGTTTGTTTTAAGAATGACATTCTACCTCATTTAAGACCATTTTTGTCTATTAACAAATGAATTCTATTTGAAATTTCATGATTTTGTTTTACTTTATACCAAAGAGCCATTGTTTTAGAAAATCGGAACATCGAAACATTTTTTTCATTGAAACTATTTAAAACAAACAAAAAATGTGTTATCTGCTTATAAATAGTGGAAGTAGAACAGCAAATAATGTATTTCCTAATTGCTTTTTCTTTTAGACCTAGCTACAATAGATCATGGGTAATGTTGAGAGCAACCAGTTTCCAAGACAAATAATATATACTACTAAACAGAAATGTATTTTTAAAAAGCTTTTTAAAGAGCCATGTCAAATTAATTAAGCATCTAAGTAGTGTGTTGAATTTAAAATATTTTTGTATGAAATATCTGTGTTATCCTTGAGGAACAAGAAACTTTGCTGAAAGGTTGAGCTTTCTCCAGAGCTTACTTGAGATGTCAGGATAAGTAATTGCCTTACTGCTACATATTTGGAACTTAATATTTTGTTGGGCTTATTTTTGCTGCCACCCCATAGATAATAAATTTCATGAAGGATCTTTCCATTGACAGAAGTTAGTTCTTTTTGTTTTCTCTACAGAAAATGAGTTGCTTTGCTTTGTGATAGGCAGGTGTTCAAGCACTAATACTTCCCTTTTCAGTCTGAAATCAGGCAATGACAGCCCATCACTCTCCCTGACAGCAGTGGATGACAGTCTTGCCTGTCCTGTATCTTCTAGAATAGCTCAAGGACAGGAACAGTGGCTAGAATTTTTCAGCAGGCTCAAGAGTTGGAGTAGATGATTAACTCTGAAGATTCTTCTCATGTTTTCATTTCCAAATTGACCAGAAGTTGCTATTTTACTGTAGAATCCTGAATGCCTTTCTTCATTTATCCCTCTGGAATCATACAAGCATAGTCTGTTTCATCAATCCAGTCTTTCCTTCTATCTCTTTCTCTTTCTCTCTAAAATTTTATGCAGTAGATCAAGTGTCAGTCAGCTACAGCTTTGGGACAAATCCAGTCTATGGCTGGGTTTTGCATTTTTGAATGGTTGAAAAATCAGAAGAAAAATATTTCACCAAAATGATTTGTCAGTGCCCATCAGGAAAGTTTTCTTGGAACTCAGCCTGCTGAGTCACTTGCATATTGTCTAAAGCTGTTTCTTTGCTCCATTGACAAAGGTAAATTGAGGGATTAGGAGAGACACCAAGTGGCCCACAAAGTCTCAATTGAGGTAAGTTTAGGCAGATCTCAGAAATATGTTATTTATTATGTAAATTGTTATGATCCTATTGTTAAATGTAGTGGTGACTTTTCTGTGTTGTGGAAAAGGTATTTTTTTCAGGAGCCAAATGGAGAACACATTTCTCACCGAAGTGTATTAAGGTTAGAGTAAAGCAATAAGATGTCAGAGCCAGTTTAGACAGTAAGTCATCTAATCTGAAGGTGTTAGATTAGTG
Source organism: Bos javanicus (assembly GCF_032452875.1). NCBI lineage: Eukaryota > Metazoa > Chordata > Mammalia > Artiodactyla > Bovidae > Bos > Bos javanicus. The sequence goes on from NC_083873.1 coordinate 93,212,442, forward strand.
CATCCATGGATTTTGCCTGCTTCCTTTTTTCCCAGCCATTTTATTTAGGAGTTCACCTCAACTTGTCAGGTGTGCAAACTATTTAAAAGTTTCAAGAATACTAGTGTTACTGAACCAAACTTGGGTCCACTCACCTACCTTTTGGCAAAGTCAATCTACTGACACTGGGTTGTGGTGAAGGAAAGTGTGGCATTTATTTGCCAGGTGCCAAGCATGCAGATCAAACCAGTCCATTCTAAGGAAAATCAACCCTGAATATTCACTGGACGAACTGATGCTGAAGCTCCAACACTGACCACCTGATGTGAAGAGCTGACGCATTGGAAAACACCCTGATGCTGGGAAAGCTTGAGGCCAGAAGGAGAAGGGGTCCACAGAGAATGAGATGGTTGGATGGCATCACTGAGTCTTCAATGGACATGAATTTGAGCAAACTCTGGGAGTTAAGGAAGGACAGGGAAGCCTGGTGTGCTGCAGTTCATGGGGTCCCAAAGAGTCATACATGACTTGCTGCTAAGTCACTTCAGTCATGTCTGACTCTGTGTGACCCCATAGACGGCAGCCCACCAGGCTCCCCTGTCCCTGGGATTCTCCAGGCAAGAATACATGACTTAGTGACTGAACAACAACATTTTCTTGACTACTTTTCTTTGCTTTCTGCATTTTCTCACTTTCCTTCCTACTTTCTATTTTCTCACTTTTCCTTCAGAGTTCAAGTTGCTCTTTGAACTCAGGGAAGGATTTTTTGACCAAAGTCTTTTTCTACAAACAAGAAACAGAGGGCGTGGAGGGGCTTTTGTACCTGGGAGGGTGCTGCTCACTTCAATCACTTGTTTTCTTTGATACTTCCCAATCCTGAGGGAAACGGAGGTGGGACAGGAAAGAGAATGGAATTTGGATAGAGAGGTTAATCACAGACTTGACAGGGAACTCAGTTTTAGGAGGGCTAAACTTCTCTAGTAGCATTTTTCTTTTAAAAGAAAATAACACATTTTTATGATAAAAGGTTATACGTGATCAGCTATCTTTTTTTAACTAAAAAAATGGGACTATAGAATTTATTATAAAGATTAACGATACCAAATTTCTTTAGTGGTCTCTAATAAGATTTTTTTTTTCTCCCTTCTCTATAACAAATCTCTGTGTGTACACAGAGTTAATGTGATAGTATATAACTTCTGGGCTGATTAATTGACTGTTGAAAATTGATAGTAAATTTACTCAAGTATTGTCACATATCTTCTTCTTGTTCAGTCACTTAGTCATGTCCAACTCTTTGTGACCCCATGGACTGCAGCACGCCAGGTTTCCCTGCCCTTTACCATCTTCTGGAGCTTGCTCAAACTCATGTCCATCGAGTCAGTGATGCCATCCAACCATCTCATCCTCTGTTGGCTCCTTTTCTTCCTGCCTTCAATCTTTCCCAGCATCAGGATCTTTTTCCAAAGAGTTGACTCTTCATATTAGATGGCCAAATTATTGGAGTTTCAGCTTCAGCGTGAGTCCTTCCAATAAATATTCTGGACTGATTTCCTTTAGGATTGACTGGTTGGATCTCCTTGCAATTTAAGGGACTCTCAAGAGTCTTCTCCAGCACCACAGTTCAAAAGCATCAATTCTTCGGCACCCAGCCTTGTCTATGATACAACTCTCACTTCCATACATGACTACTGGAAAAACCATAGCTTTGACTATACAGACCTTTGTCGGCAAAGTAATGTCTCTGTTTTTTAATATGCTGTCTAGGTTTGTCATAGCTTTTCTTCTAAAGAACAAGTGTCTTTTAATTTCATGGCTGCAGTCATCATTTGCAGTGATTTTGGAGTCCAAGAAAATAACATCTGTCCCTGTTTCCATCATTTCTCCATCTATTTGCCATGGAGTGATGGGACCAGATACTATGATCTTCATTTTTTGAATGTTGAATGTTAAGCCAACTTTTTCACTCTCCTCGTTCACCTTACTCAAGAGGCTTTTTAGTTCCTCTTCGCTTCCTGTCATAAGGGTGGTGTCATCTGTATATCTGAGTTTATTGATATTTCTCCCCGAAATCTAGATTTCAGCTTGTGCTTCCTCCAGCCCAGCATTTCGCATGATGTACTCTGTAAATAAGTTAAATAAGCAGAGTGACAATATACAGCCTTTATGTAACTCCTTTCCCAATTTGGAACCAGTCTATTGTTCCATGTCTGGTTCCAACTGTTGCTTCTTGAGGTTTCGCAGGAGGCACAAAATGTGGTCTGGTATTCCCATCTCTTGAAGAATTTTACACAGTTTGTTGTGATCCACACCATCAAAGGCTTTAGCATAGTTAATGAACCAGAAGTAGATACTTTTCTGGAATTCTTTTGCTTTTTTTATGATGCAATGGATGTTGGCATTGTGACCTCTGGTTCCTCTGACTTTTCTAAATCCAGCTTGTACATCTGGAAATTCTTGGTTTCATGTACTGTCAAAGCTTAGCTTGGAGGATTTTGAGCTTTATTTTACTAGCATGTGAGATGCCTGCAATTGTGGTGTAGTTTGAACATTGTTTGGCATTGCCTTTCTTTGGGACTGGAATGAAAACTGAACTTTTCTAGTCCTGTGACCACTGCTGACATATTGAATGCAGCACTTGAACAGAATCATCTCTTAGGATTTGAAGTAGCTCAGCTGAAATTCCATCACTATTTCACTAGCTTTGTTCATAATGATGCTTCCTTGACTTCCACTTGACTTCCCACTCCAAGATGTCTGGCTGTAGGTGAGTGATCACACCATTGTGGTTATCCAGGTCATTAATCATTTTTGTATATTAAGTAGAAACCTTAAAAAATGTGGCTTTGTTCTTTTGCACGGCAGCCCAACAGAATGCTATTTGCTGTATTAAGAGTTGTCTGTTGGCTCTCACTGCATATTTTGGTATGTCTTGGAAAAGACTCTCATTCCCCAAATGCTGTTTCTACAGAGATCTCATCCTTGCTCATTCACTCTTTGAATTGCATGGATGACCATCTTCCCACCTTTAGAATGGAATCCATGTTGAACCACCTGCTGTACATTGAGCAACAGTTCATGGACATGAGGTTCTACAGTGTTTTGAGACCTTGAGCCACCAAAAAGAACATAGCAATCCCTGATTCACAGAATGAACTCTTCCTTTTTCATACATTTGACATTGAGCTTTGGGACAAGATCACAGAACCTTTCCACTCTAAACTAAATCTCAATCACAGGGCCAAAAATGGATAAAGCCTAGAAATTTTGGAGGAAGCTATAAGGAAGTAAATTATAATGTGTACTCTGTTGTTAATGGAATCCTTCCCCTAAGGGATGCTGGAAATCTCAGGCTCATCCATAGTTAAACCAGAGAGAACTCTCCTATGCTGTCTGCAGGGCTGTCATTAACCTCCTGTAAGCCTTGGAATGTATGGTCAAAGCTATGGTTTTTCCAGTATTCATGTGTAGATGTGAGAGTTGGACCATAAAGAACTGATGCTTTTGAACTATGGTAGTGGAGAATAGTGTTGAGAGTCCCTTGGACAGCAAGGAGATCAAACCAGTCAATCCTAAAGGAAAGGAAATCAACCCTTAATATTCATTGTGTTAGGTAGGTAGAATAGGGAAAAGGAGTCCAAAATGGTGATGGCTAAAAGACAAGGAAGGTCCGAGGACCAGAGTGAAGACTTCAGGCAGAACAAACAGAACAAACAGCACTCCTGGCTAAGCCCAATTTGCATAGGGCAGCCCAGGTGGAGGAAAAAACATATAAAAGGAGGAGCCAAAGCGCTTTCTCTCAGACTCTCTCTCCCGCGTGCGTGTGCTCTTTTCTTTATCTCTCTCTCTCTCTCCTGCTATCTTCTAAATAAAATAGAGCTGAAACACTGATTTGCCTAAGAGCTGTAGCACGGTTTGTCCAAGACCCGAGAGCTGTGATGCACCGAGGGCTTTAATGTCCGTTGCTCCAAATCTTTGTTGTGATGAGACAAAGAACCGAGGAACATACACTCGCGTGACAATTGGAAGGACTGATGCTGAAGTTGATGCTCTAATACTTTGGCCACTTGTTGCAAAGAGCTGACTCACTGGAAATACTCTGATGCTGGGAAAGATTGAGAGCAGGAGGAGAAGGAGCAACAGAGGACGGGATGGTTGGATGGCATCACTGACTCAATGAACATGAGTTTGAACAAACTCTGGGAGATAGTGAAGGAGAGGGTAACGTGGTGTGCTGCGGTCCATGGGGTTGCAAAAAGTCTGACATGACTAAGTGACTGAACAACAACACAACCTCTGGAAGAATCTAGGAGAGCAGGGCAGTACCATGGAGCTTGCTGAGTTTCAGTATGGACTGTTACGGGGCCTAAGGCACTGGTTGATTCTGCTCATTTCTCGAAGAGTTCTTGGAGTTATCCATCCAGACCTGTGAGGACATCAGTGAAATCTACTAGAACTCTTCTGTGGGATTCACCTAAGCTGCTGACACTAGTCTGCAGTTTCTAATGGTTAAGTTATTCAAGCATAGCTCCTTTCACTGTTCATCATATATTCTCCTTGTTTCCTGTGTGCATTGCATCTCACTGATAAGACTGTGAGCCCCACTGGAAACTCAATGTCTGTTTCTTTAACAGCTCCGGAGTAACTGAGCACACGCACGCACTCACACACACACACACACACACACACACACTCACACACATGTGGGACTTTGCTCTCTGTTCAGTAATTTCTCTGTAAATGTTGACTGTGTGGCAGGATGAGGGAAGCTTGACGTTCTCAGGAGAATGTGTGCTTTTGCATGTCTCTGCTGTATAGTGTTAATATGTCCCAGCCAGGCCTTGCAGGGCAGCAATTTAATTCTCTTGCCTTTAGTCAAACAAACAGTAGTTGGGATGGGTGTTAAGCTGAAATATCTCCGGTGTGCCATTCAAACCATACATCCCATCTGTGGGTCATCAGCAGCCTGCCCTTTTATTGCGACGGGTCCCCTAATTCTCTTTTCAGTCCCTTTCATCTCATCATTGTTCTCCAAGGCACAGCTCTGTAAATCACACAGAGGCCTTTCAACTTCCCTTGCATTTTGTTTAATTCAGCCAATTGACTAGTACTGTCAGCTAATTGGAGTGGAAATGTAAAATGAAAGCTGTATTATTCAGCTGCCAAGTCTCTTCACTTGGCAGGGAGTGGGTGATGCTGGTAATTGTACCAGAGGTGTAATTGCCTCGAGTTCTGCTTCTGGATTTAACAGTGAACCCTGGGAGAGTCTTCCTTGGAGACACTCGATACCTGCTTCTCTTCAGCGCCTTCCTGGCAAACGGTGAGGCTTGAAGCAAATCTAATCAAGCATTCTTGTGTTGTTAGAGAATACAACCACTGTGTATTTTGCTGACGGTGGGAGTGGATTGCTTGGTCTAAGTACTTAGTCAATATGTCATTCCCATTAGAACTGGCAGTTAATTTCCTCCTGATTTGAAATGGGGGTAGGATCCGTGTTTCTAGAGGTGAAGAGGCGAACCTCTATGCCAGTTGCGGTCTGTGCCAGGGTGTTCTTGGGAAGAGTAGATGATGAAGAACAGAAGCCCATTTTGTAAACTGTTTATGAATAAGGGAAAGTTTACCTGTGTGGAAAATGTTGAAAACCTTAATGGAAAAATAAGGAAAGTAAAGTGTAGTTGTTAATTTATCATTAAAGTTGATCATCACAGTGCTTTTTGCTCTGCCAGTTTTTTTTTTTTCCCTTTGCCTTTCTTTACAATTTAATTCACAGATCAAGTAATGGTGTGAATAGTATTTTAGAGTACGTAATGTCTGCTCCAGCATCAGGGGACATATGGCAGAGGTCACTTCCGGTCCTTTCTATATCTGAACCCTGATCATGTGACAGACAATAGTAATTTTCCTCATTTAACCTACCTGGACAGAACTTCAGGATCTTCCTCCTATTTTAAATCGCTTTTTTCCACAGCTTATGTAAGTGATAAAACCTGTTTACTGTCTCTACCTTAGAAGAACATTTCCACTATGAACCCAGGAACTGGAAATAGTCGCAGCTAAGTAATTATTAAACTCTTCTCACTTGCCAAGATTAAGAATGTTGCTTTCAGCAGTGTTGTCTAGTACAGTTTTGTTGCCATAACATTATTATTTTATTATGCCATGTGGCTTTATAGAAAGCTTCCTAAAACATTGCCAGAGGAGAAACTGGTTTTGTTTCCTTAGAAGCTTAAGATCTCAAGATGTTGAGAATAAGATTGCTGAGGGAAGGCTAGCTGCCTTGTTGGTCTCTGATTCCCTCCCTCCTTGAAATCCTTGCCAACTGCAAGGATGTGGTGGGGGTGGCAACAGCAGCCAAAGTCAATTAGATCTGTTGATCAGTTTTGCTCAAACCTGTTGAGAACTGTTCTCATCAGAACTATAATTTTTCAGTTGAAAGACCTTGGTTCTTAAAACCAAGCAGGCTTGGCTTTAAACCCTGGCTTCATCAATTGTACAATTATTGACCAAATACTTTAAGTTTCTGGAGTTTAAAAAAAATTTTTTTTACTTATAAAACAAGAGCAATAATAACTAAGCTATAGGATATTTGTGGGGATAAAATGTTATATAAATTCACATATTTGTTGTTTTTAGTTGCTAAATCATAAATGACTCTTTTTGACCCCATGGACTGTAGCCAGCCAGGCTCCTCTGTCCATGGGATTTCCCAGGGAAGAATATTGAAGTGGGTGCCATTCCCTTCTCCAGGGGATCTTCCTGATCCAGGGATCAGACCTGCATCTCCTGCATTTCCAGGTGGATTCTTTACCACTGAGCCACCAGAGATTCCCTGGGTTTGATCCCTCAGTGAGAAAGATCCTGTGGAGAAGGAAATGGTAGCCCATTCCAGTATTCTTGCCTAAAGAATCCCGTGGACAGAGGAGTCTGGTGCTATAGTCCACGGGGCTGCAAAAGTGTTAGACATGACTTAGCGATTAAGCAACAAATACACACATATACATAATACACATGTAACATGTATTTTATAGATATATACACACTATAGATGTGCATCTATAATATACATATATAATCAGTTCAGTCCAGTCACTTAGTTGTGTCCGACTCTTTGCAACCCCATGGACTGCAGCACACCAGGCTTCCTTGTCTATCACCAACTCTTGGACCTTGCTCAAACTCATGTCCATCGAGCCGGTGATGCCCTCCAGCCATCTCATTCACTGTCATCCCCTTCTCTTCCTGCTTTCAATCTTTTCCAACATCAGGGTCTTTTCCAATGAGTCAGTTGTTTGCATTAGGTTACCAAAGTATTGGAGCTTCAGTTTCAACGTCAATCCTTCCAATGAATATTCGGGGCTGATCTCCTTTAGATTGACTGGTTGGATCTCCTTGCAGTCCCAGGGACTCTGAAGAGTCTTCTCCAGTACCACAGTTCAAAAGCATCAATTCTTCAGAGCTCAGCTTTCTTTATGGTCCAACTCTCACATCCATACATGACTACCAGAAAAACCATAGCTTTGACTACATAGATCTTTGTTGGCCAAGTAATGTCTCTGCTTTTTAATATGCCTTCTAGGTTTGTCATAGCTTTTCATCCAAGGAGCAAGTGTCTTTTAATTTCATGGCTGCAGTCACCATCTGCAGTGATTTTGGAGCCTCCCAAAATAAAGTCTGTCCCTGTTTCCATCATTTCCCCATCTATTTGCCATGAAGTGATGGGACTGGATGCCATGATCTTCATTTGCTGAATGCTGACTTTTTAGCCAACTTTTTCACTCTTCTCTTTCACTTTCATGAAGAGGCTCTTCACTTCCTCTTCGCTTTCTGCCATAAGGGTGGTGTCATCTGCATATCTGAGATTATTGATATTTCTCCCAGCAATCTTGATTCCAGCTTGTGCTTCATCCAGCCTGGCATTTTGCATGATGTACTCTGCATATAAGTTAAATAAGCAGGGCAACAATATACAGCCTTCATGTACTCCTTTCCCTGTTTGGAACCAGTCCATTTTTCCATGTCTGGTTCTAACTATTGCTTCTTGACCTGCATACAGATTTCTCAGGAAGCAGGTAAGGTGGTCTGGTATTCCCATCTCTTGAAGAATTTTCCACAGTTTTTTGTGATCTACACAGTCAAAGGCTTTGGTGTAATCAATAGAGCAGAAGTAGATGTTTTTCTGGAATTCTTTTGCTTTTTCTATGATCCAGCAGATATTGGAAATTTGATATATGGTTCCTCTGCCTTTTCTAAATCCAGTTTGAATGTCTGGAAGTTCATGGTTCATATACTGTTGAAACCTGGCTTGGAGAATTTTGAGAATTACTTTGCCAGCGTGTAAGATTAGTGCAATTATACAGTAGCTTGAACATTCTTTGGCATTGCCTTTCTTTGCGATTGGAATGAAAACTGACCTTTTCCAGTCCTGTGGCCACTGCTGAGTTTTCCAAATTTGCTGGCATATTGAGTGCAGTGCTTTAACAGCATCATCTTTCAGGATTTGAAATAGCTCAGCTGGAATTCCATCACCTCTGCTAGCTTTGTTTGTAGTGATGCTTCCTAAGGCCCACTTGGCTTCAGACTTCAGGATGTCTGGCTCTAGGTGAGTGATCACACCATTGTATATATGTGTGATTAGTTGCTTGGTAAGTAGTAACTTTGTGTACTGGACATTTTAAAGGGGGGTTTGGGAAATTGTCCCTGCATTAAGTTAAATAAAATTAACTTTAAGTTAACATTAAGTTAAACAAATCTTTTTTTTTTTTTTTCAAAAAACATTTCTCTCTATGGTATCTTATTTTGAAATGTTTGATTTCTAACTTGCTTGCACATAATGAAGAGTGGTTGGTATACTGATGAACTTGGTCATGAAACATACACAAGAGAAAAAAAATCCAACAACCAATGGGCTACTTTATGAATTCTGCAACGGGTATAGTGATGATTCCTCTGAGTAGCAGAGGTCATGGAGAGATTTATCTGGGTACAGGAAGGTCTAAAGTTGGAGAAGTGGGAGTCACTGCTCTACACTGCAATTTCTGGGCACTGTGCCAAGAAATGCAAATGTGTTACCTAATTTATCCTCCTGGGTAGATTTTATTATCTTTATTCTTTTTACGTAAAAGGAAACTGAGGTTGAATTGGGATAATTGTCTTGCTGAAGGTTTTGTAATTATTAAGGCAGGGAGCTGAATTCCAGCCCAGGATTTTTTGGTCCCAAAACCCATTTCTAGATTATGGATATATAGTCTGATCTCTGAATTTTATGAAAGAGGAATCTGAGACCCATGCAAGTGGTTTGTCTACTGTGCCCTCCTTGGTCAAAGCAGGTTCTGACTCTGTCTAATCTTCTTTTTCTATACTAGGTTTTTTCTTCACTTCTTGTCTTTTGCTTTGTTGTGTAGTTGTTTCAAAACTCTTGCTTCTTCGATTGTATTTCAAGTTCAAGGGCAAATATAAGGGACTGGGTTGTATTCTTCTATCTCTGGTTTGGGCTGTATTTTTCCGTACTTGCATATGGTATCTGCCAATGAAGAATCCTCAATAAGTTCTTGGTGAATTGAATTCTTGAAGGAATTAGTCTCTAAAACCTTATTTTCACTGATGAAGAGGTATAAATGCATACAAATATACATATATATGATGCCAGCAAGTTTGGAAAACTCAGCAGTGGCCACAGGGCTGAAAAAGATCAGTTTTCATTCTAATCCCAAAGAAGGGCCATGCCAAAGAATGTTCAAACTACCGTACCATTGTGCTCATTTCACATGCTAGTGAGGTAATGCTCAAAATCCTTCAAGCTAGGCTTCAACAGTATGTGAATCAAGAACTTCCAGATGTACAATCTGAATTTAGAAAAGTCAGAGGAACCAGAGATCAAATTGCCAGCATCCACTGGATCATAGAAAAAGGAAGAGAATTCCAGAAAAACCTCTACTTCTGCCTTATTCACTATGTTAAACCTTTGACTGTGTGGATCACAACAAACTGGAAAATTCTTCAAGAGATGGGAATACCATACCACCTTACCTGACTCCTGCAAAACCTGTATGCAGGTCAAGAAGCAACAGTTAGAACCAGACATGGAAAAATGGATTGGTTCCAAATAGGGAAAGGAGTACATCAAGGCTGTATATTGTCACCCTGCTTATTTAACTTAATGCAGAGTACATCATGCAATGTGCTGGGCTGGATGACTCACAAGCTGGAATCAAGATTGCTAGGCAAAATATCAATAACTTCAGATATCTAGAAGATACCACCCTAATGACAGAAAGCAAAGAGGAACTAAAGAGACTTTTAATGAAAGTGAAAGAGAAGAGTGAAAAAGCTGGCTTAAAACTCAACATTCAAAAAACTAAGATCATGGCATCCATTTCCATCACTTCATGGCAAGTAGGTGGGGAAACGATGGAAACAGTGACAGACTTTATTTTCTTGGTCTCCAAAATCACTGCAGTTGGTGCCTGTAGCCATGAAATTAAAAGATTCCTGCTCCTTGGAAAAAAAGCTGTGACACCTGTACAGTGTATTAAAAAGCAGAGACATCACTTTGCCAACAAAGGTCTGTATAGTCAGAGCTGTGGTTTTTCCAGTAGTCCTATAGGAATGCAAGTGTTGGATCATAAAAAAGGCTGAATGGTGAAGAATTGATACTTTTGAACTGTGGTGCTGGAGAAGCCTCTTGAGAGTCCCTTGGACAGGAAGGAGATCAAACCAGTCAATCTTAAGGGAACTCAATCTTGAATATTCTTTGGAAGTACTGATACTGAAGCGAAGCTCCAATACTCTGGGCACCTGATGTGAAGAGCCGATTCATTGGAAAAGACTCTGATGTCGGGAAAAATTGAGGACAGGAGGAGAAGAGGATGACAGAGGATGAGATGGTTGGATGGCATCACTGACCCAATGGATCTCAGTTTGAGCAAACTCCAGGAGATGGTGAAGGACACAGAAGCCTGGCATGCTGCAGTCCATGGGGTTGCAAAGATTTGTACATGAGTGAGACTGAACAACAAGGATACATGTCTACATATGGGGTTTTACTTTGGGAAATTCAGCTGATATTTTATAATAAAGGCTCTCAATATTATTGTATACACTGCTCTGTTTTTCACCCAGTCTGACAGTCTTTATCCTTTAACATTTTTTGTCAATGTAATTGTTCATATGCTGTGTGCTTAATCACTCAGTTGTATCCAACTCTTTCCAACCGCATGGAATGTAGCCCACCAGGCTCCACTGTCAGTGGAATTCTCCAGCAAGAATACTGGAGTGGGTTGCCATTCCCTTCTCAGGTGATCTTCCCAACCCAGGGATTGAACCCAGGTCTCCCTGGGTTCTTTCCAGGCAGATTCTTTACCATCTGAACCACCAGGGAAGCCTGTAATCGCTCATAATTTAAGGTTTATATTTAATATTGCTGTTTGTTTTCTATTTATCACTTCTGTTCTATTTTTTTAATCTTTTTTTATCTGTTTGTCTTTTGGATCTAATCCTTTTTGTGTGTATCTAATTTCACATTAGGTTTTTAGTTATACATGCTTTATTTCTTTAATGGTCATCCTAGAAATTACAGTATGTAGTAATCATTTTATTTATCTCCTCCCAACTAATACTAGAACATTGAAACATTTCAGCTTTATTTATTCCTCTACTATCTTGTTATTTTTATTAGGCATTTTAAACATATATTTCAAGTCTCACAAGATGTCAACATTTTGTTTTGTACAGTTATTTATTTAGATTGCTTGCATATTTGATGTTTTGATTACTCTAAATTCCTTCTTACATTACTGTGTTTCCATCTAGAATCATTTTCTTTTTGCCTGCAGAATTTATTTAACATTTTCATTTCTTTAGTTTGAGTTTGTAGGTGACAAATTCTCACACATTTTATTAATTTAAAATGTCTTTATCTCATTTTCACTGTTCAAGGATATTTTTGTTAGGTATACAGTTCTAAGTTGATGATTGTTTTGTTTCTTTCTTTAAATATTTGTTTTCTGCCTTTCACCATTTTTTTTTTTTATGGAGAAGTTAGCTGTCAGTTTAGTATTAATGTTTGAAGTTAATTTCTCTGTGGCTTTGAAGATTTTTCTCTATGAAAACAACCTAAATGTCTTTTGATGAATGAATGGATAAAGATAATATAGCATATATAAATACAATGAAATATTGTTTGGCTTTAAAAAGGAAGGAAATTCTAAGTTTGCAACAGTATGGATGAATCTGGAGGGCATTGTGTTAAGTGAAATAAGCCACATGAGAAAAGACTGCATGGTATTAGCTATATGCTGAATATATATATATATTTTTAAAGGCAGACTCATAGAAACTGACAGTAGAAAGGTGGTTATCAAGACTGAGGATGGAGAAAGGAGGGACAAGTTGGAGGAAAAATTTTTTTTCTCTTTGCTGTGGATTTTTTTGTGTCTTACCCTGATGTTCTTAGGTGTTTTCTTTATGTGTATTCTACTTGATGTACATAGTACTTCTTGAATCTATGGCTTGATGTTTTTCTTCTGTTTGGAGAAATTCTTGGCTATTATTTCTTGAAAAGTTTGTTTCTGCCTATTTTCTGCTATTTCTTTCTCGGGACTGAGTTGCCCATATATTAAACCTTATGTCATGTTCCTTGTGTCTCCCATGCTCTTTTCCATGGTTTCCATACTTTTTGTTCTTAATGTTTCAGTTTGGGGTTTTCTGTTTCTTATCCTTCTGGTGGTTGTTGTTGTTGTTATTGTTGTGTGTGTGTGTGTTATATCCAGTCTGCAGTTAAGCAAAATTAATCTCATATGTTTGTTTTCTGTTTGGCAATTTAAAATTAACTATGCTTATAGATATTGGTTATCTGATGAAATATTCATAGGTTTTATAAAATCTCTAATATATGTTTTTATTGTCTTCTGTTATCTTCATTAAATTCTAAACAAAATAAAGTAAAATCTTTATTTGAGTTACATGTTAGTTAATTTCCTGGACAATTCAGGGTATATTATTAGCACTCAGTAAAGTCTTTATATTTATGTGTAAAACAGGAACAGTTGATGTATATAATCAGATAATTAGAAACAGATTTTTCATTGCTGTGAATGTTTTGTGGGACACTTGAAAGTCATGTGAAAGTGGGACAGTTTCCTAGGTGCTGGAATGTCTTGCTTATTACAAGACATCTGGAATTTATGATCCTTGTCTATTAAATGTCACTAACACTCCCACCTTTATTCTTCAAAGCAAAATTTTAAATGCCTCTTGGGGTTGCATAGTCCCTGTTTAGCAGCATGCTCTACATTAAATCATGAGGCCAGCTCACCAGTGTTGAAGTCTTTGACTCAAGGCCTGGGCTTGGCCTGACAATAGACATAGTGGAATGTGGATTTACCTGGTGGAATGTGAATGCCAGTACAACTCCCAACCATTTACTGGTTGGCCAGTTTAACTAGACCAACTGCCAAGAGACTAGCTAGAAGGAAAAGTTAGGGATGAAGGTTTTGCTGCATAGCTTCAAGTGGTATGATGCAGCTTTGGCATGCTGGAATACAGTAGCACCAGGCAGAAATAGAAGGACCCTTTTAGAACAAAAGTCTTGATGGAAACATAGGTCTAGAAGGCCAGATCTCAAATAGCACGTATTGAAATGCGCTACTGCAGCTCCAAGAGCAGCTTGGAGAGTGAAGGGCTATTGTCTGTGTATTTGACTTTCAGTGATTACATCACAAAATTGCTAGCACTTATTTAGATTTGAGAATATCTATCCATCCACCCATCCATCCATTCATTAACTCAGTCAAAATCATTATAAGTGCCTGCTATTTTTCAATCACTATGAGAATGCAAAGCTACCTCTATGTAAAGAAACTATCCTCAATTTGGGGGAGGGAGATAGATGTAAACAACTAATTATAGAACAAATGAGAATGATCTAGTGGGGAGTGGAAGACAAAAACATAAATAATTTTAATATGAGAGATAATGGTATAGCTGTACTTTAATTTCATGTGCAAACATTTTGAATGTTTGATTTTTTTCTCCATTTGCTTTAGAAATAGAAAATAAAGTCTTTGAGAGTTGAATTGCTAGAGAGAATTAAAAAAGCAATTTCAAGCTTAAGCTATCCTAGATTCTCCCTAGTAACTGGATTACTTTGAGTGGAAATATGAGACAGATTTTTTATTCACTATAGAACTTTCTGTGGTTAACATCTCCAGGAATTTATGAGGGTTATTTTGTCACTGGAGTCGTCTTAGGTTGGGCTTTTACTGAAACAGGATTGTGTTAGAACAAATGGAAAGCTGGGGGTAAAAATAGAAGAGCTAAGCCTGTGTTTCCATTGCTTCAGAATTTGGAATGTGAAGCACATTCACTGGATATTTAATTTTATTCTATATTTTGAAGAGTATTTTGTTTGTGTATTACCCTAGGAGTATAATTTACACAACACTCTATAGAAGAATATTTTGTAAACATTTAAACTATAGGAAAGTAAACTTTCCCTTATCTTGGAAGCTGAAGGGATTTTCTAAATAAATCTCTAAATGCTACAAGTATTCCCTCTGTCACAGAAAATACTGTGGTCAACTGGTTAAGATAGTGGCAAGTAATCAAACTCATAGCTGACATTTATTAAGTGCTTTTTATGCACTAGTCACTGTGCTAAGTAAGTACATTAGTTTATTTCATCTTCACTGTCACCCTATTGGATCCTATCTTATCCTTAGTTTATATATTAGGAAATGGAAGCTCAAAAAAGCTAAATGATTTGTCTAAGTTCCCAAAGCTAGGAAGTAATTGAATCGGTATTTGAACCCAAGTTTATCACTCTACCGTATTGGCTTCCCCAGTGGCATTGGTAAAGGGTCTGCCTGCAATGTAGGAGATGCAGGAAATGAGGGTTCAATCCATGGATCAGGAAGATCACCTGGAGGAACCCACACCAGTATTCTTGCTGGAAAAATCGCATGAAAAGAGAAGCCTGTCAGGGGACTCCATGGAATCACAAAGAGTCAGATGCACCTGAGCATGCACTTACCACACTGGCATTGGTACTTGAGTTGACATGCTGGATAACTTGTTGTATAACTTTGTGTCCATAGACCAAGGCTGTGGGTACAGATGTGGGTGTGGTGGGAAAAATGGAAGCTTTAGAGTCAAATGGACATTGATTCAGATATAGGTAGAAATACCAGACCACCTGATCTGCCTCCTGAAAAATCTGTATGGAAGTCAAGAAGCAACAGTTAGAACTGAACATGGAACAACAGACTGGTTCCAAATAGGGAAAGGAGTATGTCAAGGCTGTGTATTGTCACCCTGCTTATTTAACTTCTATTCAGAGTACATCATGAGAAATGCTGGGCTGAATGAAGCAGAAGCTGGAATCAAGATTGCCGGGAGAAATATCCATAACTTCAGATATGCAGATGACACCGTAATCCTTATGGCAGAAAGCGAAGAACTAAAGAGACTCTTGATGAAAGTGACGGAGGAGAGTGAAAAATTTGGCTAAAAATTCAATATTCAGCAAATGAAGATCATAGCATCCGGTCCTATCACTTCATGGCAAATAGATGGGGAAATTATGGAAACAGAGACAGACTTTATTTTGGGAGGCTCCAAAATCACTGCAGATGGTGACTGCAGCCATGAAATTAAAAGACACTTGCTCCTTGGAAGAAAAGTTATGACCAACCTAGACGGCATATTAGAAAACAAAGACATTACTTTGCCAACAAAGGTCCGTCTAGTCAAAGCTATGGTTTTCCCAGTAGTCATGTATGGATGTGAGAGTTGGACCATAAAGAAAGCTGAGCACCGATGAATTGATGCTTTTGAACTGTGGTATTGGAGGAGACGTTTGAGAGTCCCTTGGACTGCAAGGAGATCCAACCAGTCCATCCTAAAGGAAATCAGTCCTGAATATTCACTGGAAGGACTGATGCTGAACCTGAAACTCCAATACTTTGGCCACCTGATGGGAATAACTGCCTCATTTGAAAAGACCCTGATGCTGGGCAAGATTGAAGGCAGGAGGAGAAGGGGAAGACAGAGGATGAGATGGTTGGATGGCCTCAGCGACTCGATGGACGTGAGTTTGAGTAAGCTCCGGGAGTTGGTGATGAACAGGGAAGCCTGGTGTGCTGCAGTCCATGGGGTCTCAAAGAGTCTCTCAGGACTGAGTGGCTGAACTGACAGTCAGTTACAAGCTTTGGGAATATTACCTAGACTCTCGGACTCTTGGTTTCCTTATCTGTAAAATGGAGATGATGATAATATGTATCTCAAAATATTTTAGGAAGACATATGAAAGATGTGAACATGCCAAAGCATCTGAAATCCAGAAGATGTCTTCTTTCTTAGTTTTCTGTACTGTGCCAAAAGAACTTGGAGAAATAAGATTGGCTTTATGGAAGCAGGGGGAGCTTTGGGAACATGAGACAGGGAAATACTGAGTTAAGGAGGCAGAGAAGGTCTCCCTGAAGAGGTGATGTTTAAGCTGAGACTTGGAGGATGTGTGAAAATTACATGAAGAGGGGGTGGGAGTGTGCTGTTGGAGTCATGGGGGAGTCTATTAGGCAGGTGTGTCACTTAACCTCACAGCCCTTTCCCCTGAAAATTAGCAGCACTGCCATAGTTTATCCTATCTTACTGGCCTATTAAAGTGAGAAAGTGGAAGAGTGATGTGAAATGGTAAGACTGCTCTATAGTATCTATCTATCTATCTATATACACACTATATACATAAAATAAAGCATGTATAGGTACATGCTAAGTCACTTCAGTTGTGTTCAACTCTGACTCTATGGACTGCAGCCTGCCAGGCTCCTCTGTCCACGGGATTCTCCAGGTAAGAATACTGGAGTGGGTTGCCATGCCTTTCTCCAGGGGATCTTCCCAACCCAGGGATCAAACCCATGTCTCTTACGTCTACTTGCATTGGCAGGTGTGTTCTTTACCACTGGAGCCACCTGGGAAGCCCCCAAATAAGGCATACATATATATATATATGTAATAAAGCATTAATTGTTATTAATATTACATGATAACAGTACAGCCTAGAAGAAAAAAGGATGGATTTGAATCCCAGATCCACCCATTACTAGATGTGCTCTGGACAATTCACTCAGCCTTTTCACACCTTGTTCCTTCATTGAAAAAGTAGTGTAGTGAGGCTTTGTCCACAAGATGCCGGGAGGGCCCCTGAGATGCTGAGTGTGTGGGAGATCTGGAGAAGTACTGGCCCTTGGTACTAGCTTCTTTCCTTTCCTTTCCTTTCATTTCTGCCCGTCCACCAGCGCTAGCTCACTATTCTAAGACATATGTACAAGAATATGATGGTAACTTGCCGTGCTTTTCAGGGTTTCTTGTCAGCCAACTGAACAAAGACATTTGCTGTTGTATAAAGAAGCTGTCTTTTCATGTGTGGTTCATGATGTTGTTTTGGTATCTAAGTTGATCTTCTTATGACTGATTCCTTCAACTTTATCATTTTAAGACAACAGCAGGAGGAGATCAGGTACAAGCTAATCACTCCAGAATGCTAAAATGTGAAACTATTTCAGTCCTTGGCGTGCAGAACAAACTCCATAAGGGGGTATTGTGTGGAGCAAGGCTTCCCTGATGGCTCAATGGTAAAGAACACACCTGTCAATTCAGGAGATAACGGGTCTAATCCCTGGGCTGGAAAGATCCCCTAGAGAAGGAAATGGTAACCCACTCCAGTATTCTTGCCTGGGGTATCCCATGAACAGAGGAGCCTAGTACACTTCAGTCCATGGGGGTCACAAAAGAGTTGGACATGACTTAGACACTAAACAACAACTGCAAATTTTAAAAATAGGTCTCCAGCAGGAAGAGGATCACCATTTTCTGTTCTATTTGCCTTTGGCTTGTGTTTGTTCTTCCTGCAAGGGGGGAATTTAATGTAAATACAAGGACTCTTACCTTTTCTTACCAATAAGTGTCCTCTGCTCCCTTTTATTTGAGGGTGGATAAAGAGTTTCACATGAACTTTAAAATGAGACCAAATGAAAAAGGTACTGTTTATCTAAGCTGTCTGAGGAAGGGCGCTTGGGAAAAGAATTGAACTCTGAAATAACCTTATGAAAGTTATTGATTCGTTTCTTTATGGTTCCTTGACAAACAGGAACCATTATTTCTGTGTCCGAATTGGAGCTGGGTCAAAGAACCCTTATATATGGATTATCTTTCCTGAAAACCAGACTTGTCAGGAAAATGAACTTCCAGAAATGCAGACACGAGGCCCGGTGGAATATTGCAGTCCTTTCATGGCATTAAAGGACAAATAGACACACAGTTAGTTTTTTAAAATCTTACTGAGCACAAGAAGAAATGTTTGAGAATAACACAAAGGTTTAGGTAAATGGCTCACTCTTAGGTATTTGTTGGGTGCTTTTAACTCCCCTCCCCCCATGCCAGTTCAACTTCAAAACTCAGTTGCTTTCTACCTGTGGTTTGTAGAGAAAAGGGTACCATATTTTTGTTTTTCTCTGTCTTGTATTTTGAAATTAACTTTAAAAGATCACATAAGTTACATATATTTTGCTATTGAAATAACAAAAAATATGGATAAGGATAATGGAAAGAGACAAAAATCACCAAGAATCCCTACCCAGGAATCACCATGCACAGGAATATATTTTAATTATAAAAACACATTATATTCTGCTTATTATTTTGTAACTTGAAAGCATAATTTTGGGGTTATTTTATTCCTTCTTTCTCATTTTTGGCCTAACAAGCCAAGGAGATTTAAAATGGGATAAATAAATCAATAATTAAAATAGGGTTATTATAACATTCAAATAAAAAAATTATGTCAACAGTTGATAAACTATTATAGAATATCATAAATAATGTTTCCCCAGCAATTTGAGTACTCATGAGGGATGTAGTCATTGTTTATTTTTGGCATTAAACAAATATTTAATAAATACTTAACCGAGTGAAATAGTTTTTGTTGTTTTTTGAAGCACCTTGCTATTACTTCAACATGTCTGGGGATGGAGGCACTGTATTATCTGCAAGAACACTTTATTCACTTATTACTAGAAATATTAAAAACCATTTAGGTTGCTTTTTAGGTTTATCGTAATCTAATCCTTTAATCTACATTCTAGTGAAAAACTATTTTAAGACTATTTCTTTTGCAGAGTGTGTTAGATTGGAAGAGAGGATTATAAAGCGACAGAATTGCAATGGTAACATGGAAAATCTGTAAAATTTACTTTACAGTGTTATTTCTTTGGACTTTATGGCTTTATCCAGTTTTAGCAATCGAGGAACTCTAGTATCCCTTCTTTCATAAAGCAATTTTATGGTACCATAGAAATTGATTCCTAAAGTTTTAGACCTGAAGAATATATGGCCATCAATCTAGGTGTTGGTAAAGGGCTCATTCAGAGAAGGCAATGGCACCCCACTCCAGTACTCTTGCCTGGAAAATCCCATGGATGGAGGAGCCTGGTAGGCTGCAGTCCATGGGGTCGCTAAGAGTCTGATACGACTGAGCAACTTCACTTTCACGCATTGGAGAAGGAAATGGCAACCCACTCCAGTGTTCTTGCCTGGAGAATCCCAGGGACGGGGAGCCTGGTGGGCTGCCGTCTATGGGGTCACACAGAGTCGGACACGACTGAAGCGACTTAGCAGCAGCAGCAGAGGAAGAAAATTTTTCTTTGTAGTTTGAAAGTGAAAGTTGCTCAGTCATGTCCCACTTTTTGCTACCCCGTAGACTGTAGCCTGCCAGGCTACTCTGTCCAGAGAATTCTCCAGGCAAGATTACTGGAGTGGATTGCTATTCCCTTCGCTAGGGCATCTTCCCAACCCAGAGACTGAACCCAGGTCTCCTACATTGCAGGCAGATTCTTTACCATCTGAGACACCAGGGCAGTCCTTGTAGTTTGGTTCCAATGAACTAATAAGCTTCAACATTATGGGGGTTTTGTAGTGAATGTCATTGAAATATTGTTTTCTCAAGACCTCTCATCCTAACTGGGATATCTCAAGTCATGGGGAAAGAAATTTCCTTCAGGATAAGTATTTGGGTTGTTCACTAATGAAGTCAGCCGAATCTCAGTAATTGTGCTCAGTGGAGGGGCTATACATAGAGGAATAAAGCTAGCTCTCCTTCCTGGAAGTGGCATACAGGAGGGAATATGCATATGTGAACAAATTCAGGAATGCTCCCTGGGCCCAGAAATTTTGTTTTTAATTAACATATTGAAAAATCATGTTTCTACAAATGAAAATGAAAAAATATTCCATGTTTTTAGGACATTCTGTTTAGAGTTGAGTGAGCTGCGTCCAGTGATTGAAAGCTGTTAAAAGGTATACTGGACTATTTTGGAGTCTAGAGTCACTGAGGAAATAGTTGAGGTGTGGGGAAGAACTTAATTCCTGGTGTAGAATGGAGGGAGTTTTAAAGCCACCCTGGGTTGAAGCGAGTACCTGGAACTGGTGTGGTCATCTGAGGTCTGAGTGAAAAGGAAGATGGGTTCATGGTTAAACGCTTTTCCAATGACCTAAGTGGTCTTGAAAATGCAATCTATGGATTCATTCATTTCTTCTAATGCAACATTCCTGGGTCTTTCCAGTGAAAGTGAAAGTTGCTCAGTCGTGTCCGACTCTTTGCAATTCCTTGGACTATACAGTCCCTGGAATTCTCTAGGCCAGAATACTGGAGTGGGTAGCCATTCCCTTCTCCAGGGGATCCTCCCAACCCAGGGATCAAACCCAGGTGCAGATTCTTTACCAGCTGAACCACAAGGGAAGCCCTTTCAGTGCTTGGGTGCTAATTAAATAACAGCTTCACTCTGTTTTGCCTGTAGTGGGAAGATGGGAAAGACAGGGTCCTTAGGGGAATATTTTCACTCCAAGAAAAAGAAATGTTTAGAAAGATACTTGCTAAATGCCTATGACATCGTAGGGAGAATTTGGAAATAACAATAAATTACATTAAAAATAAATAATGGGCCTTTGATAAGTTCCAGGCACTGTTCAGATCTCTTTAAGCACATCATCTCATCTGATCTTTTCACGGACCCTATGAGTGTAGTTCTTTATCTGCTTTACAGATGAGGAACCTGGGACGTGGAAACCTTGATAAAATGGACTCACTGTTAATGACTGGTTCAAATCCAGTAGCCTAATTTCAGAGTCTGGGCTCTTAGGTCTCAGACAGCTTTGTGAACTTGAGCAAATTGCTCAATCTCTCATGTCTTGTTTCCTCATGTTGGAATAGTCGCAATAATTACAGTACCAGCTTCACAGGGTTGTTGTTCCTCTAAGAGTTTCATGAAGCGCTGATGCACACTGACTTCCCTCTCCACTGGGCTCAGCCCTCTCTGGTGATGGCAGAGGCCAGGAAGATGATCGAGGCCAGCCTGCTCCAGCGCTGCAAGCGCCTTCTCCTACCAGCACTTCCTGTCAGCACAGGATACGTGATCAATAAACAGCAGCTGCTGACTTCATGAAGTTGTCATTTTTATTTCATCTGTATCTGGAAGCTGATACTATTTTCTTAAATCAGCAGGGAACATATATTACATTGTGCTTGAGAATGAATTTCTTTTTTCCCCCCTCACCTATTTGTCATTGCTTTTTGGGTTAAGAGTAGACTATGGTTGGCACACAATTGTCATTTCAGAAGAATGTGCTGTAACATAAAGAGAAAGAAATTCAGAGTTATTCCAAGTCAGGTTCCAGTATGCATTTACTTTAATTCAAGTTTCTCAAGAATTAGGCACTGGGAATGTCATCTCACCTCAGATAGGTTTTGTATTTCTTCTATCACTTGGGGTTTGAAGCACATTCCCTAAAAGCTTATACATTTAACATTTCTGAACAGAAAGGACGACTTCATTTTTCCTTGAGAGTGTTATGCACAATCCATATAAGTCTGTACCAGTGTTGGTATCTCAGACATGGTCCTTCAAAGAAACAGAACAAATAGGAAACATATATATTAGATTGGCCAAAAAGTTCATTTGGGTTTTTTCCATAAGATGTTATGGCCAACCATATGTATATGTATGGGGGTGGGGAGAGGGAGAGAAAGAAAGAGGGAAAAGTAGAGGGAGGAAGTTATTTTAAGGAATTGGCTCATATGATTGTGGGGACTGGCAAGTTTGAAGCCTGTAGGGCAGGCCAACAGGCTGGAAACTCAGGCAGAATTTCTGTGATACAGTCTTGAGGCTGAAATCTTCTTCAGGAAACCTTGTTTTTCTCTTAAGGCTTTCAGTTGTTTGGATGAGGTTCATCCACATTGTTGAGGGTAATCTCCTTTGCTTAACTGATGATACATGTTAATCACATCTATGATATACCTTCACAGCAACATCTAGGCTTGTATTTGACCAAACAGCTAGGTACCATAGTCTAGCCAAGTTGACACAGAGGTTAACTGTCACATTTGGTGTCTGCCTTTGTGTGATAGCATCTTTTACGAGCACCCATGCTTTTCCCAGCTCATCGCAGTTCAGGTTAGTGCTAATAGTTTGTGACTCTACCAAGAGTTTAGAAGTTTACTTCTCTCCGATGTATTTGAGTAGTACTTCAGTTATTCGAGGACAAAAGGATGAGGAAGTATAGAAAGGAGGACAAAACCTGCACTAAGCGACTTGTGCACTGTGAACGTTTGGTTTAGAAAGACCTCCAGTGTGCCGGGCCCAGGACACTGCCTGCCTTGGGGTGCTCACAGGCTGGTCTGGGCAGGGTAACAGGAATTTGTGAGTGCAGTAAAAGTGTAGCAATATGTACAAGAGACAGTGGGGTTCCAGAGAAGCCATGAAGAGTCACACCCGAGTGGAGGATGCCGTGCATAGGCTTAAGGGTTAGGAAATGATTCACTCTGAGGTTGAGGCTTACCTCTGAGGCTTACCTCAGAAGAAATGTGTCGGTCTGCAAGCTCTCTTTGGGAGAGTCAAGGAGAAGAGGGAACCAGGAAGAAGATAAGCTGTTGGGCCAGGAGAAAGGAGGCTGGGGCTGTCCAATGGCTTGACCATCTAGCGTGGACAGACAGAAGTCTCAGAGCTGTCAGATTTGCTGAGGCTAGGGCGAGAGGCAAGGGCCAGGTGATGGGTCTACACTTTATCCCATCAGAGGTAAAGGTGAGCTGTGAAATAGCTGAGTGTGAGCAGATTTAGTACCAAAGAACTGGGAAGTGAAGTGTGAGATGCTCAAAGTACCCAATGGCAAAAGCTGCTCTTAGGAAGCTGGTTAGTGCTAGTCCAAGCGTCATTTTCCTCTGGACACACTCTGATGGTTTCTGCTAGTTAGCAGCACAGAGAAACCTCAAGTCAGGGAGCAACTTGTCCTCCTGAGATTTCAGTCCAATCGATTGTTTTTACTCTGGAAATCGACAGCTCTCTGCTGCATGCCCTTGTCTTTGAGTACATGGGTTGACTGTGGTGAAATGGATTAGGCTGCTTTTATAGCTTCTCGGGGTTTAATCAGTACCCAGCAAGCTCTGCATGTGCCTATGACTTTCCTTTGCCTTTTAAATGTTCAGGCTGTGGGGCTGTTGATGGCTCCACTTCTGTGTACTCCTACCTTGACTGATCAGTTTTTAACTCAGAGCTTATGCTTCTTTGCAGGATGCCACCATTTGGAAGCCCGATTCATGCCAGAACTGCCGTTGCCATGGTGATATCGTTATCTGCAAACCCGCTGTTTGCAGAAACCCTCAGTGTGCCTTTGAGAAGGTATGGTGTCCTAATTGTTTTCTAAATGTAAAGCTGGGGAAGAGTAGGCTGTTTGCATTTTTTCGGTCATTTGATTTTGACATTTATCACAACCTCTAATTGCAAAGTTTAGGAAATACAGGAGACAGTTTTAGCATATCATTTCTAAGAATGTCTTAATTTCTTTGCTGGACATTTACTCTAAATCAGGCACTCAAGGTTAAAACTTAAAGGTCTTACAGTGTTACCCCATTTAAAGTGTTATCCCACTTGAAGTTCTGTGGAATAGGTATCTATAGCCCCACTTTACAGAAATGGAAAGTGTAACATGGAGATTTTAGGCAGCTTAATATGATTATGCAGTTAAGAAGCTGCTGTCCAGAGATCTTCCCTGGATCTGACAATTGCCATAGCTACTGATACTAGACACACCATTTCACAAGCCACTGAATGCATTGCAAGTCAGGATTGACTTCTCGAAGATGACTTTCTAAATACATTGTTTATTCTGTGACTGACTGTATCATTGGACTACCTACGATCATAGGATAGACTTTAATCAAGAAATCTGGTGTTTAACCAAATGTGTGTGGGATATTTCCTCATTTCCCCTTTATTAAACTGCTTTATTTTTACTTTTTGACGATACATCTATTCTGTTGGAATTTTTTCTCCCCGGGTACTGACTCTTTTCTTTTTAAAGTAAATCTGCTTACAAACAACAAAAAATTTTAAGCTTCAAATTTGAACGTTGGAAACTCCCTGGAGAAGACCAATTATTTTCTTTAAAAAACTTTCTGTCAGTTTCACAAACACAGTTTATTTTTCTAGAGTTTTCCCTCCCCACCCCATAATAATTATTCTTGAGTCATTATGCCATCTAATGCTAAGAAGGTTCTGTTTGTTTCTAACATCGGAGTGAAATTTTTGTATCCCTTTAATAGTATTCCTAGATTTCTTCTTGGCTATATTTCTGAGAAGCTGAGTGTACATTAAATGTTGGTAAATTTGGTAGTATTTTGTTGTCTGTTCTGCGGCTTTCTATTTTATGGAGTGAGTACTCCTAAAAGATCTCCACTTTGCTCACTGAGTAACTCATGTCAGAATTTGAGCTGGTTTTATAAGGGCCATGAAGACATGCCCTCCTCCACTTCATGTGAATAATTATGGTTTCATGGAAGAAGCCTTGAATCGAATGTTGGAAGACATAGACGGTGCTACTGAAACCTGGATCTGCTCTCTACCAGGGGTCAACAGACTAAACCTGGCCTGCTGCCTTTTTTTGTTTTGAACTGTGAGCAAAGAATGTTTTTTTTATTTTTAAATGGTTGGAACAAACCAACAGAACAGTATTTTGTGATGTGAAATTTATATGAAATCAAGTTTCAGTATCCATAAATAAAGTTTTATTGAAACACAGGCACACTCATTTATTTAAGTATTATCTATAGCTAGCTGCTTTTGTCCTACAATGACAGTTATGTAGTTGGGGTATAGACCATATGTGACCCCCAAAGGCTAAAATATATCTGGCCCTTTACAGAAAATATTTCTGACCTTTGTTCTGTACCAAGCATGATTTTGTCCTTCCCTAATTTGCTCATCTCGTGAATTTTCTCAGCAAATGGCAACTCCTTTCTTCCCATTGCTCTGGTCAGAAAATGTAGCATCATCCTCCCCACTTTCTCTTACATCCCGTATCCAGTATACTAGCAGATTCCCAGCTTTTCCTTCATAAAACAGTATATTTCAGATGCAACTTCTCTGCTTTTCCTTTGGTTTTACCTATTATCATTTTTTTGCCTGCATTCTTCCAGTGTCCTCTTCACTTGTTTCACTGTTTTCGTACTGGCCTTTTTCACTGTAATATTGATATAGAAGTTGGAGGCGGGGGGGATCCTATTAAAATTTAAGTCAGATCGTGTTGCTTTTCTCCTTAAGTCCCTCCAATAGCTTTCAATGGCTTCTCTCCTCACTTTGAGTAACTCCTCACAGTGTCCTGTAAAGTGCTGCTGCTGTTGTTTAGTCATTAAGTCAAGTCCAACTCTTTGCGACCCCATGGACTGTAGCCTGCCAGGCTCCTCTGTCCAGATGTTCCAGGCATGAATATGGGAGTGGGTTATCATTTCCTTCTCCAGGGAATCTTCCTGACCCAGAGACTGAACCCAGAGAAGCTGCATTGGCAGCCAGATTCTTTACCACCAGCAAAGCCAACCCTCCGATCAACTGATTCCTCTCCCTGCTCTTTCTGTTTCAGACACCAAGCCTGCTTGCTATTTCCTGGATTTGTCCAGGGAATGCTTCTGCCAGGCATACTTCTGCCATTAAGGCTTTTGTGCTCTGCTCTTCTCCCTGACATTCTATCTGGGTCTTCTCAGGTGACTAAGTAGTAAAGAATCCACCTATAGTGAGGGAGACGTGAGTTCGATCCCTGGGTCAGGAAGGTCCCCTGGAGAAGGAAATGGCAACCCACTCCACTATTCTTACCTGGAGAATTCCATGGACAAAGGAATCTGGTGGGCTATAGTCAACGGGATCACAATAGAGTCAAACAAAATTTAGTGACCAAATATCCATCTATCTATCTATCATCTATTTATCTATTTTAATCCTTTACTTTCTCTAAGTCTTGCCTGAATGCCATTCTATTTGAAATTGCAGTTCTTCACCTCTACCACATATTTCCTATTTCTTTTCCATGCTTTATTTTTCTTCCTGGCACTAACACTGTCTGGACATACTCTATATTTTACTGAAAGTTCTTGTTTACTCTTTTATTTGCTGTGATTCCTCAGCACCTACAATTGCACCTGACACATGGTAGGCCCTCAATAAATATCTTTTGACTGACTGAATGAATGAATGAGAGATGAAGCTAGAGAGTTGGTAAGTTCAAGGTTATGGAGAGCTTTGTATGCTGTACTGTGGGGCTTGGAATTTTATTTTTAAGTTGGTAGAATACTAATGAAGATTTTAAGGCATGTGGGTAGGATGGCCCACTTTTTGAAAAATCTTTCTGGTTTTTCAAAGATAATGCATAATATTGGAGATAAGGAGATGAGTTCAAAGGTTGTGAGAATAATCCAGATGAAAGGGTGAATACCTGAATCAGAGCACTGGTAGTGTAGGAGTCAAGAGGAAAGGGCAGGGCCTGCCCTGGTAGTCCAGAGGCTAAGACTTCATGCTCCCAGTGCAGGGGGTCTGTGTTTGATCCCTGGTTGGGAAACTAAGATTCCACATACAGCAACTAAAGATCGTGTGCTGCTACTAAGACCCAGTGCAGCCAAATAAATAATAAAAAGAGGAAAGGGGAGATAGGAATCAAGACCATCCCCAAGAAAAAGAAATGCAAAAAAGCAAAATGACTGTCTGAGGAGGGCTTACAAATAGTTGTGAAAAGAAGGGAAGCGAAAAGCAAAGGAGAAAAGGAAAGATATACCCATTTGATTCAGAGTTCCAAAGAGTAGCAAGGAGAGATAAGAAAGCCTTCCTCAGTGATCAGTGCAAAGAAATAGAGGAAAACAATAGAATGGGAAAGACTAGACATCTCTTCAAGAAAATTAGAGATACCAAGGGAAGATTTCATGCAAAGATGGGCTTGATAAAGG
This sequence comes from Bos javanicus, assembly GCF_032452875.1. Taxonomy (NCBI): domain Eukaryota; kingdom Metazoa; phylum Chordata; class Mammalia; order Artiodactyla; family Bovidae; genus Bos; species Bos javanicus. The sequence goes on from NC_083873.1 coordinate 93,239,728, forward strand.
ACAGAAATGGTAGGGACCTAACAGAAGCAGAAGATATTAAGAAGAGATGGCAAGAATACGCAGAAGAACTGTACAAAAAGATCTTCACGACCCAGATAATCATGATGGTGTGATCACTCACCTAAAGCCAGACATCCTGGAATGTGAAGTCAAGTGGGCCTTAGGAAGCATCACTACGAACAAAGCTAGTTGTTGGGGGCCAGAGTGAGGCACTCAGCCTGTGGCAAAGGTCATGAGGAAGGAGGCTCGACATACGCAAAGGCGGGATCAAGCCTCAGGAGTCCCCCTGGAAATCCTCGAGCATCTACCCCCATAACCAGAGCCTGCCTACTTTACTACTTTATGCTCTCACCTACACCTCTGACTTTATGGGGGGCTGTCCCCCACCACCTCTTTCGGAGAAGGAGTTAACCTAGGGCTCCAATTAATAAAAACTCCTGGGCGTGACAAGAGTGTTTTAACCTACAAACTCCTCTGAAGGTTCTCTGGCCTGCCTGACAGGCTCATCCGGCCACATGTGATTGCTCACAGCCTCCCAACCATGAGAGGCACGAGATGCTTTAAACCCTCTAAAAACAGGTTCTTTAGAGAAGTTAGAAAACTATAAGTATAGTGGGCTAATTAGAAATTGTATTGGTGAAGGGTTTTTCATTTGTTGAGCCAATGTTTGTTGCTAAGTCTCCATATCCCCTGCCCTTACACACATTAATGAATATATAGAAGAAATAAGTATTAACCTTTGATATTAATCACGTTAGACCTTAGGCTAAGTAAATTCTTTCCTTAACTAAAACCCACTACACCCTCACCGTATAGGAATGTAACTTTATTTGGGTGGCGTCTGTTTTAAGAATAATCACCCCTGGAGAAATAAGTGTCCTGGTTGACTGACCGCTTCACAAGGAGAGGGTCATAAATTGTCAGCAGGCCCCCTGGCCAGAAGATGACGTAACACCCCAACACCCCTAAGACCTCTGTATACATTTGTATGAAGCACCTGACTTTGATAAAAGTCAGGACTGCTGACCCCACATGACTTTTGCATAACATCTCAGTGTATAAAAGTAGACCATGGAAAATAAAGAATTGGGATCAGTTTCTCGAAATACTGGTTTCCCCACGTCGCTCTCTCTCTCACTCTGGCTGAGTTTCCATCTGGAGCGCAGAACCCGCCATGCTTACTAATTATGCCTGGGCTTCTAAGATCCGACCAGGGAGGCCTCAGTGTCTCCTCTCCTTCGGGAAAATGGAAGGACGCCTGCGGGCTACGTAAGTGGTGCAAACTTCTTGTCTTGAAGTTTTATTGGTCTCCTGCATAAACCAAGCTACTCAGCCTCTTTTCTCCACTGAATTTTCCTACTGAGCTATCCTCATTCTATTACTCTTTACATCTCTAATTAATATCTAATTGAAGCTATTGTATCCTGATCCTCGCCAATGCCGTCCCCGCTTTGAATACCCTGGATCAGCCGGGGCTGGATCCCAGCAGGTGGCGCCCGAGAGCTAGTGGAGGTGATGGAATTCCAGTTGAGCTATTTCAAATCCTAAAAGATGATGCTGTGAAAGTGCTGCACTCAATATGCCAGCAAATTTGGAAAACTCAGCAGTGGCCACAGGCCTGGAAAAGGTCAGTTTTCATTCCAATCTGTATGAAAGGCAATGCCAAAGAATGCTCAAACTACCGCACAATTGCACTCATCTCACACGCTAGTAAAGTGATGCTTAAAATTCTCTGAGCCAGGCTTCAGCAATATGTGAACCGTGAACTTCCAGATGTTCAAGCTGGTTTTAGAAAAGGCAGAGGAACCAGAGATGAAATTTCCAACATCTGCTGGATCATGGAAAAATCAAGAGAGTTCCAGAAAAACATCTATTTCTGCTTTATTGACTATGCCAAAGACTTTGACTGTGTGGATCACAGTAAACTGTGGAAAATTCTGAAAGAGATGGGAATACCAGACCACCTGACCTGCCTCTTGAGAAACCTGTATGCAGGTCAGGAAGAAACAGTTAGAACTGGACATGGAACAACAGACAGGTTCCAAATAGGAAAAGGAGTACATCAAGGCTGTATGTTGTCACCCTGGTTATTTAACTTCTATGCAGAGTACATCATGAGAAATGCTGGGCTGGAGGCAGTACAAGCTGGAATCAAGATTGCCGTGAGAAATATCAATAACCTCAGATATGCAGATGACACCACCCTTATGGCAGAAAGTGAAGAAGAACTAAAGAGCCTCTTGATGTAAGTGAAAGAGGAGAGTGAAAAAGTTGGCTTAAAGCTCAACATTCAGAAGACTAAGATCATGGTATCCAGTCCCATCACTTCATGGCAAATAGATGGGGAAATAGTGGAAACAGTGGCTGACTTTATTTTGGGGGCTCCAAAATCACTGCAGATGGTGATTGCAGCCATGAAATTAAAAGACGCTTACTCCTTGGAAGGAAAGTTATGACCAACCTGGACAGCATATTAAAAAGCAGAGACATTACTTTGTCAACAAAGGTCCATATAGTCAAGGCTATACTTTTTCCAGTGGTCATGTACAGATGTGAAAGTTGGACTATAAAGAAAGTTAAGCACTGAGGAATTGATGCTTTTGAACTGTGGTGTTGGAGAAGACTCTTGAGAGTCCCTTGGACTGCAAGGAGATCCAACCAGTCCATCCTAAAGGAGATCAGTCCTGGATGTTCATTGGAAGGAATGATGTTGAAGCTGAAACTCCAATACTTTGGCCACCTGATGCAAAGAGCTGACTCATCTGAAAAGACCCTGATGCTGGGAAAGATTGAGGGCAGGAGGAGAAGGGGATGACAGAGGATGAGATGGTTGCATGACATCACTGACTCAATGGACATGGGTTTGGGTGGACTCTGAGAGTTGGTGATGGACAGGGAGGCCTGGCCTGCTGTGGTTCATGGGGTCGCAAAGAGTTGGACACTACTGAGCGACTGAACTGAACTGAAGGAAGAAATTAGCAGAACTGAATGAAGTAGGAGGGTCAGAGAAAGGAAAAGGAGAGATGACTCTCATATTTATGAGTTGATGACTAATTGGTTAGCAGAGCCACAAACTGATATTGAGAATATAGGAGAATGAGGAAAAGAATCCTATCTAGGAACAAAATGATAATTTCAGTTTGGACACATTGAGTTTGAAGTGTTTGTGGAAGAGAAAGGTAGATATGTCCAAAAGGCAGCGAGATGTGTGACTGTAAAGCTCAGAGGAGAAGCATGTGCTGTGCTCAGTCATGTCTGACTCTTTGCAGCCCCATGGTCTGTAACCCTCCATGCATGGCATTTTCCAGGCAAGAATACCGGAGCGAGTTGCCATTTCCTACTCCAGGGATCCTCCTGACCCAGGGACCAAACTCACATCTCCTAGGTCTCCTGCATTGGCAGGTGGATTCTTTACCACTGACATTACCTGGGAAGCCCAGAGTTGGAGACATTACGTGGGTATCAGTAGCAGGAACACAGGAGTATAAACCTTTAGGATGAGTGAGCTCATCCAAAGAGATTGTGTGAAAAAAGAATAGAAGATCAAAGACGGGATTTGTGTAGCACAATCATTAAAGGAAAGATGAACATAAGAGAAGAAACTTAGGAAGATTAAGAAGACATGGTCAGAGAGGTAAAGGGTAAGAAATGGTCAGAAGAGAGAAGAATGATGTGATAGCTAGGAGAATAGAGTGTTTCCAGAAGGAGTTTATATCGACAGTGTTGATCCCACGACAGAGAGAAAGTGTGAGAAAATTTAATATGTTTCATTGAGTTTGGCAACCTGTTGGCCACTGGTGGTCCCTCTGAAGTTGGTGGCAGTGAAGTGGTGGGTGTGGTTGCTGTATTACAGAGGCGTGAGGAGTGGATGGATAGTGGGCCTTGGATGGCCAAGTACAGGCTACTCCTTCAGGGAGCTTCAGTGAGAATGGAAGAGAGAAATGGGACATTAGGTGCACACCACTACATCTGTGAAGTTTCTTTGAACCTCTGTCCCCAGTCATCAAGCCTCCTGGGTGTTGCCATGTGCTTGCCCTTATACTGCCCTTGACCAGACTACAAATGCCTGTGTATTTGTTTGCTTCTTCCTCCATACTCTTGGCTCCTTGAGAGCAACAACCCTCCTCTTCACTATATGTAGCCCATCGAACAGCACAGTGCATGGCCCACAGAAGATACTTAATCAATATTTGTAAAATGACCAAACAAGGGAAGGAGAGAGTTTTTTTTTTCTTTGCTTTTGATATTTCTATGAACTTGATATTACTATGATCACCTTGGGAGGCAAAGGGGAATGGCCTTGAAGAGAGAGAGAAATTGAAGATTTGGAGAGTGGGGGAAACACAATGATAGAACTAGAAAAACCCTTTAAAATTGATTGTCAGACTTTCTCATTTTATAGACAAAAAAAAACAGATTTTTTCATTCTTTAGTCACTTGCTCAAACATACAGCACTAGAAAGTGGCACTCCCATGGCAAGAACCTTCGTTCCTGGCTCATGAGTCAATGCAATTTCTACTCCACCGTGTTTTCCCTTGTGTTTCTCAGGTGCATATGTTGTTTTACACATCTGCTTGGTAGACTTACATTAGTTCACAGCACAAGTTAATGAATCAGCATTGTCAGTCAGTCAGGTCAGTCGCTCAGTCACGTCCAACTCTTTGCGACCCCATGGACTGCAGTATGCTGGGGTTCCCTGTCCGTCATCAACTCCTGGAGCTTGCTCAAACTCATGTCCATCGAATTGGTGATGCTATCCAACCATCTCTTCCTCTGTCATCCCCTTTTGCTGCCTTCAATCTTTCCCAGTATCCGGGTCTTTTCCAATGAGTCAGTTTTTCACATCAGGTGACCAAAGTATTGGAGTTTCAGCTTCAGCATCTGTCCTTCCAATGAGTATTCAGGACTGATTTCCTTTAGGATTGACTGGTTCGATCTCCTTGCAGTCCAAGGGACTCTCAAGAGTCTTCTCCAACATCACAGTTCAAAAGCATCAATTCTTCATTGCTATTGTACCCTAAACTAAATTATTATTGTTATTAATAGTATTTTGGATTCCTATCATTTTAAAAAAATTTTAAAAATCTGTTTTGCAATTTATGTTTGGCTCCGGAATTAACTGGAAATAACCTAATGTTAATTGTAGTTCTGTTCGATATTTGTATCTATCTCTCTATCATCTGTCTATTCATCGTATCATCATTTATAATAGATTCTATATTCTTATCCTGTATCCATATAGAATAGCTAGCTACAGAGTCAAAGAAAAGGGTCAGAGAGAGACAGACAGATATGAGAAAAATTGAAGGAATGAGAATAGAGGCTTTTAGAATATTGACTGTCTAGCCTGGAACCAACTTTCAGGATTTCTGAAGAACATATATACAGAGAGGACAGTGCCATGCAAAAGGGTACTATATTATTAATGCATGGAGGGATTTTTGGCTGCAAACTTCAATGCAGAGTATTTACCTAATCAAGTTGTTGTAATAAATTATATGTATATACATGTACATAAACATGTGTATCATATGCTTAGAAGAGTACCTGGCTATTCTAAGTACTCTGTTTTAGCTGTTATTGTCACATGGTCATCATCATTATTGTTAGTTGGTTCCTCTAGATCCTAGGCAAGCAATCTTCATTGGTGTCTTGTTCCCAAGCCACCACTTCCTAAGCTCCCAGTGCAAAGCCTGCAGGGCAATAGGCTTATGTGTTCCATACATCCCACAACTCAGGAAGCTATGCATGGTTACAGGGTAAGGTAACAAGAACTCCCTATCTTTCGTTCTCCAAGTCCTACATGCAAAACTCTTCGCCCCTCCTTTAGCCCCAAATCACCTCTTTTGTGTTCCCACGGAAGGTCAATAGGTCAACACTCAAAATAGGGAACATGTACTCCCAAATAAAGAATATCATATTCGTAAAATGAGTTTTGAGGGGCAAATCTGAGGATAGATATATAAATATATAAACCAAATCTGATGTATGTATCAAACACAACTAATTTGGGGCATAAAATATCCCTTGAAGTCTTCCATCTTGCCTGCCTTTCTCTCTGCTTCCGTATTAGAATAGAAACAACACTTGGATTATCTCATTTTAAATCTATATGCTCAGTGGAATTTAGGTTAATGTATTTTCTAAATTTACTGTCTCAGTGGAAGTTAGATAAGTACAGATTCTACTTGGGGTTCAGAGGACACTTTTGTGAGTAGTCACTGATGTTGCACTGTATATACCATTTTAGAAAATTCCACGCCATATGTTTTATCCTTTATTAAGCAAATAAGAAATTGTTGATCACTGTTACTCATGTATTTATCTGTTTAGTGGATTAACAGTTGTGAAATCATAGTTTTATTCTCACCCACATTATTGGGTGGAGAATATACATATTGTAGATGTAATATTATTTGTAATTGTTGTATGTACAATTAACATTCTCTTGTAGGTACAATTCGTTTTAATGGCCACAGCCCCAAGTAGCAAAGAAACATTAAAGCATATGTAATGTTTTGAATCTATCAGCGGAATTCTTTGTAGACTTTTATTCTGTGGACAGGTCATGATTTCCTGGTTAATTCAGGATCTTTTACCACTATTTTTGATCAAAATCACTAATTACCTGTTCTGCCACATTTCTAGACTTGAGGAAATGCTAAGTGGAAGAGCAGGATAAATCCGGGGGTCTAGAAGGCTATTATTTTGGGGTAGGGGTCATGCCATGTGGCATGTGGGATCTTCGTTCCCTGACCACGAATTGAACCTGTGACCTCTGCATTGGAAGCACAAACTCTTAACCACTGGACCTCCAGGAAAGTCCCCAGAGGGTCTAGAAGGATCATTAAGCCCCAAAGACCCACATACATGGTACCATTTTAATCATCTTGAATAAACAGATCCTTCACATTGGCAAATCAATGGGTAGTTAACATGTGACAACCTCTCAGTAAATCTTGGGGTATCACATGGATGTCTATTCTCTTGAAAGCATCACGGGCATTGATAAGAAACATAATTGCAACAGCAGAGGCCTTGCTAAACAATGTAGATCTTTATTGGAGCCCAGGAATTCTGCCCGGATACCCACAGCACATGTGATACCTCCACAGAGATGCTGTTTCCTCTCCCAGCTCTGTCCTTCAGTCACCTGCCCCTTGCGCTTTGCTCCTCTGCCCCAGGTAAACATCAACATTAGAACTCCAGCTCCCCCTCACGCTCTCCCCTTCTCCCCACAGCCAGCCTGTTGCTGACTCCATAAGGCCTCTATAACATGTTAGAAGACCTGCCAACTCTGTGGCTAGCCCTGCCCAAGTCTTCTCCATTCCTGGGAAATACAGCTCTTCTATCACCCCCAACTGCTTTTCTGGTCTGACACTCACATGGAGCATTTCTATATTTCTAGTGAAGAAAATCCTTCACTTCATTACGTGTGAAAAGATGTAGACCATTTTCAAGGAACCCACTTTCACAACGGGGCTCCTTTTAGCTTTGAGAGAAGCTCCTCATGACAGAGAGTCCTTTTTGTTAGTGTATTCTGTTTATCCTGTTTATTGTTGTCACCCGTGGCAACTCACGAGATTTAGTGAATTCGATATGACTGTGTTCACTGCTGCTATTTTACACTGAGCTGCTTTTAAATGTTCAGGGGGAAGTGCTTCAAATACCCGCCAACCAGTGCTGCCCTGAATGTGTGCCAAGGATGCCTGGATCTTGCCATCATGAAAAGAAAACTCACGGGGTAAGTATTTTCTAACCCGTGGTTGATTCCTTGTCTGTAGATCAGTGACAAAGGAAAGCTGAATGCTAAACTTGTGTTGACACGAGAGGATTTTTTTCTCCTTTGTTTGGGCTAGGGAGGACCTCAGCCTTATTTGACTTTCCGTGGGCACTTAGGTTTCTTGATAAGATTAAAACTGTCCTATTTATTTCAGAGGCCCAGGTAAATATTTGCTGATTGAATTTGTGTCTGTCTAAAGGGTAGTCTGAGAATGTTGATGATGAAGAAGTTGTAATGCTGAATAATAAAAGGCCACCTTGCCTCTGTGTACCACATAAATTTTTCACTTGATTTTATGAACAACCCTGAGTAGATGACTCCTGTATTAAAGATGGAAGAGTTGAATTGCAAAGAATGGAAGATACTGGCCCCATGTATTACCAATAGGTGGTGTAACTTGGCTTGGAGCCCTGGTCTTCTGACTCCTCATTCAATGTGAAGTTTGTAAGCTTCAGCACTATGCACACATTAGGCTTTGTAATGAGGACCATCCTCTGCAGTATAGGATGGTTAGCATCGTCTCCAGCCTCTCAGTACCCATCACCTGTTAGTATCCTCTGCAGTCCTGACAACCAGAACTGTCTGTAGGTGTGGCTGTCTTTCCCCTGGGGAGAGGGGCAAAATGAAAATGCTCACTCCCCTCATTTAGAACCACAGTGCATGCATGCTTAGTTGATTCAATCGTGTCCGACTCTGTGCAACCATATGGACTGTAGCCTGCCAGGCTCCTCTGTCCATAAGATTCTCCAGGGGAGAATGCCCTCCTCCAGGGGATCTTTCTGACTCAGGGATCAAACCCAAGTCTCTTAGTCTCCTGCATTGGCAGGAGGGTTCTTTATCACTGGGGCTACCTGGGAAGCCCATAGCACCACAATACTAGAAATCAACCCTCAAGTTCTTTTATTACATTTTCTCATTCCAGATCTTGCAGGGTTAGCTTAGAGATATTAAATACTGTTTTAAAAGGACCATTGCAAGGACTATAATAGAAATTTTGAAACTGGATGGCTACAGTTCATCTCCATTCATGCTTGCATACTCCCCTGAGGCAGCAGGTGAAGCCGAGTGTGATAGAAAGACACTCTTTGCTTTAATCTTCATCTTCCACCTCATACAAAACTTTCTCCAAGTTAGTGTCTCTACCCTTTCAGCAGAGAGCATAATAGGTTAGCCAGAATTGATATACCCAGTCTAGGCTGCTATTCAGGGTGCATACCTGAAACTCAGTGGGGACAGTGCATATTCCCCTGGGACAGGATCACCTCACTTAGCCATTGGCTCCGCATCACCCGAGGAAGCCACTGTTTCACATCAGCACAGTGTGTTGCCAAATAATAGCATGGTGTGTGATCCGAATGGTAGGATCTGTGTCTTCATACCATGTGTCACCCTGTGCTGCTTGATTTAGGGCTTCCCTGGTGGCTCAGCGGTAAAGAATCTGCTTGTAGTTCAGGAGATGTGGGTTCGATCCATGGGTGGCAAAGATCCCCGGAGGAGGGCATGGAGATCCACTCCAGTGTTCTTGCCTGGAGAATTCCAAGGACAGAGGAGCCTGGTGGGCTACAGTCCATAGCGTCACAAAGAGTTGGACACGACTGAAGCGACTGAGCATACACACATGCTGCTTGATTCAGTCTGTGTTATGTAGGGTGGTGGAAACCACGCTAGAGGACCTCCTGTGAAATGGAAGGTGCTGCAGGGCAGGCTGATGTTGGAATTAACGTAAGTTCATAATGATTGGGACAGGTATATGGATCAAGATAAAAAATCCCAAGCTGAACTTTTCAAATAAGGGAGCCCTAGGACGTAAAATAAGGCCAAGATCTGGAGGAATAACAAACATCTCAAGTAAGAGGGGGTATCAGGGACTTTTCATAGCCTCTCTAATGACACTTGTCATTTGCTTGCTCGTCTTCTGTTCTTGCACTTGTGAGATCTTCTTTTCTTGATTTAAGATTTCTGAGAACATTGACAATGTTTTGTGTACCTTCACAGTGATCTTCCTTACCCCCCACCTAACCTGATTCTTGGCACTGAACTTTTCCCAGAGTAGGTGCTCAATAAACATCAGGACTCAAGCAATAAGTAAATCCTGCTCCAGCTTATCCATATCCTTGTCCCACAGGCATGTTGATCTTTGACCACCTGACCTGCTTGGCAAGTGGCTCAAGGACCACAGATCTGCAGATGGGTTAGTTAGAAATCTGCTTGACCTTCTACTTTTTCAGGAAGAGTTTTGAAAATCTTCTTCTCCCCTCTCCCTTGCAATTCACCCCTCTCTTCTAACACAGCACACGGAAAGCTCTAAACTAGGTAAGACAGCGTGCATGCTTGTTTTCCCATATGCAACTTTCAGAATCTACTCCCCCGGAAAGTGTTATAATTATATTTCTGCAACTTGATGTAACTGAGAAGAAGGCTGGATTTTAGGAACTGTAGTTTGAAGGAGAAAAACAAATCCCTAGTGGTCTACTTCTCCAAATAGAAATAGAAGAACAGCTTTTTTAAAGTTGAGATAAAATCCTCTACTTTCAGTCTTAATCAATTTAAAATGATCATGTTTCTCGTCTTTCTGTTCTTCTTTCCTCTCTTTCTTCACCTTTTTAGATGCTTGCCAAATCCTTCTTAATGTTATTCATTTCCTTGAGTGGGTTAAATGCTTGTCTGGGTTGGGTCTGAATCTCCCCTTGTCACTTGCATCACTAGGATTGTTCCTGAATCTTGGAGCCTTTTCTGTTTTGCTCCCTTGGCTTCTTTTAGAAAGCAGTTTCCAGAGCACTGCTTCTCCTGTTGGACGTCGGTAATCCTCTCTTTAGCCTCCGGCTTGCATCCCATAGGGCAGGTTATGGAGTCTCTCTCCCTGTAGATATAAAATAGCCTGATGTTTTGAGAGCTTTGCAGCGGTGAAATGGAAGCTTTCCCCTGAAAGAGAGATTTAGAAGTGGCTTTAGGGTAGAGTAAGTGTAGCAGGAAGAGAATCTGTTACAGCAATGCTATCCCCAGAGAATAGACTTGAAGGGAAGGAGAATCAAGATTGGGTTGAGCTCAGGGTGGCACGACAAGGCCACCTTTAATGAAACAACTTTGCCTCATGAGGGGACCTATTTTTCTGGCATTGTGGGCCGGTGTTCCAGCAAGTCCAGACAAGCCCCTACATCTTCCTTGGAGTGAGAAAAACACTTGAGCCTTTTGGCAGACTCCAGGTTATTTAAGAGTTTTGCATGGGCTTATTACAGTCAGCATTTGGGGAGACTATTTCATCCAGGACCTCCCAAAGCTATCCTTTCAAATTAGCTTTTGGATCTCTGCCCAGCCTTGCCAACCAGTTAGGGAGACAAGCCTGAAATATGTTTTCCTAAAGGGTGTTGGAATGCTTTTTCCCTGGTCTTTTCCCCACAAATTAGCTTGTGAAAGGGAGGAGAAAGGACCTTAACCTCTTTCTTTTCCTCTTTACTAATTTGATCTCAGCACCAGATAATGTCCTGTCCGAGAAGATGGTGCTTGGAGATTTGCTGAAAAAGAAAAGTGGCAGGTGGTAATGCCCCAGTGCCCACATCTGATTGAGTACAGGAGCGTGGAAGAAGTCTGCTTGCTTTGCCCGGCTGTGAGGCTAAAAGGAGAACTAATTTATGTGTGTGAGGGAAGAGATGAATATTGAATTCTGCAGCCTTGTTTTCATCAAAGTAGAGGATGTAATTACAATATGCACCAAACATCCCCAGATATTTAGTATTCTGGATCTATAACATCATAACAGGAACAAATTATATAAAGAAAAATTATTTTTTTGTTCTGTCTGTAAGCCAAACAAATACTTTATGACCGTATCTTTCCTTTGGACTTAAGTCAACAGCCAACCCGACTTGTTATTTGGCTATGCAAAAGAATATGTCTAAGATGTTGTCTGCGGAATGTGCTTTTGCCCAGTGTCAAAGTCTCATGTTTCAGAAAGGTATTAATGGTGTTGGGATGGTACAGCTACAACACAGGTCTTATGGGAGCATTGCTTTGTATATGCATTATTTCTTGATATTACAGAGCTTTCTTTGCTGTTAACTGTGCTCATGAAAATTAAAACATTTGTGACTATAGACAACACAGTGAGATTAAAAAAATATGTTTATATATCATGTATTAATATCTGTCCCCTATCTGTCATCTATCTATCTATCCGTCTATCTTTCTATCTATCTGTCCATCTACCATCTATCTGGCTACTTCTCTATCTACCTATGATTTAGCTATCTATCAGCATGTATCAAACTCCTTGATCTCTGGTCTCCTTCTGGTGAGAGAGGTGTCACTGACTTAGGAATAGGAGTAGGAGATGAAAGTGGAGGTGACTTTTCTCAGAGAGGTAAGAGTAATTCTTCTCCATCATTCTGTTCAGTTTGGATCACTGTCTAGCTTCTATGGCTTTGACATCAAGAGTGGAGTCACCCTGACAAATGTTCTTTGTTATTCCCATAATTCTCAAGCTTATTGTGAAGGGAGAATCCGTTGCTTAAATTTTATGTCTCTTGAGATAGATAATAGATTCACATCACTGGAGAGCTTGAAGGTACCAAAGAGATGAGCTAATATAGCCCTCTTGCCTTACAGTTGAAAACACTTTGGCGATTGACAGGTTGTTATTATAATTAATTTTTGTGGTCTCAGTCTGAGAGGTGGTATGATTGCAAGTGTTTGAGAAATGACAGCTAGTGTTTCTCAGTAGTAACAAAAACGAGCTCTTGTTTTAATGTCTGAATGTTTAGAAGCAATCTCTTAACTTTTAGTAGGATAAAGATGTTCACTTCTAATTACTTTATAAGATGCTTTCAAATTTTACTTATTTAAGATATATAAATGATTTATTAGATATTTTAAACAGTACTTTTGCTCTCTGATGACAAAGTGAGTATTAGTTTATTGGTGAAAATGTGGAAAAAATATGCAAACAGATAAAAATCCACTAGTTATCTCCAGCTATGAAAACCACTATTGTTTCCTCAGTTTTTTTTTTGGGGGGTGAACGGGAGATGGTAGTGAATATGGATGGGTAGATTGATAGAGATATACATGGTTTCACATAAGGTAATTATACTCTGTGTACAGTTTATGGCTTAATTTTTATACAACATGCAGTAAATAATTCCCCTTGGAATACTCTTGGAGAATGTGATTTATTATTATTAATTTTATTATTATTATTAGAACATTATTATTTATTAGGTGCCTATTATTAGGCATTTGGGTAGCTTCCAATATTCACTAAAATATTTTCAATTTCACTGTAATGAACAATGAGATGGAATTCTTTGTATTCAAACTTTTTTGTGTGTCATTGATCATTTTCTTCAGATAACTTCTTAAAAGTGAAATTAGTAGGTCAAAGCATCTAAAGAGTTTGAGTATTGAAGCTGTGATATCTATGGTCATTAAAATTCAATTTTAAGTCTTCTCTGTCTAAAGATAACCGCAGTGGGAATATTACCAGTAGTACGGCTTTTTTTTCAAGTCCGATTACCTGGGGTAGTTGCCGCCTGGCAGAGTTGTTCCGGGTGCTATCATGAGACGAGTCTCTGGGTAGGAGAGTTCCACTCCACTGCAGCTTTACTAACAATAGCTACTGTGAATTTTAAACACTTCTCATATTGATATTAAAATATATCATTTAAGTTTATTAATATTTCTTTGTAGTTAATAAAGTTCTATATTTAAGTTGAATATTCTACAAGCTTGTTGCTATTTTTTTTCACTGGGATTTTATTTCTTTTTTAAGGAATATAGTACAGTGTACTTACAATATAGTATTAGTTTCCCATGCACAACAAAGTGATTCAATATTTTTATATATCATGAAACGATCACTACTGTGAGTCTAGTTACCATTTGTCAGCATATAAAGTTATTTCAGTGTTATTGACTATATTCCCATGCTGTACATTATGTCCCTATGAGTTATTAATTTATTAATATAACTGGAAGTTTGTACTTCTTAGTCCCCTTTGCCTCTTTCACCCATTCTCTCATACTCCGTCTGCTCTGATGGCCACCTGCGTGTTCTCTGTATCTCTGAGTCTGTTTCTGTTTGGTTTTGTTTATTCTTTTGTTTTACTTTTTAGATTCCATATATTAAATATAAGTGAAATCATACAGTATTTGTCTTTCTCTATCAAACTTATTTCACTAAGCATAATTCACCTCTAGGTCTATCCATGTTTTTGCAAGTGGCAAAATTTCATTTTTTTATGGATGAGTAACATTTGTGTGTGTGTGTGTGTGTGTGTGTCTGTGTGTGACATCTTCTTTATTCATTCATCTCTTGATGGACACTTAGATTGCTTGTATATCTTGTCATTAATAATGTTCCAATGATATGAACATTAGAGTGCATATATCTTTTTGTATCAGTGCTTTTGTTTTCTTCAGATAAATACCAAAAGTGGAATTATTGAATCATATGATAATTTTATTTGTAATTTTCCCTCAAAAATTAAATCTCCATACTGCTTTCCATAATAACTGTATCAACTACATTCCTACCAACAGTACAGGTAGGTTCCCTTTTCTTTACACCCTTGCCAACACTTGTTTCCTCTTGTCTTTTTGATAACAGTCATTCTGTCCGGTGTGAGGTGATATCTCATTGTGGTTTTGATTTGCATTTCCCTCACGACTAGTGGTGTCATGCATCTTTTCACCATCCTGTCGACTATCTTTGCATCATTCTTTAGAAAAACGAATCTTCAGGTCCTGTGCCCATTTTTTAATTGGATTTTTAAATATTGAGTTGTATATGTTCTTTTTATGTTTTGGATATTAATCCCATATCAGCTGTATGGTTTACAAATATGTTGGTTTTAAGCTGATAGTCACTTAAGTCTGAACACATTCTAAAAACACTAGATTTTTACTTCCCCTGCAACACATTTTATGTTTTTAATGTCATATTTTACATTTTTTACTCTGTCTATTCTTTAACTACAAATTGTAATTATGGTTGATTTTCCAATTTTTGTTTTTTTAATTTTACTTGCTTTTCAAGTAGTTGATCTTTTGGCTTTACTATGTATATGCCTTTACCAAAGAGACTTTTTGTTCATATATTTTCTTGTTTCTAATTATAACCTTTACTTCTAAAGAAGATCTTTTAGCACTTTTTGTAGGGCCAGTTTAGAGGTGATGGACCCTTAATTTTTGCTTGTCTGAGAAACTCTTTATCTTGCCTTCAATCCTGCCTTGGTATCAAGTATTTTTGGTTATGAGTTTTTTCCTTTCAGTACTTTAAATATATCACACTACTCCTTTATGTCCTGCCAAGTTTCTGTTGAAAAATAAATTGATAGGCTTATGGGACTTCTCTTGAATATCGTGCATTGTATGCCTCTTGCTGCCTTTAAAATTCTCTGTCTTTTGCCGTATTAATTATGATCTGTCTTGGTGTGGATCTCTTTGGATTCATCTTGTTTGAGGCTGTTTCCTTCCCCATGTTAGGGAAATTTACAGCCATTGTTTCTTCAGGTAAGTTATCTGCCCCTTTATTTCTCTCTCCTCCTTCTGAGACCCTGATAATACAAATGTTGGCATGCTTGATACTGTCTTAAATTATCTTCATCTTAAAAAATTCTTTTTTTTATTTTTTGCGGTAGTGATTGGGTGATTTCTATTACTTTGTCTTTCATGTTGCTTATGTATTCTTCCATATCATTTAATGCTCTTGACACCCTCTAGTGTATTTTTCTTTTTAGCTATGGTATTCTTCAGTTCTGATTGTTTCTTTTTTTATATTTTCTAACTCTTTGTTGAAGTTTTCCCTGTTTTCTGCCATTCTTCTCCTAATTTCTATAAGCATCTTTATGATGCTTATAATAGAGAATTCAATTTTTTTAATTCTTTATCAGGTAATTTACTTAATTTCATTAGAGTTTTTTTCCCCTGGGGTTTTATCTCGTTCTTTCCTTTGGAACAGGAAAGAACTATGTGCTCATTTCATTTGATTTTCTGTGTCTATTCCTGAGAATTAGGTGAAACTGTTATCTCTCCTGCTCTTGGAACTGTGGTCTTGTGTAGGAGTGTTTCCAATGTAGGTTTCATGTGCTGGGTGGCACATGAAACTTGGCAGGCCAGTTAGGGGTGGAGCAGAAAGGGTGGGGTGGGTTTTAGGGTCTTTTAGGCTGGGCTGAGGCATCCCTGCCAAGATGCCTAGAGCTGAAGTGGACACCAGCCATGGCTCTCCTGGGCTGGGCTGGGGTTGCCATGTTGGTGGGATGGTTAGAGTTGGAGTGGGCCCAGGCTCGAGGGTGGGCTGGGGCTGCCTTAGCAGGCTGACTAGAATGGCAACTTTTCAAACTGCTGCCTCTGTGCTGGGACTCAGAGAGAGTAAGTTTGTGCACAAGCCCTTTAAGGGGGAGTCTTGGTTTCCTATAGTTCTCTGGCTTTCACAGATGTCCATCTCACGGGTTTTCAAATCCAGTTGTGGGGCCTCATCTTTTCAGAGCAAGTCCCAGGGCTATGGGACCAAGTGTAGAGCTCTACCCAGTGTAGAGCTTGAATTCCTCACTCCTTAGGGAGGTCCTCCAAGTTTGTGATATTCCATTCTACGTTTGGGTTCCCTTCCAAGGGTATGTGTCCCCACCTATCCATCTTGATGAGGTTTTTTATTTATATCCTTAATTGTAGAAGAGCTGTTCTGCTAGCCTGCAGGTTGTTCTTAAAGAGAGTTGTTCTATATGTAGTTGCAATTTTGATGTGTCCATGGGAGGAAGTGAGCTCAGAATCTGCCTACTCTATCATTTTGATCTCACCTCCAGTCTCTTCTTATTGCTTGTAAATGGTTTTATATATTAGAGTATAATTCTAATTAATGATCTGCATTTAGAAAAAATGTTTGTCATTTACCTTTAAAATTTTTCTCCCAATGTATTCAATATATTTGACTTTTAAAAGTTTAACTCATCAGAATGTATCAGTTTTTCTCCTACCATTTCTTCCTTTGCTTTTATGCTTAGGCCTTTTAAAGCATAAAGGTCAATTGCCTGCTATGTTTTATTAGCTAACAGTTTATTAGCCAGTTGTGGACTTGCCCATTTATTTATATGCTGTACTAAATTTGAAGTTTTATATTTAATTATAGAAGAAGTAAAAATTGATGGGGGAGGAGTTGGCCTTGGCATCCCGGTCTGTTGCCATGATCCCAGGCAGCACATAGGTGTGAAAAGGAGTAGGAAAGCCATGGACTCATGGGGAAAGGGTTAAGCATCTCCTACGTGCCACTTCCCTTGCTGCCTCTTTAACAACTACCTCATGCAACCTTTACAATAGCCAAGTGAGCAGGTTATCTTCATACCATTTCAGGTTTCTCTACCAGGAAACTGCAATTTAGAAAGATTAGGTGAAACACGCATAGTCCCCAAGGCAGGGAGAACTGAGCTGTGATCCGAGGACACATATACTTCCACGGAAACCTTTTGTTCATCCAAGTCAGTACATTCCTTACGTTTCTGTCCTCTGGTACTCCCAGTAGGTCCTGGGAAAGTAATCTTCATGATGGTAAGGCAATGTCTTGGTTCCCCAAAATTTAGATGGCTGTGACAACCTATTACTATTATTGTTACAATAATAGCACAAGTTATTAGTAATTCCCAAATGTCAAACTTGGCATGCTTGCAACCTGGCAGCAATTTGCACAATAAAGGCATAGTGACTTGTTTAGGTAAGACAGAGTTCTTTTGTGTTTGAGAGAGGGGTAATAATTATTCTGGATGCTGGCTTGAGGAGTAGCAAGAGGATGTTTATTTTCCATGCTTCTCAGTGACACAGTTGAAATCCCCAGATTATAGTTAGGTGACTGAGCACCTAGAACGTGGGATGTTTTTAATAGAAGCCTACATATGATTTGTGCAGAATCAGATTTCATCATATACTACACTTAATACAGGCAGAGGAAGGCACTATTTAAGAAAATGTTGTAGGAGGAAACTTTATTGATTAAGCTCACTTTTTTGCATACGTCTTTTAAAAGGCCACCATCATTCCACTCTGCCACTGAGAACATAATGTATTTTGACAGCTACTTCCCCAAACAATCGACGTATTTGTAGCTTTTTACATTCATGATTCTCCACTGCCCTCTGAGCATGGCTTATTTAGATACTTTTGAAAAGTGTTAGCTGCTCAGTTGTGTCCGACTCAACCTCAGGGACTATAGCCTGCCAGGCTTTTCTGTCCGTGGGATTTCCAGCAAGAGTACTGGTCTGGGTAGCCATTCTCTTCTCCATGGGATCTTCAACTCAGGGATCGAACCCAGGTCTTCTGCATTGCAGGCAGATTTTTCACCATCTGTGCCACCAGGGAAGCCCTTAGATACTTTTGGTAGTTAGTAAATGTTATGTATCAAAGCATGGATATGTTAGATCATCAGTACAGTGCCAGCTTTGGGAAGGTGGTGTCCGAGCCTAAAGTGGACCAGGAACTTCTGGTGTGTGTAGATGGGCGCCCTCACCAGGAGTGAGTTGGCTCTACAATTTGTGGGAGAACTGGTTGGACAGGTGCCTTCTGCTGGCTATCCCACCTTCCCTGGGACCATAAGATCTCTGGGATAGGAGAGAGAGAGAAGACTTGGGGAAGGGAGAGAGAGGACGGGAGTGTGGACACTCATCAGGGTAAAAGGCAAAAAAGAAACAATCGGAGTGTGAGCTGCTGAAAATAATGTAGCTAGTGTAAAGAATTCAGTAGATATGGATGCATGTATGCATATTTTACTTTGGTCCTCATAGAAGTTTTTTAAATAATGGGATTGGGGTGATTTTTCTTTCATTGTTGCGCTTTTTTGGAATTTTCAAACACAAAATCTTAAGGATAAATATTACTCAGCTGTGAAAAGGAACACATTTGAGTCAGTTCTAATGAGGTGGATGAACCTAGAGCCTATTATACAGAGTGAAGAAAGTCAGAGAAAGACAAATATTGTACATTAACGCATATGTATGGAATCTAGAAAGATGGTGCTGTCAATCCTACGTGCGGGACAGCAAAGGAGACACAGATGTAAAGGACAGACTTTTGGACACAGTGGGAAAAGAGACGGGTGATGATTTGAGAGAATAACATTGGGAACATATACATTAGCATATGTAAAATAGATAGCCAGGGGGAGTTTGGTGTACGACACGGGGAACCCAAAGCCTGTGCTCTGTGACAACCTGGAGAGCTGGGGTGGGGAGGAAGGTGGATGGAGGGAGAGGGCCACATGTATCCCTGTGGCCGATTCATGTTGATATATGGCAGAACCCATCACAATATTGTAAATTAATTATCCTTCATTTATTTTTTTTTAATTTTATTTTATTTTTAAACTTTACATAATTGTATTAGTTTTGCCAAATATCAAAATGAATCCACCACAGGTATATCCTTCATTTAAAATAAACAAAATTTTTAAAAAGGAAAATAAAAATCAATTGATAAATTGGTCTCTGCCTTGGAATATTGGAAACTCTGATGTCAACCTTGTAAGTCTAGAGCTTTCTTCTGTCATATTGGAGCTCCGTCATTCCCTTGTTTAAGAGAAGGCTTGTTTCTGTTTGATCAAATGCAAGTCTATGTTCTCACAGTAACGTTCTTTTTCTTTTCCTAACACCCAGCACGGGACAGCGTGGGCCTCCTCCCCTTGCAGCACGTGCTCTTGCACTCACGGGGAAGTCAGGTGTGCCCCCCGACCATGCCCACCACTGATGTGTGGACACCAGGAGCTGGAATTCATCCCCGAAGGGAGCTGCTGCCCAGTCTGTGTGGGCCCTGGGAGTGAGTATGAGCTTGTAGAGAGAGACCCTCTTTGCCTGTGAGGTTTACCTGGTGACATCCCAACTCTTCTCTTTCTTGCCTAGTGTGTGGCTCAAAGATCCCTGACCCCATTCCTTATTGGAACCGAGTCATAGCTTGCACTTGGCAGGAAGTGATGTTGTAAACCGTGAGGTTGGAACAAATGCTTAAGCTCCATTCCAAACTTAGGGTGCTGAGGCTCTCTGATTTATTATTTTGTCTTGGCCGGATGAAACCCTTTGTGTTCACAGCTCTTAAGGAAAAAAGGAGGAAGGACCAGATCCTTTGATATGATTCCATAAGGCCCAGGTAGTTCCTACGGCTTTTGGTGGACAGAAGAACAAACATCACTTCTGGGTATCAGTAGTATCACAACACTAAGTCTGATGGCTGGTCTTTAAGATTTCATGTCTTTCTCCAAAACGCACTGAGCTGGAAGCAGTATTTCATTTGTCTTTATGGCCTCTTTGCTGGACAGATTATGCCTGCCTGTGAACTGAGGCACAGCCCAGCTAGCCAGGCACATGCTTCCAGCCCTCTACTTAAAATTCATGCTGGGACCGAGTACCCTTTTATTACATTTTAGAGTTATATGTCCCTTTCCATTTTTATACTTAAGTAGCATATACTTCATGACAAATACAAATTATTGTCACTGCTGTATTATATTCTCTCCTGGTGTATAATAGCTCAAATTACTCTTTTTAAGCAGTACCTGGAAGCTACATTGTAATCTTGCCTTTTCTCTTTAAAAAGACTTCTGGCTTCTTTCTGATTCCCAGTTATTCCATTCCTGGCCACCATTTACCCTGGAGAATCATTCTGGGGATGGCAAAGTATGGTAAGGGAATGATGAAAGTAGAGTGCATTCCTCCTGCATTTCAGATGTCACCCACCAGAAAAACACAGCCAGCCAACTTTGGGCCAGATAAGCCTGCAGGGAAAATTATTCCAACCACAGTGTTTAGGGATGGGGTGGAGGGTGGGCTGTCTGGGTTTGTGGGCTCTTTTCTTACATTTTAGGAGAATTTCTGATTGACTCTCCATGAGAAAAATCTATTGGAAGCATTTTGCCTGGAGAGATTGGAGGATCAGCCAGCACCAACTCCATAATTTCCTGGGTACATAATAAAAATGCAGGGCCCTTTGTTCAAAAAGCACTTCCCCAGTGGCTCAGACAGTAAAGCGTCTGCCTACCATGTGAGAGACCCTGGTTTGATCCCTGGGCAGGAAGATTCCCTGGAGAAGGAAATAGCAACCCACTCCAGCACTCTTGCCTGGAAAATCCCATGGATGGAGGAACCTGGTAGGCTACAGTCCTTGGGGTCTCAAAGAGTCAGACGCGACTGAGCGACTTCACTTCACTTGTTCAAAAAGCAGGGTGGGGGAAGCTTTGGTTTTTCTTCCATGATCTTTCTTAGCCTGTCATGTTTTTAATTTGCTGTTAATGTCACCCACCCTCAGGCATGGGGATATTTGCTGGGTGGGTGAGTCCTCCTCAGGCACCCTAGACCCCTCCTGCTACGTGGTGCTTAGGGTGCATGCACTCCTGAGGCACCTGTACCCAGGTATCCAATACGGGTGGAGGGTGGCGGCTTTCACTGGGCACAAATTTGGGCTCAGGCTCCTGAGAACCCAGGAAGGCAAGGAGTCGGGGAGGTAGGGCCATTCATGAACTGAGGCTCCAAACCCCTGGTTTGGAGGGGTTTGGAGGGGAAATGCTACATTTCCCACCAGACTTCACTTAGGAAACTCAGAGAGAAAGTTGAGAACTCCATACAGTGGCTCCAGAGCTATACCCCAAGCCCAGGGCCCCCTAATTTGCATCATGCCCCAGAGCACAAGACTATGTGTGACTGCATTGGCATAGATGCAGCCAGCCCTGAGATCGTGGAGCAGTTAAGTTCAGTCACTCAGTCCTGTCTGACTCTTTGTGATCCCATGGACCGCAGCATGCCAGGCCTTCCTATCCATCACCAGCTCTCAGAGTTTACCCAAACTCATGTCCATTGAGTCGGTAATGCCATCCAACCATCTCATCCTCTGTCGTTGCCTTCTCCTCCTGCCTTCACTCTTTCCCAGCATCAGGGTCTTTTCAAATGAGTCAGCTCTTCACATCAGGTGGCCAAAGTATTGGAGTTTCAGCTTCAGCATCAGTCCTTCCAAAGAACACTCAGTATTGATTTCCTTTAGGATGGACTGGTTGGATCTCCTTGCAGTTCAAGGTACTCTCAAGAGTCTTCTCCATCATCACAGTTCAAAAGCATCAATTCTTCAGCGCTCAGCTTTCTTTATAGTTCAGCTCTCACATCCATACATGACTCCTGGAAAAACCATAGCTTTGACTAGACAGACCTTTGTTGGCAAAGTAACATCTCTGCTTTTTAATATGCTGTCTAGGTTGTGCAACACCCTCAGTAACCCTTATTGCTCTAACCTTCCAGAATCCTGTTCCTACGAAGGCCGTGTGTTTCAAGATGGGGAGGACTGGCCATTGAGTCGGTGCGCCAAGTGTGTGTGTAGAAATGGGGTTGCCCAGTGCTTTGCAGCTCAGTGTCCTCCTCTGTTTTGTAACCAGGTAAGGAAGACAGCCTCAGAAGACCCTTCACAGACTGTTAACTTCACTATTTGGGAACCTGGAGTCTCTTCTGAGATGATGGCAGGCAGGCCTTGCAAGTACTGAAAACGAGAAGCAAAAGCTGTTTTATTTTCCTTATAGTTTTGGAGACCACCCCTGAGACATTTCTTTTACTCTTAACAGCTACAGATAGGTCTAATTACCAGTCATTTAAGCTAATTGTTACAGAATGAAACTGAGCCTTCAGGATACACACAAAGGAGCCGCCAAACTCTAGTTGCAGGTGTTCCAAAAATGTCTAGCCAAACATCTGGAAAATTCAGTAAGATGATAGGATTGTTATTGTTTGTCAATATATAAGTACAGACTGCTTTTTAAAGATATATAGATGTTTCTTTGAACCTGATCATCCAGATGTACATGATTTAATTCTTAATGGTTCAAATTACCAAAGGATTTTTTTGTGGGGAGGTTTAAAATAGTGGGAACTTGTTCTTCATTTAAAACTGATCTGAGAAGAGGGTGGGATGTATGGAGAGAATAACATGGAAACATATATTACCATATGTAAAATAGATAGCCAATGGAAATTTGCTGTTTGACTCCAGGAACTCAAGCTGGGGCTCTTTGACAGTCTAGAGGTGTGGGATTGGGGGAGGGGAAGTGGGAGAGATGTTTGAGTGGGAGGCAACGTGGGTAGACCTCTGGCTGATTCATGTTGATATTTGGTAGAAACCAACACAACACTGTAAAGCAATTATCCTTTAATTAAAAATAAACAAGTTTATTTATTTTTAAAGTCCTTAAAAAAGGACTTTACGTGGCCACAGCGCAACGTCTATAAAAATGTTTTTTAAAAGTAAAACAAACAAACAAAAAAACTGATCGGATTTTCAAAACATTACTCTTTCATACAGATTTGCAGGCGAAAGTCAATTGCAAATAAATTTTGTATCCATGGTATTTTGTAGTTTTTTATTCTTCCAGTAGCTCCCATGGATGTTCCTTGGCAGTTGACAGATAACCATGAAAGGAGCTTGCCTCCAGTTGAAAAATAGCTCATTTTTGATCTGAGAAAAAGCTGGAAGCCAGCATTCAGTTGATACAGAGCAGTACTTTGTGTCAAATAAAACAAAATCAATAACATTGCATATTGTGACAATTGGGCAATATTTTTTAAGGCAGACAAAAGGCAATTAGGCTAGAAATGCTAAATGCCAAATAAAGGAAAAACGTATCTAATTGAAAGACCAGATTGCATTACCCACACTACAGCAAATACTGCACACTTACCACGTTATCTCCATTCATCATGAAGTCTTGTCCTAGCTTTCAGATTGCAAATGAGCTTCTTGGTAGAGTTGCAGAATATCTTACATTTAAAGATATTGTACTGTTGGAACATTTTGACTTACACATCCCAGGGTTTAGTCTTTTGTGTAAGAAGCTTTAATTAAGCAGTTTGCCACCATTACAATAAGGGAGGTGGGAGGAGGGAACGAGGAAACACTCCGTTGTGAACCTTCTGCTTCAAGTCTTTAAAAACAACAATGACTGCATATCATGGGTTAGCTTGGAATACCAGAAAGTGCTGGTTCCCATTTTTTAAAATGCTAAACTCTAGCTTCAAACAGTACTAACTTATAGTTTGCATGAATTAACTTAAAAAGATGAAATTTGTTGCCATACTGTAGAGCTAATTGCTATGCAAGCATTCTGAAGTCTTGACAATAGATTGATTTTAAGCACTCTTGCATCAAGTTTATAGTTTTGCTTTGACATTCAAAAATACCCAACTGTCAGATTATTTAAACCATTTTTCTTGATTTAATATCACTATTAAAACATTGGGTGTTCTGATGATATAAAGAGGCAGTCAGTCCTAAAGGAAATCAGTTCTGAATATTCTTTGGAAGGACTGATGCTGAAGCTGAAACTCCAATACTTTGGCCACCTGATGCGAAGAACTGACTCATTTGAAAAGACCCTGCTGCTGGGAAAGATTGAAGGCAGGAGAAGGGAATGACAAAGGATGAGATGGTTGGATGGATTCACTGACTTGATGGACATGAGTTTGAGTAAACTCCAGGAGTTGGTGATGGACAGGGAAGCCCGGCATGCTGCAGTCCATGGGGTCACAAAGAGCTGGACGTGACTGAGTGACTGAACTGAACTGATAGAGTTAGTGCCTTGGTCGGAAACATAATCATTGTCACCATCTAACCATCACCATCCCCACATTTGGGGTATTTATTATGTCATAATCATTAATTTAAAATCTTTTTTATTTTCATAACAACCTTATGAAGTATGAGCTATTATTATCATCCCGTGTTGCTGTAGACAAAGCTGAGATACAAAGTTTGAATAATCTGCTCAAGGGAAGTATCTGTGCTTCTAACCTAGACAGCTTGACATTACAACTTCAACAGACCACACTTGAGTTCGATTTTTACCTGTTACACTACATCGCCTCCCCAAATGATGAGTCACATATTGTTTACATCTAATAATAATCACAAAACAATAATTGCTAACATCATCAATCACGATTGCAAGCATTTTATATGAGTTAACTCATTCAGTATTTAAAAAAAAAAGTTCATCAGAAGAAATGTATTTCCAGTCTTGAGCTCTAAAAAAATTTGATTTTTAAAATAAAGTGTTTTTTTTTTATTGTAAAAGGAATCTGTGTTCATTAAGGAAAGCTTGAAAAAAGCAGTAAAGGAACTGATCATCCATATTTCTACCATTCAAAAAGATCATAGTAGAACTTTTTTTAAATTCATTCCAATTTTTTGGTAGGCAAATATGGATATATTTCGTAGTTATAATCAGATTTTTGGAGTTAGTGATTATCTCTGATAAAAGGAGTAATTCCTGTGTTCAAATAAGGGGTTGTTCCCTTGGTGGGTAGTATAAATTCACACTGAAATTGCTTGCCTTCAGCTTTTGTCCAGATGCCATGTGAACAGAGGTCTCTGTTCATATTTTTGTAGGCTTGTTAAAATGATCTGTTCAGTCTGATGAGAGTTCTTCCTGTGGCTCTATTACCACTTTTTTTTTCAATACCACCATTTTCCCATTCCCAATATTGATTAATCTAAGTGAATTGAACATCATCTTCAGGTATTTTCTTAAAAAGGTGAAAAATTGTTATGTCTTTCGAGCCACTGATGTGTTGTAGAATTATTTCCTATTTGCCTACACTCATGAAAGATTATTTGTTGGGGTCCAAAATTTAAGGAGATTATAATCTCCTTTCCACTGAATTCTGGAATTTAGTGCCGTGGAGGAGTCAGAGGTGGGTCTGTTTTCTCTTCTGTTATATCAGTTAGTTTACTCTGTTGAATTTTTGCAAGATGTTTCTTTATCTTTATAATTAAGACATTTCCCCAGGGTATTTCTAAGGAAGGTGTCTTTTCACATATTTTACCTAGAATATTGTGAAGCCCTTTCAGTCTGTATTCCAGGTGTGAAATGTTTTCTTTAGTTCTGGCCTTGATTAGTCATGTCTGTTCCAATTATGCTCAGTTCTCAGAAACACCTATGATTCTTAGACTGCTCCTCTACCATCTCCCCTCATTATTGGTCATGTTCTGCCTCATTGTTTTCACTTTTGTGTCTTTGCTCTGCATTATGGGGAGAGCTTCTTGAGTTTGTGTTTCCTGCCTCCATATTGATTTTAATTTGATGATTTCTTTAATTTTCTTTTAATTCTTCCTTCTTTCTCCTGTCATAGGTTCTTCTAATTTTTTAAAATTCCAATGCTTTCTCTTTCTATATTGTTTTTTGCTTCTTTAATAAAGACTGTATTTTCTTCTACCTTACTCAAGTTGCAAAATGGTTTTAAAATATTTTATTTGAGATCTCGCAGTATGTAGGTTCAGAAATCTGCCCTTTCTGTGAATCTTCAGAGTATTATTACTCTTTGCTTGCGCCTTAGGATTTCCCCCCAAGTTCCATTCTTTCTATTTGGTCAGCCTTAGAGAAATCTGTTCATACTCAGTGCTTCAAAGCTGCAAAGGTAAGCAGCATGCCCTTGGCTAATACCCGCTTCTTGGGTTCACTGTTCTTGTTCAGTCACTAGGTGATGTCTGACACTTTGCAACCCCATGAACTGCAGTCCAGCAGGCTTCCCTGTCCTTGACAATATCCCTGAGTTTGCTCAAACTCATATCCATTGAGTCAGTGATGCCCTCCAACCATCTCATCCTCCATCACCCCCATCTCCTCCTGCCTTTAATCTTTCCCAGCATCGTGGTCTTTTCCAATGAGTCAGCTCTTCACATCAGGTGGTTAATGTATTGGAGTTTCAGCTTCAGCAACAGTCCTTCCAATTAATATTCAGCATTGGTTTCCTTTAGGATTGACTGGTTTGATCTCCTTGCAGTCCAAGGGACTCTCAAGCACCTTCTCCAGAGCATCAATTCTTTGGCGTTCAGCCTTCTTTATGGTCCAACTCTCACATCCATACATGACTACTGGAAAAACCATTCTTTTGACTATGCAGACCTTGGTTGGCCAGGTGAAGTCTCTGCTTTTTAATATTGCTGTCTAGCGACTTCACTTTCACTTTTCACTGTCATGCATTGGAGAAAGAAATGGCAACCCACTCCAGCGTTCTTGCCTGGAGAATCCCAGGGATGGGGGAGCCTGGTGGGCTGCCGTCTATGGGGTCGCACAGAGTCGGACATGACTAAAGTGACACAGCAGCAGGTTTGTCACAGCTTTTCCCCCAAGGAGCAAGTGTCTTTTAATTGTGTGGCTGAAGTCACTGTCCTCAGTGATTTTGGAGCCCAAGAAAATAAAAGTCTAAGTGCTAAGAAAGGTGTGTGTTTCCTTGACCAAGGGTCTGGCCAGTTTTAACTTAATGTTGCTCTACTTTACTGAGATCAGATTTTTTGCTGTCTCTACTGCCCAATTTTCTTAAATTTTGAATTCATGAAACGTAAAACTCTAATCTCTAGTTTGCAAGAGTTCTCACCATGTTTCTTGGTGACTATGTGCTTTACATTTGGGGTGTCCTCGTCCCCATTTTTTATCACTTCCTCTACCTCCCCCAATGCATGTATTTCCCATTCATTTTGTTATCTTTCTTTTTGTTTCTTTTTTTACATGATGGGCTCTGATTAGATGTAGAAAGGGAGGTGAAGGCTACAGTGGGCACTCTGATGGCTTCAGGTACTAGTGGCCACAGACTGTGGGGATGAGCCATGTTATGTTTGGCACTAAGAGTCAGAGAGTTCAGAGGAAGTGATGATTCTCATTTCTATTTGGTTAACAAAGCAAAGAAAGGCCACCAAAATTCTAATGGTCCGTGCAACCCCTCTTGGCACTAGCAGGAGGTTGTCTGATCTCCTTTTTGATGGTACAGTTTTCATCTCATTTTTATATTTTCAGAGGTATCATAGGAGAAGATACTTTGTGACGAACTATTAGCCATAATATACTATAAAGTTTATCATAGTATTTTAATTTAAGGAATATGGTAAACCATAATTAAATACAGTTGACCCTTAAACAGCATGGTTTGAACATATGCAGATGTTGTCAATAGTAGATAGTACAATACCCTATGACCTATAGCTGGTTGAATCCATGGATGCGGAACCACAGATGCAGAGGAAACATGGATACCTAGGACTGACTAAAAATTACATTCCGATTTTCAATTGCATGATGGGTCAGTTTCCCTTACCTCCATTGGTTCAAGGGTCAACTGTATATCCTTAATGGTGGCCCTATCCCAAATTATAATGACATTAATCATACATATTTTTTTTTGTACTGAACTCCTGTGATTACTAAGGGTACTGTATTAGACTTAGAGTTGGCAAATTTTTCCTGTAAAGAGCCAGATAGTGAATGTTTTCAGCTTTGTGTTCCATGTAGTTGGAACAACTACTCAACTCTGCCATCACAGCACAGAAACATCCACAGGTAATATGTACATGAGTGTAGGTGGCTGTGCTCTGGTCAAAGCTTATGGAAATTGGTGGTGGGCTGGATTTGGTCATTTGTCTGTAGTGTGCTGGTCCCTGTATAGTCTATAGGTTTGGAAAGGCAAATCCATGAGTTGGAAGTAATGGAATTCCAGCTGTGAAAGTGTGTTAGTTGCATAGTCTTGTCTGACTTTTCGTGACCCCATGGACTGCAGTCCACTAGACTCCTCTGTCCGTGGGATTCTCCAGGCAAGAGTACTGGAGTGGGCTGCTGTTCCTTTCTCAAGAGGATCTTCATGTCCCAGGAATTGAACCCCAGTCTCCTGCACTGCAGGCAGATTCTTTACCATCTGAGCCACCAGGGATGAAAACAATGCCAGCTGAGCTACTTAAAATCCTAAAAGATGATGCTGTTAAAGTGATGCAGTCTGTATGTCAGCAGATTTGGAAAACTCAGCAGTGGTCACAGGACTGGAAAAGATCAGTTTTCATTCCAGTTCCAAAGAAGAGCAATGATAGAATGTTCAAAGTACATACGATTGCACTCATTTCACATGCTAGCAAGGTAATACTAAAAATCCTTCAAGCTAGACTTCAGAAGTATATGAACCGAAAACATTCAGATGTACAAGCTGTATTTAGAAAAGACAGAAGAACCGGAGATCAAATTATCAACATCTGTTGGAAGATAGAGAAGGCAAGGGAATTCCAGAAAAAGCATCTATTTCTGCTGCATTAACTGCGCTAAAGCCTTTGACTGTGTGGAAAGCAAACTGTGGAATACCAGACAGTATTCCACTTAAAGTGATGGGGATACCAGACCACCTTACCTGTCTCCTGAGAAACCTGTATGCAGGACAAGAAGCAACAGTTAAACCGTATGTGGAACAATGGACAGGTTCCAAATTAGAAACGAGTACATCAAAGCTGTATACTGTAACCCTGCTTATTTAACTTATATGCAGTGTTCAGTTCAGTTCAGTTCACTCAGTTGTGTCCGACTCTTTGCGACCCCATGAATCACAGTTACTGAAGAATGAATATGACGTCAGCTAAAACTTTATTTTTACTTCCTTGCTGAAATTTTATTAAACTCAAGAGCTGAGGTCAAGGAATGCTCAATTATTTCAATCCATGTCGAATTTTCACATACTCTATGAAACATCAATTGTCATATTTTTTATAGATTCATCCAGTAATAAAAGTAACCTAGTACAGAGAAAACAGTTGTCATTTTAATTCCAGTGATTCAGGTGTTTAAAATTAATCCCTAATAGAGAGTAATGCATTAATCTAGCTGATCATACGTAATTGGATTAAAATAACCACAGGCATGACTGGAAGTTTCCATGAAAAATTAAGGTTATTTGACACCCTCCACCACCCTCACCTTCCCCCAAGTACCCTGGCCTTATTTTCTTGCAGAGTGAATTCCATATGGATTATGATAGTGGAAGTGAGAAACAGATTCAAGGGATTAGCTCTGATAGAGTGCCTGATGAACTATGGATGGAGGTTTGTGAGATTGTACAGGAGGCAGTGATCAAGACCATCCCCATGAAAAAGAAATGCAAAAAGGCAAAATGGTTGTCTGAGGAGGCCTTACAAATAGCTGAGAAAAGAAGAGAAGTGAAAAGCAAAGGAGAAAAGGAAAGATATACCCATTTGAATGCAGAGTTCCAAAGAATTGCAAGGAGAGATAAGAAAGCCTACCTCAGCGATCAATGAGAAAGGTCTCATCACTTCATGGCAAATAGATGGGGAAACAATGGAAACAGTGAAAGACTTTATTTTCTTGGGCTCCAAAATCATTGCAGATGGTGACTGCCGCCATGAAATTAAAAGACACTTGCTCCTTGGAAGAAAAGCTATGACCCACCTAGACAGCATATTAAAAAGCAGAGATATTACTTTGCCGACAAAGGTCCGTCTAGTCAAAGCTGTGGGTTTTTCCAGTAGTCATGCATGGATGTGAGAGTTGGACTATAAAGAAATTTGAGTGCTGAATTGATGCTTTTGAACTGTGGTGTTGGAGAAGACTCTTGAGAATCCCTTGAATGGCAAGGAGATCAAACCAGTCAATCCTAAAGGAAACCAGTCCTGAATATTCATTGGGAGGACTGACGCTGAAGCTGAAACTCCAATACTTTGGCCATGTGATGTGAAGAACTAACTCATTTTAAAAGACCCTGATGCTGGGAAAGATTGAAGGTGGGAGGAGAACGGGATGACAGAGGATAAGATGATTGGATGGCATCACCAATTCAATGGACATGAGTCTGAGTAAACTGCAGGAGTTGGTGATGGACAGGGAAGCTTGGTGTGCTACAGTCCATGGGTCGAAGAGAGTTGTACGTGACAGAGTGACTGAACTGAACTGAATGATTATGCAATCTCATTTTCTGCTTTTTGTGAGAAGAAGTGCAGATAACTGTTTAGGAGGTATCTTCTGTATAAATTCTACCACTTCTTTGTAATTGAAACTTGGTTTATTCTAATCTTTCTTCTTTTGGCTTTAATTTGCCTTCCTTTCTTCCATTTTAAAAGCTGTAGTGATGTCAAAATGAGAAGCTGATTCTTTGTCTTCTCATCATTGTGAAAATTCTTTTTAGGGCAGCAGAGACAAAGGGTCTGATATTCTGGGGGTGGGTGCGCTAGAGCTGAGACTGTAGGAATAAGGAGGTGGGGTGTCCCTTGGGCATTTAATGCTTGTCACCCATATTTCTCTGCACTGCCATATTCCTATTAATAGATATCTCAGGGTGTGACTGATTTTTTTTTTCATGTTAAAGTGAATAAAATGAAAATGTTTGTCACTCATTTGTGTCCGACTCTTTGGGACCCGCTTGATTATAACTCACCAGGCTCCTCTGTCCGTGAAATTCTCTAGACAAGAGGACTGGTGTGGATAGCCATTCCCTTCTCCAGGGAATCTTCCCGACCCACAGATTAAACCTGGGTCTCCTGCATTGCAGGCAGATTCTTTACCATCTGAGCCTCCAAGGTACTTAAGGGCATGATAGGTTTTTTTCATGTTAAGGATTCCCTCATGCATACAGTTGAATGTGTGGATTCACATAAAGTTCCAGAAGAACAGTGAGATAGTTGATCAAGGGAAGGATCCCCTCACTTTGAGATTAGTGCTAACTCAGCGGGAGTGTAAATGTTCTGAAGTGTTGAAATGGCTGATATTCTGAAGTCCTCTCTGCCAATCATTTACCATTACCGGTCACCTTGGACAAGGTGTCTCTGTGACCTTGGGTAAGTTCCACAGCCTTTCTGGTTTTCACTTTGCTTGTTTTAAAAGGGGAATAAGAGTCCCTATTTCACAGGTTCACATAAAGTACCTAGAACGGTACTTGGCAAACAAAACCTACTCTTCTTTTTATTATTATTATTTAAAGTTGGGATATAGTTGCTTTACAGTGTTGTGTTGGTTTCTGCTGCCCAGTGAAGTGAATGAGCTAAATATATATATATATATATATATATATATATATATATATATATATATATGTATATGTATATTCCCTCGGAGAAGGCAATGGCACCCCACTCCAGTACTCTTGCCTGGAAAGTCCCATGGACAGAGGAGCCTGGTAGGCTGCAGTCCATGGGGTCACTAAGAGTCGGACACAACTGAGCAACTTCACTTTCACTTTTCACTTTCATGCATTGGAGAAGGAAATGGCAACCCACTCCAGTGTTCTTGCCTGGAGAATCCCAGGGACGGGGGAGCCTGGTGGGCTGCCGTCTATGGGGTCGCACAGAGTCGGACACGACTGAAGCGACTTAGCAGCAGCAGCATGTATATTCCCTCTCTCTTGGACGTCCCCCCATCCCCCTCACATCCTACCCATCTAGGTCACTACTGGGCATAATTCAAAAAGACACATGCACCTCAGTATTCACTGCAGCACTGTTTACAATAGCCAGGACTTGGAAGCAACCTAGATGTCCAAGGAAGTACTATTCTTATTGCTATTAGCTGTGCTTTTATGTGTTCTTAGAAGTAGCTGAGAGTTGAGGAATGTGCAAACTTCTCAAGTTACACTGCCCTGAGAAGTGCTAATTCTTATCAAAGCACCAGGTGACTAATAAATACTAAAGGAGAGGAAATTGCTATTTCTGGCTGCTTTGAGGCACATGTTTGAGTTGGCTGTGAGTGGAGTTTTCCTACTGTTGTGGATTTTATTAATATCGCCTTCTGATGGACTCTTTTTGGGGTGTTAGGATGAAACCGTCATCCGAGTCCCTGGAAAGTGCTGTCCACAGTGCTCTTCGCTGTCGTGCTCTGCTGCTGGCCAAGTGTACGAGGTAAGCTTTGATGTGCCCCTAGTAGGTGTTGTGACACGCATTCTTACACATCTGCTCACTGCCTTGCTAACCATCATTCCTTCCCCGCCCTCATCTGACTCTGTGCCAGCATTAGTAACTCAGTACATAAACGGCTTTTTTCTTCTCTTCATGGAAAGCCTTTCTGAAAAAATTAAATCGGAGAGGATTAGAAATATAAAAGAATGTGCTGGCAAGCAGCACCTGGTTCATGAACCATGGTGAACTCTCTGTTCACACGTCTTGAAGGGAAAAAGGAGTACAATTGGTTACTGTCAGTGGACACTTAACCTGGAGCCTCTGGGAATATCTGTCTGGGTTGGACTTTATGCACTGATATTCAAAGACAGTGTCTCCTGACTTACAGTGATGTTGGGAGCAATGTGGGGTGGGAGGACAGAGAGGGAAGGGCAAGGAGTCTGATGGTGGTGGAGCCTGCAAGCTTGAAAGTGCTATTGGGACAGTGTAGGTGACTACCCGGCACAGAGTAGGTACCAAACGAAAGTGACTTCAACAAATTGAGCGAATGAATGTTCTGTCTTGGGAGTGCCCAGCTGAACCAAAAGAAGGTTACATTATTCTAAAGCAAAGAATCTATCAAAAATAAACCCAACTACTTCCCTTGCTTACCAGTCATTCTGAGGAAAAGTAAATAGAAATTGTGATTTTTGACTCTCAGCAGAGAATCTGGAAGAGTATTAGGGGATGAATGACATAAATTCTAGATGGGTCCCTTGAAGGCTAGATGAAAACAACTCATGGGGAAATGATTTTTCTATATACTAGATCTCTGCTGTCTAATACAGTAGACACATACATGCTGGATTATTTCCTCCTGGAAGGAAGAGCCTCTACATCTGTTACGGTGTTTCAGGCTGCCAGCAACAGAAATGCTCCTCTAAATGTAGCTAAGATGAAACACTTATGACCTCACGTAGCAGGAAGCCCAGAGGTGGGGAAGTCGCAGGGTTGGTCAGGTCTCCATGATGTTGCCTTTTGATCTTTGTAGTCTCCTGTCCTCAGCATGTTGGCATTTGCTTTCTGGCTTGTCCCCTCATGTTCCAGCCGTTGTATCTTCCACGGCTTCAGGCAGCTCGTCCTCACCCACTCATTACTTAAGCCTGATGGAAGAAAGGGGTGGGCTTTTCTTCTTTTATGGGGTGAGGAGTGTCCTTTCCTCAACCTCTAGCATTCTTCCCCTGCGGTCCCCTTGGTGGGGGACTAAGTCTGTGGGCTGGCTGCAAGGGAAGCTGGAAACGTGAGTATGTGGCCATGAGAAGTGGGTCTCTCAGCAAAGAGCTAAAGAAAAACCATCTATTAGCCAGCAACACTGACTTCCTATGACGCTCAGTGTTCCCAGGCCTCTGTGTACCTAGCATAAAGCAGGCAGGCCCTCAAGGCGTCTGCAGAATGAATCTAGTTGAATAAGAATGAATCCAAAGTTCTCATTGGACATTTCCTGACTTTTTTTTTAGAGCCTCTTGCTGTGTGAATGTTATCATTTCTCAGGATTACATTCAGTGTGACTCAATTGAAAACTAATAAAAAGTTGTGTGTCTTATGTGCCTCAGGTTTCTATTTGCTACATGTGACATTTGATTTTCTATTTTTTCCCCCTTTCTTCAGCATGGAGAGCAGTGGCAAGAAAATGCCTGCACCACGTGTACATGTGACCAGGGCCAGGTCAGGTGTCACAAACAGCCCTGCCCTCCATTAAGATGCGAAAAGGTATTTGGGAGTGTGCAGCTTGATTCTCCAACTTTTATCGAGGTCATTTTCGAAATGCGTTTCTTAGTCCATTGTGTCCCTTGAAGAAAGACAGTGTTCTGATGCTCAGATTATGAGATAGAGGTAGGAAGCACCTGCCTCCCAGGAAGGAGGTGGGGGTGGAGGGGAACCTGCCTCCATTTGGGGAGGTGGGATAAGGGAAAGTGAAAGTGCTACTTGCTCAGTCATGTCTGACTTTTTGCGACCTCATGAACTGTAGCCCATAAGGCTCCTCTGTCCATGGAATTCTCCAGACAAGAATGGAGTGGGTTGCCATTTCCTTCTCCAGGCGATCTTCCCTACAGGGATCAAACCTGGATATCCCACATTGCAGGCAGATTCTTTCCCATCTGAGCCACCAGGAAATAGTGTACAAACTTGGTGTTTTGTGTCCTTCCCTTTTGCTCCGATGCTTTGGTGCCCTCATGACCACTGCCCTTCCCCTCCCTTCTCTCTGCTTCCTCAGGGTCAGAGACGGGCTCGGCTTCTGGGGCAATGCTGTGAGGACTGTGTGTCTCCTGCTGGAAGCTGCTCGCACAGAGGGCTCGTGCGATACCAGGATGATATGTGGAAGGGCTCGGCCTGTGAGTTCTGCGTGTGCAACCGTGGCCAAGTGACCTGCCAGACTGCAGAGTGTGCCAAAGTGGAGTGTGCCCAGGTAAGGAGCAAAGGCATCTCTGTTTGGACTTGAAACCCTCTCTGCAGTATGATCGGTGGTCCCCCACCTGTTCCCTCCCGTCCCTTCCCAGCAGAGGGGACAGCCAGGTTTGATGGCTCAATTTCAAGTTGTCTCCTAGCACGGAGCTTCTGTAGTGTAAACGTTACTTTCTGTTCAGATTGGCTTGGAACAGCTAGCCCGGAGCTGTTAGCTCTTGGTGCAGCTGGTTAGATGGGAAGCCCTGAGCCAGAGACATGGACACAGAAAGGGATGACGTGGACAGGAGCCTAACAGTCAGCACAGCTGGGCCTCGTTGTTGGTGGCTGCCC
Organism: Bos javanicus; assembly: GCF_032452875.1. NCBI lineage: Eukaryota > Metazoa > Chordata > Mammalia > Artiodactyla > Bovidae > Bos > Bos javanicus. The sequence goes on from NC_083873.1 coordinate 93,274,929, forward strand.
AGCTCAGTCTGGTTCTGAAGCAGAGTCCGCAGGTGCTCTGAGGGTCCAGCTTCTATCACAGGCCCCACTGGCAGCTTTTAGTGGTGAGCCAGCACCTGGAGGCTCTTCCTGTGAATCAGGAAAGAAAATGAAATGTGTCTATGTTTTTGTTTTAAAAAGGCACGAAGGGAGACCCCATAAATAATTAACTCTGTTGACCTCCACATTCTGCTGTCTGCAGAATTTCTAAAATCTTTTAACAAAGTAGCCTGTGTTTGGACTGTAGATATATATGGTAGGGAAATTGCTTTTTTTATTTTCCCTTTGAACTCAATTTTGACCCGCTGCAAAACAAATTGCTTTCAATGCTGTCTCCCTCTCCCTGGCTGCTCCCATCCGCCCCACCAGTTTCCCGCGGGGTTGTAAACTTGAGTGGATGAGGGGAGCTAGGAAGATCTGAAGCACGGGGTGTCTGTGAAGGCATTTTTCTTTCTTGTTCTCCCCCACGTCTCAGCTGCTCTTGACATGGCTCCTGGGGAGGAACAGCCTATCAAACAGGGCTGTCAGCGACAGAGCTCTTTTTCATGTTGCCTCCTACTTCAGTGTCTCAGCAGAGCTGAGACACATTTAGGTAAAGAGGGCCTTGCCTTTCGCAGATTTATTTCCCTCCACATGCCTTTTCATCTCTCTTCTTCATGTCAGGGGAATCAGATTGGTTGGATGAAGATGAGAAAAACCCTGGTCAGGGCCCTCTTCTGTTTCCCTCTCTCTCTCTCGGGCCAAGACTGGGCTTCCTGGCCTTGGCAGTCTGCCCAGAGGATGCTGGGATATTTCCAAGGTTTTAATTTGTCTGATATCCCAGGGTTTGTGGAAAATCAGGGAGAGGTGATCCTTGTAGGGTGGGTCCCTTAACCACCTAGTTTCAGTCAGATCTATAGCAAGAGTCTCACTCAAAGGAAATAATCTGTCGCGCCCTCCCCACCCAGTGTTAATGCATTTGCGAGTGCCTGCCAGTCTCCATGGCTCCTGCTGTGGTGGCATAAGCCAGGCCCTCTCCTCTGTTCTTAGGGAGGTGGGGAGCAGCCGCTGAAGCCAGGGGAATGGGTCTCAGTGTTCTGCAGGTCACCCCATGGCACTGTCTCACCTGCCTCTCATTCTCCGCCCAGGCCCACTTGTCTTCTCTTTATGAATTGAGTTCTAATGCCTTTGGCCTATTTCTCCAGATCTTTAATCAATTAGCACATATTGTTTGAAGACCCTGGATTCTACACTGAATGTACTACCAGATGGGAAATTTTAACCAAAACTAAACTGTGCAAAAAAACATCCCTCAGCCTTCTTTCTATGCCATACTTCTGTAAATAGCTACGCTTAATGACCTTGTGCAAAAGTCACTTAAGTGTCTTTCCTGGTGGCTCAGATGGTAAAGAATCTGCCTGCAATGCAGGAGACATGGGTTCGATCCCTGGGTCAGGAAGGTCCCCTGGAAAAGGGAATGGCAACCCACTCCAGTATTCTTGCCTGGAGAACTTGATAGAGATTGCCTGACGGGCTACAGTCCATGGGATCACAAAGAATCGGACACGACTGAGTGACTAACACTTTCACTTTCTCAATGACCTTGTGAAAGCCTGGGATACTCACTTTTGAACTTCTGTGTAGCTTGGAGATAACAGGATGAATAAGATACATTTTAATCTCAAGAGTTCCCAGGCTTTTTGAGGGAAATAGGATACATACATAGGAATTATAATATGCAATGACACCAATGATTAGGAATTAACATGAATAAAATACATTAGGAGCACCTGGAGAAAATGATGACATTTGCCAAGGCGAGCAGTAAAAGTACGCTATTGGTATTTTTACTCAATTCTACCCCACTTTCTGCCTGTTCTAAGATATATCAAGGTCATTTGATTTCTAATCTTCATACCAAAGGTAGAATAAGTCTGTGTCTCTATCCACAAAGGTGCAGAAAAGTAAACTTCTAGAGAAAGAGGCAAAATTGTGCAGCATCACCATTGTAATAATTATTGCATTGTTATCAACAGCAATATTATGATAGCATTGAAATAGCTGGGTTTTTTTTGTTGAAAAAGGAGCAAGTGGCATGACCTTTGTCATTGATGTATAAAACTAAATCCCTAAACACTGAAATATAAGTAAATCAGCAGTAGAATAACGTAACAGGATTATTTCCATGTTTCTATATTTAGTATTATCTTTGAGCATTAATTCAAATGAAGAAGTCAATTTGCCATTTTTTTTTAAAGACCTCACATTCATATATGAGAGATAAAATGGTAAGGGAATAAAAGTTTCTAGCAAAAGACATGGAAGAAGGTAGTCATGCCATGAGGTGCTTTTCCCTTCTCCAGCAGAGGAAAATTCCCTCAAAAGAATGTTTTCTCTTCCAGTGAGCAGGTTGGTGGAATGACAAAGTCTCTATCTGGTGGATGGATACTGGTGTGATTCAATGGTGAGGGGTTAGCAGATTCCATCTGGCCTATGCAGCAGAATCCTCTTAAAAAGAAGAGTTAGTTTTGTTTCACAAAGCAATTTTTCTCAAAGCCGAAGTCTGATGCTAATTGGAGCAAGCTCCTCATTGCAGGGAACTGATGCAGTTTGGGGCATCCAGATGTCTATAAATAGCAAATCTATTTAGAACTTCCTGCCTCACGGAAACTGCATCCTTACTCACCAGGAGCAGGGCTAGTGGTTATTTTCAGGAGCTTTTGAAGACTCAGAAAAGCTACCTTCTTTGCCTTATCGGAGTGATGCAGGCTCCATTTTCAGTTTTGTGTGTCTGTATTGTAGTAGGCACTCAAGACGGAGAAGGCGATGGCACCACTCCAGTACTCTTGCTGGAAAATCCCATGGACGGAGGAGCCTGGTGGGCTGCAGTCCATGGGGTCGCTGAGTCGGACACGACTGAGCAACTTCACTTTCACTTTTCACTTTCATGCACTGGAGAAGGAAATGGCAACCCACTCCAGTGTTCTTGCCTGGAGAATCCCAGGGACGGGGGAGCCTGGTGGGCTGCCGTCTATGGGGTTGCGCAGAGTCGGACACGACTGAAGCGACTCAGCAGCAGCAGCAGGCAGTCAATAATGTCTCATGCATTTCAACTTTAATAGAAGTACGCATACTCTGTCTTGTTTCAAAACATTGTTTTAAGTGACTTAGATTACACGTTTATAAACCCCTTTATATGCTTGGAAAGCAAATGTCTCTGTGTTTGTGGGTTAGGCTTTCACTACCAGCTGATCTGTCACGTTTCTGCAAAACAATTTATATGTAAATACGTCTGCTCCCTGTAGCACCCTCTGACTGGCATGAAATTTTGAGGAATGGTGATCTATCTAACCCCTTCCTTTTTGAAATAACTTTTTAGATATTATAAAAATTATGGTCATTCATATATTTTTGTGTTTCTTTTTAAAGTGATAGTTTCATTAAAATAATACATATTCACTTAGAAAATTGAAGGCTCAAGAGAAGTAAAAAAGAGACTTTAAAATCCATTCGTGATGCTACAATTGAAAGACAACCAAAGCTTTTCTTTCATATTTTTATTTAGTGCACAGTGTTTTTAAACATAAATACTGTGATTATTCTGTTTATGCAATTTTATATTATTCAGTTTTTACCTAAACATGGTTTTTACACTTCAAATGTAATATAGATCACAAATTAAATAATGTCTTCATGTAAAGAAACATCATCATTTTTTAAAAAGTAGATACATCTTTAGAAAGTGGGAAGTGTTTTAAAGAATACTTTTTAGCCTACAGATACTATATGCATATGAAAAGTTGTAAATAAAGCTTGTCTTTTTAATAGCAGATTTCCTGGGAGGTAGGACTTATGTTTAATGAAATTATGTTTTCTAAGTTATAGAATTCAGAATTATTTTTATAGTAAGCATTTATTATTTTATAATAAAAAATTTGAAATGATTGATTTTGATAAGTTAAAAGTGATAAAATGATGGCTTTGAAAGTTTAATATCTGCCTTCCTAGTGTGGCATTTCTTTCCTTCTTTCCTTTAATTTTTAAAATAGTGATTATGTGAATTGGATAACAGTTTCAGAATATTGAATAGAAATTAGTTTTCTGCTGTTTAATTTATGTCTGAGACTTCATCTGTGCATATAGGGATGTGCCTGATTTTGTATTCAAGGGAAAATGTTGGTGTGATTTGAGCACTGTTAATGAAACCAAATCACAAGTTCAAACATTGAACATAAATTTAAGGTCCTTTTCTGAAACTCATAACTTTCCATGACTACAAGATTACTTGTGGCCTTTCTTCTTCATGGGAGTTCCTGGTCATGGGTAGGAAATCATACACAAAGATCATCAGAACTGGAAAGAAAAAAACACTTCTGGAAGATGAGCTGTACTGACTAGGCTTTTCATAGGGATATAGCACAGGGGAGATGCAATAAGTCATAAGCCAAAGCAGAGGGGTGTGTTATGGCTTTTCATTCTACTTAGGGAATTCAGCCACTTCGCAATTTAGTGCTGCTACCTGGAGATGTTAATTTGATGTGTATTTCTGCAACCTTTATTCTGCAGGGTGAAGAATTAATTCACTTAGAGGGAAAATGCTGTCCTGAATGCATTTCAAGGAATGGTTATTGTGTTTACGAAGAAAATGCAGAATTTGTGAGTATCGGGCTAATAACTGAAGACTAATAAAAATGAATCTTTGGAAATTAGTTTAATAAGGGGGCATTACCTTCTCATTTCTTTTACCCATTCACTTGTTTAACAAACATGATTGCACAATTGTGCGAGGTACTGGAGATACAGAAGCCCACACCGCAGACAGAGCCCCTGCTCTCAGGAGCTTTTGTTTCCCGGTGGGCATGTAGACAACAAACACACGTGCTGGGTGGTGACGGGCACCACTTTGAAAATAAAACAGCTGGGGAGTAACTGAGGGGAGAGAGGTGTCTTTTACATCAGATGATGGGGGCAGGCCTCTCATGAAGAGAAATTTGAGCAAAACCTGAAAGAAAATGCTGAGGGAGTGAGCCAGGGATATGTTGGAAGGGGTTACTTACCGGGAAGAGGAATCAGCAAAGGAAAAAACAGTGAAGCAGAAGTGTGCTTGGCAGGTCCAGGAAACAGCTAGAAAGTGAGTTTGGCTGGAACCAAGGGAATGAGGGGGAAAGGCTCTGAGATGAGGTGCAGGAGGTAGCCTGGACCCCAGTTTCACCCGGAACCAGATGGGAGCTGCTGGACAGTCCTGAGCAGAGCAGGGCTGTGAGGGGCTTACTTGTGAGAGAGTCACATTGGCCACCATATGGGCAAGTGACAAAGGAGGTGAGACGGATACTAGGTGGTTCGGTTAGAAGGTTTTGCAGTAGTCTGGAGGACAGTGGTGGTGGTTTGGTCTAGGGAGGCAGTGATATAAAGCGATCAGGCTCTAGGTTTATCCTGCAGGTAGAGCTGAAAGGATTTTGATGTGTTGGATGTAGAGCAAAACTATTAGTTAAGGTTTTATTTATCCCTAAGTCTGTACTTGTTTTTTCTTCTATACCCCAGGGAAACATATTTATCTTAATCTCTTCAAATTTGCTCTATCTTTATAGCTCTTACTTTCCATGTGGGGTTCTTGGAATGTTGATAAATTCAATGTGTTCTTAAAAACACATCTGTTAATCACAGATACAACTGCTTCACTGACCAATCAAAGTGGGATTATCAGTATTAGGATTAGGTGCTCTGACTGGTGAACTGATTCCCACACCCTTTTCTCTTATGATCTGGGTAAATTGCACCTGTCAACTTGCCCATGTTTTGTATAAGCTGGGGATGCTGTGTGTGCAGGGTTAAAACACGTGAGCTCTAAATTCAAAACCCCATTTTGCCACATACTGACAGTGAGCTTGGGCAAGTTACTTAATCCTCAGCTATGGAGATAAAAATAGTACTTATCTCATGGGTCTATTGAGATGATACATATAAAGTCAGAACAATACCTGGCATATAAAGAAGCTTAAGATTATTATTATTATCATAATGCTGTTGGCATTGTTTGCTTCATATTGATACTTCATAATTTAGTTACTTTGTTTCCTAAAAATTTAGGAGATTAAAGTTTCCCTATAAATATTGAAGTTGTGTTTTCTCTCTATATCACAGTATTAATTTTCCTGTCCATTTTTGGAGGTAAATAAAGCCCAGTAGAATTCAATAAAAGCAAGTTCTTTTAAATAAGCACCAATTCCCATGATGCTGCAGTACCATAGAAGTTTCAAGAATGTGCTCTTACAAGCTTAGGTCTCTTGCCTGCAAAGTCCTTCATATTGAGGGGAATTGAAGCCAAATACTCCAGCACAAAGTGAGAATAAGAATTCAAAAATATTTCCTAGACATATTGTCTTCACCTCGTATTGGTATGCTTTTCTTGTTTTTGATATATATTTTATTTATGTTCATAAACAGTGACTGAAGTTGCTTGTTACTTAGGGAAAAATGGATATTTCCTATTGAAAAAAAATGACTAGATCAGCCTAATGGTGTTTTTAGTAGTATAAAAATATTTCTGTTTTGCTTTGTTCCTAGATGTCCTCAAATGCAAGTAAAGTTAAACGTATTCCAGTAAGTATAAAGTTTTAGCTTGTAGATAAATATGTACAAAATTATTTTAAGCAGTGATCTACATAAACTGTCCCGGGAAACCTTAATGCTCAGTATTTTTGTAGTCATATTTGATGGCACTATGGTCTGGGATTAAGAATTGTAAGGATAACAAAGACTGATTCGTTGAACTTTTGCTAAATACTGTCACATTAATTGTTCAGAATGCTTAACATCAACTGACTTAGTAAACATTTTATCAAAACTTTATTTTAAAGTATGCCCTTTTATTCTCTTTAACAATACCTCCTTCATGTCCCCAAACATTCTGGTAGGAACGTTTGTCTCTTTTCTATCTCCAGGGTGAATAGCACATTGAGCAGAAAGGAATTGCTCTTTATAATTCACTTTGGACACTCTGTCAAAGCACTAATGTTTATTATCATCATTTGCTTGGCTGAAAAGAATATTTAGTGTGAGAAAGCCCATGGCACATCCACAGCCCACTAAATGTGGGTATGCGAGAGCTGTCGCTGTAAGAATACATGACCTACTGTTGCTCTTACTATAGTAACAATAAGGAAATTCAACATTTTAACCTGCTTCCTACTGTTGTTATAAAGATTGTATTTAATGCACCTGCTAATCACCAGGTACACAGTAATCCCTTCTGGTGTTTCTGTTTTGTTTTGTTTTTGCTGAGATAGGTTGAGAAACAAGTGTTATATGCTTCTTGCATATTCTGGAAGCCACAGAATGCTTTCACACTTTATCTTTCTGCCTCGGTTCTACTCTAAAATGAATCAATTATGAACAAAGAAGGGGAGACGCTATCCTTTTAAATTTATAACTCTTGTTGTTGTTCGGTCACTAAGTCATGTCCGACTCTTTGCAACCCCATGGACTGTAGCACACCAGGCTCCTCTGGTTTCCATTGTCTCCCAGAGTTTGCTCAAATTCATGTTAACTGAGTCAGTGATGCTATCTATCTCATCCTCTGCTATCCCCTTCTCCTTTTGCCTTCAATCTCTCCCAGCATCAAGGTCTTTTCCAATAAGTTGGCTCTTCCCATCAGATGGCCAAAGGATTGGAGCTTCATCTTCAGCATCAGTCCTTGCAATGAATATTCAGGGTTGATTTCCTTTAGGATTGACTGGCTTGAACTTTTCTACTGATGTCCTATTTCAATTAGGTTTGGCATTGTACTTATCAGGAGCCTTCATTTTGACCCTTATGGAAATCATGCGTTCTCCACCAGCCACCTGGCTTCTGAATCTCTGCACTCTGATAACAACGTCCTTCTTTGCTGTTTCCTGCAGGAAGGAGAGAAGTGGGAGGATGGCCCTTGCAAGGTGTGTGAGTGCCGGGGGGCTCAGGTAACTTGCTACAAGCCCTCTTGTCCTCCATGCCCGGTGGCCACACTAGCCCAGGCGGTGGAAGGACAGTGCTGTCCCGATTGCACATCAGGTGGGTCCATGACCAATTTATGTCTGCTAAGCTGTCCTTAATGCCACACAATTCAGAGAGATCTCCTCTCCTCCTGCCCCATGCTTATTTTTCTCTACTCATTCACTTGGTTTGTTTGTTTGTTTCTTAATTTTTTCTAACAAATGATGCTAATTAATCTTGGTTCATGCGTTTGCCAAACTCAGCTGATTATGAGTATGTGACCTCGCAGAAGTCATTGGTCCTCTCTGACTCTTCATGTTCTTGTTGATAAAACGGCCTTATCTTCCTTGCAAAATTATTGTGAAAATCAAATACAATAATGTTCAAAAACCTGTAAAGGCAAATATGGTTACTAGGACTGCTTCGTTGTCGAAGATCAAAGAAAAATTGTTGCAAGTTTGTTATGGATGTTCATTTCTTTAAGATGAACTATTAAACAGATGGTTCCTTTTGGAGTTCTCAAATGGGTTTTTGAAGTTGAAGGACCCATTAATTTCTTCCAAAAGAAAATTTTATCTACTTGTTCTGCAACTCTGCCTTCAAATCACCTGGGGTTGAATTAGTTCCAGTTAATAATTGTTGGCAAGCCCTGGAGCTGCTCTGGCTGAGCAGTAATTTGCCTGAGAGCTCAGTCTGCCTTGGAGAAGTGGCATTTTCTTGCACTCATATTTCATAATTAATTGTTTTCATCTGTGAGTTGCAGTTTTTCATATTGGCGGTTGCATTTGTGGCACCCAACATATTTTGCCTGATCGGTGTTTCCATGAAGAGTTTATCATGGGAAAACCATGGCAATGTCAGGGTTTCGTTACTTTACCCTCACCAAAGTGACTCTTTGGGCTTTCCAAAACAAATATGTAGCGTATTATAATTTCCCAAACCTTGAAAATCAGGTCCTTGACAACGGTGAAACCTAAAAGTAGCCCTGTGCTGACAATTTACCACCAAGTACAGTGATGATCCCAGTGATTGGTAATGAGGTTTGAAATCTTGGAGAAAAAGAAGAAAAAAATGGCGTATTTTTTTTAAGAATATAATAACTGTTTTTCAGCAGTGTAGGTTTTATGTTTTAACCTTTATGCACATCAAAGGTTAGGAAAAACTTCTAGGAAATTATAAATCATTGAATCTGCTTAAATCATCTATCATGGAACTAGTCATTCCTGTTTCTAGAGGTATTCTAGGAGGAGACAGAAGCATGAAAAGGCCTAGTTTGGTAATGTTTTTAATGTTTTTACTTTGGGGACACAGTGATTGTATTTCAAACAAGGAGCAATTCATTGAAATCAATTTTGCTATTTGGAGTCCTTTTTCATTCCCAGAGTTTTCTCCATATTTTTTACAGATTCTCTATAACCCTTTTCATGCATAAAACCTATACTGTTGCAAAACAGTTATTTTCTTTAAAAAAAAATACAGCCACTTTTTTCTTCTTTTTCTCCAAGATTTCAAACCTCATTACCAGTCATTGGGATCATCACTGAACTTGGTGGTAAATTGTCAGCAAAGGGCTAGTTTGGTATTGTTTTTAATGTCTTCACTTTGGACACAGTGTTTTTCAGACAAGGAGCAATTCCTTGAAATCTTACATTGAAATCAGTTTTGCTATTTGGAGTCCTTTCTCATACACACTCAGAGTTTTCTCCATATGCTATACAGATCCATATACCCCATAAATCCCTTGTTAGAAGGAGGTAAGAGAAATTATATGGTCTTTACTGAGTTCTCTTCTTTGTTCTTGATCATAGTTCGTTGCCACCCAGACTGCTTGACCTGCTCTCAGTCTCCAGACCACTGTGACCTCTGCCAGGATCCCACCAAGTTGCTGAGGAATGGACAATGTGTGCACAGCTGTGGTCTGGGGTTTTACCAAGCTGGTGCTCTCTGTTTAGGTACGGCTCCAGGCAGACTACCCAGGGAGGGACTGAGGCTCACTGGTATCCTGGATGGGGTCATGGTGCAGGAAATGCACAACTTCCAAAAACCATGAGAAGAGGGTGATGTCATCCGTAGGCTCCTTGACCTCTCTACACCCATCTCACATTTGATGGGTGTTTCCATGCTTACCAGGAGGTATTAAGAGATGATGGGGCAGTCAGATGTTTACTAGGTAGTCATGGCTGGATTTCTCACTTTCAAGGATAGTCATCAGTTAATCCAAGATAGAACTTCAGAGGTAACATGACCTTCGAGAACACTTACTAGAACTTTATTGTTTTGCTAATGGGGAATCTGCGGACCAGAGAATGAGCTGGCTTGCTTAATATCACACAGATAATTGGTAACAGACCTTACCTCTTGTGGGTTACCAGAGGATCCAGAGGGGGTTCATGTGCGTTTCAGAATTCTTACAGTACGTGTGGGGCTTCCGAGTGGCACTATTGATAGAGAACCCGTCTGCAGGAGATGTGAGAGATACGGGCTCGATCCCTGGTTCAGAAGGATCTCCTGGAGAAAGAAATAGCTACCCACTTCAATATCCTTGCCTGGAGAATCCATGGACAGAGGAGCGTGGCGGGCTACAGTCCATAGGGTCACACAGAATCAGGCATGACTGAATCACATAATACATATGAGAGGGCGCTTTTACTGGGAGAATTTGGCTTGGTTGAGGCCAAATCATAGGTACTTTTTCTCCTATCTCTAACTCAGGGGGTTAATTATCCATTTTAGAGTGTGTAGGTTTACACCCTGGCTATGAGTATAACCTCTCTGCACCTCAGCATTCTTACCTGTAAAGTGGGGTGATTCCAGTATCTTCCTTAGGAGGCATTGTGAGGATTACATGTGTGAGTACACATCAAGTGCCTGGAATAGTGTCTAGGATGTTGTTAGATCTCGATAAAAGTCAACTGCTTTTATTATTTTTGTAGTTATTCACTTCTGCCTACTCTCTCTCCTGATTCATAATCTTTAACTTTCTTGGAAGTTATTTATATCTCTGAATAAGGGGTATTCTTGTAAATGATTGAGTGAGAAAGCTATTGGGGGCAAATGGATAAGAAAAGAGCAAGACCCTTGAGCCTAACTGCCTGGCTTCCAATGCCAGCTTCATGTGACCTTGATCTCGAGCAGGTTATTTTACCTCCATGAGCTTGCTCATCATTTGTAACATTGGGATTGATACTCTATCTCACAGCCTTGTTGTGAAGATTAAATGCATTTATATACGTAAAGCACTTCATGCATTGCCTGGCATGAAATATATGCTGTGTAAATGAAGGCAGGTAGAGTTGTTTTCCTGCCTTCCTGATTCTCTGTGTCTCCAGAATTGGGCTGTGTCGGGACTGGCACCAGGGCAGCGCACTTGAACTAATGAGAGGTTCCCTTTTTCTTTCTCCCACCCTTGTTGAGCCAGCCTGCCAGCCACAGTGCTCCACCTGCACCAGTGGGCTCGAGTGCTCGTCCTGCCAGCCTCCCCTGCTGATGCAGCAGGGCCAGTGTGTGTCTACCTGTGGGATCGGCTTCTACCAAGACCGCCACTCCTGTGCAGGTAAGCCCTGACCCGCCATGGTCAGGCAGGCCACCGAGAAAGCCACCCCCTGCCCCCAAACTACCTGGGGCCACCCAGAGCTATAAGCAGCTTTTCAAGTAGGAGAAGAAATTCTGAATGTGATTCCTGATGGCATGAGAACAGTAGACGAGAGACCTGACAAACAGTGTTTTTATAATTTTATTAGTGCTTTAGTGATGTACATTGTGATGTGATTTCTAGAAGTCCTTTTGTGCATATCTGGGGGCCCTGGGACAATATCTGACAAGCATTATACTTTGACTTGGGCTTCCCAGTGGCTCAGATGGTAAAGAATCTGCCTGCAATGCAGGAGACCTGGGTCTGATAGCTGAGTCAGGAAGATCCCCTGGAAAAGGGAATGGCTACCCACTCTAGTATTCTTGGCTGGGAAATCCCATGGACAGAGGAGCCTGGTGGGCTACAGTCCTTGGGGTTGCAAAGAGTCGGACACAACTTAGCAACTCAACAATGACAAACAAAATACTTTGGCTCAGATTGTCATTTTAAAGATGGGGCTGGTGCACTGGGACGACCCAGAGGGATGGTATGGGGAGGGAGGAGGGAGGAGGGTTCAGGATGGGGAACACATGTATACCTGTGGCAGATTCATTTTGATATATGGCAAAACCAATACAATATTGTAAAGTTAAATAAAATAAAATTAAAAAACAAAAGTTGTTAAGTCAGATTCCTTCATGGTATAAGAACACAGGACTTAAATGAAGAGGAACTATATTTATATATTTTTAAGCTTTACTTTCACTTAGGGAGAAACAGAAACAAGAAACTTGGACAAATAAAAGTAGGCTTTTAAGTGTGCTCCTACTTTAGTATCTGCCTACTTAGCATATGTATTAGTATTTATTACTTTAGTAGCCTTATTTGCCTATTTTTTTGTTTTTAAAATTTTATTTATTTCTTTTGTGGCTGTTTGGTCTTCATTGCTGCTCATGGGCTTTCTCTAGTTGCTATGAGCGGGGCCGCTCTTTAGTTGCCATGTGCCAGCTGGGCTTCTCATTGGAGTGACTTCTCTTGTTGCGGAGCCTGCACCCTAAAGGACTTGGTCTTCATTAGTTCTGGCGCATGGGTTTAGTTGCCCTGTGGCATGTGACATCTTCCTGGCCCAGGGATTGAACCCATGTCTCTTGCGTTGGCAGGTGGATTCTTAACCACTGGACCACCAGAGGAGTCCTTGTTTATATTTTTAACTCTATATTTTTTTATTACAATCTAGTTGAAATTCTAGTATCTTAACCATCTCTGGAGGTGGGAATAGTCATATGATTTAATTTATTTTTTATACATGACTATTTTTTCAATAGTGATTATAATCATGGTTATAAGTAAAAGAGTAAATGTATAAAGAATTTTTTTAAATGCAGAAAGAGAGGGAGGTGTGATGGTGAGAACAAAGGAAAGGACAGAATCCTAAGTTTGTCTTTTGAAAGAGAGAGAGTCAGGTGTGCCCAGAACCTAAGGCAGGGTGTGCAGTGGCAGGAAAACCTGAGGAGGCAGATGGACCAGAGGGTGGGTCTTGGGTGTCATCCCAGAGAACTGTTATAGCTGCATTCTGCAGCTGAGCCAAAGGGCAGGGATGTTACAGGAATCAGGAGATAGGCCAGTCTGAGGATCAGCTAGTAGGCTCCTTTCTTTCATGTCCTTGGTTAGATTTTCAGAAAAGTCTGAGGGAAAATGGTAAAACAGAACCAGTGCTATCTAGGCTATCTAAGTAATAAAAGCAATTTACATGTCCACTTATGGATAAGCAGATAAACAAAATATAGCCTGTTTATGCAGTGGAATATTATTCAGCCTTAAAAAAGAAGAAAATCTTCCATATTAGACAGTATGGTTGAATTGGGGACATTGTACTAAATGAAATAAGCCAGTCACAGAAGGATGGATGCTCTATAATACCCCTTATTTGAGGTATATTGGTTTTCCTGATGACTCAGTGGTAAGTAAAGAACCCGCCTGCCACTGCAGGAGATCCAGGTTCCATCCCTGGGTCAGGATGACCCTCTGGAGAAGGAAATGGCAACCCACTGAAGTATTCCTGCCTGGGAAATCCCCATGGACAGAGGAGCCTGGTGGGCTACAGTCCATGGAGTCAAAAAAGAGTCGGACATGATTTTGGTGACTAAACAATGATGACATAGTGAAGTATCTAACATAACAAAACTGACAGAAGCAGAGAGTAGAAGGGTGATTGCCATGAGCAAAAAAAAAAAAAATTCCTGCAGTTCAGCAAGTCTAAAATTTTGGTTGTGCAAGATGAATAAATTCTAGTGATCTGCTGGGAAAAAAAGAGAGTCAGCGCATGGTATTCTTTAGGTGTGCAGGCTGAATGAGCTCCAAGGCCAGGTGAAAGTCCCTCATGGAGGAGACTGCTGGCCGTCTCCACTCCTGGTCATGGTTATGGGCAGAATCCACAGGACTGTGGAAACCACCTTGAAAGGAAACTCTGGTACTGTGTGTGCCGTGTGGATGTGGGGATAGTGGGCCTGGAGCCAGTCATATTCCAGAAAGGGAAGCATCCTGGCTTCTGAGTCTGACATGGGGGCTTTTTGAGATGTGGAAGAATTCTTTATTTCTGTATCCCCAACATCAAGGGCTGCACGAAGGGTTCAGATTTGTTTGACATTTGTTGAAAAAGTGTTTGACTGATGAAGGAATGTCCTACCCCTTGGTGGCCCTTGAAGGACCAGCTTTTTGACAGCAGTGTCAGCCATAAAAGAGAGAAGAACTCTTAATGTTTATTGCAATCCCGGTCTATTTACTGGTTATTTTAGAAAAGGTTTAAAGTGGGTGCATATGAACGCTTTTTTAAGTGTCTAATGGTTCGGCAATTTAGGTAAACTGCTGAAATTTCAATTTGATGAAATTATTGAATGTATTCTTTATTCCTTTCTTCTATCCCATCAAAGAGACCTCCTGCTAGCACTCTTGCAACAGATTTGCCTTTGAAAGGGAAGTAATTCCCCCTAGATTTTATTTTCCCCCCATACCTCCTCCACCCTGGCCAAATGTCCCACATACATGTTTACGTTTTTCTTTTTTTGGCTACTTTCATTCCTCCCAAGCCCAGTGTTTTAATTGGTGTTGTTAATGCGGTTTCAGGGCACTTTGAAATGGGTAATGTTTCATTTGATTACTGGTTTACGTAGCTGGCTGCTTCCACATTCCATCCACATGCCCATACACAAATGCCTTAGTAGAAAGTTGCTGGGAAAATTTGTTCATGCTCCCTCCAGGGAATTAAACCAATTTGCTTTAGTTCAGCCTGGTTGCATTTTTATGCATAAAATGAGAAGAAAAAAGAAAGCAAGAGGAGAGAGAGAAGAAAGAGAACGATCTTAAAAAATTAAGGCTAAACTTGTGATCAATTTCCATATACTCGTTTGATGGTAAGATTGCCCAAATAATCTTTCCAAATAAACTTTCTCATTATCAGAATTTTTTTTTGTTGCAATATTTGTGCTTTGCACCATTTTGGGTGTTTTTTCACCACCGACCTTAGAAGTTGATCAACCAGTGCTCATTCAGAAAGTGCTAAACTTTTCAAAATGAAGCCTGCCATTTTATGGTTTTTCTGGATTGAATCCTTGTGCCAGAATCATTTATGTTCTGGCTGGCATTAATTGCCACTTTATTGACCCATCAAAAGCAAAAGGAAGTGAACACGTGCTGAGGGAACTCATTACCAGAAATTAGCTGATTAATATTCATGCTCACCATGTGGAATATGAGACAGAATGAGAAATTCGAGGCAGACCCAAGAGGCACATAGACCCATGACTCTTCAAGAAAAGAGTCGAGAAAGTAAACCAGAGGGAGGTAAAAGAAGGGCCTGAGTCCTACGTGAGAACCACATCCTTAGGGGCCTTTATCATTGTTTCTTTTCCTTTGAGTTCTGTGATATAGACACACATATACGCATATGCCTACAAACATGTACATGTGTACATATATTCACATTATTGTTATAATCTTGTGCTTGGTTAAACTGAATAATTATAAATCACATTTTGTGTCCCCCACCAGTCAGTGCTTCAACTTGAGAGTTTAATGCTTTGATCACTTTACCTGAAGGCTCAACACCACCCAGGCTTTATATCCATCTAAATTGGAGAGAGACAATCTGGAAGTTGTCTCTGTCCCACAGCAGAGAGGGCCAAGGAGTAATCACCCTCCTGATGCCCAGAACTCACCCTTTAGCTGTGGCACTCAGGCATCTGCCTTAACCCCTAAACTTCTTTTGGTGCCAGCTAGATCTGGTCCAACATTCCTTTTTGACCCCGTGGACATCAGGTCCTAGTATTGAGTTTCTACTGTGGTTCCTGCTGCTTGTCCTGTTGTGACCCATTTCTAGGAACTAACAGCCCATCTCTTAACCCTGACCACATGGTCAAGCTTGACCCCTGTATGGATGTTGTTTGCCCTCCCTCTATGCCACGTGGCCTTGTACCCTTCCACCATGGCTGTTAGGTATTGCTTGTCCTAGACTTATTGTCTTCTTTCTACCAGAGTGGTAGTTTCATTACCTCTTCTTAAAAACCTTGGTATTAAATCTAAATCTGGATCCAGACTGAGCTCGCCTGTCCTGAGAACATTCTTTCTTGTCTGTCTCACCCCTCTTTTTAATCAACTTCTGTCTCACTCTGGTAGGACTGTTAAACTGTGCAGATACATCATAGATATAAGAGCCCACAAGAAGTTAGAACAACTACATTAACACACACCATAGAAGATTAGTTTGAAATGAATAGCTCAAGACTGTTGACTCTGAGTACAGAAAGAGTAGAATTTAGCCCATTTTTTAATATGTATCACAAGGTTGGAGGATGGAGCTGTATGTGCCCCTGGCAGGTGCTGCCTTCACTCTGCAGACCCAGAGATGGGAGGGAGGGTGACACCTTGCTCAAGTGGAGACAAACCACCAGGATTCCGATCTGGGCTCTGCTGCTTCAAACAGCCTGTTCTGTAACTCTGTGTTTCAATTGCTTGTGGCTAAAGTGGAGGCAGTAATGTCTACCACACAGCATTGTTGTGTGGATTAAATGAGTGAATTCACATGTGTCGATTAGGATGACACCTGGCACCTGGAAACCCTCCATGTACATTTGGAGACTTGGATTTCTGCTTCCCATTGTCCATCTTTCCCATTCCTTGTCCCCAACTCCATTTATCCTCTGTTGACCACTGCTCAAGATCTAGAGAATATGAAGATAAATAAGGCTCCATGTTTGTGTATAGTGAGCTGGCAATCAAGGCAGGGTTAGCTGCTGCTTTCCAGAGATGTGAAAAAATAAAAACACTAACACAGAAACCTATGTAACTCGTTCTATATAGGATTGCTGTGTGGTCTTAAGATTTTGAAACTTAAAGAATCAAACAATTGAACAGATTTTAGGTTTGTGTGAGGGCATCATTTTGAATCTCAATGCTACCACTTTTTACTGTATGTTTGGGCAAGTCATTTAACCACCTTGAGTCTCATCTCTTCTCAGCTATAAAATGGGGTTAATATTATTTACTTTAAAAAATATTATTTACTTTAAGCCATTAATATGAAGGTTAGAAAAGATGTCTGAAAATGTAAATATATTATGACTGACACATGGTCTGTGGCCAGTGCATGCTTGCTAAGTCACTTCAGTCATGTCCAACTCTTTGCAACCCTATGGATTATAGCGGTCCAGGCTCCTCTATGCATGGGATACTCCAGTCAAGAATACTTGAGTGTGTTGCTATGCCCTCCTCCAGGGGGTCTTCCCCACCCAGGATTGAAACCCACATCTCCTATCTCTCCTGCTTTGGCAGGCAGGTTAGCGCCACCTGAGAAACCCCACATGAACAATAAAAGGCAACTATTGTCCTTATCAAATATATTCTTTTGTTTTTCAATTTATGCAGATGCAAATCAAATAGCTTGCATTAGGAGACAAAGGATTTTGTGCCATTTCTGTCTGATTTTAAATAACTTTTGTATATTATGGAGAAGTAAATATAATACAGGGAACAGTTTATTGTATTCATCACAACAAATTAAAATCATTTTCTTTAAATGCTTCAATCAAATGATGAGAATCTAGAATGACTTGTTTCTTCACCAGTATTATGCTACATTTAGAGGGAAAGCTTATGAAAAGAAAACCTGTAAAATTTACTTACAGAATGCTGACTTAGCTGAGATTTAGAAGTTGTAGTTTGAATGGAAGAACGTCTAAAGTTAATTATTTGTTGGAATTTGTGGACACGTAGCACTGACCCTGGAAAAGGCAATGGCATCCCACTCCAGTACTCTCGCCTGGAAAATCCCATGGACGGAGGAGCCTGGAAGGCTGCAGTCCATGGAGTCGCTGAGGGTCGGACACGACTGAGCGACTTCACTTTCACTTTTCACTTTCATGCATTGGAGAAGGAAATGGCAACCCACTCCAGTGTTCTTGTCTGGAGAATCCCAGGGAGGGGGAGCCTGGTGGGCTGCCGTCTATGGGGTTGCTTAGAGTTGGACACAACTGAAGCGACTTAGCAGTAGCAGCAGCGCTGACCTCTGAGAACCAGGTGCAAAGCAGTACTTGCTGGGTCTTGGCATTATATTCTCTACGTGGCTGAGCCTAGCCTGCCGTACTCAGGATGAACCTCTTGGCAAAGGCATTTATGAACTGCTGTCCTGAAATCCTCTAGAACGTGGGTTCCTTCCTGTTCTGTTGGTGTAGCCATTGTGAAGCTGATATCCTCCATGGTCCCTCCACACCTTCCAGAGTTGGAGGGTCAGTCCCCATTTTTCACTCCTAGATCACTCATTCAGTCTGGGGCTCAGCACATCCTGCCACTGTGTCTTCACTCACTTTGTTCTGCTTTTTACATCGTGCATACTAAGTCGCTTCAGTCGTGGCTGACTCTTTGTGACTCTATGGACAGTAGCCCACCAGGCTCCTTTGTCTGTGGAATTCTCCAGGCAAGAATACTGGAGTGGGTTGCCATGCCCTCCTCCAGGGGATCTTCCCGACCCAGGGATCGAACCTGTGTTTCTTACTTTTCCTGCATTGGCAGGTGGGTTCTTTACCTCTAGCACTACCTGGGAACATCATATGCATGTTCAAACATCTGGTATTCTACAGCAATTATGATTTCTCGCTTAGCTGCTGAATATCTTATAAGGATATATATATATACTGCTTCAAGTGATAGTCCCGTCTCCTCCACTCTGTTTATGCAACAAGTATTTGCTTAGGCTCTTCCATGTCCCAGGCACTAGGAGACTGCAGTGAAGTGACAAAAAGCCACCCTATAGTTCAGGATTAGGTTCTCAACTGGAGAAGAGTGTCATTAAATAAGTAAATACATTGCTTCAAATAGTTACCACTATATAAATCCATTGCTTTCAGTGCTATACAGTTTAAAAGTCTATTGTAGAAAGTGAGTGATTATTGAGGCAAGGGAAGATCTTATCCTTCTGAATTCCCCACAATGCTAGGTACATATAAGACACTTTGCAACAATTTTTGATTGAAAAAAAAATTTTTTTAAACCACTGCACAGAAGAGAAAATAGAAGAGTGTACAGGCATGCCTAGACTCTGGCTTCCTGGTAACCTGACTTCCATTTAGCTTCTATTATTTACTCCCTGTCAGCAGTTTCTAACTAGGCATGGCCTCAGGAAAATTACAGAATCTTATTTTTTCCCCACCCCTCTTTTTCTTGTCTTCATTTGACTCTTCTCTAAGATAACTGGGTGCCTTGTGAGTGCTGAAATGGTGATTCTTTTTGTTTAATTAATTAATTTATTTTAATTGGAGGTTAATTACTTCATAATATTGTGGTGGTTTTTGCCATACATCGACATGAATCAGCCATGGGTGTACATATGTCCCACTACCCTGAACCTCCCTCTTACCTCCCTCCCCATCCCATCCCTCTGGGTTGTCCCAGAGCACCAGCTTTGAGTTCCCTGCTTCATTCATTAAACTGGCACTGGTCATCTATTTTACATATGGTTTCTTTTTTTTTTTTTTCCCAATGTCTCGTGATATTTCTTTATTTTTTAAAATTAATTTATTTATTTTGATTGGAGGCTAATTACTTTACAATATTGTAGTGGTTTTTGCCATACATTGACATGAGTCATCCATGGGGGTACATGTGTCCCCCTGTCCCGAACCCCCCTCTCCTTCCCTCCCCATCCCATCCCTCTGGGTTGTCCCAGTGCACCGGGTTTGAGGGCCTTGTTTCATGTTTGACTGGTCATCTATTTTACATATGGTAATATACATGTTTCAATGCTATTCTCTCAAATCATCCCACCCTCGCCTTCTCCCACAGAGTCCAAAAGTCTGTTCTTTATATCTGTGTCTCTTTTGCTGTCTTGCATATAGGGTTGTCATTACCATCTTTCTAAATTCCATATATATGCATTAATATACTGTATTGGACCCACTCCAGTGTTCTTACCTGGAGAATCTCAGGGACAGGGGAGCCTGGTGGGCTGCCATCTATGGCGTCACGCAGAGTTGGACATGACTGAAGTGACTTAGCATAGCATAGCATAGCATACTGTATTGGTATTTTTCTTTCTGGCTTACTTCACTCTGTGTAATAGGCTCCAGTTTCATCTACCTCACTAGAATTGATTCAAATGTGTTTTTTTAGAGCTGAGTAACATTTTACTATATATATGTACCACAACTTCCTTATCCATTTTTCTGCCAATGGACATCTAGGTTGCTTATATGTCCTAGCTGTTGTAAACAGTGCTGCAGTGAACATTGGGGTACATGTGTCTCTTTGAATTCTGGTTTCCTCGGTGTGTATGCCCAGCAGTGGGATTGCTGGGTCATATGGCAGCTCTATTTTCAGTTTTTTAAGGAAAGGGTGTGTAAGAGGGTTCCCTTTTCTCCACACTCTCTCCAGCATTTATTGTTTGTAGACTTTTTGATGGCAGCCATTCTGACTGGCATGAGATGGTACTTCATTGTGGTTTTGACTTGCATTTCTCTGATAATTAGTGATGTTGAGCATTTTTTCATGTGTTAGCCATCTGTATGTCTTCTTTGGAGAAATATCTGTTTGGTTCTTTGGCCCATTTTTTAAGTGGGTCATTTATTTTTCTGGTATTGAGCTGCATGAACTGCTTGTATGTTTTGGAGATTAATTCTTTGTCAGTTGCTTCGTTTGCTATTATTTTCTCCCATTCTGAAGGCTGCCTTTTCCCCTTGCTTATAGGTTCCTTCATTGTGCAAAAGCCTTTAAGTTCAACTAGGTCCTATTTGTTTATTTTTGTTTTTATTTCCATTACTCTGGGAGGTGGGTCATAGAGGATCTTGCTGTAATTCATGTCAGAGAGTGTTCTGCCTATGTTTTCCTCTAAGAGTTTTATAGCTTCTGGTCTTACATTTGGGTCTTTAATCCATGTTGAGTTTATTTTTGTATATGGTGTTAAAAAGTGGTCTAGTTTCATACTTTTACAGGTGGTTGACCAGTTTTCCCAGCACCACTTGTTAAAGACATTGTCTTTTCTCCAGTGTATATTTTTGCCTTCTTTGGCAAAGATAAGGTGTCCATAAATGCGTGGATTTATCTCTGGGCTTTCTGTTTTGTTCCATTGACCTGTATTTCTGTCTTTGTGCCAGTACCATACTGTCTTGATGACTGTAGCTTTGTAGTATAGTCTGAAGTCAGGCAGATAGATTCCTCCAGTTCCATTCTTCTTTCTCTAGATTGCTTTTGCTATTCAAGGTTTTTTGTGTTTCCATACAAATTGTGAAGTTATTTACTCTAATTCTGTGAATAATACCATTGGTAGCTTGATAGGGATTGCATTTAATCTCTAGATGGCTTTGGGTAGTATACTCATTTTCACTATATTGATTCTTCCAGTCCAGGAATATGGTATATTTCTCCATCTATTTGTGTCATCTTTGATTTCTTTCTTCAGTGTTGTATAGTTTTCTACATGTAAGTCTTTTGTTTCCTTAGATAAATTTATTCCTCAGTATTTTATTCTTTTCATTGCAATGGTGAATGGGATTGTTTCCTTAATTTCTCTTTCTGTTTTCTCATTGTTAGTGTATAGGAATGCAAGGAATTTATGTGTATTAATTTTGTATCCTGCAACTTTACTATATGCATTTATTAGCTCTAGTAATTTTCTGGTGGTGCCTTTAGGGTTTTCTATATAGAGGATCATGTCACCTGCAAACAGTGAGAGTTTTACTTCTTCTTTTCCAATATGTTTCCTTTTATTTCTTTTTCTTTTCTTATTGCTGTGGCTAGGACTTCCAAAACTATGTTGAATAGTGGTGAGAGTGGGCACCCTTGTCTTGTTCCTGATTTTGGAAGTTCAGTTCAGTTCAGTCACTCAGTCGTGTCTGACTCTTGAGATTTTGGAAGAAATGCTTTCAATTTTTCACCATTGAGGATAATATTTGCTGTAGGTTTGTTGTATATGGCTTTTATTATGTTGAGGTGTATTCCTTCTATGCCTGCTTTCTGGAGATTTTTTATCATAAATGAGTATTGAATTTTGTCAAAGGCTTTCTCTGCACCTACTGAGATAATCATATGGTTTTTATCTTTTAACTTGTTAATATGGTGAGTCACATTGATTGCTTTGTGAACACTGAAGAATCCTTGCATCCCTGGGATAAATCCCACTTGGTCATGATGTATGATCTTTTTAATATGTTGTTGGATTCTGTTTGCTAGAATTTTATTGAGGATTTTTGCATCTATGTTCATCAGTGATACTGGCCTCTAGTTGAAAGGTAATTCTTTAAAAAAAAAAAAAAAAAACTTGTCCCTGGAACTTGGTTGGTATCCATGGGGTATTTTAAGCCACTCAGAAGGGAGGGCAATAGGATTGTCCTTCTAGAATGTTCTTTTCCTGAGTAAGCTAGACCCAGTGAAGCAGATGACAGTGGTATTCCAAATCCCCTCCCTCTCTGTACATTCTTGTAAATGATAAATTGAGAGAGGAAGGAAAAAGCAGCTGGTGGTACTTTGCCTGGGACCTCTGCTCTATCAGGCTTCAACAGACTCTTTGGCATTTGTCTGTGCTGCTTATAGGACTTTGCTGTGCAGGCCAAAGACAGATGATGGAACAGACGTATCACATACCAGCAGAGAAAGCCCGCCGCAAGTACAAGGGAGTTTATCTTCCAGACAGATCCCATTCTTCCTGACACATCTGAACCCTCAAATATTTCAGCTATGGATTACAAAGTAGTGACAAGTCTTCTGGCTTTCCGCCCAGTTCCTAGGGTTCTCAGTTATTTCAGCTAGACTGTACGGCATATGTTTGTACATTCCTTTTCTCTCTTCCCCATCCCCCACCACCAGCATCCTCCATGTTCCGCCCTCGCCTCCCTTTTTATGCCACCCACAGGTAACCCAGTGCCTCCACGCTAATCGCCACCCAGTTCTGAGCAGGGTGCGCAAGTGTGGCCAGGAAGTCTGGGCACCATTGAAAGCTTGATACGGCCTGGTGGGTCCCTCCTTTGGCTGTTTAGTTTTTATAGACAAGTAGACTCAAGGTATTGCTAGAAAAATCGATATCCATTTAATTTACACAGGCTGAAGAAAACCCCAGGGAGTTCACAGTTGCCAGTGGTCACCGTGGATGAGTGCAATCTGAGAATTCCCTTTGGCTGTCAAGTCCAGCGTAGGTGGTCACTGCATTTGAAAATCTTCAGGGTGTGCTGGGTTGTAGATTTAGGAGGACAGGTATAGGGGCAGCAGACAAAAAAGATAACCTGAGGAGTGTTACTGGTGAAAGGAACATCTGCCTTCATCCTCTGACTTATGTGCCTTTGAAGAGCCAGCCTGCTTGTAAATCTCTCTCCATGTGGATTTGCCGAAGCCTCCTCCAGCTGGAAAGTTGCTCCTTCCATTCAAGCTCTCTGCCTATGGAAGACCCTGCTAAAAATATAAATACGTTACCCAAGATGGGTGAATCATTCAGCTGTATCATGAATGTGGTTAATAGATTAACTACCTATTTACTCACTTGTGCCTTAGAGGAAGCGACTGCAGGATTTTTTTTCTCCTTTAGTAATTTTTTTCTGTAAGCACCAAATGAATTCATCTAATAAAGTCAGTAAAATTCAAGGTGCATAAAATCTGTGAAAATCCCTGACTCAAGCTCTCCCAAATCATGGCTGTTAGTAATTTGGTGAATGCCTTCCTAATTTATGTAGTTTTTGTGTGTTGTGCACACACACACATACAGATGAATTTATTTTTTCAAAAGTAAAGTCACACTATCTATATAGTTTTATCGCTGGCTTTTCCCATGTTATTTATCATCCTTCTACAGTGTCTTTTGAAACCTGTTGTATAACTTTTGATCTGTGGCTCTGCAAGAATTCATTGAGCTAATCCTCTGTTGTTTGACATTTCTTCCTAATTTTTCTATTATCATAAATAACCACAATGTAAATATTTTTAATAGAATTGTGGTTAAAGAATCTGCCTGCAATGCGGAGCAGCTGAATTCAATCCCTGGATTAGGAAGATTCCTGGAGGAGGGCATGGCAACCCACTCCAGTACTCTTGCCTGGAGAATCCCATGGACAGAGGAGCCTGGAGGGCTGCATTCCATGGGGTCGCAAAGAGTTGTATATGTCTGAGTGACTAAGCACAGACTCAAATATATTTGATTAAAGTAAATTATTAGACAATGGGTCCAAGTATAGATGTGCACATATTTAATCTTTTGATACATATTAACATATTACTCCGGAGAAGGCAATAGCAACCCACTCCAGTACTCTTGCCTGGAAAATCCCATGGACGGAGAGGCCTGGTGGGCTGCAGTCCATGGGGTCGCACAGAGTCGGACACGACTGAAGAAACTTAGCAGCAGCAGCAGCAGCAACATATTACTCTCTTTTAAAGAAGTTTTCATTTGCACTCCTCCTAGAAAGGCATGAAAGTGCTTATCTCCCACTACCTCTGTCAACACTAGGCATTACAATTCTAATTACATTTGTCAGTTTGATTTATCAAAATGTAATCTTGGGACTTCCCTGGCAGTCCAGTGGGTAAGACTCCGAGCTTCCAGTGCAAGGTTCATAGATTTGATTGCTGGTCAGGGAACTAAGATCCCACATGCCCTAAGGTATGGTCAAAAAAATTTTTTTTTTTTTACTGTAATCTTGTTTATTAACTTATTTATACTTATTTTGGAGATTTTATGAAGGAAGTTGAATTAGTCATTCTTATCCACTCATGGCCCCTTTTCATCATTAGCCTGTGCCAGGCTATTCTCCTCCTTATCTATCTTCCTGTTTATTCCTTTTCTTCCCATTACCTGTCCCCACTTCCCTTCCCCACTTAACTATTCTAATGCGATTTAATGTGGATTTGTTGTATGCATGCGCTCTTACTGTTTTGTATGCACATATTTTAAATATTCATACATGTTGTTGTTGTTGTTCAGTTGCTATGTCCTGTCCGACTCTTTGCAACCCGTGGACTACAGCACGCTAGTCTTCCCTGTCCTTGACTATCTCCGGGAATTCACTATAACTCATGTCCACTGAGTCTGTGATGCCATCCAACCATCTCATCCTCTGTTGCCCCCTTCTCCTCCTGCCCTCAATCGTTCCCAGCATCAGGGTCTTTTCCAATGAGTTGACTATTCACATCAGGTGACCAAAGGATTAGAGTTTCAGCTTCAGCATTAGTCCTTCCAATGAATATTCAGGACTGATTTATTTTAGGATGGACTGGTTGGATCTCCTTGCAGTCCAAGGGACTCTCAAGAGTCTTCTCTAACACCACAATTCAAAAGCATCAATTCTTCAGCATTCAGCTTTCTTTATAGTCCAACTCTGACAGCCATATATGACTACTGGAAAAACCATAGCTTTGACTAGACGGTCCTTTTTCAGCAAAGTAATGCCTCTGCTTTTTAATACGCTGTCTAGGTTTGTTATACATATTAACAGAAGGATATTTCATTCTTTTCCTTTTTTTCTTAAATTTTAAAGACTTTAGAAATTCTTAGAGCCATTTTAGGTTCACCACACAATTAAAAGGAAAGGAAAGAGATTTCCCACACACTTCCATTCCCAGAATAAGCGCAACCTCCTCAATTATCTCCATTCTTCCCCAGAGTGGTAGGGGCTTCCCCATGGCTCAGTGGTAGAGAATCCTCCTGCAGGAGATACAGATTTGACCCCTGGGTCAGGAAGATCCCCTTCATGAGGAAATGGCAACCCACTCAAGTATTCTTGCCTGGAAAATCCCATGGAAAGAGGAGCCTGGCGGGCTACAGTCCATGGGGTTTGCAATGAGTCAGAGGCAACTGAGCACACACCCTAGACTGGCACCTTTGTTGCCATGGATGACTTTGTTTCCCTCACTGACCCCTGTTTCTAAGATGCATACATGTTTCTGTGTGTACATCCAATCCTTTGCATCTAGTTGCTGCTCTCCTGGTCGTTTTCACATCTCCACCTATTTGAGAGAGTGAAGATGTTTTCATTTGTTTTTATTTTTCTATTATGAACTCCCTCAAGTACATATGGGTCTTCAGAACACATGGAGACCAGGCATTGCAACGTCAGGTGTTAAAGCTTCTGGTGGTACAGGGAGGAAGGCCGAGGGCAGAGACCACTTGGTAGGGGCCAGAAGCAGGTGGAAGTAAAAGGATCACGAATGGTAGTGACTCAGAGGACACCCTCCTTTTAGATTTGTCTGGCGTCTGTTGTCCGTCCTTCTTAGACTAGCAGCCTTGGCCTCACGTGTGGCTGTGATGGAGGAAGAGAGCACAGTTTGCCCAGCATCTGGGCTTCACTGTGAGCATCACAGAGCTGTTCTCAATCAGTTTCCAAAGGGTTTTTGTTAATATTTTGTAGCAATTACAAGGAAAGAACTCTACAGTAGGCAGCCTCTGGGCAAGACTGCAGCTCCTTTATGTAACTGCTGGAGGAATCCCTGTGGGCTCTGTTATTTCTTTTCGCTCCCTTTCTAAGTGAACCGTCCTTTCCCATAGTCTTTTTCATCCTTACCCTTTCTGCCTTGTGTTACATTTTAATTTGCTCCCTTTATAATTACTTTGCTTTGGGCACCAGATGAAATGAGATTTGTTCGATCCCATAGGGTGAGCCACTCATAGGATCGCATTCAGTGTCCTCTGCTTTCTCATGTACATCATCTTGCCGTATCCCCTTGAGTTAAGTACAACAAATATTATTATTCCCACTTTACAGATGAGGAGAGCAAGGGCCAGTGAAGTTGAGTTTAAGATGGGAAAATTTTTTTCATCCAACAAGAGTGTCTTACTAGAAATTTACTCACTGCCTCCTGATAAACTTTAAAACTTGGCAGGTCCTTCCTAGTCATGTGTGAGTCATGAAAGATAGTTAGCAGTGGCCACAATGTGGATAAGGACCAGGATGAAGGACTTTACCTTGTGTATGGTGTCTTGCTTATGCCTGGAGTTTAGGCTGCTTCATGTAGTTGAGAGTGAAAACTTCTTGGCAATTTGGAAATCCAAACTACACCCTCACTGATGACTTTAAAAGGGCCACTAACCAAGCGTGCTTATTTTCTGGTTATGGATGGGAGACATTCCAGAATTCCATGGAATGGTGAGAATCCAAGATTCCTTCTTTTTCCTGGGGGGCAGTTTAAACTTGAAGGCTGAGGGAACAGGATCTGTGTCCACTACCTGGGGTCTTTTAAAGGCTTCCTGGAAAACAAGAAGTGGTCCCTAGGAGGTATTTTAACATTTCCTTGGGAAAGGGCTGCATTTTATTCTTTGAGTAGCACAGGTTGAATTTTTTTTTTACAACTTTCTATTTCAAAATTATCAAATATGAAAAGAAGTTTGTTATTTTTAGAGTAGGGTTTCAATAGAGAGTTGCCAAAAAGAAGAGTATTTCACTCCCTTTCATTTTGAAAGGAATTGCTCGGCAAGCTAACACATGTCTTGTTATTCTCTGAAAGAGTCAGGGGCTTTCCAAAATAAATTATCTTCTGCACGTGAGATAAGATGATGGCTTTCTCTTATTCGTCCTCTGTTTTAATTTATCATCACAGTATACACTTCAAACGCTGGGTGAGCTGAACATGTATCACTAAGAGAAATTATGGTGAAAAGTCAGGGACTGACCTTTTATTTTTCATAATAACCCAAATGAAATAAAAGCTCCATGTAAAATAAGCCTGCTAGGAGAGATTATCTGCAGTAGCATATGTTCAGTGTTAGAAATTAGAAATCAATTGCAAAACACAGTGGGAGTATGTCATTATGAGAAATGACAACTCAAAAAAAAAAAGGGGGGGAAAGAAATGACAGCTCAGCATAGTCCTGTGTTAAAATAAAAATCCCTTCTGCTGTCCTGCCTGGCTGTGGAACATGCCTTTTTTTTTTTTTTTGAGATGGGAAAAAAGAGAAAGTCCAGCATCACATTTGGCTCTAAATGTAGATAGATCCAGCATGAGCTTCCCAGGTAGTGATTCAGTAAAGAACCTATCTGCCAATGCAGGAGATGTAAGAGGGGCGGGTTCAATACCTGGGTCCAGAAGATTGCCCTGGAGGAGGGCATGGCTGCACACTCCAGTGTTCTTGCTGTAGAGTTCCATGGACAGAGGAGCCTGGTGGGCTATAGTCCTTAGGGTTGCTAAGAGTCAGACTGAAGCGGCTTAGCATGCATGCACAGTCGGTAAGTAGCAGGAGAGGCATGTACAAAGGGCTGCAGGAACCTAGAGGAAGGAGTAACTGGCTTTGTCTGGACAAGTTCAGCAAAGCGTCATAGACATAGTAACACTTTAGGACGCCTCTCAGATGTATGCAGGATTATATTCAGGGACCGTGGAAGGAGCCAGAGGCATTGCTGGCTGGGTCAGTCCTGTGTGGTGTGGGGCATCCAGACCCTTGATCATCACATGGTCTTCTTAGGGTCTCTGCTCCATAGGGCTGGTATGGTGGAGGGAGGTAACAGCAGGCAGGGTGAAAGGTTAGGTAGGTCTCAGTGTGTGACAGGGCTGAGTGCCATCCCTAAGTCCAGGGCCTCCATCCTGCTCATCTTTTGACCCCTGTCCTCACTGGCAGCATGGGGGGTAATATTAAAAATATTTAACAAGCGGTATGGCAAAGATGAGACTGGTCAGAAGGAGCAGAGACCCAAGACCCTCTCCTATGTCAGACCTTTCATCGTTGGATATGGTGTCTGCAGTGTCCCCAGGGCTGAAGACAGAGTATCAGGGAGGGTACCATTTACCAAACAGGTTGGAAGTATTTGTAATGTTTCAACTGCCAGTGCAGCTGATATAATGCACTGCCATCAGACAGTCCCTGAAACAACTGGGAAATGCTCTTTCATTTCACATCTCCTCCTCACTTCTGGGACAAGGATGATTTCATTCCTTAAAGATGTCTTGAGTTAATCACCTTCTCCTCTCCCCACTGCAAAGTTCATACTCTAAAAAGCAAAACTGATCAATTCCTCTGCCCTGATTAAAACTTTTAAGGGGATGATATCCAAGGTCCTTTACCTCTGCCTGCCTGACACTCGTGATCTGACCCCTGTTGTCTTTTTCACCTCACTCCCTGTCATGCCCTGGGGACTTAGTCCCTGGTGTGCTGGCCTACCTGTGGCAGCTGGGAAGGCCCTCCAGATTAGTCCTTCACCTTGCATGTGGTAGGTGCTTCTGTTGAACATTGATAGATTAGCGTAGCATGCCTTCTTAGAAATGCAGTTGGATTTTTGTTTGTTTGTTTGGGTAACAGCTTTGAATCAACTCCATTTCCTCAGTAAGACAGAAGCCCTTAACATTGATAGACACTTCAGATAGTGACTGCAATCAGCTGTTGAGAGTAGTTGGATAAATGAATGAAAATTTTCATGTGCATTCAGGGTAGAATTTGCTCCTGGGATCTTTGCATCCACGTATTTGGTTTTAAGTAGCGTCAGTGGCTTATCTCAACACAAGCAGCGTTTTCATGCACCATTTGTAAATAAGGTGGCAAGTATAAGAGGAGTTTGTAGAGTACCAAGCAGTGTGCTCAACCGAGGTGACAAAAGAGTATGGACTCTGCCCCTATGGACCTTATGGTGAGGGAGCTCCCTAGTGAGAAAGCCAGATGACAAGTAAGTAAACTTTGTCTGGCTTTGCTTTCCACCTGCCAGTCTCATCTCTTACCTGGACCAGAACAGTCAGCTCCATGCTCATCTGCCTGCAGCATGCAAGTCCTTAAGCCCCCTCTTCATGACATCCAAAGAGAACTTTTAAACATCTCAAGCAGGGTTTGTGTCTATCCTATTTAAGCCCATTCTTGACTCATATCACAGTTAGGCTAAAAATCCTAATTTCTTTCCATGGTCTCTGAGATCAAGTTTGATAGGGCTTCTGCCTACCCCTCCAGCCATGAATCAGGTCACCGTGCCCTCTATTCCCCACTGTACCCTCTATTCCCCACTATACCCCGAGATGTCCACCAGGTCCAGTCACAAGAGGAGCCTCCAGTTCCTTGAACCCCCAAGCTCCTTCCCTTTTCCTTTGTTGCTGCTGCTCTCTGGCTCTCTCCATGGCTGGCCACGTCTCATTCTTCAGATCTTCCTTATGTCAGTCCCTTGCACTCCCACTACTGTTATTCTTTTTTTTTTTTTAACTTTTAATTTTATATTAGAGTATAGTTGATCACAGAGAAGGCAATGGCACCCCACTCCAGTACTCTTGCTTGGAAAATCCCATGGACAGAGGAGCCTGGTAGGCTGCAGTCCATGGGGTCCCGAAGAGTCGGACACGACTGAGCGACTTCACTTTCACTTTTCACTTTCATGCATTGGAGAAGGCAATGGCAACCCACTCCAGTGTTCTTGCCTGGAGAATCCCAGGGACGGGGAGCCTGGTGGGCTGCCATCTATGGGGTCGCACAGAGTCGGACACGACTGAAGCGACTTAGCATCAGCAGCAGCTAAGTCTGTTGGAGAGAAAAGTTGTCTGAAATTAAAGCCTTTCTTTGCACTTTAGAACTGAGAGGACTAGGTCTTAAGATTTGCCACGTAGGCCTCCTTTCTTCTGATTCCAAAGGGACGCCTAATTAAGTTACTTAGGTATAGCTCCCAAGTCACCTGTGACCAGCAAAAGCATTCTCTCTGCCAATTCTGGTCAGAATGAATATCTCTGAAAAATAGGTTGTGCTCCATTGTAAAGAAAACATTTTGAAAATCAGGATACACTAACAGGGGCTTTCCTGGTAGCTCAGTCGGTAAAGAATCCACCTGCAGTGCAGGAGACCCCAGTTCGATCCCTGGGTCAGGAAGATCCCTTGAAGAAGGGATAGGCTAACCAGTCCAGTATACTTGGGCTTCCTGGTGGCTCAGATGGTAAAGAATCCACATGTAATGCAGGAGATCTGGGTTCGATCCCTGGGTTGGGAAGATCCCCTGGAGGAGGACATGGCAATCCATTCCAGTATTCTTGCCTGGAAAATCCCCATGGACAGAGGAACCTGGCGGGCTACAGTTTATGGGGTTGCAAAGAGTCGGATGAAACTAAGCACACAGCCCACACACTAACAGAAGGATGGATGATGTTAGCCCTACAGACAGTGTGCCAACTCTGAATATATTCAGTCATTCAGAATAGACCTCTCTTTATAGACCTAAGATGAAGAACAAGAATGAATAGTAATAAAACAATCAAATGCTGGAAAAGGAGGAGATGGTCATACCTTAAAGGAATAACTCTGGTCTAGAAACAACATATAGTTAAAAATCTAAGGTATAAGGGAAAGGCAGGCTTCATGAGTCCTCAAGATACCAGTTTAGAGCAGATGCTATGGGGAAACCAGAGGCTGAGCTGTAAGAGTTGTGAGGGAAGACAAGGGTGGGACAGTTGGGGTTGGGGAGAGATGGAAAGGGCAGGAAGGAGCAACAGAAGTCAAGCAGTACTGGATCTTTCAAAGTCTATTCAAGGGTAAGAGGGCATCAGAATCAGTTCAGTCACTCCATCGTGTCTGAATTCTTGTGACCCATGAACCACAGCATGCCAGGTCTCCCTGTCCATCACCAACTCCCAGAGTCCACCCAAACTCATGTCTATCAAGTCGTTGATGTCATTCAACCATCTCATCCTCTGTCGTTCCCTTCTCCTCCCACCCTCAATCTTTCCCAGCATCAGGGTCTTGTCAAATGAGTCAGCTCTTCGCATCAGGTGGCCAAAATATTGGAGTTTCAGCCTCAACATCAGTCCTTCCAGTGAACACCCAGGACTGATCTCCTTTAGAATGGACTGGTTGGATCTCCTTGCAGTCCAAGGGACTCTCAAGAGTGCATGGCATCCCTCATAAGCAGATGCTCGACATGTTGGAGGTTGAGTGCAATTATCTAGTTTGACACTTTGTTGTGTGGTTTCGAAGGCAAGGTGATGGAGGGCCTTCTAATTTCACTAGACAGACCGTATTTGTCTAGAAAATTATGATTCCATTCCCTGTGATTCCCATTATTCAAAAGCCTCTGGTTTCCTGTTCCAGTTCTCCTAGCAATAATTTACGGAAGTTATGCCTGTGGCCAACGGGAAATGTTTTTCTTTTATTTTTTGGTGGGGGGGTGGTTCTTTTCTCCTGCAGTGCACATATGTGCCTAGTGGTTTAGGACTGAAGGTTCCAACATCCTCCTTATAAATTCTAAAGCCTTTGAAAGAAAAATTGCAGTCAGTCTTTTCTACTCTGGGTTCTTCCTGCAGCCTGCCATGAGTCCTGTGCCGCCTGCTGGGGTCCCACAGAGAAGCACTGCCTGGCCTGCAGAGACTCCCTCCACGTGCTGAGAGAGGGTGGCTGTGAGAGCAGCTGTGGCAATGGGTTTTACAACAAGCAGGGGACCTGCAGTGGTAAGTGCCCCGCTTTGCAGGCCAAAGCGGTTTTAGCTCTTCCAGCATCCCTTGTTTCATTCAAATCATAGCACCAAAAACCATCACTTCTTCTACTGAACAAATATGAAAATGATGCTAAGTTTGGTTTCCCAATGGGGCTTCCCAGGTGGCTTGGTGGTAGAGAATCTGCCTGCCAATGCAGGAGATGCAGGTTCAGTCCCTTTGTTGGGAAGATCCCCTGGAGAAAGAAATGTCAACCCACTCCAGTATTCTTGCCTGGGAAATCCCATGGGCTGAGGAGCTTGGAGGGCTACAGACCATGGAGTCGCAAAGAGTCAGACATGACTGAGCACACATGTAGCACGCTAGAATTGGCGGTGTTTTAGTAGTTTGTGGAACATGTTTTTTCCCAGTGAGAATTCCCTTGAATACCTTTGTCCCCCAACTGCTTGTTAGGTTGGATGCTCTCTGTAACCTTGTCCTACATGCATATGAGGACCACGAGGCTCAGGCCGCTTGCTTCAGACCCATAGCTGGAGGGAGAGGAGCCCAGCTTCTGTATATGCGTGGGGATCAAGGCACTCCTTGGGACTCCCAGGCCAGCCAAGGGCCACCCTGCTTTTGATGTTGGTGCCCTTGAATTGAAACTGAGGCAGTTATTGTCTATTCAACCTTCAAGACAACTTCAGACAATAAGAGTTAACCCAACTTCATGCTCCTTGTGCAGAGCACTGTCCCATGTGCTAAACATTAACCCATTGAGAGGCAGGAACATGTTGGGAGAAAAAGCATGACCTGGGACAAGTTACTTAATCTCTTCCTATGTCAATTTCCCATTTGTTAAATGCTGACAATAGTCCTTTCTGTGGGAGACAGAATGGCTCCTCAAAGATGCCCCTGTCCTAATCAGTAGCATGTGTGAATATTCTGCCTCAGATGGCAAAAGGGACTTTGTAGGTATGATTAAGGAGAAGACAATGGCAACCCACTCCAGTACTCTTGCCTGGAAAATCCCATGGACGGAGGAGCCTGGTAGGCTGCAGTCCATGGGGTCGCTAAGAGTCGGACACGATTGAGCGACTTCACTTTCACTTTTCACTTTCATGCATTAGAGAAGGAAAGGGCAACCCATTCCCCTGTTCTTGCCTGGAGAATCCCAGGGACGGGGGAGCCTGGTGGGCTGCCATCTCTGGGGTCGCACAGAGTTGCACACGACTGAAGTGACTTTGCAGCAGCAGGTATGATTAAGGTAAGGATCTTGAGGTCGGGGTGGTTACCCTGGATTATCTGAATAAGCCAGTGTAATCACAAGGGTCCTAATAGGGAGGCAGGAGGATCAGCATCAGAAAAGGAGACCAGAAACAGAAGCAGACTTTGGGAGCGATGCTGGGAAGGGACCATGAGCATGCAGGCAGCCTATAGAACCTGGAAAGATACAAGGAATAAACAAAGAAATAGATTCTTCCACCCAGAGCTTCCAGGAGTAATGCAGTCCTGCTAATGCTTTGATTTTAGGACTTCTGATCTCTTAAGCTGTATGATAATAAATGTGTGTTGCTTTAAGCCACGTCTGTGGTCATTTGTTACAGCAGCACACACCTAACTCAGAAGGCCATGCAAGACTGAATTAATGTAGGTGAGGCATTTAACACAGTGCCTGGTACAGAATAAGTGCTTTGTGTTTAGTGTTTAATCCTCACAGCAATTTTCTGAGGTAGTTATCGTCATCCTCTGTTCTCAGATGAAGAAGCAGAGAGACTAAGAAACTTGCCTAAGGTCTCAGGGCTAATGAGGGGCAGAGTTGGGATTCATGCTGGGTCTTCTGAGTTTAGACCTTAACTGCCTAATAATTGCTCTGGTGCTGCTATAACATGATCCCTCTTTATGCACCTCTGCCCATTTCCTGTTCCCTATCCTTCTCCTTTCCCTTGACCCTCTTCTCCTCCTTCTTCCTTGTCTTCCTGTGCTTGTGTACATGCATACTCAGTCATATCTGACTCTTTGTGACCCCATGGACTAGAGCCCACCAGGCTTCTCTGTCCATGGGGATTCTCCAGGCAAAAATACTGGAGTGGGTTGCCATTCCCTTCTTCAGGGGATCTTCCCGATCCAGGGATCAAACCTGCATCTCTTGCATCTCTATCAGTCTTTAGATCAGCCAGCTATCCCTGTGGCTGGTCCACAGGGTGAGCACCTGATGGTGAATGAAAGGTTTGAATCAAATTTATTGTGATGGTCAATATTGAAAAGTCAGATGACATTAAAAAAAAAATAATTTATTTATTTTCATTGGAGGCTAATTACTTTACAATATTGTAGTGGTTTTTGCCATACATTGACATGAATCAGCCATGGATGTACATGTGTTCCGCATCCTGAATCCCCCTTCCACCTCCCTAACCCATCCCATCCCTCAGGGTCATCCCAGTGCACCGACCCTGAGCACCCTGTCTCATGCATTTTTTTAAATAACTAAGTCCACTAAATTAAAAAAAAATGTGCAGCCCATAAAACTTTCTCAAGTTATTATGCTCATTTTGTTTACTGAGCAGGGCAACAGCACACATGAGATGATCTCTGAGACTTGACAAATGCACTTGTCTCAGAGAAGAGAGATAGCTCTTGGCAGCTGCTTGCTTAAAGCCATGCAAGGATCCATCAGTATCTCTGGTGTGAGAAACCTCACTCGATTTGGACAAGTCACAGGTGGCTTTAGTGTGGATTCAGGAGAGAACGAGGAAAGAAAAACAGGCTGCCATTACCCTGAGCATTTTAATCTTTTTCTGCCAGCATCACTTCCCTGCTCAATTAAGCCAGATGTATTCTCCTAAGGTCGGCAGATGTCAAATTTGCACTAATTCAAAGGCCTGGAGGCATCTACCCTTTTGATTCCCCGAGGAAGCTGGCTGCTGTCACTGTCGGGAGCAGTGACACAGACCTGCTACCGAGATGATGTTATCTGGATTGAGAAAGCAACTTTTGCTAGGGATGTGTGTAAGTAAAAGGAGTGATACCCAGTTAGTGTGAGCCTGAGGCAGTGAGGGGTGGGAGTCTACTTGGGCTAAGAGGTTGAGTGAAGAAAACCAGACCTCCTTGCAGACTGGAAGAATTTAAAAGAAGACTGCTGAACAGGTGGCTTCGGGAGAAAGTATACATCTGAAATGCTATCTGTATACATTTTGAAACAAAGCAGAAAGAGAACTTCCAAACACAAGGATGGACCAGTGCTGACATTAGTCAGCCAACCATTGGCCAACTGACCATTGGTTAATTAGTGAATGCCTGCCGTGTGCTTAGCAGATACAAGACTTTGTGATGCCGTTGGCATTGACCAATGGCCCTTTTGATGGACAAAACTGGAGTTTACGCTCTTCATAAAATTGTTCGAGTTCTCCAAGTCTGTGTCAAATGCCTTCAGAAAGGATTGTATAAATATTTTCTAAAGCAACGGTGAACCGAGTCACTGATTGCTATCGGAATGTTAATTAAGACGTCTGATGGTGATAAGCTGACTTACTTTCAATTCAGATTAGTGCTATTTGAGATAAAGCCCAGCTGGTGTTGGTTTAATAATTTATAACCCAAGCAACCCATATCTGTAGAAATCTCAAGTTGAGTGCTGAGAAAAATCCAGCACAACCTGTTATAAATGGTGCTTTGCAATGGCTGAAAGAATTTACAACAACCAAGTTTGTCTGTGGTACATGCTTTGAGTTTTACAAATATTAGGTATAAAGGGTGGGAAATTCGAAGGACAAAACCTCCTCATTGTTTAGTCATGTAAGTACCTGTGCTGTTATGAAGGGCTTTTCTGGCTCTGGCTAACACATAAATCAAAGCAAAGTCAGAGGTTTCTGTTAAACATTTTCTCTTCCTTCCGCCTCTCTTTTTCTTCTCTTTCCTTCCTTCCTTTTATACTGATTTCCCTTCCTTACCTGGGCAACTATTTTAAATTTTTTATCCTTTCGTTTTTATGGGCTCATGTAAAATGAGTTTTGTTTTCAGTGAGTACATGTATATTTTTCTTAAATGATACCATGTTTTTTAAATTAATTTGTTTTATTTGGCAAATAATTACAATATTGTGATGGTTCTTGCCATACATCAACATGAATCGGCTACCGGTATACATGTGCCTCCCTCATCCTGAAGCCCCCTCCTACCTCCCTCCCCATTCCATCCCTCTGGGTTGTCCCAGAGCACCGGCTTTGGGTGCCCTGCTTAATGCATCCAACTTGCACTGCTCATCTATTTTACATATGGCAATGTACATGTTGACGTGCTATTCTCTATACATATATGTATATTTTTCTTAAATGATACCATGGTATAGAGTTCATACCAGTTTACAGAGTTCATGTTGTCCTTTTTGCACTCAGCAGTATGTCTTTCAGATTCACCCAGGTTGTTATAGCATCTAGGCGTTTGCTTCTCACTGCTGCGTGGTTCTTCCTGGTCTGCATTCCCACTCTCCCAGGGACAGACTCCCCACATCTGTCCATCTGCATGCCATCACTAGGGAACACCAGTGAGCAACCTGCAACATATCCTTCAATGAGCCTGAGGGGGTGTGGGGAAGGTTTCATGGGATTGATGGATAACCCCAGAACAGAATTACTGGTTTCTTTTTTTAATTTTAATTTATTCTTTATGTGTTGAGTCTGCATTTTCTTTATGGGACTAAGTAGTGCCAGGTAGCTCACCAGCATCTATACGCCCAAGCATCAGGGCTGTCTCATCTCCACATTCTGGCCATGACTTGACATTATCAAACTTCAGGTTTTTTCCTGGTCAATAAGTATACAGGGGCATTATGCTTTAATTTGCTTATTTCTGATTATTAATGAGTTTATCTTCAACTCCTGTTGGACTTTTGTGTTTCCTCTTTGATAAACTGTTTTTAATGTGTCTTTCCCATGGTTTCACTGGCCTTGCTTCCTTTTCATTGTTGATTTTACGGAGTTCTTTGCACTTTGTGATACTAACTCTGTCAGTTCTTAAATATACAAACATTTTCCCATTTTGTTGCTTTTTAACCTTTAATGTGGTGCCCTTCATTGAACAAAAATATGTAATTCATTTTTTACTTTAACTTTTTGCTTTTGAAATTTTAAGATAAAAACCTACCCTGTTCAAGTTCACAAAGAAATTACACTACAATTAATAGAAGAAATTCTATTAATTTCAGTTTTAACTTTATGTAGGCTCATCCATCTAGAGTCCACTTCTGTGAGATGCAGTTTGATTTTTCTCCGTTTCATGATCCAGTTTCCCAGCATTCAATCTAACTTTCTCCATTGATCTTTATTGGATATTAAATTTTCCTATGCACACAGATCTGTCTCTGAGGTATTTCATAGTCTAAATTTCTATTCCTATACCACTGTCACATTGTTTGTTTTATTCCTTAATTTCTATTGTTTTGCAATATGTCTCAGTGTCTGATTGGGCAAATTATCCCTTTCTTTCCTTTTTACTTATCTCCCACCTTGATATTTATTACATTAATAACATTTCTAGAAAAACCAAGTAGCAAGTTTAATAACTGAATTCACATCAACAGGTTTTATTTTGATCCATTAGACAGTTTGGAAAAAAGCCATATTGATTAAAGGGATTAAAAGTAAAAAGTACCTTTTTCTTTGCCGCATATAATTATTTTTTAATGCAATGGCTCTAAAACTCCAAACATCAGATGCAAAATCCAATGGTAAGACTCTCAAGACATGGATTTGTGTCTTACATCTTTAAAAAGTAGACATAATGGCTCAGCTGGTAGAGAATCCACCTGCAAGTGGGAGACCTGGGTTCAATCCTTGGGTTGGGAAGATGCCCTAGAGAAGGGAAAGGCTACCCATTCCAGTATTCTGGCCTAGAGAATTCCAAGGACTGTATAGTCCATGGGGTCACTGTGTCGGACAAAACTGAGTGACTTTTGATTTCATTTTTCACGTCTTGTAGTGCTAACAGGAAAATACATCAGCCTTAATCTTATGAAAGCAGCACATTCTTAGGAGTAGCTAGTATATAAAAAGTATCAGCATCAGTGGTTTGAACGTAAAAACTTATTTTTTAAGTCAAAGTATGCAACAGATGGCTTCCCAGGTGGTACTAGTGGTAAAGAACCTACCTGCCAATGCAGGAGACATAGGAGATCACTAGTTTGATCTCTGGGTTGGGAAGATCCTTTGGAAGAGGGCATGGTAACCCACTCCAGTAGTCCTGCCTGGAGAATCCCATGGACAGGGAGTCTGGTGGGATATAGTCCGTAGGGTCGCAAAGAGTCAGACACTACTGAAGTGACTTAGCACACACGCACACATACAACAAATAAAACCTACAGAAAACAAATTTTCCCATCACAATCTGTTGCTTTACTAAGTAGTGTTTTGAAAACACATTCCTTCAGTCATTATAAAATTCTTAAAATATAAAAGAAAGAAAATCTATAAGAAAGTCTAGTAGACCAGATGATGTTGGCAGGACTTTTATATCCGTGGTTATGTTTTTAGTATATCCCATGCCATCCACTTCCACTTATGCCACCTTGCCCATAGTAACTGCTACTGCCTCCACCACCCAGGCCAGAACAACTCAAGCCATCAGGAGTACCGTATCCTCCACTGTAATTGTTCCCCATTCCCATCCTTACAGCTGATCTGTGGGCTCTTTGATTATCCATTCCATCTCTGCCGTAACCTCCCATTCCTGAGCCGCCTTCCATGAATTTGATTCAAGAAGAGTTCAATGTATTGATGTTGTGTGTTATTCTTCTCTTTGGACATGGTAGCTACTGCATCTTCATATGTCACAAACTCTACATCTTCTCCTGTTGCCCTGCCATCAGTTCCAATATCAGTATGCATTTGGATTGAATTTAGTGGTGAGAAGAAATTAGCAATGTCATCTCCAGTTGCCTGAAAAGGTGGTCCTCTCATATGTACAAAATGACTACCATGAAAACCTGAACTTGTATCACC
Organism: Bos javanicus; assembly: GCF_032452875.1. Classification (NCBI taxonomy): domain Eukaryota; kingdom Metazoa; phylum Chordata; class Mammalia; order Artiodactyla; family Bovidae; genus Bos; species Bos javanicus. Next base: position 93,314,280 of record NC_083873.1, read on the forward strand.
AACTCCCCCATAGCCATGTCCTCCCATACCTCTTCCATCGCTCATGCTGTCATCAAAGTCATCATTTCCGTAGCCATAAACACTGTGGCCACTATAGTCATCAAAACCTCCATAATCACCATCATACCCATCATCTTCTCATCGAATTCTGTCATACATGCTTCCATGCCCAGCTCCATAATAATTTCCTCTTCCTCCTATTGGTCTATCGTGTGGTCCTGGTTGTTGGCCCAAGCAAACTTCTTGGTGGATCATAAAATCCTTTGATTTCCTTGCTGCTACTTCTGAGGTTCTCAATAGCCCTGGGCCTCATTCTTTCCTTGTGTTTCCCAAGTGCATTTTCTGCTATTTTCTTTGAAGCAAAAGCACGAAGGCCTCCCCTGTGCTTCTCCTGTGGTAGTCCATCATCAGAGTTATTCCATTTGGCACGATTTCCAACCCCTGAAAGAACTATTTCCTCTTTGCCGCAATCAGATGGCAGTCCACGAAGTTGTACTGTCCATCACTAGTATCATTTGGGCCATTATGTTTCACAAGCCAATCCATCTCAATACTGTTTGGTTTAAATGCCCCTTGTACTTCAAATGCCCTGTTGGGTAACAGTAGAGCTGACTCCAGTGCCCATGGAATCTGGTTGTGAGGAGGGAGAGGTTGTCCACCTCATGTACTGCTCCCACAATGGTTCTCCAGCTATCTCCAGCAGTGGCAACCACACCCTTTTCACTTTTGTTAAGTATTCATGAACTTTCAGTTCAGTTCAGTCGCTCAGTCGTGTCTAACTCTTTGTGACCCCATGAATCACAGCACACCAGGCCTTTCTGTCCATCACCAACTCCAGGAGTTCACTCAAACTCATGTCCATCGAGTCGGTGATGCCATCCAACCATCTCATCCTCTGTCATCCCCTTCTCCTCCTGCCCCCAATCCCTCCCAGCATCAGAGTCTTTTCCAATGAGTCAACTCTTTGCATGAGGTGGCCAAAGTACTGGAGCTTCAGCATCAGTCCTTCCAAAGAACACCCAGGACTGATCTCCTTTAGAATGGACTGGTTGGATCTCCTTGCAGTCCAAGGGACTCTCAAGAGTCTTCTCCAACACCACAGTTCAAAAGCATCAATTCTTCAGTGCTCAGCTTTCTTCACTGTCCAACTCTCACATCCACACACGACTACTGGAAAAACCATAGCCTTGACTAGATGGACCTTTGTTGGTAAAGTAATATCTCTGCTTTTCCATATACTATCTAGGTTGGTCATAACTTTCCTTCCAAGGAGTAAGCGTCTTTTAATTTCATGGCTGCAGTCACCATCTGCAGTGATTTTGGAGCCGCAAAATATAAAGTCAGCCCCTGTTTCCACTGTTTCCCCATCTATTTCTCATGAAGTGATGGGACCGGATGCCATGATCTTCGTTTTCTGAATGTTGAGCTTTAAGCCAACTTTTTCACTCTCCACTATCACTTTCATCAAGAGGCTTTTTAGTTCCTCTTCACTTTTGCCATAAGAGTGGTGTCATCTGCATATCTGTGGTTATTGATATTTCTCCCGGCAATCTTGATTCCAGCTTGTGTTTCTTTCAGCCCAGCGTTTATCATGATGTACTCTGCATATAAGTTAAATAAGAAGGGTGACAAAATACAGCCTTGATGAACTCCTTTTCCTATTTAGAACCAGTCTGTTGTTCCATGTCCAGTTCTAACTGTTGCTTCTTGACCTGTATACAGGTTTCTCAAGAGGCAGGTCAGGTGGTCTGGTATTCCCATCTCTTTCAGAATTTTCCACAGTTTATAGTGATCCACACAGCCAAAGGCTTTGGCATAGTCAATAAAGCAGAAATAGGTGTGTTTCTGGAACTCTCTTGCTTTTTCCATGATCCAGCAGATGTTGGCAATTTGATCTCTGGTTCCTCTGCCTTTTCTAAAACCAGCTTGAACATCAGGAAGTTCACGGTTCACATATTGCTGAAGCCTGGCTTGGAGAATTTTCAGCATTACTTTACTAGCGTGTGAGATGAGTGCAATTGTGCGGTCGTTTGAGCATTCTTTGGCATTGCCTTTCTTTGGGATTGGAATGAAAACTGACCTTTTCCAGTCCTGTGGCCACTGCTGAGTTTTCCAAATTTGCTGGCATATTGAGTGCAGCACTTTCACAGCATCATCTTTCAGGATTTGAAATAGCTCAACTGGAATTCCTTCACCTCCACTACCTTTGTTCGTAGTGATGCTTCCCAAGGCCCAATTGACCTCACATTCTAGGAAGTCTGGCTCTAGGTGAGTGATCATACCATTATGATTATCTGGGTCATGAAGATCTTTTTTGTATAGTTCTTTTGTGTATTCTTACCACCTCTTCTTAATATCTTCTGCTTCTGTTAGGTCCATAGCATTTCTGTCCTTTATTGAGCCTATCTTTGCATGAAATGTTCCCTTTGTATCTCTAATTTTCTTGAAGAAACCTCTAGTGTTTCCCATTTTATTGTTTTCCTCTCTTTCTTTGCATTGATCACTGAGGAAGGCATTCTTATCTCTCCTTGCTATTCTTTGGAACTCTGCATTCAAATGGGTATATCTTTCCTTTTATCCTTTATTTGACAACATCAATTGCCATATTTTTCCTCAAGTTCTTTAAATGTTTTTCAGGAAGTTAGGATGGTGTAGGTAGATTAAGAGAACAAACAGAATAAATCTCTCAGTAGTTCTCTCTTCCTGAATCATCGGTTCTCTGATAGTGAGAAGAAGTGTGTTTGGCTTGTTTTTAAAGAATTTAGCCATGAGTGTGTTTGAGTCATAGACTTACCTGCTACTGCATTTACCCTCAACTTTGTTTTCTGTTCAACAAAGGAGTTTGTTCTGTTCAAGGCTAATCTCTCCATCTGTACTTTTGAATATATCTCCCTTCTTTCTCCTAGATATGCTTTCAGCAATTATTAAAACTCTTCTCTTTTTAAAAACCTCTCCTGGCGTCCGTATTTGCCTTGGGCTTTTACAGTGCTGGAGAAACAATACATCTTCTTACGCATGTTTGCGTGCTAAGTCGCTTCAGTCATGTCCAATTCTGTCATGTCCGTGGACTGTAGCCCTCCAGGCAAGAATACTGGAGTGGCTTGCGGTACCCTTCTCTAGGGGATCTTTCCCACCCAGGGATCGAACCTGTGTGTCTTAAGTCTTCTGCATTGGCAGGTGGATTTACCACTAGTGCCACCTGCTGTTGGTGCTGCTAAGTTTTCAGTCGTGTCCCACTCTGTGCAACCCCATAGACAGCAGCCCACCAGGCTCCTCTGCCCCTGGGATTCTCCAGGCAAGAACACTGGAGTGGGTTGCCATTTCCTTCTCCAATGCATGCACGCATGCTAAATTGCTTCAGTCGTGTCCGACTCTGTGTGACCCCATGGACAGCAGCCCACCAAGCTCCTCTGTCCACAGGATTCTCTAGGTAAGAATACTGCAGTGAGTTGCCATTTCCTTCTCCAAGTGCCACCTGGGAAATCCCTTTACTGAATAAATCAACTTGTTTCTGATTTCAACAACCACACCTGTATGTGATGACCCCCAGGGCCCTCCCCTGAGTCTCAGAACTGTCAGTCAGGCTATTTACTGGACTGCACGTGTCCCAGATGAACCCCCACACCTACTCTTTTTTTTTTGTTCCTCGAGTAGCATCACTCATTCCCTGTACTAGGCCCATGGCAGCCATCTGAGACACTTCCACCTACACAGCTCTTAAATCTATCACCTCATTCAGACTTGATGCAGCTCCCAGTCATCTGGTTTCCCAAGCATTTCCACAATTTACCAACTGGGTCCCTTAGTCTCCTCCTCATCCCTCCAAACTGCCTCCCAGCTGAAGCCAAAGTGATCCTGCTTAAACACAAACATAGCCATATTTTTACTATGCTAAAAATTGTAGTGAGTGTGACAGTGTTAGTCACTCAGTCTTGTCCGCCTTTTTGTGACCCCATGGATAGTAGCCTGCCAGGCTTCTCTGTCCATGAGATTCTCTAGGCAAGAATACTAGAGTGGGTTGTCCTCCTCCAGGGGCTCTTCCCAACCCAGTCGAACCTAATCTGCATTGCAGGCAGATTCTTACCTTCTGAGCCACCAGGGAAACCCAAAAATTGTGTAGAGAGAAGCTCCTGAAAGCTTTCCTAAGATGAGCATCTAGACTATGAAGTCTGGTAGACAGGTTTCTGTAATCTGGCCCTTCCCACTTTTCTGGCCAAAAAAACAGAACTGCTGTTTCCAAGCCTTTCCCTGAGCAAACTCCAGGAGATGGTGAAGGACAGGAAAGCCTGGTGTCCTGCAGTTCATGGCTTTCCCAGGTTCTAGGCCTATACTTGCTTCGCTGCTTCAGCTGAGAGTATATTCCCATCATCTTGGCATGCTTTGACTTGATATCTAAGACAGCGCTCAAGCGTCATTTTTTCCATGAATCCTTTCCTCACCTTTCATACTTCTTACCCCACACACATTTTGTTGAAATTTTTATGATGCTTATGCAGACTAATCTGAGCAATACATTTAGTATTCCTAATATTGCATATGTTTATTTCCCTCTGGTAGACTTAACAAGTTCCTTAAAGCTGAGACCAAATTGATTTGGATTTTGTGTCTCTACTACCTGGCACAGTACTTGGCACAGAGTTTAAGAAATGTGTTCAGGGCTCACTGAATGAATAAGTGAACGAGTAGATTTTAGAAGATTGTATGAAACTCAGCAATTTGAACTGAAGTTTTATAGCATGGCCTTGCTTAGTATAACTCTGAATTCTCTCTCCAACCAGGGTTGTCAGATGAAATATAGGATGAACTATTTTGGACAAACTTAAACTAAAAACTTATTTTTTATTTATCTTGAAATTCAAATTTAACTGAGCATCTGGTATTTTATTTGTTAAATCTGGGAACCCTACTGCCAAAGCCGTTTTGACTTTAAATCCCATATTAAATTGGACACACTGGTAGGTGAGCCTCAGAATATTTGTTATGCTTAGTTCAGTGAATACTTATTGAGTTCTCCTTCAACTGTGAATACAGAACATTTTGAATCAAGGAAACAGACCTCAGCTGAGCAGCCAGAAATGTGATTACTATGTTGATGCCAACTGTGGACGTTGAAAGAACAGACTTCCTTTGCTCCCTTTGTTCATTATTGATTTTCTCTGATGGGTTTTCTTTCCCTTTAGCTTGTGATCAATCCTGTAAGAGTTGTGGCCCTAGTAGTCCCAGATGTCTTACCTGTGTGGAGAAGACCATGTTGCATGATGGGAAATGCATTTCTGAATGCCCTGGTGGGTACTATGCTGATGCCACTGGGAGATGTAAAGGTAAGTTACATGGGTAACTGTTACCATCATCCTCGTCATCACCAAAAAAGTAATTAACACATGTTTGATTACACGCAGTGCTGTATGTTGCTCACTTGGAAGTTTGTGTGCATGGTAAGTAAATGGCAAATTAAAAGGAAAATATATCTGTTATGAGGGTGGGAAATATGGGTGGATGCTGGGGGAGTAATGTGATTAAATAAGGGGCTTACACATACCAATCATCATTAAAGATCAGGGGATCATTTTGAAATGCCAAGAAAACCTCTAAAGTCTTCACACAGTCCTTGTGTGTACGTGTGTACTTGTCAACCATTACTCACTCAGGCTGTAGGTAGGAGAGCATCATTCTTTAGATGGCGTTTGTAAACACATATGTTGGCAACTATAGCACACCAGGAAAATAAAAAAGCAAACCAAGTTTGATAGCTTGTAAAGCTAAAGTGTGTATCTATCGAAAATTTGGTTTTATGTGCTCTTTATATAGTATCTTTTTTCAGACTTATACATCTTAAACTAGGAAACATTCCTGTTTGAGATGGGAACTTACTGCTGCCTCAGACACCCTGATGGACCTTCTTCTCTGAAACAAGCATGTGTATTCTTACTTCCACTTCTAGCGTCTGTTTGGGCAGGATATTTAGACCCATCCTACCACCTTGAATCATCAGCCTCCTGTTTGTTTGTCAGCCTCTTTACTCATCCACTCTTTATCTCTTGTCCTCAGTATTCTGTCCCCAGCGATCTCCTCCTGTCTCCACACTCCCCTCTCCCAGCTCCTGACCATGGTCCTCCAGAACCTTCTTCCAGGGTTCACTCCTGTTAATTAGAACAGCGTGGTGCCATCTGCCTCTTGGAGTCAGAGTGTCCCGTTGTTACTAGCCAGGACCAAAGCAGGAGAGAGGCATGCCTGACTGCCATATGTAGTGGTCAAATCCTTTAACATAATTTTTACTTAGACTCCTAGAATGTCCAACTGTAAGTGTGTTAAAAGACCATTGAACCCAATGTCTCACCATGCATATGTCAAGGAAACTAGGCCTGGAGAGACCCAGTCTTGGCTAAGGGCATAAGCTAGGGGACAGGCCCTTCAAAAATGCCAGGGGTCCCAACACCCAGATCCATGAACTTTCTCCTCTTCCCTATTCACCTGGGGAGTCTTAGGTTCAGATAGACCTCGGGCTAAATTCCAGCTCTGCTACTAACTAGCTTTGTGATCTTTAGTAAATTTTTTAACTTTCCATGACCTTGGTTTTCTCATCTGTAAAATGAGGTTAATACTTCCTACTGCATTAACATTGCTATGAAGATTAAAAGTGGCAATATATATAAAACACAATATAAACACTAAATAAAGGATTTGTGTTGAGTTACTCAGTCATGGCCAACTCTTTGTGTTGGCCCATGTCTACTGTCTACTGTAGCCCACCAGGCTCCTCTGTCCATGGAGTTTTTCAGGCAAGAATCCTGGAATGGGTTGCCACTTCCTCCTCCAGGGGATCTTCCCAACCCAGGGATTGAACCCAGGTCTCTTGCATCTCCTGGACTGCATCCCCTTAACCCCTGCGCAACCTGGGAAGCCCAAATAAAGGGTAGCTAATAAATAATAGAACGTGGATGAAAGATGGGCAGAGTTGCAGCGTGAGCGGTGCTGGTAACATAACCACCTCCGAACACATATGCCCCTTGATTTGGTGCAACACGTGAGGGGGATTGAGGATAGAAAAGCGGGCATCTTCGTGCATGAGGAGGCCGGCCAAGAAGTGGACTCCCTAGTTACCCTGGTCCCATTGTATTCCTTTCTCCCTCAGTTTGTCACAACTCATGTGCCAGCTGCTCAGGACCCACGGCCGCTCACTGCACCGCCTGCATCCACCCCCAGGCCCTGCGCCAAGGCCACTGTCTGCCCAACTGTGGAGAGGGCTTCTACCCTGACCATGGTGTCTGCAAAGGTATTGTTGGTGTCATCATCATTTATTTATTTGCTCTGCTGGGACTCGTTGCAGCATTCAGGCTTGCGGGCTCAGTAGTTGTGGCATAGGCCCCAGGGCGTGTGCAATTTAAGTTCCAGGACCAGGGATTTAACTCCCATCCTCTGCATTGGAAAGTGGATTCTTAACCCCTGGATTACCAGAGAAGTCCCTTATCATCACTCCTGATAAACTTTCCCATCACAAGGACATAGAGATAAGTTACTTTGTGGGGCAGCTCTTCTTCTAGTGTATCCCATGTGGTTATGCCTGTATTATTAGCTTTTTTTTTTTTTTTCATTATCAAAGGGAGAATTTGAAAAATCACATTTGAATATTTGTCATAACACTCAATGGGCCACCGTCTTTCTGGTCATCCTTGAGGGGTGTGTTATTCCCTTTCCTGTGCCTTAAAATGAACCCAGTTCTTCTTTCCTCTCTTTTGAATCCTCTGAGCATTATTACTAATGTTTTTCTTAGTCTTCATTTTGTTTTTCCCTGAAGAACTTCTTTTTGTTAATGATGCTGCTGAGCAAACTGAGAGTTACCAGCAATGCCTCTGGGCTGAGTAAAACAGAAAATCTTCCATACCTATTTGCCGGAAAGGCTCTCGGCTCATAGGGAGGGCAATCTCCTTTGAGCATTTTGAAACTGGAACGTTGGGAGCAAACATTTTAATTAAGCGAAGTTAATTTATGTTTATTTATACATAGGGCACCTTGGAAAAGTTGTGAAGGATAGTTACAAGGGAAAAAAAAAAGTATTTAAAACAGGGCAGCTGCTATAAATATCCCGAAAAAGACAATTTAGAGAATCTTTGAAAAGATGGGAGCAACCATTATATCAGAGTGTGGGCAGGAGAGATTTTGAGTACTCTGGCTCTGATTCTCACCAGCAGCCAAGGAAAACCAGAAACCATGATGGATTGTCAAGTGTTTGTTGCTGCTGTAAAGGGCCTCTTCCTTGTCTAGAAAAGCAGCCTTTCCTCATATAAATTCTAACAGAATTTTGTTAGAATTTCTGGACCCCTCTGTAGTGGGTGATGGATGCTGTAATGGACAGTAACACAACTACCAGTTTTGCACATAATAGAGTAACCGCCTTTATAGGAATGCTTCTTAAAATCTTCCATGAAAAACTGAGATTATATCATCCTCCTCTGTATGTGACTCTCTGGAGAACCAAGCCAATATTGTCCAGTTTGCTTTTTTCTTCCCTCCGTGATCTAGCCTGGCAGCTCTTCTAGGACCCGAGAGACATGGCTAGTTAGCATCACCCTCATTTGGCCTCTCACAGATATTGTTATTATCCCCCTGGGCTTTATGGAGAATGCTGGAAAAACAGTTATCTGCAAGGTTGTATCTGGTGAACTTTTCTGAGTGAATCGGACTTCCTTAGGGACTCCCCTCGGTTGCAATGCTTATCTGATCCTCGGGCTGACTCCTGCATTCTGTTCCCCTTGGCAGCCTGTCATACCTCTTGCTTGACCTGTGTGGGTCCAGCACACTCCCACTGCACCCAGTGCAGGAAGCCAGAGGACGGACTGCAGTTTGAGCCGCTGTCAGGCGCAAACATCACCTCAGGCGAGTGTCTGTCCCGGTGCAGAGCCCAGTTTTACTTGGAGATCACTGGACTGTGTGAAGGTGAGTAAGCCTGATTGAAGGAAATGTTTAGGTAACTTCCAGACTTACCTCTTGAGGGATCCTGTGAGGCGGGACCCAAGCCAGAAGTGCTTTGTTTTCCCACCACAATAGTTTCTGAGTGTTTCTGGATGGAAGACTGACATGTGAGAGAATGGTCCCACTGACATCCCCCTTCCTTTGGTGAATAACAGGTGATCTTAAAGAGTTAGTTCCTTTTCCTCCACTGTCCTCAGAGTCACACTCTCAGAAATTCCAGGTGGGGATTCATTCAGAGACAGTATGAGTAGCTGAGACAGACATGGAGCTCATTGTAAAATTCTATTTATTTGTTTTAATTTGCTACTCTGAATATAAGTTGATCTCTTCAGGACAAAATCTGGACTTCTGTCAAAATTTAGAAGTGATTCCTGCCCTTGCTTTGGTGTATTGCCCACAGAGAATTGATGCCATTCTGAATGGTGCGACTCAGAGCTGGGTCATCTATAAGTGGCTGAAGATGAGATGAAGGGGTGCATGCATGTGTAGTGGTTCAGCTGTGTCTGATGCTTTCTTTCCCCATGGATCGTAGCCCACCAGACTCCCCTGTCCATGGGATTTCCCAGACAAGAATACTTGACTGGATAGTCATTCTCTTTTCCAGGGAATCTTCCCAACCAAGGGATTGAAGCCAGGTATCCTACACTGCAGGTAGATTTTTTACCATTTGAGCCAGGGAAGCCCCAATTTCTTAGGAGGTAGGGGAGGCCCCTCTCTGCTCCTACAAGAACCTTCCTTGCTATTGGATGAATTTTTTGACTCTTGGGCTACTTGGGGGAAAAATCCACTACTTATATTTTTCATTATGAACATATGTTCATTAAGGGGAATTTTGAATGCAGAAAAAAGTAGAAAAATAATCTCTCTACCATCTACCTGCCTAAACCCAATTGCCTTTTATTTTGCTATAATATATCTGAGTCTTTTTTTTCCCCCTGTGCATAGCTTTGAATTTTTATTTTTGCACCATAATTGTAAGCATACTGCAGATTCAGGGGTGTATTTGACAAGCCCACTTATTAAAATGGCTTCACTGTTACACTGGAATATATACTCACATGGAAATGCTGGATTTCAAGGTTAGGTTAAAAGGCTTTGGACACAGTGAGTGATATGGCATAGTAGAAAGTATGTGGAATTGGAGTACAGATACCCCAGGCCAGATACTTAAGCTCTCAGAGCCTTCGCATCTGCAGTATTAGAATAGGGATAATTGACTTTCACACACGCTTTCTGCCAGGATCAAAGGAGGTGCAGAGCGTGAAAGTGCTTGGTAACTTGTAAAGCTCTCATGATCACTTGGTGTAAATCTCAGTCCATGTGCTCAGGTATTCGGGGACGTTATAAGGGTCACCCCCTGCTCCCTGGGATGCACCAGGCTACAGGGTGTTTACATGGTGTCTAAAATTGGGAGAGGGCCTCTATTCCCCCAAACACTGGTTTCCACCCATGTATGCATTGTGCAAACTTCCCATGGTTCCTTAAACTCTCACAACTGTTTCCACAACCACTTACAAAATATGGGAATCTTTGCTGCTAAGAGCTCCAAATCCTCTCTTTCTATTTTGCAAATAAGATCATTTATACCATTTTTCTAGATTCAGCATACAGACACCAAGAGGTAAAGGAGGGAGTGGGATGAATGGGGAGATTGCGATTGACATACATATACTGCTGATACCCTGTTTAAAATAGATAACCTGATGAGAGCCTACTGTGTAGCTCAGGGAACTCTACTCATGCTCTATGGGGAAATAAATGGGAAGGAAATATAAAAAAGAAGGAATATATGTATATGTACAGCTGATTCACTTTGCTATACTATAGAAACTATCAGAACATTCTAAAGCAACTATTTTGTTATTGTTTTAGTCACTAAATTGTGTCTGACTTTTTGCGACCATGTGAACGATAGCCTGCAAGATTCCTCTGTGATTGGGATTTCCCAGGCAAGAATACTAGAGTGGATTGCCATTTTCTTCTCAAGGAGATCTTCCCAGACGAGGGATCGAGTCCACAGCTCTTGCACGGGCAGGCGGATTCTTTACCACTGAGCCACCTGGGAAGCCAAAGCAACTATACTCCCAATAAAAATTAATTGTAGAAAAATAGCCCCAATGCATTTCCAAGCCACATACCACACAGCCTTCACTTCTGATCCTAAAGAAGAAGTGAAGTAAACAAAGAAGAAACTTGCCTAGGCTATTCACCATGGTTAGTTTCTTTCTACAATTTTGATCACTTCATTGAAAAAGAAAATTAGGGGATTTAGAGAGGGATCAGAAGCAATAAACAAAAATGATGACCATTTTTAAAGATAAATTGTCGATAAAAATTAGAGTAACCAGGGCATCTCAGGTGGCAGAGTGGTAAAGAATCTGCCTGCCAATGCAGGAGACACAGGAGGTGCAGGTTCGATCTCTAGGTCAGGAAGACCCCCTGGAGGAGGAAATGGCAACCTATTCCAGTATTCTTTCCTGGAAAATCCCATGGACAGAGGAGCCTGGCTGGCTACAGTCCATGGAATCATGAAGAACAGGACACGACAGAGCACGAATGCAGGCAACCAGGGTAATTCAGCCCGAAAATAATATTCCTGTGAATTTGGTGCTCAGCCTTGATGCAGACACTGTAAGAAGCACCTTACTTGTTCTATTTTTTCACTTGGTCCTGATACCAGCTTTACAGGGTCAGTGGGACAACTACTTTAGAGGAAAACAGGCAGGAGGAAATTAAGGCTGTAACTTGCTCAGTATCAAGTAGCTGGCGCCAAGTAGAGTCCAGTGGGAACCTGAGTCAGTCAGACTCCAGTATCCATGCTATTCACCAAGAAGCTGTTCTAATATGGTCCCTCAAGGGGCAAACTCACAGAATTACAGTGTTGCAGGGTTGAGACAACCTAAGTTTAAGAAAGCATCCTTGGAGGGAGGAGCTAAGATGGCGGAGGAGTAGGACGGGGAGAACACTTTCTCCCCCACAAGTTCATCAAAAGAACATTTAAACGCTGAGTAGATTCCACAAAACAACTTCTGAACGCTGGCAGAGGACATCAGGCACCCAGAAAAGCAACCCAAGTCTTCGAAAGGAGGTAGGAAAAAATATAAAAGACAAAAAAAGGGACAAAAGAGGGAGGGACGGAGTTCCATCCTGGAAAGGGAGTCTTAAGAAGAGAGAAGTTTCCAAACACCAGGAAACCTTCTCACTGCCGAATCTGTGCTGAGCCTTGGAAGCACAGAGGGCAACATAACAGGGAGGAAAAATAAATAAACAATTAAAACCCGCACATTGCGAGCCCTACGGTAACTCCCCCAGCGGAGAAGCAGCACAGACGCCTGCATCTGCCATTAGCAAGCGGGGAATGGTCAGGGAGGCGCGGCGCGGGCTGCATTGCAAGAATCTGGCCTGAATACCCCAAGCGCTATCTGAGGGAAATAATTGGGGCTAGCAAACCAGACTGTGAGATATCTACCAGGCGAAAAGCCAGCCCTAACCTATGACACCGCCAGGCCCACGCACGGAACAAAGGACTGAACAGAGATAGCCGGAGGCAGACCATCCCCCTCCGATGATAGGCAGCCAGAGCCGGAAGGGGACAATCGCAGCCCCAGAGAGACATTATCTATAAAACTGTAAGCAGGCTTCTTTGCTAACTCAAACTTCTTGGGGGTATGGACGGTCAACATCTGCCTGAGAAGATATGCCGGTGCACACCTAGATAACTGAGTGGCGAGGAGGGGATAAGTCACAGCAATCGCGCGTGCCAAACACCTCATCACCTGAGCTGCTCGGATCTGGGAAGGGCACAAAACGCAGGCCCAACAGAGAGTCTGCGCCTCTGAGGACTACCCGAGTGCCTGAACCTGAGGGGCTTGGACCTGGGAAGTACAGGCAGCCCAGGGCCGGCCACGGATGGTTCCTGGCGGAGCAACCTAGAGCCTGAGCAGCGTGGGCAGAGAGGCTACACGTGCCGTGAACGGGGGGCAGACCCAGTGTGGCTGAGGCACTGCGAACACACGCCAGTGTTATTTGTTTGCAGCATCCCCCCCTACCTCCCCTCAGCGCGACTGAACAAGTGAGCCTAAAAAAAAAAAAAAAAAGCGTCCTCCACTGTCCCCTTTGTGTCAGGGCAAAAACCAGACACTGAAGAGACCAGCAAACAGAAGAAGCTATAACAGAGGGAACCGCCTTGGAAGCTACAGGCAATAGATTAAAACCCTGTGGTTACTACCAACTACATAGGAAGGGGCCTATAGATCTTGAGAAATATAAGTCAGACCAAGGAACTAGCCAAAAATGAACTGAACCCACAATACTCACAACAAAACCGGAGAAAGTCCTAGATATATTTTTACTATTTGTACGATCATTCTTTGTTTCTTTTTTAATTTTTTTTAATTAAAAAAAATTTTTTTAAGTCCTCTATTATTCCTTTAATTTCCACTTTTATAACCGATTACTTCGCAAAAAAAAAAAAGAAGACCCAATTTTTTTTTTAAAGCAAACTTCATATATATATTTTCTTTATAATTTTTTTGACCTTTTTTTTTCCCCATCTTTTCTTTAACATTGTATTTTTGAAATTCCAAACTCTACTCTAGATTTTTAATTTTAGCTTTTTGGTATTTGTTATCAATTTTGTACCTATAGTTTTTTTTTTTAATAATTTCTGTGACCCTTTTTTATTTTTTCTTTTTCTCTGTTTCTTTCTCTTCTTCTTTTAAATAACATTGTATATCTGAAATTCCAAACTCTACTCTAGATTTTTAATTTATGTTTTTTGGTATTTGTTATCAATTTTGTACCTGCATTTTTTTTTTTTATAAATTATGCGACTTTGTTTATTCTTGTTTGTTTTTTTTTCCTCTCTCTTTCTTTTACTTCTTCTTTTTTTAACATTGTATTTTTGAAATTCCAAACTCTACTCTAGATTCTTAACTTTTGCTTTTTGGTATTAGTTATCAATTCTGTACCTATATTTTCTTTATAATTTTTGCGACCTTGTTTGTTTTTGTTTGTTCTTTTTTTTCTCTCTTTCTTTTCCTTCTTATTTTCTTTAACATCGTATTTTTGAAATTCCAAACTCTAGATTTTTAATTTTTGCTTTTATGTATTTATTACCAATTTTGTACCTTTAAGAACCCAATCTTCAGTACCCATTTTTCACTAGGGAGCGAGATTACTGGCTTAACTGCTCTCTCTCCCTTTGGATTCTCCTTTTTCTCCACCAGGTCGCCTGTGTCTCCTCCCTAACCCCTCTCTACTCTACCCAACTCTGTGAATTTCTGTGTGTTCTAGATGGTGAACACTTAGGGAACTGATTACTGGCTGGATCCATCTCCCTCCTTTTCATTCCCCCCATTTATCCTCCTGGCCACCTCTGCCACCTTCCTCCTTCTCTTCTGTGTATAACTCTGTGAACAACTCTGAGCAGGCCAGTTGTGGAGTGCACAAAAGGAAGAGATTACTGAATAGCCCACTCTCTCCTCTATTGATTCCACCTCATCTCATTCGGGTCACCTGTAACTCCCTCCTCACTCTTCTCTTCTCCATATAATGCTGTAAACCTCTCTGGGTGAAACAAGTTTCAGGGCAAGACATACCAAGCAAATTCTCCAGCAGCAAGGAACACAGCCCTGAGCTCCAAGATACAGGCAGCCCAAAGTCACCCCAAAACCATAGACATCCCATAACTCATTACTGGACATTTCATTGCACTCCAGAGAGAAGAAATACAGCTCCACCCACCAGAACACCGACACAAGCTTCCCTAACCAAGAAACCTTGACAAACCTCCTGTGCAAACCCACACAGAGCGAGGAAACGCCACAATAAAGAGAACTCCACAAACTGCCAGAATACAAAAAGGACACCCCAAACTCAGCAATTTAAACAAGATGAAGAGACAGAGGAATACCCAGCAGATAAAGGAACAGGATAAATGCCCACCAAACCAAACAAAAGAGGAAGAGATAGGGAATCTACCTGATAAAGAATTCTGAATAATGATAGTGAAATTGATCCAAAATCTTAAAATCAAAATGGAATCACAGATAAGTAACTTGGAGACAAAGACTGAGAAGATGCAAGAAAGGTTTAACAAGGACCTAGAAGAAATAAGAGAGAGTCAATATATAATGAATAATGCAATAAATAAGATTAAAAACACTCTGGAGGCAACAAATAGTAGAATAACAGAGGCAGAAGATAGGATTAGTGAATTAGAAGATAGAATGGTAGAAATAAATGAATCAGAGAGGATAAAAGAAAAACGAATTAAAAGAAATGAGGACAATCTCAGAGACCTCCAGGACAATATTAAACGCTACAACATTCGAATCATAGGGGTTCCAGAAGAAGAAGACAAAAAGAAAGACCATGAGAAAATACTTGAAGAGATAATAGTTGAAAATTTCCCTAAAATGGGGAAGGAAATAATCACCCAAGTCCAAGAAACCCAGAGAGTCCCAAACAGGATAAACCCAAGGCGAAACACCCCAAGACACATATTAATCAAATTAACAAAGATCAAACACAAAGAACAAATATTAAAAGCAGCAAGGGAAAAACAAGAAATAACACACAAGGGAATTCCCATAAGGATAACAGCTGATCTCTCAATAGAAACTCTTCAAGCCAGGAGGGAATGGCAAGACATACTTAAAGTGATGAAAGAAAATAACCTACAGCCCAGATTATTGTACCCAGCAAGGATCTCATTCAAATATGAAGGAGAAATCAAAAGCTTCTCAGACAAGCAAAAGCTGAGAGAATTCAGCACCACCAAACCAGCTCTCCAACAAATACTAAAGGATATTCTCTAGACAGGAAACACAAAAACGGTGTATAAACTCGAACCCAAAACAATAAAGTAAATGGCAACGGGATCATACTTATCAGTAATTACCTTAAACATAAATGGGTTGAATGCCCCAACCAAAAGACAAAGACTGGCTGAATGGTTACAAAAACAAGACCCCTACATATGTTGTCTACAAGAGACCCACCTCAAAACAGGGGACACATACAGACTGAAAGTGAAGGGCTGGAAAAAGATTTTCCATGCAAATAGGGACCAAAAGAAAGCAGGAGTAGCAATACTTATACCAGATAAAATAGACTTTAAAACAAAGGCTGTGAAAAGAGACAAAGAAGGTGACTACATAATGATCAAAGGATCAAGCCAAGAAGAAGATATAACAATTATAAATATATATGCACCCAACACGAGAGCGACGCAATATGTAAGACAAATGCTAACAAGTATGAAAGGAGAAATTAATAATAACACAATAATAGTGGGAGACTTTAATACCCCACTCACACCTATGGATAGATCAACTAAACAGAAAATTAAAAAGGAAACACAAACGTTAAATGATACAATAGACCAGTTAGACCTAATTAATATCTATAGGACATTTCATCCCAAAACAATGAATTTCACCTTTTTCTCAAGCGCACATGGAACCTTCTCCAGGATAGATCACATCCTGGGCCATAAATCTAGCCTTGGAAAATTCAAAAAAATAGAAATCATTCCAAGCATCTTTTCTGACCACAATGCAGTAAGATTAGATCTCAATTACAGGAGAAAAACTATTAAAAATTCCAACATATGGAGGCTGAACAACACGCTGCTGAATAACCAACAAATCATAGAAGAAATCAAAAAAGAAATCAAAATTTGCATAGAAACTAATGAAAATGAAAACACAACAACCCAAAACCTGTGGGACACTTTAAAAGCAGTCCTAAGGGGTAAGTTCATAGCAATACAGGCATACCTCAAGAAACAAGAAAAAAGTCAAATAAATAACCTAACCCTACACCTAAAGCAACTAGAAAAGGAAGAAATGAAGAACCCCAGGGTTAGTAGAAGGAAAGAAATCTTAAAAATTAGGGCAGAAATAAATGCAAAAGAAACAAAAGAGACCATAGCAAAAATCAACAAAGCCAAAAGCTGGTTCTTTGAAAGGATAAATAAAATTGACAAACCATTAGCCAGACTCATCAAGAAACAAAGGGAGAAAAATCAAATCAATAAAATTAGAAATGAAAATGGAGAGATCACAACAGACAACACAGAAATACAAAGGATCATAAGAGACTACTATCAGCAATTATATGGCAATAAAATGGACAACGTGGAAGAAATGGACAAATTCTTAGAAAAGTACAACTTTCCAAAACTGAACCAGGAAGAAACAGAAAATCTTAACAGACCCATCATAAGCACGGAAATTGAAACTGTAATCAAAAATCTTCCAGCACACAAAAGCCCAGGTCCAGACGGCTTCACAGCTGAATTCTACCAAAAATTTAGAGAAGAGCTAACACCTATCCCACTCAAACTCTTCCAGAAAATTGCAGAGGAAGGTAAACTTCCAAACTCATTCTATGAGGCTACCATCACCCTAATACCAACACCTGACAAAGATGCCACAAAAAAAGAAAACTACAGGCCAATATCACTGATGAACATAGATGCAAAAATCCTTAACAAAATTCTAGCAATCAGCATCCAACAACACATTAAAAAGATCATACACCATGACCAAGTGGGCTTTATCCCAGGGATGCAAGGATTCTTCAATATCCACAAATCAATCAGTGTAATACACCACATTAACAAATTGAAAAATAAAAACCATATGATTATCTCAATAGATGCAGAGAAAGCCTTTGACAAAATTCAATATCCATTTATGATAAGAACTCTCCAGAAAGCAGGAATAGAAGGAACATACCTCAACATAATAAAAGCTATATATGACAAACCCACAGCAAACATTATCCTCAATAGTGAAAAAT
The DNA here is from genome assembly GCF_032452875.1 of Bos javanicus. NCBI lineage: Eukaryota > Metazoa > Chordata > Mammalia > Artiodactyla > Bovidae > Bos > Bos javanicus. The sequence continues at coordinate 93,332,061 of NC_083873.1, forward strand.
TGAAAGCATTTCCTCTAAAGTCAGGAACAAGACAAGGGTGCCCACTTTCTCCATTACTATTCAACATAGTTTTGGAAGTTTTAGCCACAGCAATCAGAGCAGAAAAAGAAATAAAAGGAATCCAAATTGGAAAAGAAGAAGTAAAACTCTCACTATTTGCAGATGACATGATCCTCTACATAGAAAACCCTAAAGACTCCACCAGAAAATTACCAGAACTAATCAATAATTATAGTAAAGTTGCAGGATATAAAATCAACACACAGAAATCCCTTGCATTTCTATACACTAATAATGAGAAAACAGAAAGAGAAATTAAGGAAACAATTCCATTCACCATTGCAACAGAAAGAATACAATGCTTAGGAATATATCTACCTAAAGAAACTAAAGACCTATATATAGAAAACTATAAAACACTGGTGAAAGAAATCAAAGAGGACACTAATAGATGGAGAAATATACCATGTTCATGGATTGGAAGAATCAATATAGTGAAAATGAGTATACTACCCAAAGCAATTTATAGATTCAATGCAATCCCTATCAAGCTACCAACGGTATTCTTCACAGAGCTAGAACAAATAATTTCACAATTTGTATGGAAATACAAAAAACCTCAAATAGCCAAAGCTATCTTAAGAAAGAAGAATGGAACTGGAGGAGTTAACCTACCTCACTTCAGGCTCTATTACAAAGCCACAGTTATCAAGCCAGTATGGTACTGGCACAAAGACAGAAATATTGATCAATGGAACAAAATAGAAAGCCCAGAGATAAATCCATGCACATATGGACACCTTATCTTCGACAAAGGAGGCAAGAATATACAATGGATTAAAGACAATCTCTTTAACAAGTGGTGCTGGGAAAACTGGTCAACCACTTGTAAAAGAATGAAACTAGAACACTTTCTAACACCATACACAAAAATAAACTCAAAATGGATTAAAGATCTCAACGTAAGACCAGAAACTATAAAACTCCTAGAGGAGAACATAGGCAAAACACTCTCTGACATACATCACAGCTGGATCCTCTATGACCCACCTCCCAGAATATTGGAAATAAAAGCAAAAATAAACAAATGGGACCTAATTAAACTTAAAAGCTTCTGCACAACAAAGGAAACTATTAGCCAGGTAAAACGGCAGCCTTCAGAATGGGAGAAAACAGTAGCAAATGAAGCAACTGACAAACAACTAATCTCAAAAATATACAAGCAACTCCTACAGCTCAACTCCAGAAAAATAAATGACCCAATCAAAAAATGGGCCAAAGAACTAAATAGACATTTCTCCAAAGAAGACATACAGATGGCTAACAAACACATGAAAAGATGCTCAATATCACTCATTATCAGAGAAATGCAAATCAAAACCACTATGAGGTACCATTTCACACCAGTCAGAATGGCTGTGATCCAAAAGTCTACAAGCAATAAATGCTGGAGAGGGTGTGGAGCAAAGGGAACTCTCTTACACTGTTGGTGGGAATGCAAACTAGTACAGCCACTATGGAGAACAGTGTGGAGATTCCTTAAAAAACTGGAAATAGAACTGCCTTATGATCCAGCAATCCCACTGCTGGGCATACACACTGAGGAAACCAGAAGGGAAAGAGACACATGTACCCCAATGTTCATCGCAGCACTGTTTATAATAGCCAGGACATGGAAGCAACCTAGATGCCCATCAGCAGATGAATGGATAAGAAAGCAGTGGTACATATACACAATGGAGTATTACTCAGCCATTAAAAAAAATACATTTGAATCAGTTCTAATGAGATGGATGAAACTGGAACCTATTATACAGAGTGAAGTAAGCCAGAAAGAAAAACACCAATACAGTATACTAACGCATATATATGGAATTTAGAAAGATGGTAACAATAACCCTGTGTACGAGACAGCAAAAGAGACACTGATGTATAGATCAGTCTTATGGACTCTGTGGGAGAGGGAGAGGGTGGGGAGATTTGGGAGAATGGCATTGAAACATGTATAATACCATGTATGAAACGAGTCGCCAGTCCAGGTTCGATGCACGATACTGGATGCTTGGGGCTGGTGCACTGGGGTGACCCAGAGGGAGGGTACGGGGATGGAGGAGGGAGGAGGGTTCAGGATGGGGAACACAGGTATACCTGTGGCGGATTCATTTCAATATTTGGCAAAACTAATACAATATTGTAAAGTTTAAAAATAAAATTAAAAAAAAATAAAAATAAAATAAAATGCTGTTGGACATCTGAAAATAACATAATATTGTGAATCAACTATAGTTCACTTTAAAAAATGGGCTTGATAGTCACACTGTATATGATTATCAGGAAGATTAGACAGTATAACCACAGCTCTACATGCAAGAGTTTTATAAATAGTGGTCCTTGCATAAATCGTTCTCATCATTGTTTTAATATTATTGTTAGAAGGAAGAAAAACTAAAGGATTTAAATCATAGCCTTAAACAGCAATTTAAGGAAGGAGTAATTCCAAAGACTAAAATGACCGAAGAGAAAGTGAGTTCATGGTGATTTTGAGTCAGTTTGTACAACTTTCAGCTGTAACCCAGTAAAGTACTGCTTTCCTTCTATTATTCAATAGTTAAATATGAAAGACAATTAATTGGTGTGCTTTTCAATTTCCTACTTAATTGTGTTAGTCACTCAGTTGTGTCCGACTCTTTGTGACCCCATGGATTGTAGCCTGCCAGGCTCCTCTGTCCGTGGGATTCTCCAGGCAAGAATACTGGAGTGGGTTGCCATGCCTTTCTCCAGGGGATTTTCCCGACCCAGAGATCAAACCCAGGTATCCCGCATTGCAGGCAGATTCTTTACTGTTTGAGCCACAAGGGAGGCCCTTTACTTAATGCTTTAAAAAATAAATTTTACTTGAAAATAAAAAAAAAAAAGAAAGCATCCTTGACGAGGGGAATGTTCTTGGAATCCCTTTATACAGACACCTTTTACAAAGGAATCTAATCCCTCTGGAATGGTTTAATTGCGGTCCCATGTGAAAGGGCTGGATTGACCTCTAGAGGCCTGGGTAGCCTTGTGACTTTATGCTAATTCACACAGTACTATGAGGGAGGTATCACACATAGAGCTCTCTACTCACATTTATTATGAAATCCTGAGCCCTCTCTGCTCAAGGTAGATTGTTGTGCTTAATATAGTAGTGAGGGGGATGTGGGAGAAAGAGGTTAATTGAGTTGCCCAAGATTCCATTGGAAGACTGAGCACAGCCACCAATTGTTTCCAAGCTCACTTGAGTTTAAGTGTGTTGATTGATGTGTTTCCTGTCACTCATCCGGTATCTCTGGCAACAATTCCGCCTTCCCTCAATCTGTTCCTTTTTCAATTCTGCCGAAGCCTTGTGTCTGAACTCAGGCCTGGGAGCCCTGTGGGATTGCTTTAGGTGCTCCTTCTCACACACCCACGAAACTCCTTCTCCTCTGTAAGGAACATTTTAAAAGGTTGGAGTTCTTGAGTGTGTGCCACTGAGAGTTGATTTTACAGACGTTTTCATCTCAAGTGCTTTGCTGTAAAGAAGCAAAAAGCAACTGCTTTCTGGAACTCTCCCTCTGCCTTTCTTTGAGACTGCAGCATAGAGTGATTAGACTATTACCGCAGTTAATGAAAGCAAGAGGCAGATGCATTAGAGGGAGAAGCAATTTACTTAGAGCCCGAATATTGTCAGGAGTTGTTATAAAAGTTTCTGCTCTGAGCTACCTGACAAACCCAGGAATTATCTATTGGAGGATGAGGCAGATTTATTCAGGATATTTGACTAAGATCCAAGTCTGTGATAGAAGGATGTAAAATGTATAATTAACAAGGAGTGACCAAAGAGAAAATTGTTTTTTATTAGCTGGAGGACAGTCTGTTTTTTACATTGGAAAAGACCCTGATTCTGGGAAAGATGGAAGGCAGGAGGAGAAGGGGACAATGGAGGATGAGTTGGTGATGGACAGGGAAGCCTGGTGTGCTGCAGTCCATGGGGTTGCAAAGAGTCAGACATGACTAAGCAACTGAACTGAACTGAACTGAGTCTGTTTTTATTCATTCATTCTACAAATGTTTTTTGAGTGTCCCCTGGGTGCCAGGTATTGTCAAGCACTTGGGGTGCTCTCATCAATGAGTCTGATGAAATTCCTGCTCTCATGGAATGTATTTTGAGAGAAACAGAAAATAAAATATAAATAGCAGCAGCAACCGTGAAGCCCACAGTATACCCTTGGTTGGTACTATGAAACCCACAGCAAGGTATGGGGAAGACAGAGCGGGTGCTCTGAGATAGACTTCAAAACAGACGCACTTTGGTAAGATGAGGATGGACACATGAATATATTTGTCCTGCATTTTTGGCTCACAGAAATGAACTTGGGTACTTAACCAGATAGACCTTTGACTTTACACTTCTTTCACACACAGCCTCCATGTTTTCAGCATGGCTGGAATTTCTGGTTCAAAATAAAATCTGTTACCAATTTTTTGAAGATAGTTTGGAGGCATTTTTTAGTAGTCCATCAAAATTTTACATGTCTGTTAAATATTAAGGACTTCCCTCGTGGCACTAGTGGTAAAGAATCTGCCTGCCAATGCAGGAGACATGAGATGCAGAGTCCATCCCTGAGTCCTTCCTGAAGATACCCTGGAGAGGGATATGGCAACTCACTCTAGTATTCTTGCCTGGAAAATCCCATGGACAGAGGAGCCTGGTGGGCTACAGTCCGTGGGGTTGCACAGAGTCAGACGTGACTGAGTTACTGAGCACAGTTAAATATTAATTGAGTGTTAGGTTTAGAAAGGGTTTTAGTGATTTTATCCACAGTTCATCTCTCCTGTTTAACTGATTGTTCCCTAGCATTGACAGATACTGACTTCCCTGGTGGCTCAAACGGTAAAGCGTCTGCCTACAATGCAGGATTTCTAAAACAAGCAAAAACCCCAAGAAATACCTATCAGCACCTTTGCACAAATAAAACAACTTCATAAAACCCCAACCTTCTAAAACAAAATCAAAAGCCCATCCCTTACTTTCTCGTTCATCTTTCTCACTAACTTTCCATACCTCTGGGAGCTCTTACGAGTCTAGATGAGTTCTCAAGAGTAGAGCTGGGTAGGGACCATTCTGTTCCCCAACTCCAGGGGCACCATTCTCACAGTAATTTATGTGATTGGTGCCTCCTGAAGTCCTTTAGTGTCTGTGAAGGCTGTGTGGCTGAACATGGCAGCTCAGGGTGGATGGATGGAAGGAAGGACCTGAGGCTTTTGTTACTAGGAGGCCTTGGCTCTCTCCTATAGGTGTTCCTAAGGTCAGGTCAGATTGCTCAGCTCAGTTTCAGATTCTCCTTCATTCTTGTTGAGGGCTTATTTATTTTTCTTTAAGGGATTCAACTATTTTGAAGATTCAGCTTTTAGTTGAGGTCTTTGTAGAGTAGAACTTCTCATAGGAATCTCTTGGCAATCTTGTTAAAATGTGGACTCAGATTCAGTAGGTCTGGGGTGGGGTCTGAGCTTGCATGTTTATAACATGTTCCAGGGGAGGCTGATGCTCCTGGTCCATAGACCATAGTTTGAATAAGCCAAGCCTCTGATTAAAAAGTTGTGTGAACTCAGTCATGTCCAACTCTTTGCAACACCATGGACTATATAGCCTGCCAGGCTCCTGTGTCCATGGAATTCTTTAGGCAAGAATACTGGAGTGGGCTGTCCTTCCCTTCTCCAGGGGACCTTTCCAACCCAGAGACTGATCCCAAGTGTCCTGCATTGCAGGCAGATTCTTTATCATCCAACTAATTAAAGAAGAATATCACTTTATCATATCACTGGTATACTTCTTTCTAATGACAGCAGTATTTTAAAATCCCAATTTTTATTTATTTTCATTGCATACATTTTGCATATTACTGAAACTTTTAAAAAAGTATAGACCAAAAATGTTAAAAATATCTGAGTTACCAAGATTTAGCAAATGAGGATTTGGGATTAAAAAAATCTGAAAAATTTGAAAGCCACCATCAAATTACTTTAAAGGAGAAGATTTATTGTCAAAATCAGTCCAAGAAGACATGGAAAGTATGAATACATCAAAAGTCATACATAAAATTGAAAAGGTTAACAAAGAACTTCCTCTAAAAGAGTGCTAGAGTTAATTTAATGTGTGAGTTATTAAAACCATCAAAAAAAAAAGTAAAAAAATCTTATATAAAATACTAGAGCATAGGAAAAGATAGGATATTTTAGAGTACACTATTTTTTCTTCCAGCATAGCAGTAATGTAATGTTACAACAAAACACAGAGAAAAACTACAAATTTTAGATAAAATATTAAAAAGATATCAAATTGAATTCAGAGCTATATATAAAATTGAATTGAGGTTATTTTAAGAATTTATAGATTAGCTTATATTGAGATATCTATTAGGTAATTTATCATATCAAAACATCAAAGGAGAAAAAAATATGATCACTTTTATTTGCTCAAAATCTGTCTACCTAGGTTCATGATCTATTCTTCACATAAGGAAAAACCTTAATTAGGAGTAATTAGGAGGACTATATTAAAAAATACAGAATTAAGAAATAAAAATATTTCAGTTCAGTTCAGTCACTCAGTTGTGTCCGACTCTTTGCAACCCCATGAATTGCAGCATGCCAGGCCTCCCAGTCCGTCACCAACTCCCGGAGTTCACTCAAACTCATGTGCATCGAGCCGGTGATGCCATCCAACCATCTCATCCTCTGTCGTCCCCTTTTCCTCCTGCCCCCAATCCCTCCCAGCATCAGGGTGTTTTCCAATGAGTCAACTCTTCGCATGAGGTGGCCAAAGTACTGGAGTTTCAGCTTTAGCATCATTCCTTCCAAAGAACACCCAGGACTGATCTCCTTCAGAATGGACTGGTTGGATCTCCTTGCAGTCCAAGGGACTCTCAAGAGTCTTCTCCAACACCACAGTTCAAAAGCATCAATTCTTCAGCAATCAGCTTTCTTCACAGTCCAACTCTCACATCCATACATGACCACTGGAAAAACCATAGCCTTGACTAGACAGACCTTTGCTGGCAAAGTCATGTCTCTGCTTTTGAATATGCTATCTAGGTTGGTCATAACTTTCCTTCCGAGGAGTAAGCATCTTTTAATTTCATGGCTGCAATCACCATCTGCAGTGATTTCGGAGCCCCCAAAAATAAAGTCTGACACTGTTTCCACTGTTTCCCCATCTATTTCCCATGAAGTGATGGGACCAGATGCCATGATCTTCGTTTTCTGAATGTTGAGCTTTAAGCCAACTTTTTCACTCTCCTCTTTCACTTTCATCAAGAGGCTCTTTAGTTCCTCTTCACTTTTGCCATAAGGGTGGTGTCATCTGCATATCTGAGGTTACTGATGTTTCTCCCAGCCCTCTTGATTCCAGCTTGTGCTTCATCCAGTCAAGCATTTCTCATGATGTACTCTGCATAAAAGTTAAATAAACAAGGTGACAATATACAGCCTTGATGTACTCCTTTTCCTATTTGAAACCAGTCTGTTGTTCCATGTCCAGTTCTAACTGTTGCTTCCTGACCTGCATACAGGTTTCTCAAGAGGCAGGTCTGGTGGTCTGGTATTCCCATCTCTTTCAGAATTTTCCACAGTTTATTGTGATCCACACAGTCAAAGGCTTTGGCATAGTCAATAAAGTAGAAATAGATGTTTTTCTGGATCTCTCTTGCTTTTTCCATGATCCAGTGGATGTTGGCAATTTGGTCTCTGGTTCCTCTGCCTTTTCTAAAACCAGCTTGAACATCTGGAAGTTCACAGTTCATGTATTGCTGAAGCCTGGCTTGGAGAATGTTGAGCATTACTTTACTAGTGTGTGCTGCTGCTGCAAAATCGCTTCAGTTGTGTCCAACTCTGGGGGACCCCATAGACGGCAGCCCACCAGGCTCCCCCTTCCCTGGGATTGTCCAGGCAAGAACACTGGAGCGGGTTGCCATTTCCTTCTCCAATGCATGAAAGTGAAAAGTGAAAGTGAAGTTGCTCAGTTGTGTCCGACTCTTATCGACCCCATGGATGGCAGCCTACCAGGCTCCTCCGTCCCTGGGATTTTCCAGGCAAGAGTACTGGAGTGGGGTGCCATTGTATGTGAGATGAGTGCAATTGTGTGGTAGTTTGAGCATTCTTTGGCATTGCCTTTCTTTGGGATTGGAATGAAAACTGACCTTTTCCAGTCCTGTGACCACTGCTGAGTTTTCCAAATTTGCTGGCATATTGAGTGCAGCACTTTCACAGCATCATCTTTCAGGATTTGAAATAGCTCAACTGGAATTCCATCACCTCCACTAGTTTGTTTGTAGTGATGCTTCCTAAGGCCCACTTGACTTCACATGCCAGGATGTCTGGCTCTAGGTCAGTGATCACACCATCACGATTATCTTGGTCATGAAGCTCTTTTTTGTACAGTTCTTCTGTGTATTCTTGCCACCTTTTCTTAATATCTTCTTCTTCTGTTAGATCCATACCATTTCTGTCCTTTATTGAGCCCATCTCTGCATGAAATGTTCCCTTGGTATCTATAATTTTCTTGAGATATAAAAATATTTAGCATATAAAGAATCAAATGTTTAGGATGTCCATATATTACCTGAGATATTCTAAAATATTTTTCATTGTTTATCTGAAGTTCAAGTTTAACTAGATGTCCTTTATTTTATCTATGATTTCTACCTGTAACTCTTCTATTCTCAGATAACCTCTTTTAATCTTTTGACATAGATTCCTACAGTTATTTACATACACACATACATGTATGACTTTATGAAATTCCTTACAACCAAGAATTTGATTGGAAATCCTGTGAATGTATATTTACTCCCATTTTATAGATGAAGAAACTGAGACTTAGAAGGAACCAACTGAAGAATAATTTAGCATTGGGAAGATCCTGGGCTCTAATGGAGGACATGGTTACCTAAGGAATATTTACTTCTTTCCAAGCCTAGATCCCTTGTCCTTCTTTTCATCCTAGAGCTTTACAATTTAATTTCAGGCCAGGCCACCTCTCTTAATGATCCCATCCAATCACAAAGTCAGCGACTTGGTTGTGGTGGAGCAATGGGGTATGAACTTGGTTGGGATAATTAACTCAGCCACGTAATTGGCCCAATTCGGTGGCAAATTGGGCTTCCCTTGTGGCTCAGCTGGTAAAGAATCTGCCTGCACTGAAGGAGACCTGGGTTGGGGAGATCCCCTGGAGAAGGGAAAGGCTACCCACTCCAGTATTCTGGCCTGGAGAATTCCATGGACTGTATAGTTCATAGGGTCGCAAAGAGTCAGACACGACTGAGTGACTTTCACTTTCTGTGGCAAATTAAGCATGGATTTTTAAAAAAAAATTTATATGCAGTTTAGTGAGAGGGCTTAAGATAATATAATTTTGAGGAAATTACTAGTTCTATTTTAACAATGAACTCCATAGTGCAATAACAAGTTTTACCTATATATCTTCTCATGTATAATGTCTGTAGAAACACTGTTCTTCAAAAAAGAATACAGACATAACAAACATCCCAGTGCCCCCTCCCATCCCCCATCATTCATTAGAAGTAGAATTATCATAGAGCTTTGGTCAGGGAGACATCTGGGAAATTTTAGTAACTAAACTTTTCCAAGCCTCCTTTGTCAGTCTTGGAGACAGCATTGCCTCCTTAGGCAGAACTTACACCTGAGTGGGGCAAAACTGCACAAAATCAATACAGATTCAGGATCAATTATTTTCCAGTTTTATTGAAATGTGGTGACATATAACATTGTATTCAATTAAGGTGTACAACATCATAATTTAATATATATTTATGTTGCCAAGTGATCACCACAATAAGTTTAGTTTGACATCCTTCACCTCACAGAGTTGTAATTTTTTTTCCTGTGATGAAAACTATAATTTACTGTCTTAGTAGCTTTCAAATATACATATAGTATTGTTAACTATAGGGCTTCCCAGGTGGTTCAGTGGTAAAGAATCTGCCTGCCCATGCGGGAGCCGAAGGAGACGTGGTTTCGATCCCTGGGTCGGGAAGATCCCCTGGAGGAGGAAATGGCAACCCACTCCAGTATTTTTGCTCAGTTCATCAAAGAGTCAGACACGAGTGAGCACGCACAGGCAGAGCAATTGTTAACTCTAGCGCCGCACTGTTCATTGGATTCCCCAGAACTTGTTTATCTTATAACTGAAGTCTGTACCTTTTGACCACCTTCCCTTGTTTCCCCTCCTCACACCCCTCCCCACCCCCTAGGATGCACAGTCTGTTGTCTGAACCATATTCTTCAGTCCAGATCTAGTCCTCCGTTGTCTCTCAAACTTTGGTGACTGTCCAAGCTACTCTCTGTGTTCTCAGTGGCATCCAGCAGTGGAGAGTGTGCCCCGCCCTGTCTCTGTCCTAATGCAAAGGACCTTAGTCAGCATCTGAATGCTGGGAGATTGGAGCCAAACCCTCTTTCAGCAACTTCTAAAATGTCCAAGTGGATCTCTTTCAGAGACTGTCTCAGAGGTGATTGTTTCTGGGCAGGGGGAGCGGAGCGGGGTAGAGTCACTGGTTAACAACTATCCCTCTGTTTGCTATCCCTCTGTTTCCACAGAGCCCACGAACTCGAGCCCTGCTGATCATCAGAGTCAGGCCACCAGTGCCCATGTTCTCTGGGCCGTAGTCAAAAAACCAGGGCCCTAGACCTGCACACAGGTTCTTTCCAGGGAGACACGAGTGACCTGGAGCTGGGCGGAGGGTGAACATGAACACGCTGTCCTCCCGCCTCCCAGGTCTCTGGAGAGGATGGCGGGCAGTCAGCCTCTATATGGGGATTAAAGTAGAAGCCTGACCCTCAGGCTGCAGCCTGACATGTATAGACATGTGTCTCTTTCTGGAAAAGACTAGGAGATGGACATTTCTGATGGGTGCCTTCACACGGAGCCCTGGGGGAACAAGTACCATGACTCCTAGCGAGCCTGTGAAGAACTGTCTATTTGGATGCTCTGATCTCACAGGTCTTCTGGATTCAAGCCCCGTTGGCTTTTGGAGCTAGAGGTTGGAGGACCATTTCTCAGGTGGAGGTCTTAAAGTTGGGTAGTAGATGTTAGGTTCAAGCCCTTCAATCCTCAGGGAGAAGCTGGGTGTCTGTGAGTTCCCCCTTGTTTATTGTATCAATATGCTGCTGTCCCAGGGGTAGGATTTATGGCAGGAGTGTGTCTCGGCATACCTACCTTTTTTTTTTTTTCCTCATTCGTTTAATGTGTAGGAGGTGCTCAGCTAGTTTCCAGACTTCTTTCAGAGGGAATTGGCCCATGTGTAACCGTAGATTAGCATGACCGCCAAAAGGAGTGAATTCAGGAGCCTCCTACAGAGTGCCAATTTCTTTTTTAAATGAGAAATTCACTGATTATTTTGGTTAATTAAATAACTTGCTTTAGATGAATGAGAAGGAGTAAAGCATATTGTGGTATTTTATCTATTTAGTTCCTAAGATTCACCAAAAGCCTTAAGGCACAGAGCTTTAATTAAAGAAATAAATGCACAGGAGTCAGCCTGTTCTGCTTAAGAGTGTGTTGCTATTTATGAAGCTGGGATTCCCTTGAATTAATTGAATAAAATACGTGGCATTTATATTAAGCAACACTTTAATGTAGTCCCTAGAGTGCTGACATAAGCTGTACAAATGCGTGCCTTTTGGAGATGTTCGGTCTTCTTCTCTTTCTCCTTCTTGCTTTTATAGCAGGGATGTGCTAGGTTTTGGGGGTAGAAAGATGAAAAAAATATAGACCATGCCTAAAGGAAAGAGTGATCAACTAGGGGAGACTGACACAGAACAAGTAACTAAAAAAACGGGATGCATGTTGTAGTGGCAATCGGCAAAAGATATATAAAGAACATAACATAAGAGACTGGCTCCTGAGGGGAGAGGAGATGATGAAAATTTTGCAGAGGGAAAACTCCATCATTAGGCTATTGAGGATTAATGGGAATTTATTAGGGAAGAAGGTAAGAAAGGACATTCTTTGCCCGGGAAACAGCAAGTGTAAAGGCATGGTGTGTTTGGAGAAGGACTGTGCATTTGGTTTTCCTGCAGGGTGAAGTCCGAATGGTGGATTGTAGGGATTGATACTGGAGACGTGGGGTTGGGTCATGTCATGAAGGGCTGTGTGTGCAGTGTTTAAGAGTTGACACTGTTGGTTTTTGAGAACCATGAAAAGATTTTAAGTAGGGAAATAGTTTGGTCAATGTCATTTTATAGGGACCTCCCTGGTAGTAGTATGGCAGATAAATGGGGAGACACTAAGTGGGGCTAGTTAGGAAGCTGCCACACCGATCCATATCAGGAGTGACACTGAAGGTCTACATTAAGGGTCGCAGGGATGATTAAACTGGGATAGATTTGATGCAGATTTAAGACATAGAAATCAACGTATCGCATCTGCATTATAGAGAGGAAAAGTAGAAGTCCAGCTTTCTCATCGTGAGTATCTTTGTGAATGGTGGGGTAAAGGCAAGCCAGGAAATATAGGAAGTCCCCTATAAATGAACCATCAAAATTCAAGTTGCAACCTGCCAAAGATGTGAACATGTTTTTTCATGTCCAGTCACATAAGTTAGTTCATGATGAAGTTAGTTAGTTAGTCCGATGAAGGGGGGCTACTGTACGAAAAAGACCAGGTAGGGGGTTAGGATGTGGGCGGGTCATGAGTACAGTTTGGATGGAATGAATGTGATGTGATCATTTACATTAAGTCATTAAGTAGGTAAGGGTTCAGAGAAGGCAATGGCAACCCACTCCAGTACTCTTGCCTGGAAAATCCCATGGACAGAGGAGCCTGGTAGGCTGCAGTCCATAGGGTCGATAAGAGTCAGACATGACTGAGCAACTTCACTGTCACTTTTCACTTTTCACTTTCATGCATTGGAGAAGGAAATGGCAACCCACTCCAGTGTTCTTGCCTGGAGAATCCCTGGGATGGGGGAGCCTGGTGGGCTGCCGTCTCTGGGATCGCACAGAGTCGGACACGACTGAAGTGACTTAGCAGCAGCAGCAGCAGCAGGTAAGGGTTAAGCTTGGATACTTAATGGATAATGGATAATGAAGAATATGTGGTAGCAATGGAACACCAAGTAGAGACATTCCCTAGACAGTTAGATTTATGTGATTAGAGTTCAGGGTTAAAGTCAGAGCTGTGTACATAAATTTGGGACTCACCAGCCTGAGGCTGAAAAGAAAAGATCAAAGAGAAGGGAGACCTAGCAGTGTGCTGCCAGCATTTCCATCCATCTACCCCACCCACTCATCTTCCTAGTTGCCCTTCCATTCAGTCAGCAGAAACTTATTTCCTGAGAACTTGTGACAAGCCAGGGACAGGGATTATGACAGGTATTGTGTGAATCACAGAGATGGATAAGATGTACATTTTACTCTTAAAGGATTCCCAGGGGGTTGGGGAGGTAGGGTAAATCACGTTTTACCATCTGATCCAGCAATTCCACTTCTGGGTGTATGCCCAAAATAATTGAAAGTGGGATCTCAAAGAGGTATTTGTATACCCCTTTTCATAACAGCATAATTCACACTAGCTTAAGAGTGGGAGCAATTCAGTGTGCATGGATGAATGAATGGATTACCAAAATGTGGTAAATATGCATACATACAATGAAATATTATTCAGCCTGAAAAAGGAAGAAAATTCTGACACATGTTCCCATGTTGATGAACCTTAACGACATTATGCTAAGTGAAGTAAACCATTCATGAAAATGAAGTAAATAAATAGCAATATGCCTTTTGTTCTTTAAAAAGAAAACAGAAAGAAAGAAGGAAAAGAAGAATGAGGAAGAGGGGAAGAGTAATTTTATTTGACTTCCCTCATTTCAACTTTCATCCCTCATCACAGTGTTCCTTCTGCATATCCTTGAGGATTTTGATATTTACATCATAATTCAAGAGACATCCACCTCAAAAATTGTTTTGACATGAAAAGCCAGGAAATTTTATATGATATGAAAACATTTTATGCTGCCCACTTCATATATTATTTAAAAGGAAAAAAGAAATAGTAGTGTCCTTTGTCTGAAATTTGAACAGAATATAGAATGAATAAAAAATTGGTATGTTTTCATTGTTTTAGGTAAAACTTTTATTGGCGTCAAGTTGACTGGAATTTACAACCATCTGAGGACACTTTTGATGCCAAAACTTTTAGTGCTTAAGCAGCTCCGTTATGCTTTTTCAGAAATATACTCAGCCATCAACTGGAAAACCACTCTCTAAAAAATGTAGTGGGGAAATTACTCACAGAACTTACTCTCAAATCTCTTCCATATATGCCCTGTAATGGAGTTAGTCTTCCTTGAAGGATCTTAGACTTCAAACTGGAACTTCTGCTACGGAATCATCTTCCATTAAATGATAGACCCTCATAAAAGTCACTGAAAGAGTGTAGACATTTCCAAAAGCAGCACAGAATTGAAGTTTCATGAGCTTGTTTTAAAGACACAGATGCCTATAGTTACAGAAAAATAGTATTACAGAGGACCAAAGACTTGGAAAGGATGGTCATCCAGCGTATCATTTTCCCTCAGTGGCACAGGATGACTCACTAGGTCATTATCTATTTGGTTCTTAAACATTTCCAGTGAAGGCAGTTCTGAAGTCTGCCATGGGGATGTCCAGTGGGGCTTATTTCCAAAATCAAGTGGGAGCCAAAGGATTTTCTTCTGAAATTCTTAGCCCATCAACTAATTTGTCTTCATTGCTATTTTTGTTATTGTTGTTCAGTCACTAAGTTGTGTCTGACTCTGTGTGACCCCATGGATTGAAGCACACCAGGCTTCCCTGTCCTTCACCACCTCCCAAAGTTTGCTCAAACTCACGTCAGTTGAGTAGGTGATACCATCCAACCATCTCATGCTTTGTCGTCCCCTTCTCCTGCTGCCCTCAATCTTTCCCAGCATCAGGGTCATTTCTAATGAGTCAGTTCTTCACATCAGGTGGCCAAAGTATTGGAGCTTCAGCTTCAGCATCAGTCCTTCCAATAATTATTCAGGACTGATTTCCTTTAGGATGGACTGGTTGGATCTCCTTGCTACCTAAGGGACTCTCAGGAGTCTTCTTCCGCACCACAGTTCAAAAATATCAATTGTTTGGTGCTCAGCCTTCTTTATGGTTACTTTCTTGTTCTACATAATTCAGTAACAATCTTTATTCACATCGAGCCAGTTTATCTCATTGATTTTGTGACCAAATGAAATAAGTTGTCTGCTCATAATGCGTTAATTCATCTCCTCCCAGTTTTCAATTCAACAATGATATGCTTTGATTTCCTATTTATTAAGGAGGAAGAACAGAAGGAGCTGGGGATATTTGCAATCTTGTAAGGTCTGATATGAACATAATGGTATTATCATAGACAATTTTAGGTATGTAGAAGTTTGTTGCTTCCCCAATTATCCTAGAGGGCTTTGTGTTGACAACACAAGTTAGTTGTTTTTGAAATACTGCCACCTGACTTTCTATCACATGTCATTTCATTTGTGCTAAACATGTCTTAAATAATGAGCTGATACGTACCTCTCTTTTATAGCCATATTTGCTTACTTGTTCTATTTTGTTTTTTAAAGAGGAAATATTTTGTCAGTGATTCTGAAAATACGTGGGAAAAATTACTGTGACTTGTGCTATTAGAGTAGTTAACAAGGCAATCTAAAAAAAAAAAAGGAAATAATTTTAAAACTTGGAGCTCTGGCTCTGTTTTTCATAGAGCAATAAATACTGTTGAATAGATATAAAGCTCTGCAGTGCAGCTAGGGATAATAATCAAAATATTTATCAACCAATAAGTAAGGTGTGGGCTTCCCTGGAGGCTCAGACAGTAAAGAATCCACTTGCAATGTAGGAGACCTGGGTTCGATCCCTAGGTTGGGAAGATCCCCTGGAAGAGGGCATGGTAACCCACTCCAGTATTCTTTCCTGGAGAATCCCCATGGACATAGGAGTCTGGTGGGCTACAGAGTGTCTGGGCTCGAGAAGAGTCAGGCATTACTGAGCAAATATACACAGCACACACAAGGTAGGGTGTGGGGCTTCATAGGGGGCTCGGTCATTAAAAAAAAAAAAAAAAACCCGCCTGCCAATGCAGGAGATATAAGAGATGATGGTTCAATCCCTGGGTTGGGAAGATCCCCTGGAAGAAGGCATGGCAACCCACTCCAGTATTCTTGCCTGGAGAATCTCATGAACAGAGGAAGCTGATGGGCTACTGTCCATTGGGTTGCAGAGTTTGATAGGACTGAAGTGACTTAGCATGCATGCATGCAAAGTTGGGTGTACTGCCCAATCCAAATGGGTATGGCCTTAGCTCAGGTACAGGTGTTAAACCTTCAGGTGCTCAGTTAGGGATGAGATACTAGGGAGGAACACCAGAAGGTTTAGAACAGCAGTCATCTACCAGCCATATATCATGAGTTTAATACTCCTACAAACTAGTTCTGCTGGACAAGAACATCCTACCCTGCAGCAGCCCAATCTGTACATCAAGGATTGAAATTTACATTTTTATTGGGGATTGGTGGAAATGGAGACCTCAGTTGTAGAAAATCCCATATGCTTCTTCCAAGCTGCTGATCTCTTGAGTCTTCAGGAGGTTTGATTGAGGGGGCAGAGGAGGCAAAGAGGAGACTGAGGGTCGTGTCCCTGCAGTCAGTGGATCTTGTCCCTGAAATGCCTGGGTCCTCCTACTCATTGTCTTACTTACCTCTGTTTCCCCAACACCTCGACCTACTTGTGGCTCAATAACAAAAGATGAATGAGTGATTGAGAGTGATTGACTGGCTGTTTCAAATTGTGGGCTTTATTATTATTCAGATATGATGAGGCCAGCATATCAGGAGATGATTGTCTTGGGAAAGAACCCTTACTCACAGTTCCCAAGAGGAAGGGCATGTCACATCATGCAGGGGCCACAGAGGGAAGCACCAGGGTGGGGCAGGAGGCAGAAGGAGTGAGGGCAAAAGGTGGGCAAAAGCTGATATTGTGGTTTCTGTGGGAAGAAATGAGTGAGGCATAGTAAATAATCCACATGGTGTCCACAACATTCTGTGTGGTATATATTGTTTATATTCTCATTTTTATACATGAGGAAGTAGGAGCCTTGAGAAATTGCATAACTTAGTCAAGGTCACAGAGAATTGTGATATGATGCTCTTATTCTCTCTGTTATACTCCATTTTCCATTTGTTTTATTTCAGTTATTTGCTTGTGTGTCTGTTGATGCAGCTACTTTGAGCAGTTCGAAATGTTGGACAGTCCTTCTTACCTGTGTGTGTCCAGTCTCTGTCAGAGCGTGGGCTCCATAGAAACCTTTGTTTAATCAATCAGTAAGGCCTCCATCACCTTCCTCTTTAATTTGAGCAGCCTAATCAGCAGCCCAGTGATGGTACAGGAGGTGTCCTGGAAGGAGACCTTTTTTAAGGCTTTCTGTTCTTTATCTGACATCCTCTGAGACTGGGAACATGGGAATAAAGAAATGAATGATTCTGCAAATGGTTATTTCTGTTTTTTGTGTCACTTATCCCTTTCTTAATCTGGGTTCCCTGATGGCTCAGTTGGTAAAGAATCTGCTTACAATATAGACCAAGGTTCAATCCCTGAGTCAGGAAGATCCCTTGTAGAAGGGAATGGCAACCCACTCCAGTATTCTTGCCTGGAGAATTCCATGGACAGAGGAGCCTGGCAGGCTACAGTCCATGGGGTAGCACAGAGTCGGACACGACTGAATGACTAACACTTTAATCTGGGTTCCACAGATGCCTGCTTTGTAGGATACAGCCTGAAAGAAGTATGTGAGATGTCTGCTCTGTCCTTGGGAAAGTTAAGTGAATGTGTAGAACTTATACCCAATGGAATATTACAGGAAAGTGAATGGGGAAGGCAGAGCTACTGTCCTTGTCAGATGGCGGCTCTCCTGATTATCTCCCCTGCCTTTTCTCCCTTCCAGCTTGCCACCCATCCTGTTCTGCGTGTGCAGGGATGAGCCCACACAACTGCACAGCCTGTTGGCCTTCCCACATGCTGTTGGATGGGGAGTGCCTCTCCCAGTGCCCAGATGGGTACTTCAACCAGGAAGGCAGTTGTACAGGTGAGTGTGTAACCCATATGTTGTCTTCATACAACCTGGCTCTGAAATTAGCAACCGTGTCATACCAAGGCACTAGACTTGGGCTGTGAGTCCTTCTGAGTGAGGGAAACACGTGAAACTCTGTTCATCCAATAGGAAATATGGATGACGTGAAAAATGAGAATCAGCTTGAGCCTCTGCATATAGTGAGGGGTGATGGGGGCCATCAAGGAGATGAACTGCTGCAGGCTCTCATGCATTTGTGCAAGAGCAGGCCTTGGCCTCACCTCTGCAGTCCTCAGCCCCTCTTCCCCCGGCTGCAGCCTAATTGAGCAAAAAGGGAAAGGGTATTTATTTCCTTCCTTGACACATCAGCCCAATATGTTTTTAAGAGCACCTGTATATTTCAGTGACAGAGATTTTAAGAATTACAAGTTCAGATTAGTGAAGGGTTTTATTGGAATCGACAGAATACTAAAATTTAAGCACCTTATTGTAGCTCTGTGTTTTCTTGTCGCTAGAGAAAAAAAGAAAAGACAAACACATTCTATCATGATTATGGTTTTATTTCTAAAAATAGACTGCTGAGGCCGACTGATAGGGAAAAAGCCCATCATTATAAAATTGTTTGATTTTTGGTTCTGGCATTGGAAAACACGTAGTAAATGTGTAAAATATTTTTGAAATAAATTAAAACTTGTCAGATTCATCAAGCCTCAACTCCAAAGAGGAAATTTAATGTGAATACAAACTTAGATGATTGAAGATCAATATTATTTTTCTGGAATTTTCTTCTACAAGTAGCTTTTTAATCTCTGTAGGTCCCTGATGGGTTGTTTCACTTGAAACACTCAATTAAGCTCAGTGGGGAGAATTCTTGGTTTCCCTGTCCCTGGGGTTGTCCTTGAAAACTGTGGTCTTTCCTACTGTGCCCTCACCCTTGCCCAGTTGGTTTCGTCTGTGGAAAATTGTTTGGGGGAAGAAAGTCTGAGTATCTGTAACTCTTCTCTGCCCATGCCCCTGCCTGCCTGAGACCAGCAGATGAAAGGTACTTTTATAGGGAAGAATAAAAAAATCTGGCTACAGGTTGAATCTGTTTCTTCTACTTTCTGTTGCTTCCCTAAACTGAAAGGATATTGTCTGTACATAATGCCCTACCTCGGGGAACCCGGCCCCTCTGCCTGAATGTGAAACCAAAGTGCTGTTGTCCAGAGAGACATTCTGACCCTGCTCACCTATGTATGGCTGCAAGAAAGAGGAAATTAACACAGCCCCTCCCGAAGCTGACCATTCCAGGGGGTATTTGCAAGATTAATGGCCTTTGTACTTTACTTCCTCACCTCTTCCTCCTCTGTAAAATAACCTGGCATCCAAACCCTGATAAGATGGTTATTTTGAGACACTAGTCTGCCATCTTCTTGATCTGCCGGCTTTCCAAATAAGGTTGTTATTCCTTGCCTCAACACCTCGTCTACTGATTTATCGGTCTGTCGTGGGGTGAGCAGAGGGGACTTGGACTCAGTAACAGTACCACAAGCAGCAGGGCTCCAAGGTCACTGGAAATATCCTGGCAGGGAGGGGCCACTGGGCAATAGAGATCAACCTGAGAGTGCCAGTATCTTTCCAATGGATATTTACAGATTTAAGAGCCTCAAGGAATGTAGAACTGGTGATGGTTAATGCTAGCCTTCTAATCAGCAGTTTGTTTGCTTGCTTTTTTTTTTTTTCTATAACATCTTATCTTCTTTTGGCCTTCTGCCAGACAAAGTTGACTTTACTGGAAATCTGTGCCTTTCCTTCCCACCAGCTCTGCACCAGAAGGGAATTCTTTGTCATTAGTTCCAGCAAGCACTACCCGGCTCTGGTGCTTTACCTCCCCTCCTCTTGGAATCAGACAGGCTTAGATTTCCTCATCCTTGGCAGACAAACCCTTCAGTCTCCTTCCACGCACACTTGCTCCCGCTGCCCATCTTGGCAGCACAAGAGCAGTTGCAGCTGCAACTTTCTTTTATTCTTTGCCATCCTTATCTTTATTGCCTGCACCTACTGGGACTCCCTGCTCTTTTTCAGTGTAGTACCTCTCAGTAATTTGGTGGTTTTTCTGGGGAAAACATAGCTTTGACAGTTTTGTCTAAGGAATTGAACTTTAAACGTGGTTCAGGATAACCTCCAGAAAGAGGCCTTTTTCGGCTCTTTGTATTTTAATTAAGTGTTGCTGCTAAAACAGGCATTCAAGTTGTGGCCTGGAGGGAGAGCAGGGTTGGCATCTGACTCTGTGAGAAGTTTTCACTTCCCCTGCTGTGGGTAGTTCTACCTGTGCCTGCTGGGGATTTCTGAGAAGCAAACTGTCTCCCTCTTCTCCATCTAGCTCTTTGAATTTTAGAGAGGGAGAGTCTTACCACTTGTTTTTCTGGTTTTTTACTTTGATCTGAACTTCCTGATTTATATAGATGGGAATGGTCATACTGAGCAACAAATTCCTCTCATTTTATTTTCTAAAAAATTTTAAAATATTTATTTACTTATTTAGCTTCACTGGGTCTTAGTTGAGGCATGCACGATCTTCAGCCTTCCTCTCGGCGTGTGGGATCTTTTTAGTTACAACATATGAACTCTTAGTTGTGGTATACGGGATCTAGTTCCCTAACTGGGGATTAAACCTGGGCCCCCTACATTGGGAGATTAGCTATTGGACCACCAGGCAAGTCCCAATTTCTCTCATTTTAATGTTTCTAGATCCCATGTTCTGTTCGTGGGCAATGTTTTTGCTGACCCTAGAAATGCTGTCTTTTGGTTAATGCCAAAGGGCGTGCCAGCCTTGCTCAGGAGTCTTTTTCAAAAGATGATTAGCATTTGAAGTCTGTTCTTAGTGTAATTGGTGGAGTACACCAAATACTTCGTGTGTGTACATGCTGAGCTGCTAACTCCAACCCCGATTCTTGCTTTTCCTTCCAGAGTGCCACCCCACCTGCAGGCAATGCCACGGCCCGTTGGAGTCTGACTGCATCTCCTGCCACCCTCACGTTCCTCTGACTGCTGGGAGCTGCAGGGCCCGCTGTAAAGAGGAGCAGTTCCTCAACCTCGTGGGCTACTGTGCTGGTAAGTGAGTCCCTGTCACAGGCTCAGAAATCCCTAGCCTAAGGCTGGGGCTCTTCATGCCAGGCCCCAGAAGGCTCTTATATTTGTCCTTTGTCATCAGATTAAGAGCTCTCTCTTGGGAGATGTTTGTCTCATGTCCAAAAATTCACTTCACTGCTTTCTATCTGACATTTAGTAAATATCTGTGGATTCAAGTGGAATCTTCTAATGATACTCTTGCAGTTCCTGAAAAAATCTTAGAACTTCATATTAATGAAAACTGAAGTCATGATAATGATTGCTTACATGCATGCAGCGCACTTTAGCTTCAGACCGCAAGAAGTAGGTTCAAGATAGTCACGCACTCTGAAAACTGTTGCCCTCTTGTCTGCTGCTATCTGTTATCTCCTGCTGTGAAGAACCTTTGTCATCAGCCCTGAGCTCACACAACGACAACAACCAGGCACAAAAGTGTAGGGAGATCAACCTAGAAGCAAATCAGTTGCTTCAGGAAATGGGATTTTTTTTTTCCTCTTCAGTTTAGTACTCAGATCTTAAAAGGAAGTAAATTAGGAAATCAAAAAAGAAAAATAAGCAGCAATAATAACAGCAACGGCTTTACTGGGACTTCCCTGGTGGTCCAGTGGTTAAGTGTCTGTGCACTCAATACAGTGGGCACAGGTTCAATCCCTGATCAGGGAACTAAGATCCCACATGCTGCATGGGTGTGGCCACAGATTTTGTTTAAAAAGCAGCTTACTGGAAAGAAACCTGGAATTTGGATAATGATGCAGTAGCCATGCAGTGTTTGTGTTCATCCATCCATTCCTATAATAAATATCTTTGAGTGTCTAACAGTGGTCATATGCTCAGAATATATTAAAAAAAAAAAAGATTAATAAGACGACGATTGTACCCTCAAAGAGTTTAAGTCTGGAAAGGGGGACTTACAGACTAGTGGGTTATTTTATATTTCTTGACCCAATTCTCCAAGTTGCATGAGAAAGTTGAAGAGATTTGCCTATAGCTGCTGTTGTCACGCTCTGAAGGGCTTGAGTGGGAAGCATCCTGGGATCTACTGGGCAAAAGGGGAAGCTGAAAATTCTGGTTAGACACACCCTGGAGGGGCTGACCTGGCTGTAGGGCTTGTTCCCAGGCAGGGAGGGAGTGTGGCCAGTTGTCTCCATCAGAGTATCGAGGTGGCCTGTTCAACACAGTGAGTAAATGGTATTGGTGCTTCATGTGTGGCTGGGGTGCCCCAGTCCCGGGTGATTTATTTCTTTTTGAGCATGACCTAGGCTCAGACAGTAAAGAATATGCCTGCACTGTAGGAGACCCAGGTTAAATCCCTAGGTCAGAAAGATCCCCTGGAGAAGGAAATGGCAACCCACTCCAGTATTCTTGCCTGGGAAATCCCACAGACAGAGAAACCTGGCAGCTACAGTCCATGGGGTCACAAAGAGTCATACAGAACTGAGCGACTAACACTGAGCTTAAGACTAGACATTAGAAGGAATTCCCTTGTGGTCCAATGGTTAGGACTCCACACTTTCACTGCTGGGGGCCTGCCTTTGATCCTTGATGGGGAACTAAGAAACCACAAGCTGTGTAGTACCACCAAAAAAAAATAATAAAAGAGTGAAAAAATGACTTGACATGAGAGTCCAAGATCTATACCCTAGGAAGACAGAACTCTTGAAAGCAGCCAAGACCTGCTAGGATTCAGAGCAAAACCTGATTATAGCAACTACAAACATTTTAGGAACAATGGAAAGTAGAAACTCAGAGAGTCCAGGCTTCAGATGGATGTGATAGCCCACAACTAGAGGGGCTTCCCTGATGGTTCAGACAGTAAAGAATCTGCCTGCAATGCCAGAGACTCAGGTTTAGTCCCTGGGTTGGAAAGATCCCCTGGAGACAGGCATGGCAACCCACCCCAGTATTCCTCCTGCCTGAGAATTCCAAGGACAGAGGAGCCTAGCACTGATTCCTATGTTAGGATACAAAGGAGCAACTCCTAAGAGGTCCTGACACGGTTAAAGCACATTGGTAGATATTTATTGAGGATCACCTGAGCCCAGGGTGCTGAGTTTGAGGGGACTTAGAGATCTTCCAGGCTACTTAAGGAGATGACACAAGTACAGTTAACAGATAGTACAAAGCAATTTATGGATCATAGCCTCTTTAGGCAGTATGGTATGTATGGAGGAGGGAGGAATAAAAGATATGGACAGGTGGGGCCTAAAATTCTTCCTGAAGAATAGCTAGGATTCTGTTAGACAGAGGGAAATGGGGTGGGCATTCCAGGTGTATTTCTACTGGGAAACAGGGACAGCAGTAGAACATGTGGGCCATTCGTGGCCAGTGAGAGTGGTCCAACCTGGCTGAAGGACCTGGTTTGAATTAAGCCGAATTAGGTGAAATGATTGGAAAATGTAAGTTGGAGCCAGGGTCTACAGAATGCAGAGTTCTAGGCTGAAAAATCTGGACTGACTCTTGTGGGCAATGATAGGACTATGAGAGTTTTAGAGGGAACTGTGAGAGCTAAGACTATGTTACAGGCAGGAAGGCTGCAAGCTGCATGGAAGATGGATTGGAAGCTGTAAAGATGATAGAGATGTTAGAAGGTTGAACCTTCATAATGGCTTTTCTATTTTCAAACTATTCTGAGTGTGGAACCTAAACACTTTATGCTAGGGCCATTTTATAAATAAATGTTTATATAAGCAGATCGGTAATTTTTAATTTTTAATCAGCTCAGTTCTATCCAATGTCCAGAGGCCTCTTTGATGGTAAATTAGGTGATTAGGAATTGCATTAACTTTTTAAGGCTTATATGGGATCAGTGGAATAAAGAATCATTCAGTTCATTTCAGTTGCTCAGTCATGTCTGACTCTTTGTGACCCCATGAATCACAGCACGCCAGGCCTCCCTGTCCATCACCAACTCCCGGAGTTTACTCAAACTCATGTCCATCGAGTCGGTGATGCCATCCAGCCATCTCATCCTCTGTCATCCCCTTCTCCTCCTGCCCCCAATCCCTCCCAGCATCAGAGTCTTTTCCAATGAGTCAACTCTTCACATGAGGTGGCCAAAGTATTGGAGTTTCAGCTTTAGCATCAGTCCTTCCAATGAATACCCAGGACTGATCTCCTTCATAATGGACTGGTTGGATCTCCTTGCAGTCGAAGGGACTCTCAAGAGTCTTCTCCAACACCACACTTCAAAAGCATCAATTCTTCAGCACTCAGCTTTCTTCACAGTCCAACTCTCACATCCATACATGAATACAGGAAAAACCATAGCCTTGACTAGACAGACCTTTGTTGGCAAAGTAATGTCTCTGCTTTTTAATATGCTGTCTAGGTTGGTCATAACTTTCCTTCCAAGGAGTAAGCGTCTTTTAATTTCATGGCTGCAATCACTATCTGCAGTGATTTTGGAGCCCAGAAAAATAAAGTCTGACACTGTTTCCACTGTTTCCCCATCTATTTGCCATGAAGTGATGGAACCAGATGCCATGATCTTCGTTTTCTGAATGTTGAGTTTTAAGCCAACTTTTTCACTCTCCTCCTTCACTTTCATCAAGAGGCTTTTTAGTTCCTCTTCACTTTCTGCCGTAAAGGTGGTGTCATCTGCATATCTGAAATTATTGATATTTCTCCCGGCAATCTTGATTCCAGCTTGTGCTTCTTCCAGCCCAGCGTTTCTCATGATGTACTCTGCATATAAGTTAAATAAGCAAGGTGACAATATACAACCTTGATGTGCTCCTTTCCTATTTGGAACCAGTCTGTTGTTCCATGTCCAGTTCTAACTGTTGCTTCCTGACCTGCATACGGGTTTCTCAAGAGGCAGGTCAGGTGGTCTGGTATTCCCATCTCTTTCAGAATTTTCCACAGTTTGTAGTGATCCACACAGCCAAAGTCTTTGGCATAGTCAATAAAGCAGAAATAGATGTTCTTCTGGAACTCTCTTGCTTTTTCCATGATCCAGCGGATGTTGGCAGTTTGATCTCTGGTTCCTCTGCCTTTTCTAAAACCAGCTTGAACATCTGGAAGTTCACAGTTCATGTATTGCTGAAGCTTGACTTGGAGAATTTTGAGCATTACTTTACTAGCATGTGAGATGAGTGCAATTATGTGGTAGTTTGAGCATTCTTTGGCATTGCCTTTCTTTGGGATTGGAATGAAAACTGACCTTTTCCAGTCCTGTGACCACTGCTGAGTTTTCCAAATTTGCTGGCATATTGAGTGCAGCACTTTCAAAGCATCATCTTTCAGGATTTGAAGTAGCTCAACTGGAATTCCATCACCTACACTAGCTTTGTTCGTAGTGATGCTTCCTAAGGCCCACTCGACTTCACATTCCAGGATGTCTGGCTCCAGGTGAGTGATCACACCATTGTGATTATCTGGGTCGTGAAGATCTTTTTTGTACAGTTCTTCTGTGTATTCTTGCCACCTTTTCTTAATATCTTCTGCTTCTGTTAGTAGGCCAAATGACTCTTAAAGTCCCCAGCCCTGGAATATCAGGTTCCATTAATATAAGCTGAAAGGAACACACCTTGTCTGTCCTGAGATTAGGTGAAAGTTTTAAATAAGGTAACCCGTTGTTTGGTACTTGGAAATCTTTTGTTGAGTGAGAATGCACTCGTGCGTGCTAAGTCACTTAAATCTTATCCAACCCTTTGCAACCCTATGGATCGTAGCTCTGTCTATGGGATTCTACAGACAAGAACACTGGAGTGGGTTGCTGTTTCCTCCTCCAAGGGATCTTCCCAACTGAGGATCAAACCCATGTTTCTTATGTCTGCCTGCATTGGCAGGTGGGTTCTTTACCACTAGCGCCACCTGAGAAGCCCTGAGTTGAGAGTAGCTTATCAATATTTATCACAGAAAAATATGACCAGTAATTTTAGTTGTTGACCTTTTAGAGAAGTGCACTGACCCCAAGGTTTATTTTTTAATGAATATATGCCCTTTCCAAATACCTCCCAATTGTCTCTGTAATATCATAATGGATTTGTTCATGTATGGCTTCATCAGGCATTTATTACCCACATGCTCCCTACCAGGCACTGTGCTAGGCTCTGAGGAGGCCCAGATGAATAAAATATAGTGCTTGCATTCCAGAAACACACTGTGTAGTGAAGGAAGGAGATGTTTGTTGAATATGACATTATTGTGACTATATGAGCTGAGGGACAGCACCCTATCCCAGGCTGGAATGTGTGTGTGTATGTATGTGCATTCATATGTGTGTGTGTGTGTGTGTATGTGCGCGTGTGCATATGTGTAGTGGGTGGTGAAGGCCTTCTGGAACTAGTCATAACAGATGATTTTGAAACATGAGTAAGAATGAGAGGGCTTTGGAGATTTGGAGAGGAGAGCATTCCAGAAAACAAGTCAAAGAATGTTTTCTATTCAGGCATCAACAGAGAGTTCAGTAGAATGCCAGGTCCCTCCAGGTGCTGGGCCCTGAAGCAGAAGGAAGCAGGCCAGGTCATGAGGCCTTTGTGGGTTCTGTTTGAGGAGAACATGCCCTGGTATCAAGGCTGTGATAGGTTTTTAAGGAAGGAAGCGTTTTAATTACGTTTCTGTAAAGAGAAAGTTGTGCAGAAGATTGCGTAGAAGATGGGGGCAGAAAGTCCTTTGGGAGGGAGTTGTAGGAATCCTTGTGAGAGATGAAGCCCTTTGATGAGAAAGTTGCTGACGGGATGAAGAGCAGGAGAGTGAATCTGGGGGATGATTTCTAGGATTCTGGTCTAGTAAGTTCAAGGAATGAGAGAAACAGTTGTGAAGGACCAGAATAGGAAGATGATATATTTGACCTTGTGCAGGTGGGACTATTGAACAATCTGGGGTAGCTGTCCAGGAGGAGGATGGAGGTCTCAGTGAGCCATAAACTCATCTGTTATCTTCCTTTCACCCTGAGCCTAAAGTCCTGGAACTCTTTTTTTAGCTCAAGTGTTGCTTCAGTCATGTCATAAGTTAAACTCCTGGAATATTTCAGTGGCTTTTATCTAAACGCTGGAAGGTGTTAGGAGGAGCCCTGGTGATAGCAAAGCAGAAGAGAGTCCACCCATGCAGTGCCCTCAATAGAGTGTATTTCCAAAGTCCCTGGGAAAATCTGACACAGGGGAAGCCCTGGAGAAGCACCCTCTCTTCTGCTTTTGTCTCGTGTGAACTTTAGAGGTTGATAGGACTTACTCACAGGATTTATTCTATCTCTGAGCTGTACCTAACCTAAGATCATCATCAGAGACCTCTTAATTGCTCTTAGCTGTTTAAGAAAGAAAATTACATCTAATTTATCACACAGACAAGAATAAGCACATCCTGGGAACAGGTCCAATAACCTCACTGTGTTATCACATATGGAGATGTCACACGTATGAGGTTTTTTTATCCCTCCAAGTCTATCAAAGCAAATACAGTGTGTGAGATTTGGGGCCAGAGCCGAAGGCTTTCAACAAAGACAAATGAACTGGGATGAGAGGTATGAGTGGATAAGATTGCAGCTGACATGGTGAGGTGTTATGGAAAACCAGTTGTTTTCCTCCATAGATTTTTGTTTTTTATACTTTGCTCACATCTCAACAGTGTTGTCCCCAAATTTCAAAGCCTGGGGTGCTCCTTCTCTTTGTCTTTCTCAGCTAAAACCTTTCTCTTTTTCATAGAAAAGGATGAGAATTAAAAAGAAAACATGAAGAAGACATATTCAAATGAAGATGCATTAAAAAATGACATTGTTTTTCTGGAATGTCTAATGGGAAGGCTGTACTTTTTAGTTCTTAGGTAGAAAGGAGATAATACTGAGAGTGATATTGTAGAGGAGAAGGCTGAAATATTTTATTTATTTCACTTTTAATCTAGGTATTGTTTATTTACTATATTGTGTTAGTTTTAGGTGTCCAGCAAAGTGATTCAGCTATATTTGCATATATGTATACATGTTTTCTATTCTTTTTTCTTTTAATTAATTAATTAATTAATTTTTTATTGAAGAATAATTGCTTTACAGAATTTTGCTGTTTTCTGTCAAACCTCAACATGAATCAGCCATAGGTATACATATATCTCTTCCCTTCTGGAACTCCCTCCCATCTCCCTCCCCATCCCACCCCTCTCTTGATACAGAACCCCTGTTTGAGTTTCCTGAGCCATACAGCAAATTCCCATTGGCTATCTATTTTACATATGGTAATATAAGTTTCCATGTTACTCTTTCCATACATCTCACCCTCTCCTCCCCTCCCCCATGTCCATAAGTCTATTCTCTATGTCTGTTTCTCCATTGTTGTCCTGTAAATAAACTCTTTAGTACCATTTTTCTAGATTCCATATATATGTGTTAGAATATGGTAATTATCTTTTTCTTTCTGACTGTATAATAGGTTCTAGGTTCATCCACCTCATTAGAACTGACTTGAATGCATTTATGTCATCTTTGATTTCTTTCATTGGTGTCTTATAGTTTTCTGTGTACAGTTCTTTCGTCTCCTTAGGTAAGTTTATTCCTAGATATTTATTTAATTCTTTTTGTTGAAATTGTGAATGGGATTGATTCCTTAATTTCTCTTTCTGATTTTTGATTGTTAGTATATAGAAATGCAAGTGATTTCTGTGTATTATTGATTTTGTATCCTGCAACTTTGCTAAATTCACTGATTAGCTCTATTAGTTTTCTGATATTGTCTTTAGGGTTTTCTATGTACAGTATCATGTCATCTGCAAACAGTGAGAGCTTTACTTCTTCTTTTCCAATCTGGATTCCTTTTATTTCTTTTTCTTCTCTGATTGCTGTAGCTAGGACTTCCAGAACTATGTTGAATAATAGTGGCCAAAGTGGACACCTTTGTCTTGTTCCTGATCGTAGGGGGAAAGCTTTCAGTTTTTCACCATTGAGAATAATCTTTGCTGTAGGCTTATCATATATGGCCTTTACTATGTTGAGGTAGGTTCCTTCGACGTCCATTTTTTGAAGCGTTTTAATCATAAATGGGTACTGAATGTTGTCAAAGGCTTTTTCTGCATCTATTGAGATGATCATATAGTTTTTATCTTTCAATTTGTTAATATGGTATATCACATTGATTGATTTGCATATATTGAGGAATTCTTGCATCCCTGGAATAAACCCAATTTGATCATGCTGTATGAGCTTTTTGATGTGATGCTGAATTCTGTTTGCTAAAATTTTGTTGAGGACTTTTGCATCTATGTTCATCAGTGATACTGGCCTGTAGTTTTCTTTTTTTGTGTTGTCTTTGTCTGGTTTTGGTATCAGGGTAGTGGTGGCCTCGAAGAATGAGTTTGGAAGTGTTCCTTCCTCTGCAATTTTTTGAAAAGCTTTAGAAGGTAGACCTTAGCTCTTCTCTAAATGTTTGATAGAATTCTCCTGTGAAGCCAACTGGTCCTGTGCTTTTGTTTTGGGGAGATTTTTGACGACAGCTTCAATTTCAGTGCTTGGAATTGGGTTGCTCATAATTTCTATTTCTTCCTGGTTCAGTCTTGGAAGATTGAACTTTTCTAAGAATCTGTCCATTTCTCCCAGGTTATCTATTTTATTGCCATATAGTTGTTTTTCCATGGGGATGGTCTTGGTCCCTGTCTTCTGTACAATGTTACGAACCTCATTCCATAGCTCATCAGGCACTCTATCAGATCTAGGCCCTTAAATCTATTACTCACTTCCACTGTATAATCATAAGGGATTTGATTTAGGTCATACCTGAATGGTCTAGTGGTTTTCCCTACTTTCTTCAATTTCAGTCTGAATTTGGCAATAAGGAGTTCATGGTCTGAGCCACAGTCAGCTCCTGGTCTTGATTTTGCTGACTGTATAGAGCTTCTCCATCTTTGGCTGCAAAGAATATAATCAATCTGATTTCAGTGTTGACCATCTGGTGATGTCCATGTATAGAGTCTTCTCTTGTGTTGTTGGAAGAGGGTGTTTGTTATGACCAGTGAATTTTCTTGGCAAAACTCTATTAGTCTTCGCCCTGCTTCATTCCGTATTCCAAGGCCAAATTTGCCTGTTACTCCAGGTGTTTCTTGACTTCCTATTTTTGCATTCCAGTCCCCTATAATGAAAAGGACATCTTTTTTGGGTATTAGTTCTAAAAGGTCTTTAGGTCTTCATAGAACCATTCAACTTCAGCTTCTTCAGCGTTACTGGTTGGGGCATAGACTTGGATTACTGTGATATTGAATGGTTTGCCTTGGAAACGAACAGAGATCATTCTATCGTTTTTGAGATTGCATCCAAGCACTGCATTTTGGACTCTTTTGTTGACCATGATGGTTACTCCATTTCTTCTGAGGGATTCCTGCCCGCAGTAGTAGATATAATGGTCATCTGAGTTAAATTCACCCATTCCAGTCCATTTCAGCTCGCTGATTCCTAGAATGTAGACATTCAACTCTTGCCATCTCTTGTTTGACCACTTCCAATTTGCCTTGATTCATGGACCTGACATTCCAAGTTCCTATGCAATATTGCTCTTTACAGCATTGGACCTTGCTTCTATTACCAGTCACATCCACAGCTGGGTATTGTTTTTGCTTTGGCTCCATCCCTTCATTCTTTCTGGAGTTATTTCTCCACTGATCTCCAATAGCATATTGGGCACCTACTGACCTGGGGAGTTTCTCTTTCAGTATCCTATCATTTTGCCTTTTCATGGGGTTCTCCAGGCAAGAATACTGGAGTGGTTTGCATTCCCTTCTCCAGTGGACCACATTCTGTCAGATCTCTCCACCATGACCCGCCCATCTTGGGTTGCCCCATGGGCATGGCTTAGTTTCATTGAGTTAGACAAGGCTGTGGTCCTAGTGTGATTAGATTGACTAGTTTTCTGTGAGTATGGTTTCAGTGTGTCTGCCCTCTGATGCCCTCTTGCAACAGCTACTGTCGGCGTGGGGTATCTCTTCACGGCTGCTCCAGCAAAGCGCAGCCAATTCTCCTTACCTTGGATGAGGGGTATCTCCTCACTGCCACCCTTCCTGACCTTCAACGTGGGATAGCTCCTCTAGGCCCTCCTGTGCCCACACAGCAATGGTGTGGGGTTGGTCCTCCCAGCCACCGCCCCTGGCCTTGGGCATGGGATTGCTCCTCCCAGCTGCTGCCACTGAGAAGCAAAAAGCAAAGGAGAAATGGAAAGATATAAACATCTGAATGCAGAGTTCCAAAGAATAGCAAAGAGAGATAAGAAAGCCTTCTTCAGCGATCAATGCAAAGAAATAGAGGAAAACAACAGAATGGGAAAGACTAGAGATCTCTTCAAGAAAATCAGAGATACCAAAGGAACATTTCATGCAAAGATGGGCTCGATAAAGGACAGAAATGGTATGGACCTAACAGAAGCAGAAGATATTAAGAAGAGATGGCAAGAATACACAGAAAAACTATACAAAAAAGATCTTCATGACCCAGATGATCACAATGCTGTGATCACTGACCTAGAGCCAGACATCCTGGAATGTGAAGTCAAGTAGGCCTTAGAAAGCATCACTATGAACAAAGCTAGTGGAGGTGATAGAATTCCAGTTGAGCTATTCCAAATCCTGAAAGATGATGCTGTGAAGGTGCTGCACTCAATATGCCAGCAAATTTGGAAAACTCAGCAGTGGTCACAGGACTGGAAAAGGTCAATTTTCATTCCAATCCCTAAGAAAGGCAATGCCAAAGAATGCTCAAACTACCACACAATTGCACTCATCTCACACGCTAGTAAAGTCATGCTCAAAATTCTCCAAGCCAGGCTTCAGCAATATGTGAACCGTGAACTTCCTGATGTTCAAGCTGGTTTTAGAAAAGGCAGAGGAACCAGAGATCAAATTGCCAACATCCGCTGGATCATGGAAAAAGCAAGAGAGTTCCAGAAGAACATCTATTTCTCCTTTATTGACTATGCCAAAGCCTTTGACTGTGTGGATCACAATAAACTGTGGAAAATTCTGAAAGAGATGGGAATACCAGACCACCTGACCTGCCTCTTGAGAAATTTGTATGCAGGTCAGGAAGCAACAGTTAGAACTGGATATGGAACAACAGACTGGTTCCAAATAGGAAAAGGAGTATGTCAAGGCTGTATATTGTCACCCTGCTTATTTAACTTATATGCAGAGTACATCATGAGAAATGCTGGGCTGAAAGAAGCACAAGCTGGAATCAAGATTGCCGGGAGAAATATCAATAACCTCAGATATGCAGATGACACCACCCTTATGGCAGAAAGTGAAGAGGAACTCAAAAGCCTCTTGATGAAGGTGAAAGTGGAGAGTGAAAAAGTTGACTTAAAGTGTTTCAGAAAACGAAGATCATGGCATCCGGTCCCATCACTTCATGGGAAATAGATGGGGAAACAGTGGAAACAGTGTCAGACTTTATTTTTGGGGGGCTCCAAAATCACTGCAGATGGTGACTGCAGCCGTGAAATTAAAAGACACTTACTCCTTGGAAGGAAAGTTATGACCAACCTAGATAGCATATTCAAAAGCAGAGACATTACTTTGCTAGCAAAGGTTCGTCTAGTCAAGGCTATGGTTTTTCCTGTATTCATGTATGGATGTGAGAGTTGGACTGTGAAGAAGGCTGAGTGCTGAAGAATTGATGCTTTTGAACTGTGGTGTTGGAGAAGACTCTTGAGAGTCCCTTGAACTGCAAGGAGATCCAACCAGTCCATTCTAAAGGAGATCAGCCCTGGGATTTCTTTGGAAGGAATTATGCTAAAGCTGAAACTCCAGTACTTTGGCCACCTCATGCGAAGAATTGACTCATTGGAAAAGACTCTGATGCTGGGAGGGATTGGGGGCGAGGGGAAGGGGACGACAGAGGATGAGATGGCTGGATGGCATCACTGACTCCATGGACATGAGTCTGAGTGAACTCCAGGAGTTGGTGATGGACAGGGAGGCTTGGCGTGCTGCAATTCATTGAGTCGCAAAGAGTCGGACACGACTGAGCAACTGATCTGATCTGATCTGATCTGATAGTTGTTCATAATAGTCTCTTATAATCTTTTGTATTTCTACATTGTCTGTTGTAACCTCTCCTTTTTCATTTCTAATTTTGTTGATTTGATTATCTCTCTCTGTTTCTTGATGAGTCTAGCTAAGGTTTGTCAATTTTGTTTATCTTCTCAAAAATCAGCTTTTAGTTTTATTAATCTTTACTATTGTTTCTTTCATTTCTTTTTCATTTATTTCTGCTTGGGTTTTAATGATTTCTTTCCTTCTATAATTTTGGGGTTCTTTTGTTCTTCTTTTTCCAGTTGTTTTAGGTGTAAAGTTAGGTTGTCTATTTGATGCTTTTCTTGTTTCTTGAGGTAGGACTGTGTTGCTATAAGCTTCCCTCTAGAACTGCTTTTGCTGCATCCCATAGGTTTCGAATTGTCATGTTTTAATTGTCATTTGTTTCTAGAAATTTTTTGATTTCCCTTTTGATTTTTTCAATAACGTTGGTTATTTAGAAATGTGTTATTTAACCTCCATGTGTTTGTGTTTCTTACAGTTTTTTTCTTGTAATTGGTATCTAGTCACATAGCATTGTGATTGGAGAAGATGGGTGATGCAGTTTCAATTTTCTTAAATTTACTGAAGTTTGATTTGTGACCCAAGATGTGGTCTATCATTGAGAATGTTCCATGTGCACTTGAGATGAAGGTGTATTCTTCTGTATCTGGATGAAATATCCTGAAGATATCAATGGGATCCATCTCATCTAATGTATCATTTAAGACTTGTGTTTCCTTATTCATTTTCTGTTTTGATGATCTGTCCATTGGTGTGAGTGGGGTGTTAAAGTTTCCTACTATTATTGTGTTCCTGTCAATTTCTCGTTTTATGTCTGTTAGTGTTTGTCTTATGTACTGAGGTGCTCCTATGTTGAGTGCATAGATATTTACAATTGTTAGGTTTTCCTGTTAGATTGATCCCTTGAACACTACGTTGTATCCTTTTTTATCTCTTGTAATCTTCTTTATTTTAAGGTCTATTTTGTCTGGTATGAGGATTGCTGCTCCAACTTTCTCTTGCTTTCCATTTGCATGGAATATATTTTTCATCCTCTCACTTTCAGTCTATATGTGTCTTGAGGTCTGAAGTGGGTTTCTTCTTGACAGCGTATATATGGGTCTTGTTTTTGTATCCATTCAGCTAGTCTGTGTCTTTTGGTTCAAGCATTTAATCCATTTACATTTAAATTAATTATTGATATATATATTCATATTGCCTGTTTTTCTATTCTTTTCCGGTATTTATTATATGATGTTGAATATAGTTCCCTGTGCTATACAGTAAATCCTTGTTGTTTATCTATTTTGCATATGGTAGTGTGCATCTATTAATCCCATACTCTGAATTTATCCTCCCTACATTTCCCCTTTGGTAGCTGTAGGTTTGTTTTCTACAACGACTGCAAAATTTTAAATAGCTGGTTGATGGCAGAATTCTAAGGGATTAAATTTTGTTTATGCAGTAGTTTTTTAAATGCTGGTTTGTTTTCTCATAAATCTGTGCCAGAGTGTAAGCAAAAGAAGACAAGCATCAGGAAAGAACTACTACTCTCAGAATTTTCATATTGTATTCCAGTACTTGAGTTCTAACCAGTGGTTAATAGGTGTGGCATAAAAACATGTCTCCTGAGGAGGAGCCAAGATGGCGGAGGAGTAGGATGGGGAGAACACTTTCTCCCCCACAAATTCATCAAAAGAGCATTTAAACGTAGAGTAAATTCCACAAAACAACTTCTGAATGCCGGCAGAGGACATCAGGCACGCAGAAAAGCAACCCAACTCTTCGGAAGGAGAGAGAAGAAATACAACTCCACCCACCAGAACACCGACACAAGCTTCCCTAACCAGGAAACCTTGACAAGCCACCTGTACAAACCCACACACAGCGAGGAAACGCCACAATAAAGAGAACTCCACAAACTGCCAGAATACATAAAGGACACCCCAAACTCAGCAATTTAAACAAGATGAAGAGACAGAGGAATACCCAGCAGATAAAGGAACAGGATAAATGCCCACCAAACCAAACAAAAGAGGAAGAGATAGGGAATCTACCTGATAAAGAATTCCGAATAATGATAGTGAAATTGATCCAAAATCTTGAAACTAAAATGGAATCACAGATAAATAGCCTGGAGACAAGGATTGAGAAGATGCAAGAAAGGTTTAACAAGGACCTAGAAGAAATAAAAGAGAGTCAATATATAATGAATAATGCAATAAATGAAATTAAAAACACTCTGGAGGCAACAAATAGTAGAATAACAGAGGCAGAAGATAGGATTAGTGAATTAGAAGATAGAATGGTAGAAATAAATGAATCAGAGAGGATAAAAGAAAAACGAATTAAAAGAAATGAGGACAATCTCAGAGACCTCCAGGACAATATTAAACGCTACAACATTCGAATCATAGGGGTTCCAGAAGAAGAAGACAAAAAGAAAGACCATGAGAAAATACTTGAGGAGATAATAGTGGAAAACTTCCCTAAAATGGGGAAGGAAATAATCACCCACGTCCAAGAAACTCAGAGAGTCCCGAACAGGATAAACCCAAGGAGAAACACCCCAAGACACATATTAATCAAATTAACAAAGATCAAACACAAAGAACAAATATTAAAAGCAGCAAGGGAAAAACAACAAATAACACACAAGGGAATTCCCATAAGGATAACAGCTGATCTTTCAATAGAAACTCTTCAAGCCAGGAGGGAATGGCAAGACATACTTAAAATGATGAAAGAAAATAACCTACAGCCCAGACTATTGTACCCAGCAAGGATCTCATTCAAGTATGAAGGAGAAATCAAAAGCTTTTCAGACAAGCAAAAGCTGAGAGAATTCTGCACCACCAAACCAGCTCTCCAACAAATACTAAAGGATATTCTCTAGATAGGAAACACAAAAACAGTGTATAAGTTCGAACCCAAAACAATAAAGTAAATGGCAACGGGATCATACTTATCAGTAATTACCTTAAACGTAAATGGGTTGAATGCCCCAACCAAAAGACAAAGACTGGCTGAATGGATACAAAAACAAGACCCCTACATATGTTGTCTACAAGAGACCCACTTCAAAACAGGGGACACATACAGACTGAAAGTGAAGGGCTGGAAAAAGATTTTCCATGCAAATAGGGACCAAAAGAAAGCAGGAGTAGCAATACTCATATCAGATAAAATAGACTTTAAAACAAAGGCTGTGAAAAGAGACAAAGAAGGTCACTACATAATGATCAAAGGATCAATCCAAGAAGAAGATATAACAATTATAAATATATATGCACCCAACACGGGAGCACCACAGTACGTAAGACAAATGCTAACAAGTATGAAAGGAGAAATTAACAATAACACAATAATAGTGGGAGACTTTAATACCCCACTTACACCTATGGATAGATCAACTAAACAGAAAATTAACAAGGAAACACAAACTTTAAACGATACAATAGACCAGTTAGACCTAATTGATATCTATAGGACATTTCATCCCCAAACAATGAATTTCACCTTTTTCTCAAGCGCACATGGAACCTTCTCCAGGATAGATCACATCCTGGGCCATAAAGCTAGCCTTGGTAAATTCAAAAAAAATAGAAATCATCCCAAGCATTTTTTCTGACCACAATGCAGTAAGATTAGATCTCAATTATAGGAGAAAAACTATTAAAAAATCCAACATATGGAGGCTGAACAACACGCTGCTGAATAACCAACAAATCACAGAAGAAATCAAAAAAGAAATCAAAATTTGCATAGAAACGAATGAAAATGAAAACACAACAACCCAAAACCTGTGGGACACGGTAAAAGCAGTCCTAAGGGGAAAGTTGATAGCAATACAGGCACACCTCAAGAAACAAGAAAAAAGTCAAATAAATAACCTAACTCTACACCTAAAGCAACTAGAAAAGGAAGAAATGAAGAACCCCAGGGTTAGTAGAAGGAAAGAAATCTTAAAAATTAGAGCAGAAATAAATGCAAAAGAAACAAAAGAGACCATAGCAAAAATCAACAAAACCAAAAGCTGGTTCTTTGAAAGGATAAATAAAATTGACAAACCATTAGCCAGACTCATCAAGAAACAAAGGGAGAAAAATCAAATCAACAAAATTAGAAACGAAAATGGAGAGATCACAACAGACAACACAGAAATACAAAGGATCATAAGAGACTACTATCAACAATCATATGCCAATAAAATGGACAACGTGGAAGAAATGGACAAATTCTTAGAAAAGTACAACTTTCCAAAACTCAAGCAGGAAGAAATAGAAAATCTTAACAGACCCATCACAAGCAAGGAAATTGAAACTGTAATCAAAAATCTTCCAGCAAACAAAAGCCCCGGTCCAGACGGCTTCACAGCTGAATTCTACCAAAAATTTAGAGAAGAGCTAACACCTATCCTACTCAAACTCTTCCAAAAAATTGCAGAGGAAGGTAAACTTCCAAACTCATTCTATGAGGCCACCATCACCCTAATACCAAAACCTGACAAAGATGCCACAAAAAAAGAAAACTACAGGCCAATATCACTGATGAACATAGATGCAAAAATCCTTAACAAAATTCTAGCAATCAGAATCCAACAACACATTAAAAAGATCATACACCATGATCAAGTGGGCTTTATCCCAGGGATGCAAGGATTCTTCAATATCCACAAATCAATCAACGTAATACACCACATTAACAAATTGAAAAATAAAAACCATATGATTATCTCAATAGATGCAGAGAAAGCCTTTGACAAAATTCAACATCCATTTATGATAAGAACTCTCCAGAAAGCAGGAATAGAAGGAACATACCTCAACATAATAAAAGCTATATATGACAAACCCACAGCAAACATTATCCTCAATGGTGAAAAATTGAAAGCATTTCCTCTAAAGTCAGGAACAAGACAAGCGTGCCCACTTTCACCATTACTATTCAACATAGTTTTGGAAGTGTTGGCCACAGCAATCAGAGCAGAAAAAGAAATAAAAGGAATCCAAATTGGAAAAGAAGAAGTAAAACTCTCACTATTTGCAGATGACATGATCCTCTACATAGAAAACCCTAAAGATTCCACCAGAAAATTACTAGAAATAATCAATGACTATAGTAAAGTTGCAGGATATAAAATCAACACACAGAAATCCCTTGCATTCCTATACACTAATAATGAGAAAACAGAGAGAGAAATTAAGGAAACAATTCCATTCACCATTGCAACGGAAAGAATAAAATACTTAGGAATATATCTACCTAAAGAAACTAAAGACCTATATATAGAAAACTATAAAACACTGGTGAAAGAAATCAAAGAGGACACTAATAGATGGAGAAATAATCCATGTTCATGGATTGGAAGAATCAATATAGTGAAAATGAGTATACTACCCAAAGCAATTTATAGATTCAACGAAATCCCTATCAAGCTACCAATAGTATTCTTCACAGAGCTAGAACAAATAATTTCACAATTTGTATGGAAAAACAAAAAACCTCGAATAGCCAAAGTGATCTTGAGAAAGAAGAATGGAACTGGAGGAATCAACCTACCTGACTTCAGGCTCTACTACAAAGCCACAGTTATCAAGACAGTATGGTACTGGCACAAAGACAGAAATATAGATCAATGGAACAAAATAGAAAGCCCAGAGATAAATCCATGCACATATGGACACCTTATCTTCGACAAAGGAGGCAAGAATATACAATGGATTAAAGACAATCTCTTTAACAAGTGGTGCTGGGAAAACTGGTCAACCACTTGTAAAAGAATGAAACTAGAACACTTTCTAACACCATACACAAAAATAAACTCAAAATGGATTAAAGATCTCAACGTAAGACCAGAAACTATAAAACTCCTAGAGGAGAACATAGGCAAAACACTCTCTGACATACATCACAGCAGGATCCTCTATGACCCACCTCCCAGAATATTGGAAATAAAAGCAAAAATAAACAAATGGGACCTAATTAACCTTAAACGCTTCTGCACATCAAAGGAAACTATTAGCAAGGTGAAAAGACAGCCTTCAGAATGGGAGAAAATAATAGCAAATGAAGCAACTGTCAAACAACTAATCTCAAAAATATACAAGCAACTCCTACAGCTCAACTCCAGAAAAATAAATGACCCAATCAAAAAATGAGCCAAAGAACTAAATAGACATTTCTCCAAAGAAGACATACAGATGGCTAACAAACACATGAAAAGATGCTCAACATCACTCATTATCAGAGAAATGCAAATCAAAACCACTAAGAGGTACCATTTCACCCCAGTCAGAATGGCTGCGATCCAAAAGTCTACAAATAATAAATGCTGGAGAGGGTGTGGAGCAAAGGGAACCCTCTTACACTGTTGGTGGGAATGCAAACTAGTACAGCCACTATGGAGAACAGTGTGGAGATTCCTTAAAAAACTGGAAATAGAACTGCCTTATGATCCAGCAGTCCCACTGCTGGGCATACACACTGAGGAAACCAGAAGGGAAAGAGACACGTGTACCCCAATGTTAATTGCAGCACTGTTTATAATAGCCAGGACATGGAAGCAACCTAGATGCCCATCAGCAGATGAATGGATAAAGAAAGCAGTGGTACATATACCCAATGGAGTATTACTCAGCCATTAAAAAAAATACATTTGAATCAGTTCTAATGAGGTGGATGAAACTGGAGCCTATTATACAGAGTGAAGTAAGCCAGAAGGAAAAACATAAATACAGTATACTAACGCATATATATGGAATTTAGAAAGATGGTAACAATAACCTGGTGTACGAGATAGCAAAAGAGACACTGATGTATAGAACAGTCTTATGGACTCTGTGGGAGAGGGAGAGGGTGGGAAGATTTGGGAGAGTGACATTGAAACATGTAGAATATCATGTAAGAAACGAGTTGCCAGTCCAGGTTCGATGCTCGATACTGGATGCTTGGGGCTGGTGCACTGGGACGACCCAGAGGGATGGTATGGGGAGGAAGGAGGGAGGAGGGTTCAGGATGGGGAACACATGTATGCCTGTGGCGGATTCATTTTGATATTTGGCAAAACTAATACAATTATGTAAAGTTTAAAAATAAAATAAAATTTAAAAGAAAAAAAAAAAAAACATGTCTCCTGACTGAATAAATTTGGCAAACTCTTGATTAAGTAAAGTTAAGCAGCTTTCTTTATTATGGAATTTA
This sequence comes from Bos javanicus, assembly GCF_032452875.1. Lineage (NCBI taxonomy): Eukaryota > Metazoa > Chordata > Mammalia > Artiodactyla > Bovidae > Bos > Bos javanicus. Next base: position 93,372,502 of record NC_083873.1, read on the forward strand.
TCAAAACCTTAAATAAGCAAGTGTGCATTGTAAATCTCTGAAATGAAGGAGGCTGTATCCCTCCCCTCGATTAATTATAGCTTCTCCCAGAGTTAACCAATGCTTTGCAGAACATTATTTGGGAAGCCCAGCACTGCTGCTGCTGCTGCTAAGTCGCTTCAGTCGTGTCCGACTCTGTGCGACCCCATAGATGGCAACCCACCAGGCTCCCCCATCGCTGGGATTCTCCAGGCAAGAACACTGGAGTGGGTTGCCATTTCCTTCTCCAATGCATGAAAGTGGAACGTGAAAGTGAAGTCGCTCAGTTGTGTCCAACTCTTCACAACCCCATAGACTGCAGCCTACCAGGCTCCTCCGTCCATGGGATTTTCCAGGCAAGAGGACTGGAGTGGAGTGCCATTGCCTTCTCCTAGCTGGTGTTAGTATGTTGGACAATTTGTTGGCACTTCCTCAAGATCAAATGAAATACTCAAGCTGTACTCAGATTGCAAACTTCCTTCCTTCCATGCCTTGGTCCCCTCTCTCTCTTCCTTTCTTCCTTCTTTTCTCTGTGGACAAACAGAGAGGGCCCTGAGATTGCTTAGGCTTGCCACTCTCTCAACTGTTGAAGAGCATCAGGGAGCAATCAGTAATTTTCCTCTAATGCTGGGTCTGAGATGTGTTTGCTCTCTGAATCTGAGTTGACAAATTAGAAAACCTGTTAATATCTTTTTTCTTCCAAATCATTAAAAACAAAACGAAACCTCTTGAGTCCCTTCCACAATTTTCCCCAATTACTGTCAATCATTTCTTAAAGAGGACACGGAAAAGTGTGGTGAAGCAGTTGAAACGCACAGGTTAAAGAGCAACAAATCCGAGGGGGCTTCTCATGGTGGATCTGAGAAGTCAGGGAAACTGGAGGTGGGAGGGGCCTCTCGGGAAAAAAAAAAAGAAAAAAGAAAAAAAAAGAGCAACAAATCCTTATTGTGAAATAAGCTGTGAGAATTGCAACACTGAGTGATGAAAAAAGAAACAGTTCAACTTGAATATCATTAAGAACTGGGTGGGATAGAGCCCTATAGAAACCAGTGCTCCAGTTCTCTGCTTCCAGATAAAGTGACTTGAAGCCAGAGATGTGGGAGCCAGTTCTGCTTTATAGCAGTTTCTATGTGTGGGGTGTGGGGGCTTCTCCAATGGCTCAGTGGTAAAGAATCCACCTGCAGTACAGGAGTTGCAGGAGACCCGGGTTCAATCCTGGGTGGGGAAGATCCCTTGGATGAGGGCATGGCAACTCACTCTAGTATTCTTACCTGGAGAATCCAATGGACAGAGGAGCCTGGTGGGCTACGATCCATGGGGTTGCAAAGAGTCGGACACAACTGAAGCAACTGAGCACGCACACACACATGTGAGGAAGGTTGGCACTGTTCTATATCTTGCTGTAGCTGCTCCTGAGACTGTAAACTGAAAGAAGAAAAAAGGCACACACTAAAACTAAAACAGTTAATACTTTATTTTCATCATCAAAATCCTACCCATCCATCCCTTCTGGCCTTGCTCAGATTCCTTCCCTTTTAGGACCAGCTTGCTTTTGGCAGCTCCTGAGTTGTCATTTTTGGATTTTGAACCACTTGGCATTGACTGGCTCATGTTCTCTTTGAGTGGTCTTTTCATGGTGTCTAGTAATAGGTGACTGTACTGAGAGCTTAGTATATGACAGTGCAGTGCTGTGCTCAGTTGCTCCATTGTGTCCAACTCTTTGCAACCCCATGGATGTAGCCCGCCAGGCTCCTCTGTCCATGGAATTTCCCAGGCAAGAATAGTGGATCAGGTTGCCATTTCCTCCTCCAGGGGATTTTATTGACTCAGGAGTTGAACCCGAGTCTCTTGTGTCTCCTGCATCAGCAGGCCCATTTTTTACCACTGCACCACCTAGAAACCCGTTAGTATGTGACAAGCACTGTGCTAAATTGCTTTGAATGCATTTTGCCATTTAATACTGACAGTGATTCTCCAAGGTGGGTACTAATGTGATCTCCATTTTGCATATGAAGAAACTGAGCTGAAGAAAGGTTCAAGTCACTTACTCAAAATGACAAAATTTGGAAGATAGAGCCAAGATTTTAACCTGGAGAGTCATTCCAGAAGTTACATATTGGTTGGCCAGAAGTTGGTTTTGGTTTTCCCATACGATCTTTTTTTTTTTTAAATTCTTCCTATTTTTTAATTTTATTTTTGGCTGTGTTGAGTCTTAGTCGCTGCACTCAGACTTCCCTCTAGTTGTGGTGTGGGCTCCAGGGAGCAAGGGCTCAGTAGCTGTGACTTGTGGGCTTAGTTGTGCCGTGTCTCATGGGATCTTAGTTCCAGTACCAGGGATTGAACCTGCACCCCCTGAGCCAGATTCCTAACCACTGCACCACTGGGGAAGTCCCTTCCCTTAGAGCTTATGGAAAAACCTGAACGAACTTTTTGTGCAATGCTTAACCATTTTGTCCTACTTGATGAGACCAAATATAATAATAGGAACTCAAGAAATTTTCTGGTTGTAGATTAAAAGATGGATCCTCAGAGTCTGGTATGGCAAGATGGTTGGAGCAGCACTACTGGGGAAAGCTGCAAGAATTTTTTGGTCTGTTTTAAATGCTAAGGAAGTCATTTAAGATTGCAGTGGATTTATATAGTGTATCCCTTGCCAAGTTGCTTGAGTCATGTCCAGCTCTTTGCGATGCCATGGACTGTAGCCCATCAGGCTCCTCTGTCCATGGGCATTCTCCAGGCAAAAATACTGAAGTGGGTTGTCATTTCCTCCTCCAGGGGATCTTCCTGACCCAGAGATCAAGCCTGTGTCTCCTGCATTGCAGGCAGATTCTTTACCATCTGAGCCACCAGGGAAGCTCCATATTATGTGTATCTGTATTAAATGAATAAACTTTAAATAAAAACATTAACACCTACTAAAATTCAATAATTTGTATTACTCCCACATGTACTTTAATCTTTTCCAGTGGTTAAATACATGCGTTTTTCATAGTTGTAATCAGCAGCTATGTACAGGCACACCTTTGAAATGTTGTGGGTTTGGTTTCCGGCCACTGCAATAAAGTGACTATCACAATAAAGTAAGTCACACATATTGTTTGGTTTTTGAGTACTCATAAAAATTATGTTTACACTATATTGTAGTCTATTAAGTGTGCAATAGTTTTATGTCTTAAACACAATGACTATACCTTAAATAAAAATATTTTATTGCTAAAAAATGCTAACTGTCATCTGACAGAGTAGAGTTGCCACAAACCTTCAGGTTGCAAAAGAAAAAAACATAGGTGCAAAGCACAATTAAGTCAAACACAATAAAATGAGGCATGTCTGTATTTCTTTGTCTTTCTCTTAAGTATCACTTTGTATATTTCCATGTCTTGGCAAGTCATTGGAAGAATCCACGTAATTGTAGTTTTTAATGGCTAAATAACATTCCCTTGTATTTGTGTAACTTAACTTGATTGGCTATTTTTTGTGCTATGGTTCTGGGCAATAACCAGCAGGGGATAGAGTTACCGCTTGGTGAGTTAAGTATGACTTCCAAGGTTTCACCTGGGATGAGATCTGCTTTTCATGTTCTTATTAATAGCAATAATGGTGTGGTTTGGTGAATTTTATAATTTTTAAAGTATTTTCTCACTTAACTTTGTCATCCCAAGAAACCTTCCTGCAGAAGTGGGAATAGAGCTCAGTTCAGTGCCTAATCAGCACATAGATGGTGATCAAGAAATGTTGGAATGATTTGATTCTGGCGTCCTAACATCTACTTCAGTCTAGTCCCCTTTCAGTGTGTCCTAAAGTAATTACATCAAGAATCTTCTTGTACAACCCATTGTGTTTTTTTTACATTTTTTTGCTTCTTATCTCTTCTGTTTCACTTTCTATTTCATTCCATCTGGCCCTGTTCTTCTATCTCTATATTTTTTTCAATTTTCTTGTGTCTTATTTTTTTTTAACATTTCCCTCTTCATTTTGCTTATCTTCTTTTCTGGCAATGCACATTCTTTTTTCAATTTCTCATCTGTCACCCTATCTCCTATTGCTGGAACTAAGAGATGCAAATCCTATCTCTGTCTGGAACTTTCAATGATTGTCTCTCTCTTGTTCTCAGAGTTTGTGTTGTATTTAAGGGACTGTGCTGTCTGCTGAAAAATGGTTGAATATTTCAAAGCATTTCTTTTCTTTGAACTTTTGGGGAAAAAAAGAACATGACCTATGCTTAAATTGAAGCCTTCCTAAATTAAAAAAGAAAAAAAGAACAGCAGCTTTTCTCCTTTTTGTGACTTTTGTATTTTCTCCTTTTTGTAACTTTTACTAGACAGTATCTACCTAGCCTTGGAAATGACCTTACTTAAAAGTCTTCAACTTGGCAGGGCTCCCAATGAAGTTAGGATTGCTTTGTCTTCAGAACTACAGGCCAGGGCCTGAATTGTAGAGAAGGTTTGACTGCTTATGTGTAAAGAATACCATTGAATTTGGGTTCCACAGGTTGTCCTTAAGTACTAAAGACAGAAAAATTGCTATGGCTGCACTTACCTATTTTTTTTACACACATAAATCCCTCCATTTACATGTAATAGGCAAAAATCATGACTTAGATGTAAGTGTGATCATCAGTATCAATGGCAGTCCTGATTGGGCTTGCCCCAGATTAACAATAATGGCTAATGTGTATTGAGCACTTACTATGTACTAACTCCTCCCATACATTGTCTCATTTAATCCTGACTGTGACCCTGGAAGGTCAGAGCTGTGATTAGTAACATTTCCACGTTGTAACCCGAGAGACTAAGGTAAGAGACATTAACCAGCTTACCCAACGTTCCACAGCTAGTATCAGTAGAGCTTGGCTTTGAAGCAGCGCCACTTCAGAGGGTACACGTGTGAACCCTGGGTCACCAGCCTTCATGACCCAATCTAGGTCCAGTAGGACCTTCTCTTCTCCGTAACAGTATTACTTGTCGTTCTTTCTGAGGCTTTGGCACCTTGCACACCATGGCCTTTCCATATACACTCACTACACTTTCCCTTAACTCTCACTCCCACCAGTTTATATCTGTGCTTTCTTCTGTGTTTGGAAGATTAACATAATCTCCTAAAAACAACAACAGCAGAAGAAACTTCCTCACTTCTTCCCCTTGAATCTCTCTGTATCTTCTTCTAAATACCTTTCCCTTCATTCCTTTCTTTGAGAAGGGATATGTCTGCTTTCTGAACATTTGATCCACAGGAACAATATACTCAAAAAGCACGAAAGAATACCTGCTCCACCTCTACCAGAGGTGGTACTTTTTTGCCTTCTCCTGACTCTCTTCATCCACTACTGATGTTTCACCGGTATAATTCAAAAGTAAGTACAGTTGATGCTTGAACGATGTAGGTTTGAACTGCATGGGTTTACTCATGTTCAGATATTTTTCACTAGTAAATACTACAGTATTATACTGTCTGTGGTTGGTTGAATCTGAGGACATGGAGGAATGGGGATGCAGAGGGCTGAGTACAAGTTATACTCCAGTTAACCTTTGCATTGTTCAAAGGAGTTGATCATAATTATAATTTAAAATTGAGTTACACCCACTTCCTTCCCACCCCTCTTCCACATTCTAGTCACCGCCACATCTTGCAAAGCTCAAGTCCCTCTTATTTCCTTTGAAGAAATAATTCTCTGGCCCTCCTTAGATGCCAGTTGTATTTTGTTGTTGTTCAGTCACTCAGTCATGTCTGGCACTTTGCGACCCCATGGACTTCAGCACACCAGGCTTCCCTGTCCTTCACTATCTCCCAGAGTTTGCTCAGACTCATGTCCACTGAGTCAGTGATGCCATCCAACCATCTCATCCTCTGTCACCCACTTCTCCTGCCTTCATCGTTTCCCAGCATCAGAGTCATTTCCAATGAGTTGGCACTTCACACCAGGTGGCCAAAGTATTGGAGCTTCAGCTTCAGTTGTATCTTAGATGTGGCTTTCTTCTGACATTGGACCTTGTCCTGAGTGTCTTGAGGGAAGGGTCTCAGTGACTCAATGCTCTGTCTGCCGCAGTAGCTTCCACAGTTCTTCACACCCAACGGACATCCTGGAGGTGTTATTGAAGTGAACTTTTTTCTATATTGGAGGGAAGGCAAGATTAAAACATAAACTGGGGGGAAGAGAGGTTAGATACAAGGTGTCAGGATACTTGGACAGGAAGGGTGCTTATTTCCCCTGTTGGCAGCAAGAAATTGCATCAGACCTGAGGAAGGAGCTTCACTCTTACATCTCACGCTGCCTCTCTCTCCCTTCTTCTTCTAGCCGCCTGTCTCTGTGGGTGCTACCCTGGGCTTCTCACCACATTTGTAAGTTTGTCAACACTGGGCAGAAATCACTGTCCTGTATCGTTAAGCTCTGTCTACAGTAGTGGGCTTTGTTGCTGTTTCTTTATTGGTTTTTCCCAGGGTAAAACTGCAGCCACAGACACTGAAAAATGGCAAGTTTTATTTATTTGTTTTTGTACTAACTCAGAGCTAACCCTAAACAGAGCACACGATTTATAAGCGCTCATGAGTGGGCTTTTCGTACTGTTCATCGGGTTCTCAAAGCAAGAATACTGAAGTGGTTTGCCATTCCCTTCTCCAGTGGGCAGGGAAGCCTGGCATTCTGCAGTCCATAGGGTTGCAAAGAGTCGGACATGACTGAGCGACGGAACTGACTGGTGGGTGGGCTAGGACCAAAGTAATGTTCCAAAGGGGAAGTGAGGGGCTTCTTTTACTTCTGCCATCTGTATGTTATTTTCTGGCTTCCTGCTATGCTTGCCTCACAAATAGAACCCCATCAGTTTTCAAAGTGGCATCCAAATTCAGAATCCATACACACTTCAAGGACCCTGAACTTCAGCATGGAATCATTTCCTTCTCGCCTGATGAGGAATAGCTACAAGTTCTGATTATTTTAACAGCTTCCAAACACATTTAATGTGGTTGCATTAAGAACCTAATCGACTGACAGGACATTATTAAAAGCCTCATTGTGTATCTAAATACATTTTTATAGGTCCATTATTTATCAGCTAAGGAGTCATGGCCCCATAAAACCAACATGCAAAGCCATTGCTTCGACAGTACACATTTACTTTAATATCTTCAAGCTTTTTTGACTTGGCTCCAAAGACGTGAAATAAGTCATTTCACTGCCATGTGCTTCCATCCATCATGATTGTGGGTAATCCTCACTGATCCTCGAAGCAGAGCCTTTGTGATTTGAAGAAAGCCTCACACCGTGATGACCTCATATAATTTCCTCACAGCAGCAGGATGAAGTATTAGAGGATATTGCCACTGCTGAGTCAAAATATTAATTTTTTACATATTTACATTTTTAGCATGTGCACATGCTGTGCACATTTAGAAAACAAATGGAATCCACTGCTTGCTTAAAAATAAGAAATGTATTTATTTCAGCGTGAGCCGATACTCTGCTTCCAGGCTCCCTTATAATGTGTTCATTAATTTGTGGGTTTAATGTGCTACTTCACCGGGTTTGTGAGCAAGCAGACACATAAACAAATAACTGGAATTCCAGCTACCCTCCTCGCTCCACCTATTTAATATATAGTGATATGTGAAGTCTGAAATGGAGGTAATGTGTATGATCTGAAACAGGCTACACGTAAATGTGTCTGGGGTCTCTCTCCTCTGTCTCCGCTGTCATCCTTAATGAGTCTTTTATTTAAAGACTCTTTACTGTAATTGAAATAGTGACAAATAAGGATTTACTTACTAAGTAGCAATGGGAGGATTTGAGAGACGGCCTCCTGAACTGTGCTGTTTTTAAGCAATTAAGGGATACGCGCTCACCATTTAGGCATATTTGAGGTTAGTCTCCTCTTTCGATTACAGACGGGAAGGTCAGCGGAAAATGCCTTTCTGCACAGATGGGGCTTTGAGAATGGACCGTTAATCCTCTCAGAGGCTCCTAGATTGGTGGGTTGGAAATTCAGTTCCTCTATTTTAGTAACTGTGGTTCTGGTACAAATTAAGCAGTGACAGTATAAACTTCCTCTGATGTATCCTGTGAACTTGTTCCAGATATCACCTGTAGGGAGGAATGGGACTGCAGGTGGGATAAGGAGGACTACAGAGGAATTTGCTGTTTTGTTGGCCTAATGGAGAAGGCAATGGCACCCCACTCCAGTACTCGCCTGGAAAATCCCATGGATGGAGGAGCCTGGTAGGCTGCAGTCCATGGGCTCGCTAAGAGTCGGACATGACTGAGCGACTTCACTTTCATCTTTCACTTTCATGCATTGGAGAAGGAAATGGCAACCCTCTCCAGTGTTCTTGCCTGGAGAGTCCCAGGGACGGTGGAGTCTGATGGGCTGCCGTCTCTGGGGTCGCACAGAGTTGGACACGACTGAAGCCACTTAGCAGCAGCAGCAGCAGCTGACATTAATAGCATTTTAAGGACACTTTAAAAGCTTGTGTTCCCAGAGAACTCAACTCTGGCTCTCTGATGACCTAGGAGGGTTAGGATGAGGGGAGTGGTTGGTGGCAGGGAAGCTCAGGAAGAAGTGGAGATTTGTATTCTTAGAGCTGCTTCAAGTTGTTGTACAGCAGAAACCAACACGACATTGTAAAGCAATGTCTTCCAATAAAAAAAAAAGATGTTGTGCTCCTACCAGTGTGAGTCCAGCAAGAATCTGAATCAGGACTTGTCAGATGGTCACCACCTACTAAGAAGAATTCAAGACTGGCCTCCAAATCAGCTTAATTCTTAAAAAATATGCCCCATTGATTTTATTGTGCATGAAGTGACTATTGTGGTAGCAGTTCCCTGGGACACATAGTCACCTCCTGCGGTGTCTGGAGATGGGCTCATAGCGCCTCTTAATTATGTTTAGATTGTATAATTAGTGCATCTGGCTGGCCATAGGGAGATTTCTCTCTTCATTATCTCGAATTGTACTGACAGGGCAGTTGTAAATTGCCACACGTGCAGCCAAGTTTCTCCCTGCTCCTCTTGGCCTGAAGTAAATTGAAAATCAGGTGGTGCAGGCCAGGTCAGCCCTTTCCCAGGCCTTCAAATTCCCCACAGTTTCCTGGTATTTTCACTCCAATATTTTATTCTTTCATTTAACATATAGATAAGGGCTCCCTTATCTAGATAAGGACAGGGAAGCCTGGCATGCTGCAGTCCATGGGATTGCAAAGAGTCAAATACGACTTAGTGACTGAACAAGGGCTCCCTAACTAGGTACTACTGATTTAGCCAAATTCTACCTTGTAAATTTTAAAGGCATTTTGGAAGCTGGCAGATTGCTCAAAAGTCTTCCCTGGTCATGTCTGAAAGATAAACCACTGGTATATTGGTTTTCCTTCTCAAAGGACACCCAAGGTCTCCATTCCTGGTCTCGACAGCCTTTATACACTTACGCAATAGTACTCTTAGTTTTCTGAATATGCCTACTCTAGCATAAGCCTCAGCAGGTCAGCAGTGGACGTTAACAGAGAAGGGTCTTCTATGAATATAACGTAAGTGGGCAGGAGACAGAAGCCCGGGGACCTCTCTCTTCTTCCCTTAAGTTTGTGTTGAAAGCTGTCGTGTGGCAGTTTTCTTGGCTTGTTGCTTCTTGGTTGCTGTTTTCATGTCTTCTGCCATCACTAGTCACCTTTCATATAATGTCTCATTTAAATCTGTAGTAAAAACACAGAAGACCTCAGTAGACAGACTGGCAAAGAATACAGACACACAGACCAATTCCCAGTCGCCATGAGAATAAGTCCATACTCTTTCCTGACTTACAAGGTATTCCAAAACTAGCATAGCCAGGTCCTGAGCAGCTCTTTCATAGTTCTTCAACATCCAAGTGTATAGAACCTTTTTCAGTTCCTTGAAGGCATCCTGTTCTGTTGAGCTTCTGGGTTTCTGCTTGTTTTCCTTCTTCTTGGGACCTTTCCAAGCTCCATCCCCCAACTCATTGCCTCTCGCAGCTAACTCCCACTTAGTTTTCCAGCCTCTTCCAGGCAGCCTTCCCTGACTCCTGGACTGAGCTGGTCACCTGTCAGAGACTTCCATGGTCCCTGTGCTTGCCTCATTTACATTTTACAAAAGTTTGCACTGATCTCAATGTAGTCCCATATCTAAGCATCTGCCTTACAATCTCTTGTTGCTCACCCTGCTCTGCCACCATCTCTATTGCCTTAGGACCCAGGACTCAGTTTGGGCACAACCTTCTTTAAAGTCAGGAAGCACAGACTAAGTCTATTTTAGTGTTGTATTCTTGAATATCCTACTTGGCTACTTCCAACCTGTTCCATGGGAGGGAGGGGAGAGGAGGGGCAAAGTGGAGGGTCTTTCTGCTCCTTCTTCCTCTCCAGCTTGAAGGGTTTTTCTAGGCTGAGGGACTGAGGTGGAGAGCATAGGGGTTGTATTGGTGGGGAAGGGTCTGAGTCTCCTTGTTCCAGTTCCACATTTAAGTTTCTTTTGTCGTCTATCTTTTACCTGCTCCCTGGGCTCCATGAATTTGGCATCTGTGCTGGTCTGATTCCGCTAACTTTCTCCGGGAGCATGTGGTGCCCATGCTCCCTGGTCCAGTGGGGGATGGATGCAGTGGATGAGGAAAGAATTCATTGGTTGAGATCTCAACCTACTGTTTGATTACACATATCTGATACTCAACTGTCATCCTGTATCTTAGGTCCTCACCTGCACCATAGTGAAAGCTCTATGAGTACAAGAGACATTTGAACAGCTTTATGGTTTGAAATAAAGATTTGTTACATGTTCAGCTTCACTTATAATAAAAGAAATCTGAATCAAAACAACTATCTAACAGCAGTTTTCACCAGCCAAATTAGCCAGATTGTTTTATTTTTTAAAATGTCTTAGTGCAGGCAAAGTTATGATGAAACAATGGGACAGAAATTTGTAATACCTATTGAGAATTTCACATTTGTTTCATGACTGCAGTGGCTAAAAGTGTATGATCTGAAGTCAGTGTGAGCAAATGACAACTTCTGAGTCTTTCCTCATCTTTAAAATAGAGATAATAACATTGCCTACCTCATCTTTTCAAATGAGATTATGCATTTATGTTAATTAATACAGTGCTTGATGTATATTCAAACCTCAATAAATGTAAGCTATAATAATAATATTAGCTGTACTTATGACACTGTCACTTAGGAAATAATCTAAAAAGCACAAGTGAATTATCTTGGCCTTCATTATAAAAGTGGATGAATTGAAAGTAAGTGATCAAGGATAAGAAAAATGGTAAGGGACTTCCCTGGTTGTCCAGTGGTTAAGAATCTGCTTTCCAGTGCAGGGGACATGAGTTCAATCCCTGTTCAGGGATCTAAGATCCCACATGCCTTGGAGTAACTAAGCTTATGTGCCACAACTACTGAACTACTGAACTCTCACCCTCAGCTAGACAGAAGCCCTCGTGCTGTGACTAAAACCCAACACAGCTAAAAATAAATATTTTTTTAAAAAAAGAAAATGGTAAATTTGGTTTATTCAATGCTAGAATATTATGCAGTCCCCAAAAATGATGTTTATGAAGAGTCCCTTAATGGCATATGGAAATGATGGCATTGAATTAAAAAAAAAGTACTATATGGTATTAAATTTTAAAAAGTTATTATATAATGACATTTAGTAGAATCTCATCTACATAATGGAGAAGGCAATGGCACCCCACTCCAGTACGCTTGCCTGGAAAATCCCATGGATGGAGGAGCCTGGTGGGCTGCAGTCCATAGGGTCACTGAGAGTCGGACACGACTGAAGTGACTTAGCAGCAGCAGCAACATCTATGTAAAAATCTATATAGGGAAAATTGTACAGAAAAAGAACTAAGAGAAAAAGTTCTATGTGAGTAGCTATTTACTCTGAAAGATTTATGTAGGGGGATTGTTGTGTTTATTTATGCTTTATAAAAATGCTTTTCATAGTTTCTTCCATGGCTCGCTTTGTAGTCAGAAAAATAAAATTGTAAGCTCCCTGTCTTGAGCCCCACTCAGCCCCTCTCAGTGTGGAAGATCACAGTGGGCTCCCAGGCTTGATTGGTGCCCAGGGGGACTGGCCACTTGTAGCCTGTCACCCCTGAGCAGTCTTCCTGTGGGAACAATGCTTTTCTGATTGTAGTCAGGACACTGGAATTAGTCCTCAAGCCCTGTTGCTCTGATTTCTGGCTTCTTTACCTGCACATCATAACTCATTTTGAGCTCTCCCAAGGAATTCTTTCCTATAATTTTGACTTCAAGCCTCTTAAGACAAAGGTGTTTCCTAGGTTTTAGGAATTTAGTTTTCTTTTCTAGTTGGTTTAATAAAAGTCAGTCAACCTTCAGGTTGACTCCACGCAAGATTTGAGAGCATATTGGTTTTATGTGGTCTTCTGTTGGGGGGTTGTTATAAGACAGATTTAGGAAGAAAGAGTTGTAGGAATGTATTGTAGCTCAACTGATAAAGAATCCACCTGCAATGTGGGAGACCTGGGTCTGATCACTGGGTTAGGAAGATCCCCTGGAGAAGGGAAAAGCTACCCACTCCAGTATTCTGGCCTAGAAAATTTCATAGACTATATAATCCATGGAGTCGCAAAGATTCAGACATCACTGAGCGACTTTCACTACTACTGCTGTTTACATTAACAACCCAGGAGGGCTTCCCCAGTGATGCTAGTGGTAAAGAACTCGCCTGTCAATGCAGAAGACCCAAGAGACACAGGTTCTGGGTGGGGAAGATCCCCCGGAGGAGAGCTTGGCAACCCATGCCAGTATTCATGCCTGGAGAATCCCATGAGCAGAGGAGCCTGGTGGGCTACAGTCCATAGGATCACAAACAGTTGGACATGATGGAAGCAACTTTGCACAGTACGTACACGCATTAACACAGGACTCAGGCAGTTGTTTTGGGGTGAATCTATTCCTAGGATTGGGTGTTTAGTATGACTTATTAAAAATGATTTTATTCATTTATTTTTGTCTGTGCTGGTCTTTGTTGCTGCATGGGCTTTTCTTTAGTTGCGGTGAGCAGGGGCTCCTCTCTGTTGCAGTACGTGAGCTTCTCATTGTGGTGGCTTGTCTTGATGTGGAGCACAGGTTCTAGGGCATAAGCGCAGGCTCAACAGTTGTGGAGCACAGGCTTAGTTTCTCCATATCATGTGGAATCTTCCCAGACCAGGGATCGAACCTGTGTCTCCTGCAGTAGCAGGTGAATTCTTTATCATTGCATCACGTGGGAAGCCTTCAGCATGACTTTTTAAGCTATGGATAAATGAATAAGGAATGAGTACAGGTAGTGTGGATGCTGAAGCTGAAACTCCAGTACTTTGGCCACCTCATGCGAAGAGTTAACTCATTGGAAAAGACTCTGATGCTGGGAGGGATTGGGGGCAGGAGGAGAAGGGGATGACAGAGGATGAGATAGCTGGATGGCATCACCGACTCGATGGACATGAGTTTGGGTGAACTCCGGGAGTTGGTGATGGACAGGGAGGCCTGGCATGCTGCAATTCATGGGGTTGCAAAGAGTCAGACACGACTGAGCGAATGAACTGAACTGAATAGGTAGTACACATAAAGAATCCAACTCTCCAAACTCGAGTAGTTACAGTCTCGTGTATAATGTGAAACTGTAAACTAACCTGGATTAATGTGATGCTTTGGGTAATGTGCAGTTGATTGTTTTATTTTTTCAGGCGTCACTCATTGATTTCTCCTTGCCTCTGGGTACTCACTCCATCATGCGTTGTGGTGTGTGTGGTGATTGATTCCACACCTCTTTAAGGCTTAATATGGAGCCGTGGAGAGAGGCAGAGGCCCTGAGTAATTGTGAAGTCTCTGCAACTCTCTCCTTTATTTGTATTGAAATATAATTGACCCACAGCACTGTGTTAGTTCCTGGTGTACAACATAGTGATTTGATGTTTCTATACATTATAAAATGATCACCACAATGAGTCTAGTTACCGTCTGTCACCATAGAAAGTTATTATGGTATTATAGCCAATGTTCCCCATGCTGCACATTTTATCCCCATTACTTATTTATTTTGTCACTAGAAGTTTGTATCTCTCCTTCACCCCCACCTGTTTCACTCATCCCCTCTCCAGCACTCTCCTCTCTGGCCACTGCCTGTTTGTTTTCTCCATCTTTGACTCCGTTTCATGTTCTTTTTTTTCTTGCTTTTTAGATTCCATATGTAAGTGAAGTTATATGGGATTTGTCTTTCTCTATCTGACCTATTTCATTTAGCATATACCCTCAAGGTCCATCCATGTCGTTGCAAATGGCAACATTTTATTCTTTCTATGGTTGAGTGATATTCCAATGGGAATATATATATACTACATCTTCTTTATCCATTCATCTACAGATGGACATTTAAGTGGCTTTCATATCTTGACCTTTATAAATAATGCTGCAGTGAAGATAGAGGTGCATGTACGTTGTCAATGTAGCATTTTTGTTTTCTTCAGAAAAATATGCAGACATGAAATTTTTAAGCTTTTGAGACACCTCCATCCTGTTTTCCATAGTGGCTGTACCACTTCACATTCCCTCTCTCTGCAACTCTTGGCCCTTTCCACAGGCTTTTGGTAGCTGTTTACCAGACCAGGATGATGCAAACAGCCATGTCTGATTCTAAGACCTTCGGCAAATGAGAGTTAGGGGGATAGAAGAGGTTGAGGGTTGTGAGGTATTTCTACACTTATCAGGCAACAAGGGGCAGAGAATGACTGAGAGGAGCCTCAGGACAATGCACAGGAAGAGGGGAAAGGAGGTCGAGGAGGACAGGTGATCTGAAGTGTCGTGTGTTGCAGACACTTTGGGTGAGTTAGGCTTCCCACGTGGCTCAGTGGTAAAGACTCCACCCGTGGTGCAGGAGACTCAAGAGACACAGGTTCGATCCCTGGGTTGGGATGATCCCCTGGAGTAGGAAATGGCAACCCACTCTAGTATTCTTGCCTGGAAGGTTCCATGGACTGAGGAGCCTGGTGGGCCACAGTCCATGGGGTTGCAAAGAGCCAGACATGACTGAGTACAGCACATGGTACAGGAGTTGAAGGAGGCCATTGCATCTGGTCTTAGGTGGTCAGAGCCCTTTTCAAGAGTGGTAAAAGCTAAACTGTGGAGGCAGAAGGCAGATAACAGTGTGGTGAGAAGTTAGAGAGGCAAGACAGTTGGGTGGTGAGGGGAAGGCAAGAGATGGAATGGTTGTTGAGAAAAGTTTTGGGGGGAGTAAGTAATGCAGAACACATTTGGAGGTTGATGTCAAGGAGAATGAAGAGAGATGGGGGTAAAAGATGTAATAATGTTGCCATAATGTTCAAATAATGTTGAGTATTGGATCAAAAAATATGGGTGGAGGAATTAGCCTCCCCTTGGGAGGGGAGATGAGTTGAAATAAAAAGAGGTTGACAGGAAAGAAACAAAGGTACTCATGCTTGATGGGGTGAATCAAGTAGAGGGTGAAATAACCTGGGAGGAGCTGGGAGGGCAGCAGGGTGGGTTCTGATGACTGGGGAAGAGTAGCAAGGGTTTCAAAGCAGCTGCCACGAGGGACTCCCCTGGTGGACTGGCAACTGAGACTGTGCTCCCAAGGCAGGGGACCCGAGTTCAATTCCTGGTCAGGGAACAAGATCCCATGTGCCTCAACTAAAACCCAGTGCAGCCAAATAAATAAATAAAAATAAACATATTTTTAAAAAGCAGTTTCCATGAGAGTGGGAAGGAACGTCCATGAACTAGCTCCAGCTGCCTTTAGAATTATTTCATACACATCACACAATTCATTCAAACAGTTTCTAGAGTTCCACACAATCAGACAAATCCATAAATATTTGTTTATTGTAGTCACAAAATACTCAAGAGATCTGCTTACTTTCTTTTCAAAGCATCCCCTTGGTGATTATTCTTTTTCCTTTCTCTAATTGTATGCTGGAGAAAGCCTCAGTTAGAGGCAACTAGTTTTTAGACCATGCACACCTGCAGATCTCGTTGACGCATGCCTGAGCCCGGCACTCTCGTAAGCACTGGCTTAAATGAAGAGGAAGAGGCCAAGACTTTTCAGACAATGGAGCCTTGAATCCATCCTGTTTCCTGGGTTTCCAATTCTAACCTGTACCCACTCATCAAGGTAATCATACAATAGAGCCACCTCCATCTGCTCCAGTGACTTTTCAGTGCTCCTGGCACTGAGAGGAGAGTACACAAAAAAAGAAAACAAAAAGGTTGGAATTGTGTGGAAGCCATACACTGAATCAGGGGGAAATAGCCTCCTTATCAGATTTCTCTCGATACACCCATCATTTCCTTTATAATTTACTGAAGGACTGTAATGGGGATTAATTTGCCTCATAGGATATCAAGAATAGTTTCTAATATTGACAAAAGGCTGCAAGAAACTTGAAACTCCTGAAGTTCAGAGAAAGGTCAGATGCTGTTCGTTTATGTGCCGCTATAAAAAAGTTGGCGTTTTTGAGGAGGACACTCCAGGTTCAACTTCTGGAGTGACTGCAGAGGCCCCAGAAAGACTTCTTGTATGGATGAATGGGTACTGGGTATGGAGTTAACATCTCTTCTTTGGCATAGAACATGTCTCAGATGATCAGCAATTAGAAAGAATGTCACTGAGGCTTAGAGAGAAAGAAAGAAGAAAAGAAAGTGCTAAGTTGTGTCCAACTTGTGATCCCATGAACTGTGGCCCATCAGGTTCCTCTGTCCATTCTTGCCTGGGATTCTCCAGGCAAGAATACTGGAGTGGGTTGCCATTTCCTTC
Organism: Bos javanicus; assembly: GCF_032452875.1. Taxonomy (NCBI): domain Eukaryota; kingdom Metazoa; phylum Chordata; class Mammalia; order Artiodactyla; family Bovidae; genus Bos; species Bos javanicus. Next base: position 93,389,288 of record NC_083873.1, read on the forward strand.
TCCAGGGGAACTTCCCGACTGAGGAATTGAGCCCAGGTCTCCCGAATTGCAGGCAGATACTTTATCAACTGAGGTAATCAATTTTTTTTATTGACAAGGATTCTTTAGTCTCAATAATTCTAGAAATCACAGTCTCTGTCTACAAGACTTTAGGATGATTAGACATACCTGGCTACTGAATGGTGCTTTAGTGACTGCAAACAGTGCTTTGAATCCTAGCGGGGAAGATAGACAGACCATATAACCAGACCTTTATTTTCCTAGGTCTTTACTCCTTTTTCATTTTGGGGGGTAATTTGTGGCTTCCATCCTTGGGATGGAGGGTAATAAATGGGACTTGAAGCATTATTACCACTTAAAATAGGAAAGAGGAAGTTTTCACCTATAGGGAGAGCTACACACAACCAAGTTCTCTAATCAGAGGAGGACTGTTATACGGGTGAGAACAAGAAAGAGTGCTGGCCGTCCCAGATAATTAATCTTTGACTTTTAAACTGAACTCTTCTTTGTAACTTGACCTCTTTGTTGCAGTTTAGTTGCTAAGTCATGTTTCACTCTTTGAAACCCTATGGTCTGTAGCCCGCCAGGCTCCTCTGTCCATGGAATTCTCCAGGCAAGAATACCGAAGTGGGTTGCCATTTCTATCTCCAGGGGATCTTCCCCACCCAGGGATCAAGCCCACATCTTCTGCATTGGCAAGCAGATGCTTGACCATTGAGCCACCAAGGAAACTCTAACTTTACCTCTAGTTAAGGATTGAAAATTTCCCCCAATTCAATTATCAGCTAACCCTAATCCTCTCACACCAATGTCTGAGACTGGAGAGCTGACTCTGGAAGACCCCTTTGGGAGGTGGAGCCTCGTGGAGGTACTGAGCATACTAAGAAGCTCTGTGAATGAGGAGGGGCTCTCTGTATTTGAGCTCTCAGAGCTCTCTGTGTTGATCTGATGGACTGTTTCTGTTATCTGACAGTTCTTTCTACACTCCTAGCAAGTATCTATCACAGGCTGTGCTAGGGTTTGAAGGCTGTTCAATTGGAAAGGGACGAAGACTCAATCGCTGTGCTGGGCCTGGCCATTTGCTAAAAACCTCAAACACACCGTTTGTACTGGTCCCAGGCTTCTACTTTACTGATGTACACACTGCCTTCAGGCTACTCCCCAGCTGTCTGCGCTGCAGCAGTGGTCATTGCAATCCCTTTTACCCTTCAATGTAGAAATGAGACACTGCTTTCATAGCATCCGTGCCTTCTCTCTGTGCCCCTCTGTCCTCTCCAGACTGCCACCCTCTGTGCCATCACTGTGCAGCCAACCTCCATGACACTGGGAGCGTCTGCCTGCGGTGCCAGAATGCCCGGAACCTGCTGCTGGGGGACCGCTGTGTCCCTGATTGCCCTTCTGGGTACTTCGTGGAGAGAGGAGCTTGTAAAAGTGAGTAAGTGCTGGACGCAGGAGCTGGCGGTGCCTCGTGATCTTCTTTCACTTGGGGCTCGTACCTGAGAAGGCTTGAACCTCCAGAGAGAGAGATAGAAAGCGAGAAGCACACCAGTACAGGGGGAGTCACGCCAGTGCAGGGGGAAGTAAAGCATACCAGTTAACCCTCTCCGTGCGGGAGCTTTTATTAGTGGCTCTGGGTGTGCTGCTTTGGAAGGGAATTTGGGTTCATGGGTTCCCTCCGTGTCTCATCTCTCTGCAGAATGTCACTCCTCCTGCAGGACCTGCCAGGGCAGGGGTCCATTCTCCTGCTCCTCCTGTGACACTGGCCGTGTTCTGTCCCACCTTGGCACCTGCAGTATCGCCTGCTTCCCCGGGCACTATCTCGATGATAACCGTGTTTGTCAGCGTAAGTTTTTTTAAAAAATGAACTGTGTATCCTTTCTTGCTCTTCTGAGGTCATGGAAGGACATAGAGATTTTTTTGCTTCCATATTCTTACCTAACCTTTATTTTTAGAAAAGAAAGAGAAAGAATCTACAAAGCATATGGAGGTGATGAATAGATGATAACTCAGATATGGGCCTAATTGGAAGTGCTGGGCTAGGTCTCTCCTTTGCAAATACCAGCTGTGTGATCTTGGGCCAATCATTTAACCTCTCTGTACTGTAGTTATCTCATTAAAATAATTAAAATGTTAGTCTATTTTTTTCCTATGGTTTCTTTTAGTGAGTCATTTCCAAGATCCTAAGCGGAGAACAGAGCTCATTTGAAGTACACAAGCCATGACCTCAGCACTTCACTGGGTTTGTTTTTGAGATATGTTTGTTGAATATTGACAGTATGCAAGGCTTGATGTGCTACAGGGCATTCAGTTTCTGCCCAAACAGTAGTTATTTTTGTCTTGCATGAGAGCTACTTGTATAGATGTCTTAGTTCTCAAATAAGCCAAAGCATGATTAATTATCTGAGTCACGCACAAACGAAGAGTTGGGATAAATTGGGGCAAGGGCAAATCGGAGGGGGAAAAACCAGAAAGTGCTTCACAGATGAAGGAACAGTTTTGGGACAGGCTGAGGAGGCTTATTTCATTTCAGTCAGTAAAGTGTCAGTTGCCAAAAAATTGTGTTATACGTTTCTCATTTTGAAAATGACAGTTAGCAAATACAGTGCAGGTATTTCAAGTTTGTGTCCTAGGAAGTCCCATGTTGAAGGAATTAAAGAGCCATGGTTAGCAGAGTGGGCTCTCAAATCAGGTAATGGAATTGCAACTCCTAACTGCCCCTTAACTAGCTTTGTGACCTTGAGCAGGTGAATTAACCACTAGGCTTTAGTTTCTTTTTTCTATAAAAGGGGGATTGTAATAGTGCCCTCAGCACATCTAGGGCTTTCCTGGGGGCTCAGTGGGAAAGAATCTACCTGCCAATGGAGGAGTTCAGTTCAGTCGCTCAGCTGTGTCCAACTCTTTGCAACCCCATGGACCACAGCACACCAGGCTTCCCTGTCCATCACCAATTCCCAGAGCCTACTCATACTCATGTCCATTGAGTTGGTGATGCCATCCAACCATCTCATCCTCTCTCGTCCCCTTCTCCTCCTGCCTTGAATCTTGTCCAACATCAGAATCTTTTCTAATGAGTCAGCTCTTACAAATCAGGTGGCCAAAGTATTGGAGCTTCAGCTTCAGCATCAGTCCTTCCTATGAATATTCAGGACTGATTTCCTTTAGTCCTGGAGCCAATTTCCTTTAGCCAAAGGAAGAAACACAAGTTCAACGTCTGGTCAAAGAAGATCCCACATGCCCCAGATCAACTAAACTCATGTGCCACAAGTACTGAAGCCTGTACACCCTAGAGCCCGTGCTCCCCGATAGGAGAAGCCACTGCAGTGAGAAGGACACTCACTGCAACTAGAGAGTAGCCCCCCTTGCTGCAACTAGAGAAAGCTCGTGTGCATCAGTGAAGACCTAGCACAGCCAAATAAGTAGTTTCTATATCTAACATCATTGCACTTAGCATAGACTTTAGCAGAGACTAAGCTCTCAGTATAGCTATTGTTGTGTTACTGTCATCATGCGAGATGAGAGACAAATCAAGCATTAAAAGATACCTATATTTTATAGATACAAAGATAGATATTACTGTTAGTTTATGCAGATGCTTGCAAGGATTAGTATTTGAAATGAAGTTCTTGGAAACCCCCATTTTGTATCATCTGTTGAGAAACCAGAGATAAAAATCCTTTTTCAAGACAATGAAAAGATTTTTTTCTTTTTACTTTTGTAACAAAACCTTTGCTTGGTATATATCAACTGTCTACCAGCATCTGTAGGTTCTGTAACACAAGAGACATGAATGAAATACTTAAATGTTCTGCTCAAGAGCAAGGGAGTACTGCTATAGAAGGAGTGACTTAGATTGATGAGGCTCTTCACTGCAGTAGAATCACAGAAATAGAAGTTCAAAGGAAAAAACAGAATCCCTTATATAGTATATAGGTGACAAAAATATGTTGCATGGAAATACTTCTCTTCTGGGAAGCTTTTGCCCTGAAGAAATGCATTTGATATGCTACCATGTAAATAGGATTTTATAGACTAAGTCAGTTAAATTAAGAATATTCTAACTTTAGTTTTTACTAAAGCTTAGGTTTCCTTCTTCCAAAGATTGAGTAAAGCGTGCCCCTAAGTTGTGGTATTTTAATTTCTAGTACTTAAAAAAGTTATCCACAATGTCCTTTTGTAATGCTCTTCATTAGAGACAATTATAGGCCTGAAAATTGCAGAAATTGTTCTGTAAAGGGCTTTGTAGGAAATATAATCAGTATAAAGGGGAGACATTAATAACCATATTATAGAAAAAAGTAAGAGCTACAGAGCTGTCTAGAGCCTGGTTACAGAAACCTTTAGAAATTGCATACTGAGCCCTAACATTCAAGGACCGCCAGTTGAGTAGATGAAGAAGAGATGATGATTGAGGATCTCAGTACTTGAAACCATAGGGCCCTAGGGTAGCAGGAGAACTCGAGTATCGGAGCCAACCTTGCACCCAGGGCAGAGGTTTTCTCTCACCCCTTCACAGGCATCTGCAGATGAGGAAGGGCGGTCCATTGGTGGGGGCTGTAGTTGTTGGACAGTTCTTTCTCATCAGCCCTAGAACTTCCCTCTGGGGAAGTATAGCATGGCTCCTTGCTCATTCATTCAGCCTGTTATCTTCAAAAGTTGGAAATTAGCCATCATCTCCCAGCTGGACCTCTCTGCTCCTGGCAGGACTGGAGTCAGTGGAATATAGGAGCAAAGAGAGAGGACCATCTCGAGGGTACAGTAGCAAACAGGCCTATTCAGGAGGGAGAATGGACTTCACAGGCTGTGAGGTCGCTTCCTCTTCTGTGAATGATGGTTACGGTACATCCGTGCTCCCCTCACTGCTCCCTGGTCCACTTGCCACCATCTTCACTATCTTCTTGGCATTTTCCATGGGGTCACTGACCTGAGAACCGCGCCTGTTACTCGAGACGTGGTCCCCCAGTGTGACTGCAGTAGGGCTAATACCCTCTGTGGTCTGAATGTCGTAAGATGGAGAAAAGGACCTGCACCCACACAGCTCTGAAGGGGGATGCTGAGAACCCAAGGGGCTTGGAATGTGCAGAACCAGTTTGAATGAGGCAAGGTCATTCGGGGATTGGAGGATGAGGGGTTCAGTAAGAGAGGAAGGAAGATTCAAAGAGAAATGATGGAAGCCCTCTGCTCTATAGTCTGACACCACTGCATCCCTCCAGATCTTCCACATAGTCTTAATAATTCACAGCTCTCGGCAGGAACCCTTTCCTTGCGGCAGTCAGTGAAGGGGCTGATTATGCTTCTGGAATGAGAGACTTCACAGAAGGACTCGAGAACATGCAGGCCGATGGAAGTTTGAAGAAGAAAACTTCAGGAAACTCTAAGCTGACCTGTCACCCCCATGTGGAGAAACTAGCCTTGAGGCTTCATTTTGCAGCTCTACATACAGCAGTGGGTCCAGCTGACATTGAGGTTTACATGAAGGCTCTTCAGCTTAAGACTGTGTTCATTTCTTTAGTACCATGTCAACTTTTAGTAAGCTCTTAATCAACTAAGATTCTTAGATTTTTTTTTATAATACTGCTGTTTAAACAGACCTTCTGTCTCCTCTGTTTGTACAATTGGTTGTGGAACATAAATGCAGGACTCTCCGTACAGCGTAGCTTATCTCATCTGATTCAATCAGTTCAGTCGCTCAGTCATGTCCGACTCTTTGCGACCCCATGCACAGCAGCACTCCACCCGGTGTCTTTCACTATCTCCCAGAGTTTGCTCAAACTCATGTCCATTGAGTCCACTGAGTCATGTCCATTGAGTCCACTGAACTATGAATAGAGGTTCATGACAGGAGGCAGTGATCAAGACCATCTCCAAGAAAAAGAAATGCAAAAAGGCAAAATGGTTGTCTGAGGAGGCCTTACAAATAGCTGAGAAAAGAGAAGCAAAAGGCAAATGAGAAAAGGAAAGATATATCCATTTAAACTTCATCTGATTGCTTTTAGTTTGTTGCTGTGTTTAGTTGCTCAGTGGTATCCAGCTCTTGGCGACCCCATGGACTGTAGGCTGCCAGACCCCTCTGTCCATGGGATCCTCTGGGCAAGAATACTGGAGTGGGTTTGCCATTTCCTCCTCCACGGGATCTTCCCAACCCAGGGATCAAACCTACATCTCCTGATTGGCAGGTAGGTTCTTTAGCACTGAGCCACCAGGGAATCCTAATTTACTGCTACAACTGGCTAAAGTAAATTTGAATTTTTCTTTCAGATAGTATGTGTTCAGTATAATGTGTATAATATGTATGTGGCATATTTAAATATCATTAGCATGATCTCGGTTTTCATTAAAGTCATTGATGAAAATAATCGAGTAAGAAATTGACTTCATCATAATACTCTAGTACAGACATTCATTTCCAGTTACAAAGATTTACTGACAACTTTTTGAGTATGTATTTCAACTATCTTCAAATCCACCTACAACTACTAGACACCACTTCATTTTTGTATTCACAGGTGTATCTTTGAGATTTTTGTCAGACCCTTTGGCAAAATTAAGATACAATGAGTATAGAAATCCTGCCTCCCAAAATGATAAAGTTTAGCCTCATATAAGTTTCCAGCAATTATTTTCTAATTATTGTTAAGCTAGCTGCTTGAAATTCCAGTCTAGAATTTTCCTAGGACTTTTAATTACCAGTTTACATATTGTAACTGATATTTTATACCAGTGGCTTTTCTTGTAGGTGAAACAAAAGGAGTTTCTTTTTATTTTAGTGGGAGGTCGTTTTACTGCATTTGATATCCTTTAGAACTACAATTCACGTGATCGCTCTCTAGAATTTTCATCTGAAACATACTGAGAAAATTTTAGAGTGAGGCAAAGATGCTAGTGCTTGAGTATATATAATTACAGTATCTGGCTTCTGTCATTTATATTGCTAGTATTTACTGAACACCAATTTCCCAATGGCTCAGTGGGTAAAGAATCCACCTGCAATGCAGGAGATGCAGGAGACACGGGTTTGATCTCTGAATTGAGAAGATCCCCTGAAAGAGGAAATGGCAACCCTCTCCAGTATTCTTGCCTGAAGGATCCCATGGACAGAGGAGCCTGGCAGGCTACAGTCAGTGGAATCATAAAGAGTTGGACATGACTTAGCGCAGACATAATTATAGATAACCAGCTGGGCACTGGGGACTGGGAAAGGAACAAAGCAAATCTAGTCTTTGCATTTCACAGCTTCAAATGATAAAGATGGGAAATAATCACTAAATAGAATGTTTCTATGTATGGCAAGAATAAAATGTGTAAGAACTGTACCTGGGAGACCTGAGGCCTGTTCCAGACTGGAGAGTCAGGGAAGGCCTTTGTGTGGAAGAAACTGAAGAATAAGAGTTAAAGACAAGAGACATGGAGATTACATTGGGAGGATTCAAATATGTTTATCATGATTTCTAGGTAGGAAGAATGGAGGGAATGATGGAGGAGCAATATTTGCAGAAATGATGGCTGAAATTTTTCCATGACTGAAGAAAGATATGCGTTCATAGATGAAAGTGCCCTCTGACACTTGATAAGTCTGAACTTTAGGAAAAAATCACTTTTGGGGATTCCTGGAATAGAATGCAATGACTCAAACCAATTAGGAGGCTATGATAGTGATCAAGTAAGAAATCATGATGGCTTGGATGTCCTGGCATGTGTGGACATGGAGAAAAGCAAAAAGTTCTGATAATTATATAGAAGAATTCATCTAAATAAGATCCAGTGAGTGACGAATTAGGATCGAGAGACAGAGAGGTGCCAGAATAGACTCTAAGGTTTCTAGAGTAAACAACTGAGCAGGTGGAGAAATGCTAGTTGTGAAATCAGAGAGAGATGGAAGCATGACAGGTGAGAGGGTTTGGGGATCATCTGAATGCCTAATAAGTGGCTGCTAAGAATTAGAACTGGGGAAATCAGTAAGCCAGGTCACCTTAGAGTCCTTTGTATCTTCATATACGGGATTTCCCAAGCTCCAAATTAAGTCAGTACCCAATTTTAATCTTGGCATCGCACAAAAATCTAAATCTACATCAAGAACTGTAGGAGCTTTGATTCCTTAAGAAGCAAAGTTCCAGTGACACTCTGGATTATTATTCCAGAGTTCTTGGAATAAGTATAAATTCTGTGGCTGAGCCATGAGACAGTTTGGATGTGGGATTTCTGTTCTTGGCTTTATAATTTATCTTCTCTGGAAAATAAACTTTCCCTTTTTGATTTTGGAAGTATAAGACTAACATTTTCTGTTACTATGGATCACAGGGGAGGGTTCTGAGCAGTATTTAGAGAACAGGTTGGAGCGAGGCTGTTCCTTCACAGCATCTGTCTAGGTTTGATCAGTGCTTCTGTATTTGCAATTCTAATCATCTGGTCATTTTCTTTTCCTATCTGCTCAGCATGCAACATGCATTGTGGACGCTGTGATTCACAGGCCAGCTGTACCTCCTGCCGAGATCCAAGCAAGGTCCTGCTCTTTGGGGACTGTCAGCATGAGAGCTGTGCCCCGCAATACTATCTGGACTTCTCCACCAAAACGTGCAAAGGTAACACTCTTCCTGAATTGCATGACAGCTCTTTTAGTTGGCGATACCCCTTTACTGGAGAATTCCACTCCCCCAATTTGGAAAACACTGTCATCAGATATTTAGACTTTCTCTGATGATAGTGAGAAGTCATTATGTATGTATGTATATATTCATTGATTTATTTATGAAGCAAGTATTTTTGAGTACCTACCATGGCCTAGATATTGTGCCAGGTGTTAGTAACTAGAGGGCTTCCCAGGTGGCTCAGTGGTAAAGAATCCGCCTGCCAGTGCAGGAGACGCAGGAGATGAGGGTTTGATCCCTGGGTCAGGAAGATCCCCTGGAGGAGGCCATGGCAGCCCACTCCAGTATTCTTGCCTGGAGAACCCATGTGGCCTCAAAGAGTTGGAAATGACTGAGCATGGCACACATTAGTATTAATTACTAGACCAGAGGTGGCAAACTAGAAACCCTCAGGTTGTGTTTGGTCCAAAACATGTTTTTCTCCCCACTAAATGTATTATAACAGTGTTTTAAAATTCTTAACTCTTTGCCTTCTAAAAAATCAGAAGACTTGACATAAAAAAGTTGAGATTTGCAGTTTCTTTTGAGAGTCAGAAGGTCTCGCAGTACTGGGTATGCATCCCTCAGAGCAGCAGCAGGTTGGAGACAAGTAGCAATTGTCTCCATTGGGGGAGCATGATCTCCTAAGATTGCCACAGTCCCTATCATTCCCTGTTCTATCATACCAGGCCTCTTTTGAAGATTTTCATTGCCTTCCTTGGCCTGGAGGCATTTGCGCTTACAACTCTAGATTGCCAGACTCTAAGCTTAATGAGGAAGGAAGGAAGTTGTGTCTAATTTGTTCATCTCGTACTTCAAAGAGTAAAGATGCAGTGCTTGTTCTCCAGGTGTTCTTAAGGAAGCAATGTCAAAAACCGAGTAGCTTTTACTTTGCTCTCCAATTTTTAGAATGATCGGAGCTTATGCTCTTCCAATGGCAGCCCTCAGCTGGGAGAAAAACAGAACTGAAGGGTGGATTTTCCTTGCTCCTGTTCAATTTCTCTTCTCCATTTCTCCATTCCATGTTCTACAATACACACTGTCCCCCTTACCCTTTCTGATTCTGCCAGAAAAGCTAGGTCTCAGAATTGGAGGTCAAACATCTGTCAGATAAACTCGGGATGCTTTAAGGTTTTACAAAATTGTGTATTTTCCATTCCAAGAAACTCTACCTAACTTTGGTGGTCTGCTGTGCTCAAGACTGCAAAACCTTTTCTAGTTTCTCTTTTCTAACTGATGGTTTTCAGTCTGTGGTGAAAAACAAGATTCCAACAAATCCTCCCTGTTGTGAAGTGATATCATAACCATGCTGGCGGTCTTCAAGGCTCTGTTTTAGTCATTTTCCCTCAGGACTGAGTCAGTCAAATAAATGAGTGAGATTAAGTTTATGAATCTTCTTAGAAGCATGTGTACTATCTTGCACATTTACTTGCTTCTCTGGGACTTAGAAATATTGCCTCGGAGAAGAGAGAAAGGTGACTAACGAGAGGTTTCCTTAGCTTCTTAGTGAAGGGGACACAGGACAAGCCCACACTGAGTGGCGATACTTTCTCCAGGGAAACTAGTTTAGCCACAAACCTTTATTAAATCGCCATGTAGCAGGCACTATGCTGAGATCCTTCAATTCATTATTCCATGTAATCTTCACAATTTGTTGTTGTTGTTCAGTCGCTAAGTCATGTCCAACTCTTTGAGACCCCTTGGGCCATAGCCTGCCAGGTTCCTCTGTTCATGGAATTTGCCAGGCAAGAATATTGAAGTGGGTTGCCATTTCCTTCTCCAATCTTCATAATAACCTTATGAAGCTGCTCTTCTTATCCATGCTTAACAGATAAAGAAACTAAGGTTCAAAAAGCTTAAGGAAGGTGTGTAAGACATGCAGATTAAAAGTGACAAAGCCTTGACTTGAATATCAGTTCAGCTCAGTCGCTCAGGACTGCAGCATGCCAGGCTTCCCTGTCTATCACCAACTCCTGGAGTTTACCCAAACTCATGTCCATCGAGTCCATGATGCCATCCAACCGTCTCATCCTCTGTTGTCCCCTTCTCCTCCTGCCTTCAATCTTTCCCAACATCAGGGTCCTTTCCAGTGAGTCAGTTTTTTGCATCAGGTGGCCAAAGTATTGGAGTTCCAGCTTCAGCATCAGTCCTTCCAATGAATACTCAGGACTGATTTCCTTTAGGATGGACTGGTTGGATCTCCTTGCAGTCCAAGGGGCTCTCAAGAGTCTTCTCTAACATCACAGTTCAAAAGCATCAGTTCTTTTGTTCAGCTTTCTTTATAGTCCAGTTCTTACATCCATACATGACCACTGGAAACACCATAGCCTTGACTGGACAGACCTTTGTTGCCAAAGTAATGTCTCTGCTTTTTAATAAGCTGTCTAGGTTGGTCATAGCTTTTTTTACCAAGGGGCAAGTCTCTTTTAATTTCATGGCTGCAATCACCATCTGCAGTGATTTTGGAGCCCCAAAAAATAGTCTGTCACTGTGTCCACTGTTTCCCCATCTATTTGCCGTGAAGTGATGGGAACGGATGCCATGATCTTAGTTTTCTGAATATTGAGTTTTAAGCCAACTTTTTCACTCCCCTCTTTCACTTTCCTCAAGAGGCTCTTTAGTTCTTCTTCACTTTCTGCCATAAGGGTGGTGTCATCTGCATACCTGAAGTTATTGATATTTCTCCCGGCAATCTTGATTTCAGCTTATGCTTCATCCAGCCCAGCATTTTGCATGATGTACTCTGCATATAAGTTAAATAAACAGGGTGACAATATACAGCCTTGACGTACTCCTTTTCCTATTTGGAACCAGTCTGTTGTTCCATGTCCAGTTCTAACTGTTGCTTCTTGACCTGCATACAGATTTCTCAGGAGGCTGGTCAGGTGGTCTGGTATTCCCATCTCTTTCAGAATGTTCCAAGTTTATTGTGATCCACACAGTCAAAGGCTTTGGCATAGTCAATAAAGCAGAAATAGATGTTTTTCTAGAACTCTCCTGCTTTTTTGATGATCCAGCAGATGTTGGCAATTTGATCTCTGTCTGGTTCCTCTGCCTTTTCTAAATCCAGCTTGAACATCTGGAAGTTCATGGTTCACATACTGTTGAACCCTGGCTTGGTGAATTTTGAGCATGACTTTACTAGCGTGTGAGATGAGTGCAATTGTGTGGTAGTTTGAACATTCTTTGGTTGCCTTTCTTTGCGATTGGAATGAAAACTGACCTTTTCCAGTCCTGTGGCCACTGCTGAGTTTTCCAAATTTGGGGCATATTGAGTGCAGCACTTTTGCAGTGTCATCTTTTAGGATTTGAAATAGCTCAACTGAAATTCCATCACTTCCACTAGCTTTGTTTGTAGTGGTTTCCTAAGGCTGGATTGACTTCACATTCCAAGATGTCTGGCTCTAGGGGAGTGGTCACACCATATGGTTATCTCGGTCATGCAGATCTTTTTTTGTAGTTCTTGTGTGTATTGTTACCCCTTCTTAATATCTTCTGCTTCTGTTAGGTCCATACCATTTGTGTCCTTTATTGTGCCCATCTTTGCATGAAATGTTCCCTTGTTATCTCTAATTTTCTTGAAGAGAGCTCTAATCTTCCCTTTTCTATTGTTTTCATCTATTTCTTTGCATTGATCACTGAGGAAGGCTTTCTTATCTCTCCTTGCTATTCTTTGGAATTCTGCATTCAAATGGGTAGATCTTTCCTTTTCTCCTTTGCCTTTCATGTCTTTTCTTTTCTCAGCTATTTATAAGGCCTCCTCACACAACCATTTTTCCTTTTTTTGCATTTCTTTTTCTTGGGAATGGTCTTGATCACTGCTTCATGTACAATGTCACAAACCTCAGTCCATAGTTCTTAGTCCATAGCCTGATAGACAGGCACTCTATCAGGTATAATCCCTTGAATCTATTTGTCACTTCCACTGTGACTTGAATATAGATCTACTTGATTTCAAAACCAAGTGCTTAACTCTGCTTTCTTGTCCTGTCATCCATGCATGAAGGACTGACCTTTCGAGCTAGAACTTTGCATTTTCTGACAGCATCCAAATTGCCTGGCCCAAAACAATGGCAGCAACAACCAGAATAATCATAATCACCAAAGCCAGAGCCACAGCACCACGTTTTCCTGCATCCCACGCCCTGGGCCTGACTCGGTAGTTCTGACAGTGAACCTGATGATCTGTATTTCTAACGATCCCCTTGGATCACTTGTGTGGGCGACTTGGGCTGGGATCCACCCAAACATAAGCTTCTTGAGGACAGTTTACACCCACCACTTGATAAGCTGGCTCAAGGCTGTATCCCCCAGAGATGTTTGTTTGAGTCAATGAACATGTAAAGGAATCAAGTCTGCTCTACATGAGATCTGTTTTATTTCAGGAATCCCTTTCTTTCTGTACCGTTCTTTCACATCCTTTTAACTCCAGCATCAATGCTTCTTTGAGTTGTGGTGGTCACTGCCTGATTTCTGAGAGGAAGGGAGTCACGCAGCTGGTGTTAGTAGAGTGAGCAGATGCATCCTTCCTCGAGTCTCTTGACATCCTTTGAAAGTGAAACTGTTATTTCCTCAATCATGTCCAATTCTTTTCCACCCCATGGATTGTAGCCTGCTAGGCTATTCTGTCCATGGGATTCTTCAGGCAAAAATACTTGGGTCAGTTACCATTCCCTTCTCCAGGGGATCTTCCTGACCCAGGGATCAAACCCAGCTCTCCTGCTTTGAAGGCAGATTCTGTACTGTCTGAACCACGAGGAAAGCCCCTGACTTCCTTTACCTCTTGGCATTTGGAGGAGGTCCTGTTAGGTTTGTGGAAGCAAATTGGCTAATCTCTGGAGCAGACTTTGCATGAAGATGCTGTGTCTCGGGGATATAGAACTCTAGAATCCATATCGAATAAGATCCAGTTGGTCTGGCTCCTCAGCAGCCCTGATGACAAGCAGCCTTCACACAAGTGTGGAGCAATCCTTGTACGAGCTGTGTATGTGCCGTGTCTAACATAATTAGGAAACACTCAACCTCAGAGAAGCGTGCAGGCTACTACAAGCAGAGCCTCATTAGAGCTCATGTACCTGACATCTCTTATGGTGTCCTCACTTTACCCCGTGCAGCTGCAGACAGCATCCTTGTAAATTAGTCTCTGGGACTGAGGGTGGACAGAAAGGAAGCTGATTGAAGGAACTTTCTTTCTAGAGTGTGACTGGAGTTGCAATGCGTGCAGTGGGCCTCTGAGGACAGACTGCCTCCAATGCATGGACGGCTATGTTCTCCAGGACGGCGCCTGCGTGGAGCAGTGCTCAGCGTCATTTTACCGGGACCTAGGCCTCTGCAAGAGTAAGTGTCTGCAGCCCTTCTCTGTGCTCACCCAAGCTTCCATCTCTTCTGATTGCCCCTTTTCCGAGAAGGAGTCCATGGAAAATTTTATGGCTTTTTATCCGATTTCTGGTTTCTTTCTTAAGAGCTTTACTTTGTTATAATGAAAATGTCCCCTCTTTCCTTCTCCCGTGCCCCAGCTTGTGTGCTAAGTTGCTTCAGTCATGTCTGACTCTTTGCGTTCCCATGGAATGTAGCTTGCCAGGCTTCTCTGTCCACGGGATTCTCCAGGAGAGAATACTGGAGTAGGTTGCCATTTCCTCCTCTAGGGGGTCTTCCCAACCCAGGGATCTAACCAGTGTCTCTTATGTCTCCTGCATTGGCAGGGGGGTCTTTACCACTAGCACCATCTGGGAAACCCATGCTCTAACACAACATTTGATCATTTCAAAGTCCACGTGGGAATCTTAGGGGTATATGGCCACACAAACAGGTATGTTTTGACCATTAGTTTTGGATTTCCTTTAAATTTAAACAGTGCTGTGCTCCAGATGGAGGAGTCGGTGTGCTCTGGTCATCTGAGCACGTTAAAAGACAAGATTATTCCACCATCTGCCTCCCACAAGCCTCCAAATACCATATGTATCTAACTATCACCTTACTCCGGTCCAGTACCTGCTTCAGCCTTAATTTAATACCACACAATCTTCACATCCTGAAATGCCACCCAAACTGCACAGGCAGCCTTCCTGGGAGCATCCTTGGGCGATACTCTGATAACTGACCAGGCCAGCCAGGAAAGACTGACACTTCAGAGAAGCAGTGCAGAGAGCCACGGGCTAGACAGTAATGATGATACTAGCTTGTTTTCTTCAGTTTCTAAGTCATGTCCGACTCTTTGAGACCCCATGAACTACAGCACACCAGGCTCCCTTGCCCTTCACTATCTCCTGGAGTTTGCTCAAACTCATGTCCATGGAGTCAGTGATGCCATCATCCAACCATCTCATCCTCTGTTGCTCCCTTCTCCTCCTGCCCTCAGGCTCTCCCAGCATCAGGGTCTTTTCTACTGAGTCAGCTCTTCACATCAGATGGCCAGAGTATTGGAGCTTCAGCTTCAGCATCACTCCTTCCAATGAATATTCAGGGTTGATTTCCTTTAGGATTGACTAGTGTGATCTCCTTGCTATACAAGGGACTCTCAAGAGTCTTTTCCAGCACAATTGGAAAGCATCAATTCTTTGGCACTCAGCCTTCTTCATGGTCCACCTCTCACATCCATACATGACTGCTAGAAAATATCTGTCAGTTTATGGTTTGCAGAGTATTTTTCGTTGTGTACTTTGGCCTTTATCCAAAGAGCTGGGTGGAGCAGCGTGTTCTTTCCATTTTACAGGAGAGAACACTAAGGCTCAGAGAGATGTAGTAACTAATGCTAAGTCACCCAGTCAGTCAGCACAGCAGTCACAGTCAGAAGCCTGGCTTCCTGACTCCAAGTCTGCTGCCTGGCCCACTAGGTTGCCTGGCTACACCACGAGGGCCAGGAGCCGCTTGGAAAGCCACACACACTCCTGTCAACTTGCCTTGTGTCTTTCAGGCTGTGAGAGCCACTGTCTCCAATGCCAAGGTCCCCGTGAGTGCACCCGCTGTGAAGAGCCATTTCTCCTCTTGGAAGCCCAGTGTGTCCAGGAATGCAGGAAGGGTTTCTTTGCAGACCACGCTAACCACAAATGCACAGGTGAGTTGGAGACTGTGCTGCGTTCTTTAAAAGTTAGGGCAGCAAGGAAGTCAGGGAGTCAGGTATGTTGATTCTCAGGTAGCCAAGGAGAATCTGCATTAGGAGCAGAATGAAAACCCAGGGAGTTCGGCCTAAAGTAATTGATGGCTTCTTGTGCACCCCTGCCAATGGCTGGCTAAATAGAATGTGGAAGTGCAGACCAATAATTCTTTTGCACAAATCAATGTTGTCCCTAAAGGTCTGCATGGAAACGAAGCCAATATTTCATGGAATAGAAAGCTTACATTGAACTAAGGTGAGGTGTCCATTAAGAGTAGGTCAGCCCTATTAACATGGGGCCAGGGTTTTCAACGTGTACACTAAATTACCTGTTGACCTTGTTATTGCCACTATATGCTTGAAGAATAGAAAATTTGGAAACATTTTAGTGAGATATGTTGAACTTTTATATTAAACTGAAGTTAAACCCAAAGTCTTAGTCTCCTTGTCCATTAAGTTATTCACAAGAGCTTCCTCAGTTTGTTCTCATCATTTCTATCAAAACTTGGTACCGTGTCGTTATTGTTCAGTCCCTAAGTCGTGTCTGACTGTTTGTGACCCCATGGACTGTAGCTCACCAGGCCCCTCTGTCCATTGGGTTCTCCAGACAAGAACACTAAAGTGGCTTGCCATTTCCTTCTCCAGGGAATCTTCCCAACGCAGGTATCAAACCTGTGTCTCCTGCATTCGCAGATAGATTCTTTACCACTGAGCCTCCTGGGAAGCCCATACTTTAAAGGATAATTGATATTTAATGATAATGCCTTTACCCAGGCATGGCATTTTATGTTTTCCCAAATTTCCTTCATCTGCGTTATCTCATTTAACATTCACAATCACTTGGTAAAATACGGCAGACACTATGAATCCTGTTTTACAAGTGGAAAAAAAAAAAAGAGGAAGGAAATGGCAACCCACTCCAGTATTCTTGCCTGGAGAATCCTAGGGACGGCAGAGACTGGTGGGCTGCCGTCTATGGGGTCGCACAGAGTTGGACACGACTGAAGCGACTTAGCAGCAGCAGCAAGAATTAAGAATTAACCAGCGTGACATAAAATCAGATATTAAACTCAGATTTTCTGATTCAAGACTTTTTTAACAGCTCAACTGAGGAAGCAGAACAATAAGCAGTAAACACTTGATTTATAGAAGAAATTGACTTGATTCAAAGAAATAATCTATGGTCTTTTTAAAAGCTTACTTTCTCCATATATTTAAAATAATAATAAAAATAAGAAAAGCCATGATAGTAGTACATTTGAGTTCTTTCGTGTACCCAGTACTCTTCTGGTCACTTCTGATTATGTAGAGCACCTGTAATCCAACCAACAATCCGTGCATTAAGTGCTATTATCAATACTATCTCCATTTTTAAGATGAGAAAATTATTACAGCACAGGCTGTTAAAACAACTTGCCTGAATTCACAGCTGTTAAGTAGTAGAAAAGAGGAATGATACCCCAACAGGATTTATGCTCTTAATCCCTAGAAACTGCCTCCCTTACAAGTCAGTATGGTTAACTTTTTAAACAATCCATTTATGTCCAACATGTTCAGGTCATAATGTGTAAAGCAAAGGTGCTCCTCCCTGTTCACTGCCTTTCTGGGGTAGACCAGCTGTCTACGAAATTCTATAGGCAATGGTCAGAACTGTCTTCTGCTACAGCTGGGGGTCAGATGTGGCCGTGCTTTCACTCTTCATTTCTTTGTCACTGGTGGCCCTCGCTGAGTGCCTGTGCCTTCGTCCTGCCTGATTTGATGTGTCCTGTCTTTGACAGCCTGCCCTAAGGGGTGCTTGCAGTGCAGCCGCAGAGACCGGTGTCACCTCTGTGACCAGGGCTTCTTTCTGAAGAGCGGTCTTTGTCTTTCCAACTGTGTTCCTGGCTTCTCCGCCCACTCTTCTAATGAGACATGTGCTGGTAAGTGCTTCTCCCCCAATGGTCTGGTGAAATCACCTGTAATTTCTCCATGCAGAGGCTGAGTTTGCAGATACGGTTGGCCCATGTGATGTAAAATGCAGGCTTCCCATTCTGGGAAAAACCTAGGTGCTGCTGTAAGGGACTTATTTAGAGACAATGAAAAATTGGGAGAATTCAACTTCTAAGATCTTTGGAAGGGAAAAAGAAGTAATTTGTACTTTAAAAGTCACAACTATCAGATCAGAAATTTGACATAAAACTTATTTATGTCCCTGAACTACAGTCATGTTATAGAACATTTTATTTATTTTTTTATAGAACATTATATATATATATGTTTATATCAATAGATATAATTTATTATATTTTTATCAACATGTAGAAATAATTATGGCCAGGTGCAATGATGTATTCTTTGTGCACACTGGAGATAAATGACAAATAATTAGTGCTGCTGTTGCTGCTAAGTCGCTTCAGTCGTGTCCGACTCTGTGCAACCCCACAGACGGCAGCCCACCAGGCTCCCCCATCCCTGGGATTCTCCAGGCAAGAATACTGGAGTGGGGTGCCATGGAGTGGTGCCTAATTAGGAGCCTGCCCCGTTAGGTTCACATATTGGAAGTAGATGGATTTCAAGCCACTCTGTGTGCCATTAAGTATTAGGTAACATGTTAAAGAAATGGAACTATTCTTGTCCAACACATCAGTGGACATTTTACCTTAAACAACAAAGAGAATAAAATTAAATTCAGGCTGAATTTTGGACCCCAAAATTTTTACAGGTGAATGAAGATTGGGAGTTCTGAGCATTTCTTGGCTTTTGAGTGTCCTTCATCAATAACATGAATCATGTTTTATCACCTGCAGTCAATCATATTTTTCATCACTGTATTTCTGACTTCCTATGATATTAGGACTTCCCATGGGAAAAAATATCTTTGGCTTATTTTATTGGGATCCTTCTGAAGCCCTAAGTACTTGAGAGTCAGCTTACCCCACTTGGGATGTAATACAAGTCAACTTGTGCAAATGAATTCGACTTTCATTAGAGTAATCTTACATTAGAAGTAGTTCCCCTGAAACTTGGCATTCCTAAACTGCCCTGTCTGTCCTACATGTAAAAGGAAGCACTGCCAATTAAAGCTCAGGCAAAACAACTTTCAGGAGATGGGATGAATTCCACGTCAAGGTCAGAAATCCTAACTCATCCATCATATGTTTCCTGTGGACAGAGATCATATATTTTTAAAGCAATGTGTATATATTTCACTTGAATTCTGAATGTAAGCCACTAATAATCCTACTTCACTGTAGGTTAACTGGTGCTGTTCTTGCAAATGGTATCCGGAACTTGCCTCTCCTCTTGGCCGTGGTGGGTCTGATGGTCAGATATGATAGATGTGTTAAGAGAGGATTGTGTTCTCCAATGTGGCAATCAATTAGGATTACCTGTGGAGCTTATAAAATGACCAAGGTCCCACCCCAGAACATCTTAGTTAGAATCTCTGGTGGTGGAGCCTAAGTATCAACACTGTTTTTAAAAACCTCTATGATTCTTTATTGTTATTATTGAGATATAATTCACATACCATAGAACTTACCCTTGAAAGTATATAAGAGGTTTTAGTATATCCACAAGCTACACAACCATCATCACAATCTAATTCTAGGTCATTTTAATCATCCTAAAAAGAAATCCAGTAACCATTAGTAATCTCTCTCTACTGACCCATTGCCTTAGCTCCTGCTGAACACAGAAAGCACAGCGCTTTCTGTCTCTGTGGAATTGCCTACCCTAAATAGTTCACATAAATGGAAGCATACAATATGTGGCCTTTTACATCTGGCTTCTTTCACCTGGCATAGTATTTTCAAGGTTCAGCTGTGTTAGAACATGTATCAGTACCTCATTCCTTTTTATGCTTGAATAATACTCCGCTGTATGCATATACCACACTTTGTTTATTCATTTAATTGATGCTTGATTGTTTCAGTTGTTTCCACTTTTGTTTTTTGTGAATAACACTGCTATGAAAATTGGTGTTACAGTTTGTGTATGGACATATGCTTTCAATGGGCTTCACTGATAGCTCAGTTGGTAAAGAATCTGCCTGCAATGCAGGAGGCCCTGGTTCGATTGCTGGGTTGGGAAGATCTGTTGTAGTAGGGATAGGCTACCCACTCCACTACTCTTGGGCTTCCCTTGTTGCTCAGCTGGTAAAGAATCTGCCTGCAATGCAGGAGACCTAGATTCAATCCCTGGGTTGGAAAGATCTGCTGGAGAAGGGAAAAGCCACCAGTATTCTGTCCTGGAGAATTCCATGGACTGTGTGTATAGTCCATGGGGTCCCAAAGAGTCAGACATGACTGAGGGACTTTCACTTTCACTTTCTATGCTTTCAGTACTCTTGGGTCTATGCCTAGGAGCAGAATTGCTGGATCATGTGGTAGCTCTGTGTTTAATTGCTTGAGGAATCGCCAGACTGTCTTCCCAAGTGGCTTACCATTTTCCATTCCACCAGCAATATATGAGATTTCTAGTTTCTCTACACCCTCAGGGACACTTTATTGTGCTTCCTAAAATGCATGTGAGATGATGATACCTTGTGATTTTAATTCAAATTTCCCTGGTGACTGATAATGTTGAGCACCTTTTCATGTGCTTATTGACCTTCCGTATATCTTCTTAGGAGAAATGTCCATTTGCTGCCTATTTTAAAATTGGTTTATTTGTCATTTATTGAGTAGCTCACTCGGTAAAGAATCTGCCTGCAGTGCAGGTGACCCGGGTTTGATCCCTGGGTTGGGAAGATCCCCTGGAGAAGGAAATGGCAACCCACTCCAGTATCCTTGCCTGGAAAATCTCATGGACAGAGGAGCTTGGTGGGCTGCAGTCCATGGGGTCGCAAAGAGTCGGGCACAACTGAGTAGCTAACACACTAAGAATTCTTTATGTATATCCTGGATACAAAGGAGATACAAATCCCTTTTCAGATATGTGATTTGCAAATGTTTTCTCCTACTCTGTGGATTCTCTTTTCACTTTCCTGCGAATGTCCTTTGAAGCACAAATGTTTTTAGTATTAATGACGTCTGCTGTAGCTATTTTTTTCTTCTGTCACTTGTGCTTTTTGTGTTATATGTAAGAAAGCATTGCCTAATTTAAGATCACAAAGATTTTCTCCTGTATATTCTTCTAGGAGTTTTGTAGTTTAGCACTGATACCCTATGTTATTCTCATGCACATCTAGGATGAGAACCACTGGATTAGAAGGAGGCTTATGGAATACAGTAGTCTAGAGTTTCATCTTTGTGTGAATCAGTTCTGAATCAACATTACCCTTCTGTTATGAATGACTCTTTGCAACCCCATGGGCTGTAGCCTGCCAGGCTCCTCTGTCCATGGAATTCTCCAGGCAAGAATACTGGTGTGGGTAGCCATTCCTTTCTCCTGGTGATCTTCCCAACCTAGGGATCGAATCAATGAACCCACACCTCCTGTGTCTCCTGCATTGCAGGTGGATTCTTTACCACTGAGCCACCAGGGAAGCCCCATCTTTGTGGTTCTGAATGAATATTACATATATATTTCTTTAAAAAATAATAATAATAACCTAATTAGTGACTGTACCAAGCCTGACCTTTGGATTTGTATGTTTTCCAGGCAAAATACACACCCCTAGTCTTCACGTGAATGGTTCCCTCACCCTTGCAATTGGTTCAATGAAGCCACTGGATTTTTTCCTCCTGAATGTTCAAGACCAGGGTGGCAGGGTTGAAGACCTACTGTTCCATGTGGTGAGCGCCCCCACCAATGGTCAGCTCGTGCTCTCAAGGAACGGAAAAGAGGCTCAGCTCGACAAGGCTGGCCACTTCAGTTGGAGAGACGTGAAGGAGAAAAAAGTGCGTTTTGTGCACAGCAGAGAAAAGCCCAGGTGAGCCAGGGTTCTGTTGTTTCCCTCCTGTCTCCTTCCCATCAGTTCTCTGCGCTCCCTACTCTCCGCCCCTCAGAGCTCTCCCTCCTCTTCTGGGGGAGATCGATACTCTGCACGTGGCACTTTCAGCTGCCTGTCATCATTTCGCTGTAATTGCTCAGAGAGAGTGCTTCTGTTAGAAGCATTTTCATTTTATCACATAATTGTGGGTAATTCTCCGATGTGACGGGAAAGTTCCTAGTACAATTACCCAGTTTTTTTGGCCCGGGAGGAACAAAATCGCTTCTATACCCAGATGCAGCTGCTACTTCAGCATTAGGGTTCTCTGCCAGGGGCCAGGGCATGGCTAGAGGATGGGGTACATACGTTTTAAGGCATTGTATGGTTCTTAGAATTTCAGAGTTGGAAGGAAATGAAAAGTCACGGTTAACTTGTTATTATCCACTTTCTGGGACTAATTGTGGTTAATTTTAAAGTCTGATCCAGTTTTCTTCTGATGCCTAACACAATTCTGGCTGTCTTCCTCCACCCAGCTGACATATGCTTCAGGAATGCAGCTGAGTGTTAACACTTCCCGAGCAAATTGAGCCGTATAATTAGCAGAGCAAATCTACTAACTAGAAATCAGGGAATGCACCCCAAAGATTAGCCTCTTGGATTATCCTTTACCCTGCTCTGCTTCATTAGTGCAGCCTATTTCAAAGTGGACCCTGTATGTAGATAGGGAGTTGAACCTCATGAAACAGTGATAAAGGAAGCAGTGAATATTTTCTACTATCACCACTAAATTTGAGAATTTAAAAAAATGTTTAAGATCTGACAAGTGGGGAGAAAAGTGGATCACACGTTCCCTGTTGCAGTTCAGAGCCAGTGATGTTGGTAACCTCAAAAGACCAATCTTACAGATGTAACGACAACTAGTATTTGTTCACTATGACCCCACCATTGTGTTGCACACTTGATGTGAATTATGTATATTTGTGTTCCCAGGCTACAGACAGGAAAACTGAGGCCTTGAGCATATATGTAATCTTGTCCAGGCCTCACAGCCTGTGAGTGCAGAGCTGAGGCTCCAACCTAAGGCTCTCTGATTCCACACTCCATGCCTTCAAACTCAATTATTTCTGCCTCCTTAGTAGTACTTGTGGAGAAGGCAATGGCACCCCAGTCCAGTACTCTTGCCTGGAAAATCCCATGGATGGAGGAGCCTGGTGGGCTGCAGTCCATGGGGTCGCTAAGAGTCGGACACGACTGAGAGACTTCACTTTCACTTTTCACTTTCATGCATTGGAGAAGGAAATGGCAACCCACTCCAGTGTTCTTGCCTGGAGAATCCCAGGGACGCGGGAGCCTGGTGAGCTGCCATCTATGGGGTCGCACAGAGTCGGACACGACTGAAGCGACTTAGCAGCAGCAGCAACAGTAGTACTTGGGATAACAGGTGTGCTTCCATCCTCGGGGGGCAAAAGTTCATTGTTATAGGAAAGTATTGCTCCAGCTGCTGCTGCTGCTACTAAGTCGCTTCACTCCAGAGACGGAGCTTAAAACTCTGGTGTCTGATGCCATAAAATCCCTTTGAGTTCTGTCTTCTCCATTCATTTTCCTTCAAGAATAGGTCTTCACTGTTTGCATCACACATACAGACACACATGCACAGCTCCATACCTGTAGTCATATGTCTCAGAATCACTTGTGAAAAGCGTGTGAAGTATATAAAGATCCGTAGACAACCAAAGTTAAGCCTCTCATCTGTTTAATCTCTTTAATCCCTTATCATCAATTTCTTTCCAGGGTCAGCTTTGCACCCTTCAACAGGACAAAGAGTGGCAACTATTTTACAGAGATTTCTTTCAGTACACTTTTTTACTTTTTAGTACTCATTTTAACATTGGATTTCTTATGTAAAATTTTTTTTTAGAGAAAGAATGAGAGGAATACTAAAACAAGATTAGTAGGAACTCATAGAAAAAGGAAATTATCTAAGTTTCTGGATGATATAGAAGCTAAAGGGGCTACTTGCCGCATGGGCTTATGGTTGTTTTCCTCTTGAACATGCCCACTAGGATTCTTTAGGATTGGCTTCCTTTGGGCTGGAATCCCTCTGTGAGTGTGAGATGACTTGGAAATATAGTCCTAGTGACCCTGATTAGCTGGCATTGCAGAGAGGCTGAACACAGTTATTAGAATCTAAGGGCCACCAAAATCATTTTTCCCTAGGAGGTTGTGGGTAGCCACCCTTTCCTTCTGCATTCAGCTGCTTCATCGCCTGTATCTTCTTGAAGTCTAGAAGCAGGAGGGGAGAGGAATAGGATTTGAATGGAACCAAAAATGAAAGGAAGGGTGGAATGAGAGGGAAGACAAGAATCCCTTTTTTTAAAAAATCCGATTTATTGAGGTATAATTTGCACCTAATAAAATCCCTCATTTTAAACTATACTGTTCTATGCATGTTAACAAATATAGTCTTGCAGTCTTGAGACCTCAAGCAAGATATGAAACAGTCTTGTCACCCTGTCCCCATCTTATTTTAACAAGCACTCCCCTCCCCACAGTCCCTGGCAAATACTGGTCTGTTTTTCATTCTTATTGTCTCGCCCTTTCTGAAATGTCATGTGAATGGACTCATACAGTATTTAATCTTTTGGTTCTGGCTTTTGCCATAATACTTTTGCTATCTATCCACATTCTTTCATGTTTCACTAGTCAGTTCCATGAATGCCTTTTAAAGAACCTTTAAAACAATAGTTGCTATAGCAGGCCAGAATTCAAAACTCCCATAATGTGTTAATCATACATCTTACCAGCACAAAGTGAGTTCTGAACTTGCTTTTGGCTTTGAAGATGGGTAACTCCTACCTTTCCTCCTAGTAGTCTTTGAAGCTGCTGAGACAACACTCTTTTACAGGAAATAAAAACCACAGCAAAGAGTGAGTCTTATTTTATTCTAGGAATTAGGACTCTTTGATTACAAGTAATGAGAGTCAACTTGAACTAGAGTAAGCAAAATTTTAGGACTTGTTATGACATTGCAGGTATGGCTCAGATCTCAGACACATCAGGGACCACTGGGCTTCTAGGGCAAGCCCAGGAGTTAGAATGGGAAATGGGAAGCAGGACTCAGTTCCTCCTCTCATCTCAGTTGCTTTGCTGGAAGGCTACATTCACCTCTCTCCTAGAGACCAACTTGCTCCACTTTCTCATCAACATGGTAGACTGTGGTTCTGCCTTAGCCAAATGAGGCTTTCAGGCCAGTTCCAAATTTCCAGGGAAGCTGGAGTCCATCATACTTCCCTAGTCCAGGCCACAGTGAATATGCATGTGGCTAGAGGGAGGGGAGCACATAGAGGCATGTAATATAAACACTGCACAATGGTTAACGGGGTCCACTCATGTGAATTGGGCAGTGGTTGGAAAGAGAATTCACAGGGACGAGGGAGTCACTGAGAACTAGTCAAAGACTGTGAAAGATTCCTTTCCATTCTCCAGCTTGATCATTAACCTTCAATATATCACTAACCGGTCTTGGCCTAACAACTCATTTTTCAACCTTTTATATATTCTACTTATAAAAATCCAAAAAAATAAAAAGAAACAGTATTATAATGAGATAGAAGAATAGACAGTACTTTTACCTACATCTCACTATGTTAATCTTTATGGGCTCCTTTGTAGTTATGGCATGAGTAGTTTATTATTGTAGTGGTTTGATCCAAATTCATATATGCACATAACCTGAAAATATTTTTAACCCTTGTCTTTCTAAAGACCAATTTAATGATTATATTGTCTCATTCTTTTCTTGGGGGCTTCTTTCAGGAAAGGTTACTTTTCTCTGAAAATTAGTGACCAGCAGTTCTTCTCTGAGCCACAGCTGATCAACATACAAGCATTTTCAACACAGGTAAGAAAACGCCGTACAGTTAATAATTTCACATGCCTACTGATGGGCTTCTCAGTTTGCTTAGTGGTAAAGAATCTGCCTGCCAATGCAGGAGATGTGGGTTCAATCCCTGGGTTGGGAATATCCCCAGGAGAAGGAAATGGCAACCCACTCCAGTATTCTTGCCTGGGAAATTACATGGACAGAGGAGCCTGGGTTGCAAAAGAGTCGCACACAACTTAGTGACTAAACTACAACAACAGCTCATTCTCAAGTACAAGTTCAGATTTTCTGTAGTTTTAGCAAAAATGATTGAGCTGAATTGATTGTCCCTTAGTTTCCTCTTGAAATGCCACTGGAGTAATTTTTTTTAGTACTTGTGGGTCGTAACAACAACAAAAATTACTACTACACATATAATGCTCTTCTTCTGTTGTTCATGTAATTCTCATGCTAGCCCTGTAAGGTATTATAAGCTCCAATTTACAGGCCAGAAAACTAAGTCCCAGGGAGGTCCAGTAACTTATCTATGGTGATGTAGTTAACAGAGAGCCAAGATCTGTGCCCAGTGGATCTGTTTACACAATCTGTGTTCTTGACTATTAAACTGTACCTTACTTTTCTATACTGAATCTGATACCAGCCCTTCACAATGATTTGAAGCTGTACCAGTTGTTAAGACTTTCGTATCCCTAGGTGGATAAGTCTGTTTTGTCTAAATATTTCTCTCTCCAGGATATGGAATTATGTTGGCCTCTTTTGTCTATCATGTAGCTGAACTGCATTTAACTCAGTTTGCAGGAGTTAGAGGACCTCGTGCTTAGTTGCTCAGTTTTGTCCAATTCTTTGCGACCACATGGACTGTAACCCTCCAGGCTCCTCTGTCTATGGGATTCTTCAGGCAAGAATACTGGAGTGGGTTGCCATGCCCTCTTCTAGGGGATCATCTCAACAACAGGGATCAAAGCCAGGTCTCCTGCATTGCAGGTAGATTCTTTACTGTCTAAGCCACCAGGGAAGCCCAAGAATACTGGAGTGGGTAGCCTATCCTTTCTCTATGGGATCTTCCCCACCCAGGAATCAAACCAGGATCTCCTGCATTGGAGGCCAGTTCTTTACCAGCTGAGCTACCAGAGAAGACCTGGGAGCTTTCTTAAGCCTTATTAAGTATCTACTTAAATGAGGGTCCAGTGTGGTTGTCAGGCTAACATAAGCCAGAGGAAATCCTGGTAGATACTATGAAGTTCAGTGTGATGGCACTTCTGGTCTCATTGCTCATCTCTGTTAAGTTGTACTTCTGTGCTCTGAGTCCCAGGGATTGGAGAATTGAAAAGCTGAAATGTGCAAAGAGAGGAGGAAGATCAGTATATTCTGACGTTGTGAACGGCGAGAGACTGGGGTATCAGCATGGGGGAACTCGAACTACCTAAATAATAGATCTCAGTAGGATCAAGGAAGGATATGAGATCATTGTTTTTAAAACTGTTATTTTTATATTTTTGGTTCAAAAGTGAAAAGACCATAGACTTGAACCAGAAGTGGCTGCCAAATGGTATTCATAGCCAATCTCAGCGATTCTTAATGGCATTCTCACTTCAGTGATGACTGAAGTTGTGGAATGATTAGAAATCGATATTAAATTAATTTGACCTCTGGGTTGGGCTAAGAGTGTGAATTTTGTTTTAATTAAACAAAAATGTGATCTCTGTAAGTATGGGTCAGAGTGCTATCAAGTCTCAGGATTTACTGACTTAGATGTTTCTCAGTATTTAAGCTTAGATGTTCTGTTCTTTTTGTTTGTGCTAATATAGTTACTCTTATTAGGTGAATAAAAGACTTGGGTAGGTTTTGGTAAGTGACTTCATAATCTGAGATGCTGAGTTGTCATGGTTCTCTGTTCTTTGTTTGCTTTCCCCAAACCAATTGAGTATACAGTAAAGGCATCTTTTTATTTATAACATGAGAAACTTTTATCATTTTAACTCTTTAAAATTGTAATTTTAGAAATTAATTTTAACTTATTTTTTGTTTCTTTACATTTCTGTAATATTTCAAGATGATTTTGAACCTCCTTGAAATTTTCTTATGAGAGTTAATTTGATCTTTTTCATTTATAGATTTTTGACATCACCTTTGACCTCTCCTCTTTCAGACTCTGAGGGGCCACTCATTCCCATGTATAAGATTGCAGCTTTTGAAATCTCACTCAGGAATCCTGAGGAGTAGCTATCTTCTCATTTCATATTATGTGATTATTATAGAGATGCATTAGTTAGACATTACTTTAATAGATATTGAAATTTGCAGGAGGCCAGGGAGGGTATTTTTAAAAGAAAGCCATTTGGAGTCAAGAAAGCAGTATGTTGAAAAAGTCCTAGATGGTTCCATTTTAAATGATATAAAAAACTAAGATAATGTTTTCTTTGGCTACTTGCCTTTTTTTTTTGGTGAGTTGTTTTTTTTTTTTCTGTTGTGGTTCATTAAGTTTTATCTCTTGAAAGAACATTTTATCTGCTTACTGAAGTTGGTCGGGGGAAACCTGATAATCTTAAGGAAAACACATTAAAATTTGCCATGTGGATTAGCCAGGTGGTTGCCTTACACAGACCATGATCTTATCAGGCTTTATAACCTGAGTTGGGGTGGGTCCCTTCAAAATACGGATGTGACGGCTTGAAGAAAATTACTGAGAAAGACCAGAATAGCAGGAATTCACAGTAAAGTATCTTCAAGTCAGCATGCTGCAGCATAGCCTGGAGTGAAACACACAATTCCCAGCACAAATGCCAAAAGTCCATACCTCTTGCTAGTCTCCCTTTCTCTCTTTTTTTTTTTACTGAAGCATAATTGATTTACAATGTGGTGCAAATCTCTGCTCACAAAAGTGATTCAATTTTACACATATATACGTTCTTTTTGAGCTTCCCAGGTGGCTAAGCAGGTAAAGACCCTGCCTGTCAATGCAGGAGACACAAGAGACACAGGTTCGATCCCTGGGTTGGGAAGATCCCCTGGAGAAGGAAATGGCAACCCACTCCAGTATTCTTGCCTGGAAAATCCCATGGACAAGAGGAGGCTGGTGGGCTACAGTCCATGGGGTTGCAAAGAATTGGACAAGATTAAGCACACATGCATGGTCACATTCTTTTTAAAACTTTCTCTTCCATTATGGTTTTTCCTGGGAGATTGGATATAGTTCCCTGAGGTATACAGTATGACCTTGTTATTCATCCATTCTAAATGCAATAATTTGCATGTGCTAACTCCAAATTCCTAGTCCATCCCTCCCCTTCCCCCTTCTCTTGGCAACCACAAATCAGATCTCTATCTGTGAGTCTTTCGTAGATAGGTTCATTTGTGCAGTATTTTAGATTCCATGTGTAAGTAGTATTGTATGATGTTTGTCTTTCTCTAACTTTTATGTTCACATCTTCTTTACCCATTCATTCATTTGTTGATGGTCATTTAGGTTGTTTCCATATTTGGGCTATTGTGAAAAGTGCTGTTATAAACATAGGGGTACATGTATCTTTCTGAATTATAGTCTCTTGAATGAAGCAACTGAGTTCCCTAACACTGATCTCAGTTACAATGCAGGGGATATTGTGTTAATCAAGACAGTGGCTTGAGAAACTTCCAGAACCAGAGGTATGAAGTAACCTCCTTTGCAGTGCTAACTATGATTGATGGCACCTCTAACAAATGCTTCGACTATGCAAGAGTTCGGCATTTGGCAGGAGCATCGCTGTTGCTGCTGCTAAGTCGTGTCAGTCGTGTTTGACTCTGTGCGACCCCATAGACGGCAGCCTACCAGGCTCCGCCGTCCCTGGGATTCTCCAGGCAAGAACACTGGAGTGAGTTGCCATTTCCTTCTCCAATGCATGAAAGTAAAAAGTGAAAGTGAAGTCGCTCAGTTGTGTCCGACTCTTCACGACCCCATGGACTGCAGCCTACCAGGCTCCTCCATCCATGAGATTTCCCAGGCAAGAGTACTGGAGTGGGTGCCATCGCCTTCTCTGGCAGGAGCATCTAGATTTCCTTATAAATCACAGAAAGAGCAATCAGGCTACACACAACTGACTTCTGGTCCACCAGATTGTCCTCTCTTTTCCTGCTAATAGTGCCTCCTCTCTTCCTTCCCTTCAACTCCACAGGCCCCCTATGTTCTGAGGAATGAGGTCCTCCATATCAACAGAGGAGAGAGGGGAACCGTCACCACCCAGCTGCTTGACATCAGAGATGATGACAACCCACAGGATGTGGTGGTCGAGGTGCTCGATCCTCCACTTCACGGCCAGTTGCTCCAAACGCTCCAGTCCCCGGCGGCCCCTATCTATCAGTTTCGTCTGGACGAGCTCTCTAGGGGCCTTCTCCAGTATGTTCACGATGGCTCGGATAGCACTTCTGACATCACAGTCTTGCAGGCCAATGATGGACACTCCTTCCAAAATATACTGTTTCATGTGAGGACCGTGCCCAAGGTAGGCCTCATTCCTAAAGCTACAGTTTCCTTGCACCTAGATGTAAAGTTATATCAATGATGTTATTTTGCAATGTTTATAAATTTAAGATGCAGGTAGTTATTTATGTATTCAAGCATTTATTAAGACCCTATTATGGAGGTTCTTTTAGGACATTGAAAGATTACAAGAACACATTGCTCAGTCTCAGGGGGATGGTGCATATTTTGTCTGGAGCACCCTTGGTCCAAAAGAACTATCCCCATGGTCTCTGCAAAAGGGACACTTCTGAACCTTTGTGTTGACTTGCTGCCATGAAAATACCTCATTGTCCACTGATTTTTTTGGCTTCCTTCCTGAGCATGATCATAAGAATCAAGTATACCCCTGTTCTTGTCTGCTCTTTTAAAATAGCTCATGTGATATGAAGCTTATAGTCAGCTTATTATAATGAATCAAAAAAAGATGAGTTCAGTCATCTGTTAGCCCAGCTTAAACAGGATGAGGAAACTCTGTCTTTTAGTAATCATAGGAATCCTTGGCCTAGCAGGTAGGTACCCAGTAAAGAGCAGTGGTTCTCAGCTTAAGTCATCCCCATGCCACTTCCCTGTGTTTTTGCTGTATCCGTGAGTGCCTGTCCTATTATTTACTGAATACTTTTATTTGAATCAACTTACTTTTTTAAATGGAGAAGGAAATGGCAACTCACCCCAGTATTCTTGCCTGGAGAGTCCCATGGACAGAAGAGCTTGGCAGGCTACAGTCCATGGGATCTCAAGAGTCAGACACGACTTAGTGACTAAAGCACCATGACCACCGCTTTTTTAAAAAATAATTTTTATGGAGTATAGATTTATACTGTGTTAGTTTTAGGTGTACAGCAAAATGAATCAGTTATACATATACATATATTCAATTCTTTGTTAAATTCTTCCCCCATGTAGATCATTACAGAGTATTGAGTAGAGTTCCCGGTGCTATGCAACAAGTCCATGTTAGTTATTTATTTTATATACAGCAGTGTGTATATCTCAATTCTAATCTCCTAATTTATACCCCCCACCTTTCCCCTTTGTAACCATAAGTTTGTTTTCTACATCTGTGAGTCTGTTTCTGTTTTGTACATGAGTTCATTTGTACCGTTTTTTAAGATTCCTCATATAAGTGATCTCATATATTTCTCTTTCTCTGTCTGACTTACTTTACTCAGTATGACAATCTCTAGGTCAGGTCCATTCATGTCCATCCCTCAGGTCCATAAGTAGCATCGTTTCATTCTTTTTTATGGTTGAGTACTATCCCACTGTGTATATATACCACGTGTACACAATGGTGCACATACCATATCTTCTTTATCCATTCTTCTGTTGATGGGCATTTAGGTTGCTTCCATGTCTTAGCTATTGTAAATAGTGCTGCAGTGAACACTGGAGTGCATGTATCTTCTCTAATGGTAGTTTTCTCAGGGTACATGCCCAGTAGTGAGATTGCTGGATCATGTCGTAGTTCTGTATTTCGTTTTTTAAGGAACCTCCATACTGCTTTCCATAGTGGTTGTACCAATTTACATTCCCACCAACAATGTAGGAGGTTCCCTTTTCTCCACACTCTCTCCAGCATTTATTGTTTGTAGATTTTTTTACTTATGGCCATTCTGACTAGTATCAGGTGATACTTCATTGTAGTTTTGCTTTATATTTCTCTAATGATTAGTGATTCAACTTACTTTTTTAAAATCATGACTTCTTCCTAATAAATAGCACTTGTGAAATCCTGGACTTAATGTAGAATTAAATTTTTTTTCCAACTTATTAAAATTAATACATAGCCATTTTATACAATTTCATCCATGTACAACATAAAAGGTTTTGGATACTGCTCATAGGATGGCCACCACATTTAGGGAAATACAAATGGGCTAGCCCATGCTAATCGAAAAATATTTTCAAAGCCATGTTATTCCTTGATGATATTTCACTCAAAGCTCTTTTCTCTGTAAAAGCAAGAATGACTCTTTCCTATGATGGCAGGTTGGGAGACTTATAATTTTTTTATAACTTCTCATTCCAAATATCAGCACCTATTGAAGTGTCACTGATGATTAGCTAGAG
Organism: Bos javanicus; assembly: GCF_032452875.1. Taxonomy (NCBI): domain Eukaryota; kingdom Metazoa; phylum Chordata; class Mammalia; order Artiodactyla; family Bovidae; genus Bos; species Bos javanicus. The sequence goes on from NC_083873.1 coordinate 93,421,307, forward strand.
AGATTGATGTGCTGAGGACAGTTTAGAAATCACTTGTCACTTTCTCACCAGCGATCACTTGCAATTTGCAACTGATCCCCGTGAAGGTGAAGAGCTGAATCTAATATGGTTTGCCAGATGGTTTCTTAGTCTCTGGTCTCATTATTTTCAGCTGTTGAAAACAGTGATGGTGGGATGAGATGGGTGGGAGGAGGCGAAGGCTGATGATGAGATCGAGTTGGCAGATAGCCACCTTGAAGCTAATCCTAATTATCACCCTCTTACAATTGCCCTGGGAGATGAGGCTTACTTCTGAAGAGGTGAAGTCTAGACAGACACAGAAAGTTTTCTGTCCTTCCTTCTTGGTTTCTTTAAGATTGTTACAGGATTTCAGTGCAACCCTAGCAGCCACCTTTCCTATTGAGGTTTCAATCTCCATGTTTGGAGCTGAGTACAGTGTGTTGCACCATCATGGCCCATGACTGAAGGGTGTTTCTAGGATTTTAGATGTTTTGAATACCAAAGCATGACAAAGAAAAACAGAATTCTAATTTATAAATTAGGCTTAAGCATAGAACTTGAGAATTCTTACACTGCCTACAAGCTGGGGGTCATGTGACTGTCCTTCCCCCATCCCCCTTCCATGCCTCCATCTCCTGTAGTGCTGTGCTTACCTGTCCATCAGGTGAGCTAATGGCTTCTAAGCCAATGAATTAGAAAAGTGAAACCAGTTACCAGAGCCCTGGCAGCCATTAGAATGTATGACTAATAAACATGTCAGTCTCATCCTGAAAATATTTTACAAATGTAGACTGTATCTTCTTTTAGGAATTCAGAGTGCTTTTTCTGACATCTATTCTGCTTATCTTTACAATATCCAAGTGAAGAAGGTTAAAATAGAGGCTATGTAATCTTATTACCTCTAAAGGATATTCTACTATTGGTGGAAGGAATTTTTGTTTGTTTTATCTTTCATTGGGCAGTAATGCTTGATGTGAATTACTTTTTTTGATCTTCAAGATCATTATAGGGAATTTGTCGAATTATTATCTTTAATTTTCCAAAAGGGGAAACTGAAATAAAGGAGGTTTAAAAGCATTTAAAGAGGTTTAAAAATGTTTATTTCTCCAAAAGTTACTTAGTGATGGATCTGAGATTTCAAATCAAGCATGTTCTGTCTCTTCACACTTAACCATATGGCTTTTTTACATTCTAGCTCATTTTTCCCCCAGTGTTTTTGGTCATATGTATTCTTATCCCCTTAATGGACAGAATGGAGACAATAATTTAGTCAGTTTCTCAATGTCCTATCCAAGCAGTCTGGGCCCCAAGCCTCTCCAAATCTTCCCTGTAGACTTACCACATCTTGAAATGAGTGAAGCTATTTATAATCATAAGCCTACTCAAGCCCGAGAAGAAAAAATTGCCTTAACTGCTAATGGCGTCCAATGGGTACATAGTCAGCCATGATTGATTTTGTTCTGCTAGCCATTTCTGAAGAGAGCATCAAAGTCCTTACCCTGAGGCTACCTGTGTATTAAATTTGGGGTGAGGACAGTTACTGGCCGATGTCTAGCTGATGGCTTAAATAGAATGACCAAGGATTTTAGGTCTAATTCCTAGTGAATGAACGTACAAATTAATCCCAGTGTTGTTCAACATAAAACTTAATCTAGTAAGATAGATGGAAAGGGAAGGAGGGATGGAAAAAGGAAGCTTTGTGAGAGCAGGAACTGTTTCAGTATTGGAGCCCTGAGCCAAACACATTGTGGAAGCTTAGTATGTTTCTGTTGGATGGAGAGATAGATGGGTGGAGGCATCAACTGGAGGTAGGCTGGTGCCCATATTCCTGCCTTTGAGTACATTCCTTGCATCAGATTCATCAGCCTACTGGGCTCTTCTGCTGATGCTGGAATGGCCCATCTGAAACTGTGGCTAAGAGCTGTCGGTTCCACTCTTATTTACCAGATTCTATGTTACTTTCCCCAAATTTATGATTTTATCCTTGGCCTGGCAGTGAGTAAACTTGACTGCTACCCTCCAGGCTTATACTGAGTTGCTGAGGAGAAAACAGGCCCAAGACAGATGTTGAAACATGTTCTGTTGGGGGAAGGAGGCAAAAGAATTCAAAAAGATTAAAAGGTAATAAAGAATGCTCTACTGAATAGGCTTTCATTAATTGGGCAGATTACCAAACTCAAGCCTGTGGAGATACAATTCTAAAGCAATCGGGGTCTAATAAGGGCTAAAATGTGGGCAGGGAGAAGCCTTGGTTATTGGCAGATTTCTCTCCACTGCTGGGCTTTCAAGGAATTACCTTCTTTTTCATTAATTAAAGCATCTCTGAAAATCATGCCTCTTTTTCTACTTTGGCAATAAATCTGATGATCTTTCTGACCTCATTTGTTGTTGTCTGAGCAGTTTTCTGCAACTGGGTAATGCTTTGATGTTAAAAACCCCCAAGTGTCATGCTATGACCTGGATGGAAAATTCTATTGCTGAAAGCCTTCTCTGGCTGTTTGGCCTTGGTAAGGCTCATGTGCTTTCCCTCAATTTTCTTAAAACCTGTCCTCCCATGGGTTGTCTTACAGGGACACAATTTGATTACAAGGGTGTTGGTGAGAGTTATAAATATCAATGGCATGAAGATGTTTATTTCCCTGAAAAAGAGTCTTCCTGCCTCATAAATAAATAAAGCCTCACCACATATCAGGTTTTCACCTGTTTTGGACTTGTTGAGCTAGTTCGATTTAGTATCTTGTAAGGTACATCACTCAAAGTACACTCTCAAAAAGTGTTTGTCAATTACAAAATATTTATGTATTTGTTTGTTCATTTATAAAGCAGTTGAAATCTACATGGAACAATGATTTTGTACTCTTGATCCAAAGCTGCAGTTTCTGAGACATATACACACACTGGCAAACACAGAACAGTGCAATTATCTTTTTGTTGGTTTTCATTCTGGTAGATAGCATCTGTGTTTCACCTTATAGGTGTCACCTCACATAATCCTTCCCTAAAATCCACTATGACTTCCAAGATTAAATTTTAAAAGCCATGGTATAAATGAGCCATTACAAATTATTTCTTATAGAATAAATAATATGTGAGGGTTGCTGTTATATCCAGTTGTAGACATTTTCTATTGAATAAAGTTGGGTTGGGGTACACCATCATAGTGAAGCTCATCATTTATATTCCAATCTTTCACTGGGGAGGAAGGGAGTTTACATTTTGTTTGCGGGATTTTTCCTCCAAATGATAAAGTCATGCGCCTTTACTTCTGGTTTACAAAATTAAAATCTTTGTTTGTGATACAGCATATAATAGCTAAACTTTATTACCAGCATTTCTGTATGCCTGTTGTTTTATGAAATTAATTAGAACTATTTAATTTAAATCACTATTTTAATTATGCCTCCATATCCTTTGTTGAGATTTCATTTCTTTCTAATGTGGTACCCTGAAGAATATATAAAACATCACTAGGCAGAAGATTCTTCAGCTGAAATTATGGCTAATTTCTTGAACTTAGAAGGATATGTGTACCATTAAAAAAAAAAAACCCTATACGCATACTTCATTTTATTGTGCTTTGCAAATACTGTGTTTTTTACGAATTGAAGATTTGTAGCAACTCTGTATTGAGCAAGTCTGTCAGGGCCATTTTTCCAACAGCATTTGCTCACTTCATGTCTTCGTAACATGGTTTGGTAATTTTTGCAATATTTCAAGCTTTTAAATTAGTATTATTATATTTGTTAATGGTAATCAGTGATTTGGGGTGTTACTATTAAAGATTATGACATGCTAAAGGCTCAGATGATGGTTAGCATTTTTTGCAATAAATTTTAATTAAGGTATGTACATTGGTTTTTTAAAGACACTTAATGGACTATAGTATAATGTAAGGAGAAGGCAATGGCACCCCACTCCAGGACTCTTGCCTGGAAAATCCCACGGACTGAGGAGTCTGGAAGGCTGTGATCCATGGATTCACTGAGGGTCGGACACGACTGAGTGACTTCACTTTCACTTTTCACTTTTATGCATTGGAGAAGGAAATGGCAACCCACTCCAGTGTTCTTGCCTGGAGAATCCCAGGGACGGGGGAGCCTGGTGGGCTGCCGTCTCTGGGGTCGCACAGAGTCGGACATGACTGAAGTGACTTAGCAGCAGCAGTATCATGTAAAGTGAAAGTGTTAGTTGCTCAGTCACGCCCAACTCTTTGCGACCCCGTGGACCATAGCCTGCCAGGCTCCTGTGTCCATGGAATTCTCCAGGCAAGAATACTGGAGTGGGTTGCCATTTCCTTCTCCAGGGGGAATCTCCCTAACTCAGGCATCGAACCTAAGTCTCCTGCATTGCAGGCATATTCTTTAGCATCTGAGGCATGAGGGAAGCCCCATAAGGAACATCATAATTTTTATATGTACCAGGAAACCAAAAAAATTGTGTGACTCATTTTATTGCGATATTTGCTTTATTGCAGTGGTCTGGAACCAAATCCACAGTATCTCCAAGGTGTGCCTATATAAGGAGATACAGAAATTGCAAAATGTCAGAACCACTGGGGAAAGTAGGTTCAGATTTGTTTAGGACATGTTAGCTGTAGAAAAAGATGGTGCACAGACTTCTATTCTTCTCTTTTTGAATCTTCCCTGGACCCTCCCCCAAAAGAAAGCAATTGACAAAATCATCTTCATCATAATAAATGGGAAGAATTATACTTCTTTTCCTTGGATGGTTGTCCATTTCTTCTTAAGTACTGTCAACAAACAGTTCCAAAACAGAGGCATATGTATTACTCTGTTATAAATGTAAATATTCTTAACGGCTTGTCTGTGGAGTTTGGGAGAAGCATTCTAAACCCATTGTGATCTCTGTCCTTGGGTCAGACTTCTCACACTTTAGCATGATTCCATATCTCCTGGGGATTTTATTAAAACATAAGTGGGACTAAAATGCTGTGCCCAAAGGAAACCATCAACAAAATGAAAAGGCAAAGTAAAGAATGGGAGAAAATTTTGAAAACATCTATCCAATAAGGGGTTAATATCTAAAATATACAAGGAACTCAACTCAATAGCTAAAAAAATAGAGATTTAAAAAGGAGCTAAGAAGGTACATAGACATTTTTCAGAGAAGACATACAAATGGCCAACAGATGCATGAAAAGGGGCTCAAAATCACTAATTTGGAAAAGACAAATCAAAACCATAATGAGCTATCATCTTACATCTGTTAGAAGGCTGTTCTCAAAAAGACACAAATAACAAGTATTGGTGAAGGTAAGGAGAAAAGGGAACCTTTATACACTGTTGGTGGAATTCTAAGTTGGTACAGCTGCTGTGGAAAACAGCATGGATGTTCCTTAAAAAGTTAAAAATAGAATTACTGTATAATCCAGCAATCCCATGTCTGGATATATGTCCAAAGGAAATGAAGTCAGTGTCTCAAAGAGATATCTGCACTCCCATGTTTATTGCAGGACTATTTACAACAGCCAAGATATAAAAACAACCTAAGTGTAGATGAATGGATAAAGGAAATGTGGTTGTATATACAATGGAATGTTACTCAGCCTTTAAAATAAAAAAAAAGGTTGTCATTTGTGACTGCAGACACGAGCTTATAGAATAAGCTGAAAGTGAAAGTTGGTCATTCGTGTCCAACTCTTTGCAACCCCATGGAATATACAGTCCATGGAATTCTCTAGGCCAAAATACTGGGGTGGGTAGCCTTTCCCTTCTCCAAGCAATCATCTCAACCCAGGGATCAAACCCAGGTCTCTCCCATTGCAGGCAGATTCTTTACCAGCCAAGCCACAGGGAAGCCCACATAGACTGCACTACTTCACATTTGTAATCTAAAGAATTCGAACTCATAAAAACAGTGTGAAATGATGGCTGCTATGAGTGGGGGAAACCAGGAGATGTTGGTCAAAGAGTAGAAAGATTCTGTCACAAGTGATGAATAATTCTGCAGATCTAACGTATCGCATGGTGATTATACTTAAGGATTCTGTATTGTATACTTGCTAAGAGAGTTGATCTTCAGTGTTTTTATCATACACAAAAATCTATAACTCTATGAGGTGGTGGAAAGCTTAATTAGCTTGATTGTGTTCATCATTTCACAATTTATATATACAACAAACATCATGTTATATACCTTAAGTAAGTAAGTGTTAGTTGCTCAATTGTGTCTGACTCTTTGTGGCCCCATGAACTATATAGGCTGCCAAGCTCTTCTGTCCATGGGATTTTCTAGGCAAGAATACTGGTGTGGGTTGCCATGCCCTCCTCCAGGGGATCTTCTCAACCCAGAGACTGAACCCAGGTCTTCTGCATTGCAGGTAGATTCTTTACTTTTGAGTTACCAGGGAAGTTATATATTTTGCTGCTGCTGCTAAGTCGCTTCAGTTGTGTCTGACTCTGTGCAACCCCATAGACGGCAGCCCACCAGGCTCCCGCGTCCCTGGGATTCTCCAGGCAAGAACACTGGAGTGGGTTGCCATTTCCTTCTCCAATGCATGAAAGTGAAAAGTGAAAGTGAAGTCGCTCAGTCGTGTCCGACTCTTCACGACCCCATGGACTGCAGCCTACCAGGCTCCTCCATCCATGGGGTTTTCCAGGCAAGAGTACTGGAGTGGGGTGCCATTGCCGTACAGTTTTTCTTTGTCAAATATACTTCAATAAAACTAGTAAAAAATTCAAATGAAGATTCTACTTCAGAAGGTCTGGGATGGGGCCTGAGAGACTGAAATTGTAAGAGGCTTCCAGATGGTGCTGGTTTCTGAACACTGAGTTGCAAAAAGAACTGTTTCTTAAAAATTGACACTGAGACAGGAGTTACAAAGAATCGAATTGATAAAGTGTAGTCGATATAGAAATGCAGTAGAAGAAAGATCTGGGGATATGCATTCAGGGCACAGTGCTTATTTACTTATTTGGAATGTGAAAAACCACACTACTCATCAGTCCAATAAAACTGTGGTTGGTATGTGACTGATCTCCATCACACAAGTGTGATGAGGCTGCTGCTATTAGAAAGATTTCTGGCAATTAATATTCCTGGGTTCAAGTCATTATTATGTTATATAAAACTCTGCTAGAGTTAATAGTGGAGAAGGAAATGTAAACCCACTCCAGTATTCTTGCCTGGAGAATCCCATGGACAGAGGAGCTTGACGGGCTACAGCCCATGGGGTTGCAAAGAGTCAGACGTGACTGAGCGACTAACACACACACAGTTAATAGGTCCCTTTCCCCCAGAATTCTGGTAGGTGACATGCCAAGTTTTTGGAGTGTCTTGATGTTTTCATAAATAATATGCCATCTGAATTGTGAAAATCCAGTGTGATTTTGCCCTTGATTACCAATCACGTAGAAGGTGTGTTGGCAATAGCAACCACATTCTCCTGGGCACTGACTCAGTTTCTCAGTGATTGTGGTAAAAATGGCTGTGGCCACGTCCTGAGAGGGGCAAATGCTCTCATTCAAGTGACAGCAAAGGAATACTTGTTGTCTTCTGTTCCGAATATTCTCCTCCTGGGCATGCTGTTTGCTCTGTCCTATTTATTGGCATATTTGAAATAGCAATCATTTAAAATAACACCCCTTCTGAAATGCCCTATTTTGAAATATCAGATTGTGAAAGTAGGAAAAATGAAACCAGAACACAGGCTGTCTCACTAATCCCATCCTGTGGAAAATGTCAATTAGGAAGCTTTGGAAGAGGTGTGCGCCTGCAAATCAGGAGTGGCAGCACTTTTTAATGACATTAGCTTTAGCAATTAGAATGGTTGCCTTCTCCGGAGCACTAACGAGGTGATTTCTACCAGTCAGCTGTTCCCTACTGCTGCTTCTAAGGGCTTCACTTTCCATCAGTCATCCAGGCCCATCAGTTTGGCCTCTGCAGTGTTTCCGGAATCTGTTGCTCTTTTTTTAAAGTATAGGAGATAGAAATTAAAAACACTATTCATTCCCACCGCAATCACCTTTGTCTTCTCTCACCTAAGCCGTTACAAGAACTGGTTAAATGGTTTCTGCAGCCCCAGATTCATCCCAGCCCTAGTCCCTACCATCTCTTGCTGTTGGAGGTTCTCTAAAACCCAGACCTGATCATCCTTTTCCTTCCCTGTTGATTCATGTTGACTTTACAGTGCCTACAAGCTAAAGTGAGACTTTCAGTGCAGCTTCCACCTTCTCCTAGCCAACATTAAGTTCACTTTTTATTCATCCCCTCCCCTGGCTCAGGCTTCCCTGGTAGCTCAGATGGTAAAGAATCTGCCTGCAGTGCGGCAGACCCGGGTCTGATCCCTGGGTCAGGAAGATCCCCTGGAGGAAGAAATAGCAACCCACTCCAGTATTCTTGCCTGGAGAATTCCATGGATAGAGGAGCCTGACAGGCTACAGTCAGTGGGGTCACAAAGAGTCAAACACAACGTAGCGACTTTCACTTCCCCTGGCTCCCTAGATTCTTCTTGTCTGGACACTTGGATAGTTTATTAAGCACACATTGCATTGGCTAATATCTTCGCTTAGGCTAGGCCCTCTTCCTGGAGTCTATTTCTCTTATTCACTTAGAAAAAGCCTTTTTCGGTCATTCAAGAATTAAGTGGCATTTCCATAGGAAAGCCTTCCTGAACATTCCTTCCCCAAAGAGGTATCTCCTGTCTCCTTTATTCTCTCCTAGTGCCCTGCTGAAGCCTCACTTGTGATGCAGCCTAACTACTTATATGTCTGTCTGCCCAACTAGACTGTAGGTTCTGAAACTGAGGTCTTATTTCAGCCAGCCTTATATACCTCAGTCCTCCAGCAAAATATCTGGCATATAATAGAGGCTTAATGAATAGTTGTTGAATATAGGTGGATGGGGAGGATGGAAGTTAGATGGACAAATGAAATAAAGAAATGGGGAGACTTCGTCTTTCTAAATGATACAAGTTATTTGCTCATGAGAAATTAGAAGAAAAAAGCAGCATATATACCTACCTACCTATATACTTAACACGTGTATATATCTACACATATACATATTGTTCACAGTGTGACTCTAAAGCTATGAATCTCTCTTTTTAGACAACGTTTAGCAGGAGTAGGACCTAATAACTTATATCTTTAAAGACTGATACCTTATTTTTTGTTGTTGTTGTTCAGTTGCGGCCAACTCTTTTGTGACTGCATGGACTGTGGCCTGCCAGGCTTCTCTGTCCATTGGATTTTCCAGGCAGTAATATTGAACTGGGTTGCCATTTCCTTCTCCATTCCTTCTCCTGACCCAGGGATCGAACCCTCATGTCCTGCATTGGCAGGCGAATTCTTTACCACTGAGGCACCAGGCAAGCCAAAATCACTAAGGGGGCACCTGGATACAAACCAGGGAACCTAATGCTGTACTCTCTCTTTATTCTAGAATGATCGAGGTCTTCGGCTTGTGGCTAATTCAATGGTATGGGTTCCAGAAGGCGGGATGCTGCAGATTACTAACAGAATCTTACAGGCAGAAGCTCCAGGTGCCAGTGCCTCAGAAATCATCTACAAAATCACACAGGACCACCCCCAATTTGGTAACTTTTTTTTTTCCTTTGTCATGATTTCATCATTGCTTTCAGCAGTCTTAGACTCGCTTCTGTGTGATGCCACACAGCCAGGTTGTGTTTCCAATGAACTTGTCTTTCAAACACATCCCCTTGAAAGAAAGAATAATCAAAGAGCACAATCACACTGTGTTCATATCAGGTACTAGGTAGTATGCTAAGTGATGGAAACATAGTATATTTAAACCTAAAATGTAAGTTTTAAAACAACTTCCCTTTAGAGCCAGTGCACTTGAGGGTAAGGATAGAGCACAGTGGGAATATGAAAAACTGAGTCTCCTTCTTCACAGATGGTGGGAGCTAAATTAATCCAGACTTCACTACCGTACAAATTAGCACTTTGTATCAAACTCACTGATAATTTGAATAATAATCCCCTTCTAGGCATCTGTCCTACAAAATAATAATATATGTGAAGAAAGATATATGTTTAAAACACCTGTTTTAATAGATCTTCCCAACCCAGGGTTTGAACCTGGATCTCCCACATTGTAGGCAGACGCTTTACCATCTGAGCCACCAGGGAAGTAATTAAAAGCATTATAAGATGTTAAAAATTTTTTTTAAATAAACAAATCCATTTTTCAGAGAGCATAACTTGTTAAAAGTCACCTGGCTAGCATTACGTCAGTTTAATGTCAAAGTTCAGGCTCTTAAACTCTACCTTGTGTCCATCACTGCTTTTTTTTTTTTTGCCACCTGGCTTGTGAAAGTTCCCCATCCAGGAACTGAACCCTGGCCCCAGCAGTGAAAACGCCAAGTCCTAATCACTGGACACTAGGAAATTTCCCCTCACCTGTTTTCTTCTTGTGACTTTCTATTTTTTAAAAAAAGTCTTTACATAAAAGCATTTCTCAAGTTTTCCATCGTTACTTCCACTTCCAGACAGATAGTAGAGTGATAACCTACCATTATCACCTAGAAATGATGGGTAAAAGAGATGAAGAACTAAAAGGCACTCATAGCTGATCCCTCAAGGATACAGAAGAATCTCCAGGTGCAAGAAACAGAAGGAAACCTGTTGCAAGAAACCTGCAAACCTGGGCAGGAGCTGATGGCGTGTCTTCTCTGAGACGGGTTGTGTATGTCTCAATAACATGGGGGGCTTGGGATTTAATCCCCATGCAGAGACAAAAAGCTGGAATTAAGGCAAGAAGTTCACCAGCACAGATAGATGGCAAAGAAACTACCAGTGTTTCCCAGGGCTCAGAGTAGAACAAAAAATGCCTACTAAGAATTCAGAACTTCAGACCTGTTTCTCCTGAAGACCCAAAGTTCTCTTATACCATTTGCATTGTCTGAGAAACCCAAAGCTGAGGCAGTAATGTGAAAATTGATCTCAGGCCAATGATACTTCTTGAGTCCCTTGCAGAAAAAAGTAGAAACTACTGTGGAATGCCCACTCTTAACTCCAGACCACACAGATTCTCACAGATATAACCACTGAAGATTAGCTCAGAATTCAAAATTACAGAACATATGAGGAAATAATATGTAGTACCATAACCAAAACAAACAAGAAGATTAAAGCCCAAAGAATTTCAAATGAAGGAACTAGCTTACAAAAACTATGAAATAAGCATATTTTAAAAGATTTAAAAACACAGAAGAAGGAATTGAAACTGTAAGGATATAAAATGCCATTAAAAAATAAAAACAACAAACAGGCAGATTTTTTTAAAGAAATAGTAATTACTTGAAAATGAAAATTGTAGTCATTAAAATTGCTTGGTGTGATAAATAGTAGAGAAATAATAATTCATTTTCCCTCAGGTTATCAGATTCTTAAAATTATGTATTTTCTCTGGTGAAGAAAAAATTAACTCAGTATTGTTTAAGAATAACTTTAGAGTCCACAAAGGCATTGAAAGTCATAATCTAATCAATAATTGACAAAATTATAGAACAATCAGTCTAGCTGGACTGTAGTTTATTATGGATGTATAATCTTGAGGAGAGCAAGTAGACCCCCTTGAGCCATACATTTCTTTGAAAGATGAAACTAGATAATTTTTTAAATTTTTACTTAAAAATAATTTTAGACTTACTGAAAAGTTCCAAAAATAGTGCAAAAAAGCCCTTGAATATGCTTTAACTGCTTCCCCCAATATTAACATCTTATATAACCATAGAACAATGGGCTTCCCTGGTGGCTCACTTGGTAAAGAATCTGCCTGCAATGCAGGAGACCCAGGTTCAATCCTGGGTGGGGAAGATCCCCTGGAGATGGAAATGGCAACCTGTTCCAGTATTCTTACCTGGAAAATCCCAGGGACAGAGGAGCCTGGCAGGCTTCAGTCTATGGGGTGGCAAAAAGTTGGACATGATGAAGCAATTAAACCACCACCACCACCACCACCATAGAACAATAATCAAAACCAGTAAATCAGCACTACTACAATGCTACTAATTAGTTCACAGACCTTTTTCAACTTTGCCATATTTCACACACTGATTTTAAGCTAGACAATGTGTAAGTCTTTTCAGCTCTAAAAATCTTTGACTCATTTGATGTATTAAATTCTTTACCTTTATCTTGATCATAAAAACAATCAAGAAGTTAAATTTCTTAAAGGTATCCCATCCCAATAGTCTATGCTCACTGAGGTGATTTTTGAGCCATTTCAGCTTGATAAATGCCATACAGACTAGATTTTGACCCTTTTCTTCCATAACTCTCTTAATTAACTTCTTCCTAGGAACATAATCCTATTTCTGTGTGTTCAGAGTTCCCCACTGGTAATAATCAAATCACATTACCCTTAGGAGCCATTCAAGAGCAAAAAAGGTGGTGGGAACCAGAAGCCCACTTAACACAAATCTACTTACATCCATCTATCCTGGTTTTGTGAATTATGGAGCCCTTACCCCAGTGCCACCCTAGCTACTATGCACTCCCTCATCACATTGGAATGTTCCGGTTGAGCTTTAGGCTTTGGTGAAGACCTGACTGTGTGACTGAGTCCAAAGTAAATTGCTCATGTAGTATATGCATAAAGGACCTACATTCAGACTCACCACTTTTTTCAAATGTAAGTTTAGGCAAGTTGATTAATATGTGTACCTTTAGCAGATTTGAGAGTAAATTAAATGAGATGGTTTTATTGAAGTAACTTGAGTATCATTTGAGGGAGAATCTGACTTACATTGCTGACTCTAAGTTATTTAGATAGTGTAAGGAAACTTCAATGCAAATTATCTCAACCCCAAAGTAATTCATTGTGATTCCAATGAGATTCTAATTCTTAAAACCTATTACCTTTTCCCTTCAAGATTCTTGGTTAAAATATTGACTTCAATATCAAGGAAAACACTAGTAGATATTGTTTTCTGTTTTTTAAGCCTGGACTGTTTTTTAAACCTGGATTTTCATATATTTAAAGAATCATCTTGTATTTTGTTATACGATGATAAAAGCAGAGATGAGTTACAATGCAAAAGCTCTCACCTAGAAGGAGTGAACCCCACAAAATATTGGTATTTCTCCCTGTCTGCTTGTGGGCTTATCACAAAGAGACCTTGGATTCCACATACCCAGTGCTGAATTCCTCATCTTCTCTTCTACCAGCTTATCCCATTAGTGGGCTCGCTTCCTTACTCATCACCCAACCTAATAGGTGATTATCTGATTCCTCTCTCTTTCTTACCCTTTACAGACACACTTGTTAAGTTCTGTTGCTTCCACTTCTTTAATGATTCTAGTATCTGTTTATGTCTTTCCGATCTTACCTCTATTACTTGAATTTATTTCATCTGGGTTTTTCCAGCAACTTTGTAATTGGTCAAAGAAGGCAATGGCACCCCACTCCAGTACTTTTGCCTGGAAAATCCCATGGACGGAGGAGCCTGGTAGGCTGCAGTCCATGGGGTCGCTGAGAGTTGGACACGACTCAGTGACTTCACTTTCACTTTTCACTTTCATGCATTGGAGAAGGAAATGGCAGCCCACTCCAATGTTCTTGCCTGGAGAATCCCAGGGACGGCGGAGCTTGGTGGGCTGCCGTCTGTGGGGTCGCACAGAGTTGGACACGACTGAAGCAACTTAGCAGCAGCAGCAGCAGTCCACATAAATATTAGCTACTGTTGTTATTGGTTCTCTAAATTAAAATCCAGCCTCTTTCACAGAACTTTCACATACATTCTGTGTTCTACTAAAAATCAGTTCTTGCCGTTAACCTACTGAAACTCTCACAGTGGCTCCCAGTTGCTTCTGGGGCTGATCTCCAGAGGCAGGAACTGCATCCTGCTGATCTTTGAGTCCCCCATCCCAAAGGGCTGACCACAGTAGTTAGCAACTAGAAGGTGCTCACTGACTGTTTACTGAGTTGAAATTAATGGGATTAGTCAATATCTTATGATTCTTGTTAATCTGCATAGTAGGGCAATGGGTTTTTTTTAATCTGGAAAATAGGTTTATTTCATTAGGACTTGTTAAGAAAACCCTGCTTAATTAGCTTTCCTGTTATAAAGCAGAATATCTAGGAAACTGATCTTTAGATATTTTTCTATTCTCCATATTTTCATTGTGGAAATCTCCTCTCAGAATATTTTGCAACTACCCACATTCGTAAGCAGTCCACATCCTGGGAAAGCATGTTTATTAACAAGGTCTTATGAACAGAAGTTGAACCAGCAAGAGATGGGTAATGGAATTTGTGACTTAGGTACAAATGAGAAACAGTCCAAGAAAGAAATAGAGTGAGTTGATTCTACACATGATTATTTTAATAAGAATATTGATGTTTTTCTATTACTTCAGTATTTCATCACTATCCAGGATATTATGTTCATTTTCAACTTGAATTTAGTGCATGTTAATATTAGAATCAGTATTTGCTTTGAGAAAGAAAACTAATTTCTCTAGGGTAATCAAAGTGTACTGTTAATTGCCCAATATGTCTCATGCACTAAGATCTGGTTTTTTTTCTACATAACATTTAAAAGATATGTACAGTTTCTTTCTTTCTCTTTCTCTCTCTCTCATACACACACACACACACACACACACACACACTCTTCTCTCCCTCTTCATATCAGAGTGGTAGAGAGGCTTCTTTCAGATTTACTGTTAGATTCATTTTCACAAGAATGTGACTTCTGTTTTTTTTATTATTTTTTAATTGAAGGATACTTGCTTTACAGAATTTTGTTGTTTTCTGTCAAACATCAACAAGAATCAGCCTTAGGTACACACCCATGTCCCCTCCCTCCTAAACCTCATCCATTCTTCTCCTTGGCCTTCCCTTGAAGGAACATTCTCCTTGTGAAATTTTGATTGTTTCTATAACACCTCTGAATTTGCAATCTCACTTTAAGAAAATAGTAGCTCCAGGTGAAGAACAAACAATAGAAACAGATTGGTGGTGGTGGTGGTGGTGTTTAGATGTAGATTTCATTACCTCAATTCTAATAAAGTTTAGAGAGTGAAGGAGGAACAAACATGATCAGTTATTTATCAAGGTAAATGTTGGTCTGTGAACATAAAGTAATGATGGGTAACAGAGTTTCATGACTAGGAAAATGAGATGCGGATTCAAATCCCAGCTCTTCCACTTCAGATCTGCCTGACCTCAAACAAATTCTTGAACTTTCCTGAGCACAAATTACTTTGTCTTTAAAATGCAGATGATAATAGCATCTTCAGGAGGATTCAGTAACACAGTGATAAGGATAACCAACATTCTTTTTAAGCACCTGTGAAGTATGTACTATCATTCTGTTTTCACCAATGAGGGACAGAGACTTTAGTACATAAGTAAGCTCACCCAGCTCTACGTGGTGGAGCTGGGTTTGAACCACTATGCGATGTGCTTCATGCAGAACCTGTCATATGCATTCCAGTATTAGCTATTATTATTTTCATTGTATAGAACTCTTCCTGATCTTTTCCTAGTTTCCCCTTTTGTTTACACCAAAAGTTTCCTGGTTAGAAAACATTTTCTGTTCATAGAAAGTTGTGGGGTAGAAATGAATCTATTCAATGCCCAGTATTTGCAATGTTCATGGCTATTAGAGTCTTCTTATATAATTTTAATAGATACAAGTCAGTAACTTCATACATGAATTGCCTTTGAATGGCTTTTAGCTCTTTTAACTGAAAGACTGAGTATTTTTTGTCTAAAGGTGGTTTTGATGACATCTACTGAGTTCTGTGTTTATGTCTTTTCCTTCACCTTAAATAAAAATAAAGAAATGTACCATATCTTTTCTGTTTAAAAAAGTGATAGAGAAGTAGATGAGAGTTCTGATTGACTTTTCCCTTTCCCAGGGTCCTCACTAACTATGTGCTTTTCCTAGGGGAGGTGGTCCTTCTGGTTAATATGCCTGCAGACAGCCCTGCAGATGGAGGGCAGCACCTGCCTGATGGGAGGACAGCAACTCCCACCAGCACCTTCACCCAGCAAGATATCAACGAAGGCATCGTGTGGTACAGGCACTCAGGGGTCCCAGCCCAGAGTGACTCCTTCCGCTTTCAGGTACCCTCTGCTTCCTGAATTTTCTGATATCTGGATGGTCTGATGAAAATCTTCACCCTTATTTATAAATGATCCAAGTCATTTTCTATGATTGCCTGCAAGTCACATTTGGGAGTGGAAAAAATGTAACTAGTAGCATCAAGAGACTTATTTTTAATTAATTTGCCAATTCAGCCTTATGATCTCTACATCATTTCATAGCAAAGAGATTTATAATGGATAATTGCTAAAGTGTTTGGCAAAAAGTATTTTCAAAATGTTAAAATGCCATATGGAGAAAAAAAATCTTATTTTCTTTTTTCAAATGTTTTTGAAACATTTACCATCTTATGATAAGGTCATGGGTTTAGCAGCCAAACTCATTGGGTTTATGTTTTACTTCTGCCACCTACTAGCTTTGGAAAAATTACTTGGACGAAATCCTTGAACTTCAGTTTTCTCATCTGTAAAATAGGATTGTACGGATTTAATGAGTTGTAAGGATTTAATGAGTTAATACAGATAAAGCATTTAGAATACTGCCTATTACTATGTAAGGGTGTGTGACTATCATTTATTAAGATTAGTCAAATACCAGTGCTGTAGACTGAATGTGTCCAACTGAAGTTCATATGTTGAAATCTTACCCATCTATGTGATGGTATATGGAGGTGGTGCCTCTGATTAGAATTAAATGAGGTCATGAGGGTTGTCTGGAGAAGGCAATCCACTCCAGTATTCTTGCCTGGCAAATCCCATGGACAGAGAAGCCTGGCAGGCTACAGTCTGTGGGGTTGCAAAGAGTCTGACATGACTGAGGAATTCACACACACACACACACACACACACACACACGAGGGTTGTACCCTCATGAACGGGATTAGTTTACTTACAGGAGTCACAAGAGCACTTGCTTCCAATCTCTGCTGCTCTCCATGGGGATACGATGAAAAACCTACAGTCTACAGCCCAGAAGAGGGCCTTCACCAGAACCCAACCATACTGGTACCCTGATTTCAGACCTCCAGCCTCCAGAACTGTGAGAATTACATTTCTATTATTTAGAAACCACCCAGTCTATGGTGTTTTTGTTAGAGTAGCCTGAGCAAACTGTGGCAACCAGACCATAAGGCTGGTTTAATTTATTCTGTCAGTAAATTACAGAACAAGAAATTATACTGGGCACATTCTCTGTTATGAAATGATTAGAAATTAATAATAAAAGGGTAAAAAAATCAAGCCATTTGGAATTTCTAAATAATTCCTAATTCTAAAACTATTAAGAAATATTGATTAAGAGGAAACAACATATCAAAACTTAAATGATGTGGACAAAGTAATACTCAGAAGAAAATTGATGGCCTTAAGCTCTTATTATTGAGCAGAAAAGCATGAAAATGAATGGGCTAAATACTAAATTCAAGAAGCTGGTGAAGTATGAGAGAAGCAAAAGGTAAACATCGATAGACATAAAAGAGGAATTGACTATAAGATTCTAGACTTGGTAAATAAGTACAAAATCTGTATCTTTGGAAAGACCCATACAGTTAGAGAAACCTCTGTCAAGGACAATTCAGAAATGAATAATTGAACAGAAATGCAAAGGAATGAGGAAGTATGAATGAGAAAGAACTTTTAAACACAGATACAGAAAAGAATTTAGGAACGCATCAGAGAAAATCTAAAGAGGCCCTCATGGTGATCAGTCAAAGCAACTTAACAATCCTGCTAAGTCTGAGCCCATTTCCTTTGCTTGGAATCCGATGGGGATAAACTATCACTACAGCTCACCTTGTTAAAATTATTTTCCATACTAATAAGCAGCAAGGTCCTACTGTTTAGCACAGGGAACTCTGCTCATTTTTATGTGGCAGCTTGGATGGGAGAGGAGTTTGAAAGAGAATGAATACATATTTGTCCCTGATGGCTCAGACAGTAAAGAATCTGCCTGCAATGCAGGAAACCCAGGCTTGATCCCTGAGTCAAGAAGATTCCCTGGAGAAGAAAGGGCAACCCACTCCAGTATTCTTGCCTGCAGAATTCTATGGGCAGAGGAGCCTGGCAGGCTACAGTCCATGGGGTCGCAAAGAGCCAGACACGACTGAGCAACTGACACTTTGACGTCATGTGTATGGCTGAGCTCCTTTGCTGTCCACCCGAAACTATCACAACATTGTTAATTGGGTATACCTCAATGCAAAATAGAGAGTTTAAAAAAATTATCATCCATTCTGTGCCGGATGCCTGGTGCACATATCTTCATCGTCCAATTTATATTGTGTTGAAAAATGTGCTTTCCCAGAGAGCTGCCTGAAATAAACCTGGAAATCATTAAAATGAGATTACACTGAGCACACTGAATGTCCAGTGAGTGCGCAAACATGATGTGCCCTTTGCCCAAGTTAATATTTCAATTTTAGCAGCTGGGGACTCAGCAGTCCTCAGGTAATGAGTCAGAACAGAGGCAAAGACCTCAATCAAAAGGAGTCACCTCGGCAAACTAGAATCCTCAGACCTGCCTTTGCCTTTATAGGCATCAATATGAAGAACATCATCAATATGGAGCATTTCCCTGGAAAGAGATTCTCAGCACCTGCTAAAATGATATTTATTGCTTTTGCAAGTCGGTTACTAAGTAGGTTATTATAAAATAGCAAAAGTTATTGATTTTTGGAAAACAAATTCACTTGAGTTTAAGACCTAAAACATCATTACTTAGAAAATGGTTCCCTTTGGAGAGTCTTCACACGTTTTGCTCAAAATGTATTTAAAAGGCCTACCTGAAATCTCCTTCAAACTCTGTGGAATATTCTTTAGAATATCTTCAATAATGACAGTCTTCAATAATGACAAATCCTTGGGAGGTGAATCTTCAATGATGACAAATCCTTGGGAAGTGAATTTTAAAATATAACCCAATAGCCAAAAGTCATGCTGACTCATATCTGGTAGAAAGAAGAGTAGTGTTATTTTTGGTTAAAACAAGGACAAATTATGAAGTAACAAGCTCAGTTTTCTTACATGTTTTGTGAAGGCTTTCCAATAAGTGCATTTTGAATACTGATAACATCCTTATTTCAAGTATGAAACAATTCTCTCAGATCATATTCTCTTGCATGTGGAAGCTTTGGTGTGTATGTTTTTAAAGTCTCATTATTTGATAGGCTTACCTATAGTTTGATGTGAAGTAACACAGACTCTGTAGCTATGTGCTAAAATAAATGGCTAGCAACTTTTCCCATTCATCATTTTAGTGTCCCTTGGGATTTTAGACTATTTTTAAAAAGATGCTGTTCTAATGGTTCTTCTCTTTGTCCCTTTTTTTCCTTTCAAGCAGAAAATGCAATACAATGAGTTGCATGGATTTAATTTCATTTTAATGTTGATATGCTGTCATGAGCCGTCAATGCAGTCCATCTGTTACTTTGCGTCTAAGACTTGGGATTTATGCAATGCGAATGGTGTGAAAAAATTAGAGCATGGCATAGTGAGAAGAAAGCAGGCCAAGGAAGGAGCCCTGGTTTTGGGCTTATTCAGATCACGTTGACACAGCCTCAGGGGATGTGGTTTGAAAAGGACCAAAATATTTTATAGCAGTATCTTTGCTAGGGAAGCTAGAATTGAGTCCCTTGCTTGGTAGTATGCTCACATCTCACTACCTGCAGAGTTCCATTCCTTTTCTTCAAGAGATAGGAGAACGTATCTTCCTCTGGCCTAATATCCTAAAGCTTCCAAATTGAGTCACTGTGGTCAGTAGGAAGATCAGGAACCCACTGACCTAGTTTTAAATACTGCTCCTTAGTGGCTTTTGACCTTGACACCTATAACTTTTTTACTTTCAGTTTCATCGTCTGTAAAAATGGAGACAATAATATCTACTTGGTGGGTATTCAGTAAAAAAACTTTTGAAAATTAGCTTGTACGGTGCTGAGGCTATGATAAATGCTCTGTCGCTGTCTCTAAGCTTTTGTTGTTAATATTATTTATGGCGACACTATGAGATGTCTTATTGGAAACATGTAGATATTCTGCAACTTGAGCTCTGCAGAGAAGTAAGCTTTCCTGTAATTTTAGAAGACATAGAGAAAGGGCTGCTGTTCTGCCTTTTTCTCAGGATTTACAAAACCCTGCCCCTTCTCATACATGTGCGTGTATGCTCATTCGCTTCAGTTGTGTCTGACTCTTTGCGACCCCATGGACTGTAACCCATCAGGCTCATGTGTCCATGGGATTTTCCAAGCAAGAATACTGGAGTGGGTTGCCATTTCCTCTTCTAGCGGATCTTCCCCACCCAGGGATCAAACCTAGTCTTATGTCTCCCACGTTGGCAGGCAGGTCCTTTACCACCAGCGCCACCTGAATGCAATTCCACATGGCCACTTGGGCCTGACCAATTCTTCTAACAAGCACAAGGAATAAAGAAAGAAGGCACATTTAAGGGAGTGGCTAAGTAGCACTGAGGAAGGGGAGAGACTGCATGGGCAAACCATCATTTTTCAGTATGTTTGAAACAGGAGGAAATTGATCTTGTGACCACTACTCTAACTGTAAATGCTTTTAATCTTGCCTTGCAGTGATGAGGCTGGGATTTAGCATTTATAATCTAATTGTAGATATCTGCACTGGGTAAAGATTAAAGTGGAATAAACATCACTTATGTAATGTGTTGTATATGTTCATAATGAGACATTTTATAGCTATCAAAATTATGTTTTCAAGAATGTTTAATGATATAGCAAAATACCATAATATTAAGTAAATATTTAGAATATATACTTATATATAAAGATTCACATATGCATAGCAAAAAGATTAAATTGAAATGCAATGGTATATTCATTACTATTTATCAGTAGTGAAATTCTTGATGGTTTTTATTCCATATTTATACTTTCCTGCAACTTCAGAATTGCCTAAAATGTTTATTTTAAATGAATCTTAAAATATGAAGAGCAGAACAAAGATTGTAATGCAGGAGCATATAGAATTCAAAGACAAATGGTTTGAAAGGGAAAAAGTAAACACGGGCAAACTACTCTGCCCATCAGAGTCTCACCAGCGTGCCATCTCTTTGCAGGTGTCCAGCGCCACAGAGGCCCACGCCCATCTGGAGAGCCGCCTGTTCAACATTGCCATCTTACCTCACGCTCTGGAAACACCCCAACACTTTCCAGGATCTTCTCTCCACATGACAGTGAGTTGGGTGGGACGGCTCATGGTTTTTGCTTGGAGGAGATGGGCTGATGCTACCTACGTGCGTGCTAAGTCATTTCAGTCGTGTCCAACTCTTTGTGACTCTATGAACGGTAGCCTGCCAGGCTCCTCTGTCCATGGGATTCTCTAAGCAAGGACACTGGAGTGGGTTGCCATGCCCTCCTCCAGGGGATCTTCCTGACCCAGGGATTGAACCTGCGTCTCTTAGGTCTCCTGCGTTGGCAAGCGAGTTTGCTTTTACCACTAGTGCCACCTGGATGAGATTTGACTTAATGCCTATCTTGGAACACAGACTCTGCGGTCACCAAGGCATGCCAGCCCTGTGAACACATTTCTCATTGATTTGAAAAAGCAATTAAAATTACCAGAGTGAAAGGAAGATTAGATGAAATCTACCCTAACCTCCCATCCATTGCTGCTAAACTTTTTGCAGCATCCCAATCATGGGCCCACTCCCTGAGTGGTGTTGTTCAATTGCTAAGTCATGCCCAACTCTTTGTAATCCCTTGGATGGTAGCCCAACAGGCTCCTCTGTCCATGGGATTATACAGCAAGAATTCGGGGGTAGGTTGCCATTTCCTTCTCCAGGGGATCTTCCCTACCCGGGGATCAAACCCGCATCTCCTGAATTGTCAGGCAGATTCTTTACCACTGAGCCACTAGGTACTCACTGAATACCTGAATGGATTTTCAGGTTTATATCCATTTGATGATTGCTGTTTGGGTATAAATGTTTAGCCAGTTTAGAGCTCTACCTAGCTGGAGAAACTGTTCTTTGTTTTAAAAGTCCTGTTAGTAGTTTTCTATTATAAAAGAAATATCAAGGCTCATCAGGGTTTCCCTGATAGCTTAGTTCATAAAGAATCCGCCTTTAATGCAGGAGGCCCCAGTTTGATTCCTGTGTCAGGTAGATCTCCTGGAGAAGGGATAGGCTACCACTCCAGTATTCTTGGGGTTCCCTTGTGGCTCAGCTGGTAAAGAATCCACCTGCAATGCAGGAGACCTGGGTTCGATCCCTGGGTTGGGAAGACCTTTTGGAGAAGGGAAAGGCTACCCGCTCCAGTATTCTGGCTTGGAGAATTCCATGGACTATACAGTCCAGGTCCAATGCTGTAAGCAGCAATATTGCATAGGAACCTGGAATGTCAGGTCCATGAATCAAGGCAAATTGGAAGTGGTCAAACAAGAGATGGCAAGAGTGAATGTCGACATTCTAGGAATCAGCTAACTGAAATGGATTGGAATCGGTGAATTTAACTCAGATGACCATTATATCTACTACTGTGGGGAGGAATCCCTCAGAAGAATGGAGTAGCCATCATGGTCAACAAAAGAGTCCAAAATGCAGTACTTGGATGCAATCTCAAAAACGATAGAATGATCTCTGTTCGTTTCCAAGGCAAACCATTCAATATCACAGAAATCCAAGTCTATGCCCCAACCAGTAATGCTGAAGAAGCTGAAGCTGAATGGTTCTATGAAGACCTACAAGACCTTTTAGAACTAATACCCAAAAAAGATGTCCTTTTCATTATAGGGGACTGGAATGCAAAAGTAGGAAGTCAAGAAACACCTGGAGTAACAGGCAAATTTGGCCTTGGAATACGGAATGAAGCAGGGCAAAGACTAATAGAGTTTTGCCAAGAAAATGCACTGGTCATAACAAACACCCTCTTCCAACAACACAAGAGAAGACTCTATACATGGACATCACCAGATGGTCAACACCAAAATCAGATTGATTATATTCTTTGCAGCCAAAGATGGAGAAGCTCTATACAATCAGGAAAAACAAGACCAGGAGCTGACTGTGGCTCAGACCATGAGCTCCTTATTGCCAAATTCAGACTGAAATTGAAGAAAGTAGGGAAAACCACTAGACCATTCAGGTATGACCTAAATCAAACCCCTTATGATTATACAGTAGAAGTGAGAAATACATTTAAGGGCCTACATCTGTAGATAGAGTGCCTGATGAACTATGGAATGAGGTTCGTGACATTGTACAGGAGACAGGGATCAAGACCATCCCCATGGAAAAGAAATGCAAAAAAGCAAAATGGCTTTCTGGGGAGGCCTTACAAATAGCTGTGAAAAGAAGAGAAGCTAAAAGCAAAGGAGAAAAGGAAAGATATAAACATCTGAATGCAGAGTTCCAAAGAATAACAAGAAGAGATAAGAAAGCCTTCTTCAGCAATCAATGCAAAGAAATAGAGGAAAACAACAGAATGGGAAAGACTAAAGATCTCTTCAAGAAAATCAGAGATACCAAAGGAACATTTCATGCAAAGATGGGCTCGATAAAGGACAGAAATGGTATGGACCTAACAGAAGCAGAAGATATTAAGAAGAGATGGCAAGAATACACAGAAGAACTGTATAAAAAAGATCTTCACGACCCAGATAATCACGATGGTGTGATCACTCACCTAGAGCCAGACATCCTGGAATGTGAAGTCAAGTGGGCCTTAGAAAGCATCACTACGAACAAAGCTAATGGAGGTGATGGAATTCCAGTTGAGCTATTCCAAATCCTGAAAGATGATGCTGTGAAGGTGCTGCACTCAATATGCCAGCAAATTTGGAAAACTTAGCAGTGGCCACAGGACTGGAAAAAGTCAGTTTTTATTTCAATCCCAAAGAAAGGCAATGCGAAAGAATGCTCAAACTACCGCACAAATTGCACTCATCTCACATGCTAGTAAAGTAATGCTCAAAATTCTCCAAGCCAGGCTTCAGCAATATGTGAACCGTGAACTTCCTGATGTTCAAGCTGGTTTTAGAAAAGGCAGAGGAACCAGAGATCAAATTGCCAACATCCGCTGGATCATGGAAAAAGCAAGAGAGTTCCAGAAAAACATCTATTTCTGCTTTATTGACTATGCCAAAGCCTTTGACTGTGTGGATCACAATAAACTGTGGAAAATTCTGAAAGAGATGGGAATACCAGACCACCTGATCTGCCTCTTGAGAAATTTGTATGCAGGTCAGGAAGCAACAGTTAGAACTGGACATGGAACAACAGACTGGTTCCAAATAGGAAAAGGAGTACGTCAAGGCTGTATATTGTCACCCTGCTTATTTAACTTCTATGCAGAGTACATCATGAGAAATGCTGGACTGGAAGAAACACAAGCTGGAATCAAGATTGCCGGGAGAAATATCAATAACCTCAGACATGCAGATGACACCACCCTTATGGCAGAAAGTGAAGAGGAACTCAAAAGCCTCTTGATGAAAGTGAAAGTGGAGAGTGAAAAAGTTGGCTTAAAGCTCAACATTCAGAAAACGAAGATCATGGCATCCGGTCCCATCACTTCATGGGAAATAGATGGGGAAACAGTGGAAGCAGTGTCAGACTTTATTTTTCTGGGCTCCAAAATCACTGCAGATGGTGACTGCAGCCATGAAATTAAAAGACGCTTACTCCTTGGAAGGAAAGTTGTGACCAACCTAGATAGCATATTAAAAAGCAGAGACATTACTTTGCCAACAAAGGTTCTTCTAGTCAAGGCTATGGTTTTTCCTGTGGTCATGTATGGATGTGAGAGTTGGACTGTGAAGAAGGCTGAGTGCCAAAGAATTGATGCTTTTGAACTGTGGTGTTGAAGAAGACTCTTGAGAGTCCCTTGGACTGCAAGGAGATCCAACCAGTCCATTCTGAAGGAGATCAGCCCTGGGATTTCTTTGTAAGGAATGATGCAAAGCTGAAACTCCAGTACTTTGGCCACCTCATGCAAAGAGTTGACTCATTGGAAAAGACTCTGATGCTGGGTGGGATTGGGGGCAGGAGGAGAAGGGGACGACAGAGGATGAGATGGCTGGATGGCATCACTGACTCGATGGACGTGAGTCTGAGTGAACTCTGGGAGTTGGTGATGGACAGGGAGGCCTGGCGTGCTGCGATTCATGGGGTCACAAAGAGTCAGACACGACTGAGCGACTGACCTGATCTGATCGGATCTGATACAGTCCATGGGGTCGCAAAGAGTCAGGCATGACTGAGCAACTTTCACTTCTATTATAAAAGTTTCCTGGTAAAAGTGATGTCTATGCTGACTCCAGAAAGACAAGTAGCAAATATTCAAAAAGACTGGGGATGGGGGAACAGGTTGGAAAGATTTGAGAGGTGAGGGCAAAGGGCATCACCAAGCATAGAAGGAACACATATGAAGACCCAGAGGAGAGAGACAATATGATTGTTGGGAAAATTGCCAGCAGTTCAGTAGGACTGGGGACATCAGAGAGGTGGAGGAGACTAGGGGTGTGGAGGTCTGTGAGCTGGATCACAGAGGGGCTTTGTGCAGGAAGGAGTGTGGACACATGGAAAAGTTTGAAGCAAGGTGACAGCTAAATTAGTGCATGAAGCTTAGTTGAGACAATTAGCAATTCCACCATAACCCTATATCTACAGGACATGTAATGCCAGAACCCCTCTTCTAGACAGAGCCACAAGCACGAAGTCCTTGTCAATGAATCATCAGAGATCCACATTTTAGTTAGCGTCCACATAATTACACTCCAAAGTGGTGCAGCAGCCCTGAATCGCAACAAAGATAGCAGGTAGAGTTTTAGAAATTATGGGTCTGGGACGTGACATAGACATAAAAGGGGAAACAGAAAGTATTTAATGAATAGCTGGTATTGGCATTTACACCATAAACCATCATTTAAAGAAATCATAATTCAGCAACAGTAGAAAGTCTATAATTCATCATTCTGACTAGAGGAACTTGGATCAGAATTTTCTCAAAAGTGTAAAGAAAAATGTGCATACACATTTCTTGCCAAATGCTAATGCAGTGTTATTTTGAGTTTAGAAGGAAAATAAATGGGCCAGGAGCCATGAAGATGGCGTCACTCTCGCTCTGTGGCTGGGAACCTCTAACAACTTTTAAACACACTTAACCTTGAGAGTCTCAAGTTAGGTCTATCCTGTGTAATTTAGTGTATCACAGAGATTAGTCTACTAAATGTGATCAGGCTACTAAATGTCTACTAAATGTGATCTACTAAATGTAATTAGTCTAAAAAATGTGATCAGGCTATCGTTTCATTTCTTAAAATATACATGGTTTATATTTCTTTTGACGTTAATTAGGGCCATTACTGTAGGACATACAAACTAATCTGTGACGAAAGTGCATTCTCAATTCAGCGATTTGGGTTCACCTAGCCACACAAGTTTTGTACATATTTGGTAGACACATTATGAATGCATATGCTAAATTCATATATGGTATATTCATGTATGTGTTTAAGGGTAAGCATCTACCTCTCCATTCATTCAGTTATTCAATCACAAACACTTTTGGGCCCCTAATTTATGCCAAATTCTGTGGAAGACATTGGAGATTGAGTGATCACATAATACAGACTGTATTCTTTTTTTATTGAAATATAGTTGATTTACAACATTATGTTAATTTTTATCAAGCACTCCCATGTACTGTACACTCGGTGCTTGAGATCCATGAACAAACTAAAACCGTGTTCTCATGGAGTTTAAATGAATAGACAATAAGTTATAAACAAAATAAATAACTCTCATGTAGCATGTTAAGGAGAAGCATTATTATAAAAGTAAAAGTAGATCAGAGTCAAGAGGATTGGAAATGTAGCAGGGAAGACCTAGGTTGTAAAAAGTTGTCAGGACAATGACATTTAAAGAAGGATTTGCAGGAGATGAAGAAGAGAGAGAGCTGTGCAAATCCCTTAGGAAAGGGGATTCCTGACCCAGGGAACCATGCATTTAGAGGCATCAGGCTAGGAGCATGCTTAGATAAACAGCAAGGAAATCAGTCTGGCCGGATTAAAGTGAGTACAAAGCAAGAAGAATCTGCATGAATGCAGATGTGCAAAGTTAATGGGGTGGAGGGCGGTGTAGATTAGGGGAACAGATTGTATCCAGCCACACAGACCACTGGAGGGACTTAACTTTATTCTGAGTAACATGGAGAGCCATTGCAGGGTGTTGAGCAGGGGCCTAATGGCCTTTTTAAAGGCATCCACTGGCGGCTGTGTGGAAGTAGACTCTTGAGGAGAGAGAGAGAGAGAGAGCAGGTGGGAGGCCATGGTGGGAGGCCAGGTGTGGGATCTAGCTCCCCGCAGGGTGGTGGCAATGTCGTGGGGAGAAGTGATTGGATTCTGGATGTATTCAGAGGTAATATGGGTATTATGAAAGCCATTATTCTGTAATCTTCTTATGCTGACAGATAGTTTAATAGAAAAGTGTCTTCTATAATGATTTCCATGAAATTTAATCTCATATTTCTTACTGTTTCATTGATAAATATTGAACATTCCAAATAGCCAATATTAAAATTGATTATGCTTTGATGTACCTCCACCTCAATATTGCTTTCTTGAGAGAATCAAGTCCTTGCTTTTTCTACTTAGTGTCTATTTCTGTTAGTAAAGAAATTATATCAATAAATTCTGTAATAAAATGTCTGCTTTCTTGGCTATAATGCATTTCTCTTTTCCATTATTCTGTGTTCATAGTAATTCTCTTTTCCTATCACTTTATTGTTTTAGGGACATCTAGATTTTCAAAAATATCCCATAATACCTTGAGAATGTTCAGTTATTCTGATGGTTTTGAGAGTAAACGTTGGCAAACGGTATTGAACAGTGCGCTCAGCCTACACTTTTTGTCCACGTATCTGTGCCTACATGTGTATGTGTTTACAGATGTGTGCACACATGCATGGGCTGTAAACACCTTGCATAGGGTATGTATTTTTCTTGTGTTGCCCTTCCCCGTTTTATTTTAGAGAGACCAGCTGCTATTTGCAATTCTGATTTTTCTTGCTCATTACATTCCAGACCTGAGCAATGACTTGAAATATGACTCTGTACTAGAGGGGTTGTCCTAGCCTGCAAGTGCTGCCTCTCCCCAGGACAAGTATGGCTTGGGGACAATTACAAAATAACTGGAACCTTCAGTCTTTTCATGGTTAAAAGGAAGAACACCATGCCCTCCTCCATGAGACTTCCTGAGCCCTTCTTATTCCTTTCCTAGATGGGAAATTCCTTCTGAAAGTAGCAGAGCTTGGAAGAGCAGTTTGTTGTTCAGTCGCTCAGTCATGTTCAACTCTGTGACCCCATGGACTGCAGCACATCAGGCTTCTCTGTCCTTCACGATCTCCTGGAGTTTGCCCAAACTGACGGTGTTGCCATCCAACCATCTCATTCTCTATTGTCCCCTTCTCCTCTCTCCCTCAATCTTTCCCAGCATCAAGGTCTTTTCCAGTGAGTCTATGAACAGTATGAAAGAGCAGGAGAGCATGTCAAACTCTAACCCTTCAGGGGTCAATTAGAAAGAGCCTGTGATGAACCAGATATTTTTGTTCTGTTTTAGTATCAATATGTGACCTAGGCAAAGGGCCCATGTTCACTCTCCTTTTCAATTCCTCTCCAGTACGTTTCTGCTGCTGTTCCCAAATCTCTGTTAAGCCTGGTCATGGAATTCTGAATCTCTCTGTCTTTTTTAATGTTGTCACTGTTAATGGGTTGTGAACCCACACAGGCGAATGGATAGTGAGAGCTATACACACACTGACTTTCCAATTAATTTCACTTGACTCCTTCATTGGGTCCTGAAAGCTAGAAGTGGAAAGCAATATCTGGTTCTTTAGAACAGTACAATGGAGACAAAGGGAAATACTATTTCTATAAGCTTTAATAAACACGTAGCTCTTAAACCTCTGAACTCCAATGGTGAGCTTCTTTGGCATTTGAGGCAAGTTCATCTTTAGCCATTGGAAACCATCAAAGTTAAAGAAAAGAATGCATCACAGTTCCCGTCAGCAAGCTGGGGGGTTGGGAGAAATTCTCACCAGATACCATCTTAGCCCATTAAATTAGAGGAATAGAGCTGTAAGGATCCAGCTGTGAACAGTAGAATCACCAACTGTGATAGTTTATTTCCAAACATGTACCGCTGTGAGCTCTAACCAGGAATAAGTGATCATACTGGGACTCCCACAGCATGTGCGGGCATAAACCCAGGAGGCCAAGGGCAGGGGAGAGAAGGGTCAGGTGCAAGACCCCAAGAGAGCTCTGTAACCCCGTGAGATGCTTAAGGCAGGGACAAGTCTGCAATGTGGGAGAACCAATCCTTCTTTTGAACTCTCAGAGAAAATTTTGCTCTCTGTGACGAATTAAAAAACCCAGAAAAAGTTGTTTTTTTTTTTTTAATGGGTTTTGTTTTTGCCTCTGGCTTTTGTTTTCATCATGCCATTTTTTTCTTCTTCCCTCTCAAATTTTGTGTAGGCTCGGGAAGATGGCCTGACTGTGATTCAGCCTCATTCTCTCTCCTTCGTAAACTCTGAGAGGCCAAGCAGAAAGCTAATATACAACATCACTCTACCGCTGCATCCAAATCAAGGTAAGACAGGCAGTAAGTGATCTTTTGAGTGATGCTCTTTGTCTTCTATTGTTGACCAGCCCTCAAAGCTCTGGAATTCTGTCTTCTTCTACTTGTTGAGAATTTAAGGAGTAACAGTTATTCATCACCTCTGAGTTTAGAGCCAGTTGAGAGGGAGACACTATGGTCGGACAGGTGGAGATGAATGTGTCAGCTTTGGTACTGACAGAGCGGTACTGGAGAGCACAGTGTGCAAATAACTTCATCACTCTTTGAGCTTCCCTCCCACCCCCATGTGCAGGCACAGCTGGACAGATCTAAGCACACCTGTAGGGACAGAGCCTGCCTTGGTGAGGCTCTCATGAGAGAGAGTGGAACAGAGTCAGCATGTGCTAAGGACAAACTAAGATCATGGTATACAGTCCCATCACTTCATGGCAAATAGATGGGGAAACAATGGAAACAGTGACAGACTTTATTTTCTTGGGCTCCAAAATCACTGCAGATGGTGACTGCAACCATGAAATTAAAAGACGCTTGTTCCTTGGAAGAAAATCTATGACAAACCTAGACAGTGTACTAAAAAGCAGAGGTATCACTTTACTGACAAAGGTCCACATAGTCAAAGCTGTGGTTTTTCCACTAGTTGCATACGGAAGTGACAGTTGGACCGCAAAGAAAGCTGAGCACCAAAGAACTGATGCTTTCAACCTGTGGTGTTGAAGAAGACTTTTGAGAGTCCCTTGGACTGCAAGGAGATCCAACCAGTCCATCCTAAAGGAAAGCAACCCTGAATGTTCATTGGAAGGACTGATGCTGAAGCTGATGCTCAAGTACTTTGGACACCCGATGCAGAGTCTACTCATTGGAAAAGACCCTGATGCTGGGAAAGACTGAAGGCAAAAGAAGAGGGCGGCAGAGGATGAGATCATCATCTTCAGAGATGAGAGCATCAGCGACTCAATGAGCATGAATTTGAACAAATTCCAGGAGATAGTGGAGGACAGAGGAGCCTGGTGCTGCAGTCCATAGGGATGCAAAGTCAGACACAACTTAGCACCGAACAACCACAAAGAACAAGGAGCTCTGCCAGACAACCCGGGGGGCTGACCCACACAAACTCAGTTTTCCCTCAGGTGGATAAGTTACTCCTCCTCTTTCTTTTTAACCAAGGGAATAAATACTGTTTATGACTTCTTTAAGTTTACGTAGTGCTCCTACATATTAATACCCTGTGAGCTTCAAAAAAAACAAATATATTTACAGTAGTGTTATCGGTCACCCAGATGAATTCTCCAGGCCAGAATACTGGAGTGGGTTAGCCATTCCCTTCTCCAAGGGGATCTTCCCAACACAGGGATCAAACCTAGGTCTCCCACATTGCAGGTAGATTCTTTACCAGCTGAACCACCAGGGAAGCCCATCAGTTCTGTACCTGTGAAATTTAGAAACCACAGGCATATCTTCAGCCCCTAAGACATTTGTAACTTAAAGGTAATCCAGTTCTTTGAATAATCAAGATCCACGTTATTGTTGCCAGAAATCATCACAGAGACTATGGAGTTTCTGAAGGAAAGAAAGTGGATTGAAAAACAGTCTTTACAGCCTCACCAGGAGTTTGTGCCATTTTGGAGCGACTTTCACCTTTGAACTTGAATTTAATTGAGAGAATCTCATAATTACCATTCATTGTCTATGACTTGTGAGGATCTCCCTGGTCTAAGCTACATTAGAGGGCAGTAGTTTGCATCTTACTATTGTTTGTGAGCAATGAATCCTGTGCTGTGCTGTGCTTAGTCTCTCAGTTGTGTTCAACTCTTTGTGACCCCATCGACTGTAGCCCACCAGGCTCCTCTATCCACTGGGATTCTCCAAGCAAGAATACTGGAGTGGATTGCCATTCCTCCAGGGGATCTTCCCAACCCAGGGATCGAACCCAGGTCTCCCACATTGTAGATGAATTCTTTACCATCTGAGCCACCAGGGAAGCCCAAGAATACCGGAGTGGGTAGCCTATCCCTTCTCCAGGGGAATTTCCCAACCCAGGAATTGAACCAGGGTCTCCTGCATTGCAGGCGATTTCTTTACCAGCTGAGCTACCCAGGAAGCCTGCAACGAATCCTAGGCAAGAGTATTTGGGTTTCAGAGTTACCCCTTTCTTGAATAACCAGGGAATAGTATGCCAAGAACAACTCGAGAGCAATTGTTCCTGAAGGATGACTTCCACCAGTGGAAAAGGCAGCTTTATGTCTCTAATTATTGTCAGCCATCAGAATTACTGCTGATGCTCATGCAGACTCTCTTTCTTTTCAGGCATCATCGAACACAGGGACCAGCCTCACTCTCCCATCCGGTATTTCTCCCAGGAAGACGTTAACCAGGGCAACATCATGTACCGTCCTCCCACTGCAGCCCCCCACCTCCAGGAGATCAGGGCCTTCTCCTTTGCTGGTAATGCTTTTATTCCCCTCTATTTTGAGATGCCCAAACTGCTCTCTGTGAAGCTTCATGGCATACTTTCAATAAATCTTTATTTTGTGTCTCCTAAATGGCCAGGCCTGAATGAGGCCTTGGAGAGCTAGTGGTGAGCAAAAAAAGGCATCTTGGCAAGTTTGGGGATCTAGGTATAGAGACAAAATTTGAGAAATATTCTCACTAAGGGAGGTTTAATTGCAGGCTGAGATAAGTGCTCTAAAAATAAGGAAGAAAGTTCATCCCTCAGTAAGGGATGTTCAATTGCAGGCTGAGATAAAAGATTCGGAAGGCTAAGATATGCAGGCTAAAGATAAGGAACTGGATGTAGCAAGTCTGACCTAGACTAAGGGTACACTGGAGGCTGCCTCAGGGAGGTCTTGATGGTGGAGGGGTGAGTAGGAGCTAACTAGGCTGAGTGTGTGTTGGGATCTTTGGGAGAACATTCTGGAAAGAAGGACATGCAGCCCTGTGCAGAGGCCCTGGGAGAGAGAGAATGTGACTTTCTGGGGACTGAAAAAAGTCTTTGTGTCTGGAATGTGGAGGGTTGAGCAGAGTGGGGATGAACCTGGATGGGAAGAGAGAGGGCAGGGGCCCTGTGAGCCTGCAGAGACATGGAGCTTTATCCCAAGAACAAGAAGAACCTGGTGGAGGTTTTAAGATACAGGGGGCTGGCTTTTCATAAGGAACTCTTTGACTGCAGTGAAGAGAGAGGATTTGAAGAGGAGGCCATGGCAGATGGGCATGTGTGAGAGGAATCTAGTGATAAGGATCCCATGCAGGCACCTTTTGGGATTAAAACCAGGATTTGACAAAAAATACCTTTTAAAAAAAGAAAAAGTTGGCCAAGAGAGTAACTCCGATTTCTAATTCAAGCAAGTGTATGCCCTTCCATTAAGTCAAGACAGCCTTAATCCTTGCCACCCGCTTATGTTTCCCTTTGACTGAGTATTCAAAGCTGCCAAGTTTTAAGTCTCTTCCCCCAGATACTGGGATGGCCAAGAAATTCATTCAGATTTTTCCACACCATCTTACGGAAAAGCCCAGATGAACTTTTGGTCAGCCTTGACACTTCTCTGCTTTGGAATGCCTCTAAAAATCTTGAAGCCTGTTTCTTTATGATCTTTAAGATGTTATGTCCTTTGTGGCTCAGAGGTAAAGCATCTGTGTGCAATGTGGGACACCAGGGTTCAATCCCTGGGTTGGGTAGATCCCCTAGAAGAGGGCATGGCAACCTACTCCAGTATTCTTGCCTGGGAAATCTCATGGACGGGGAGCTGGTTGAGCTACAGGCCATGGGGTCGCAAAGAGTAGGACATGACTGAGCAACTAACACTTTCACACTTTCAACACAATTAATATAGAGAATTATTTTGGTATAGTAGCTTGAATCATGCAGAACAGTTGGTGTTTTCTAATGGTGAGTTGAACATGGGTTGAATAGTTTCAGAGTTATGTTTTATAGTATGGCAAAGTTTTAAAGTAATATTTGCCACTATTTATATAGATGGAATTGTCCAGAAGATAATTAACTCAGATTGAAAATCCCTAAGCACTGGGATAAACCTCTTCTCTAAGAAGTATCCTCAGTGTTTGTGTGTGTGTTTAGTCACTAAGTCATGTCCGACTCCTCACGACCCCATGGACTGTAACCCGCCAGACTCCTCTGTCCGTGGGATTTTCCCAGGCAAAAATACTGGAGTGGGATGCCATTTCCTTCTCTAATCCCCAGTGTTTCCTAGCTAGATACCTCACAGCCAGTGAAAATGTTTCATGATCCTCTAACCCCAACTTTATAAGACCTACTTTTTACAAGAAACTCAGGTTATCCAGGGATTAGAGGAAAAGACAACATGTCAGCCCAGGTTGAAGTTATTTCCAAATCCACTATATTCACCTGTGTTTCTGGAGACTTTTTAGGGAGAGCAGAGTTGTATCCTGTATAATCTATGGGATAAATGCCACGAGATAAATCTCTCACGCTGTTACAGTGTGTAGATCAATGTCCCAGGCATCACTCAATTCTACAGTGAAACTGACCCACCAGCAAGCCTTGTCAGTGATATATGACATTACCCACATTTACCGATTTGTAGGATTTTACGTACTGGTAAAATGGGACCTGAATGAATCTATTATAAATCACTCTAACTGCTGTGATATAAAATTATTCCACTCTGTGGTTCTTTTTGTTACTTAAAATTAGTATTGGCATCATTAAATTCAACATAATGTTAGCAAACAATCTGGTGTTCTTTCCTTAAACCCCATGGACCGTAGCTCACCAGGTTCCTCTGTCCATGAGGCAAGAACACTGGAGTGGGTATCCATTCCCTAGGGGATCTTACTGACCCAGGGATTGAACCCAGGTTGCAGACAGATTTTTTGCCGTTTGATCCATCAGAGAAGCCCCCCCTTAAACCATGACAATTTATCCATTTGTGGCCCCCAGATGTTCAATATAATGATTTTCTGTCTTCTGTTCTCTCAGGTCTCCCAGAATCGGTGAAATTCCACTTCACAGGTAAAAATTTTAATCACAGTCTTTTAAGAAACCTTCTTTTTGCTCTCTTCATTGTTACTTTAGCTATTTTCTAAGAGCTATTTAAAAGTTACATAACACAAGTTTCTTCTAAAATAATCACATGCTAGTTAGATAGTGATAGCTCAACTTCATATTTATAGGGAAAACCTCCACCAAGGATACGAAAGATTAGTGTTCTTTAAGCCCAATTTCAACTTGTTCAATTATTTATTAAAAAGAAGTAATAATGGTTAAGATCTCAGACTTTGAATCCAGTCTGTCTCAGGTTCAGCCTGCTTTATGAAAGTTTCTTAACCTTTCTGTGCCTCCATGCCTTATCCATCAATGGGGATAATAAATAATAATTATATATGTGTAGAGCTTCCAAACCCTGGAGGAGGGCATGACAACCCACTCCAGTATTCTTGTCTGGAGAATTCCATGGACAGAGGAGCCTGGCAGGCTACAGTTCATAGGGTTGCACAGAGTCAAACATGACTGAAGTGACTTAGCACGCACACATGCTGCTGCTGCTGCTAAGTCACTTCAGTCGTGTCCGACACTGTGCGACCCCATAGAGGGCAGCCCACCAGGCTCCCCGTCCCTGGGATTCTCCAGGCAAGAACACTGGAGTGGGTTGCCATTTCCCCCTCCAATGCATGAAAGTGAGAAGTGAAAGCGAAGTCGTTCAGTCGTGTCCAACTCTTCGTGACCCCATGGACTGCAGCCCACCAGGCTCCTCCATCCATGGGATTTTCCAGGCAAGAGTACTGGAGTGGGGTGCCATTGCCTTCTCCAGCACTCATGCATAGAGTTCCCAAAATAGTGATTGGCACATACATGCCTGCCTCACTTTATTGCACTTTTTTGTGCTTCACAGATATTGCATTTTTTATAAATTGAAGGTTTGTGGCACCCCAGCATAGAACAAGTTTTTCAGTGCCATTTTTCTAGAAGCATTTCTTACTTCCTGTCTCTATTACATTTTGATCATTCTTGTAACATTTCAAACTTTTTCATTATTATTGTATTTGTTATGGTGATCTGTGATGGGTGATCTTTGATGTTAATATTGTGATTGTTTTGGGGACACCAGGAACTTGCTGATATAAGACAGTAAGCTTAATAAATGTTGTCTGTGTTCTGTCTGTCACACCAACCGGCCATTCCTCCATCGCTCTCCTTCTCTTGGGGCCTCCATATTTCCTGAGACCCAACAATATTGAAGTTAAACCAATTAATAACCCTACAATGACCTCTAAGTGTTCAAGTGAAAGAAAGAGTCACACATCTCTCACTTTAAATTAAAAACTAGAAATAATTAAGCTTAGTAAGGAAAGAATGTCAAAAGCTAAAATAGGCTAAAAACTAGGTCTCTTGTGCCAAACAGCCAAGTTGTGAATGCGACAGAAAAGTTCTTGAAGGAAATTAAAAGTGCTACTCCAATGAACACACAAATGATAAGAAAGCAAAGCAGCCTTGTTGCTGATAGGAATGGCCTGGATAGAAGATTAAACCAGCCACAACATTCCCTTAAGCTAAAGTTTAATCCAGTACAAGATCCTAACTCTCAATTCTGTGAAAGCTAAGAGAGGTGAGAAGCTACAGAAGAAAAGTGTGAAGCTAGCAGAGGTTGATTCATGGGATTAAGGAAAGAAGCCATCTTAATAACATGAAAGTACAAGGTAAAGCTATAAGTGCTGATATAAAAGCTGCAGCAAGTTGTCCAGAAGATCTAGCTTGGCTAATTCATGAAGGTGGTGACACTAAAGAACAAATTTTCAGTGTAGGTGAAACAGCCTTGTGCTAGAAGAAGATGCTATCTAGGACTTTCATAGCTATAGAGGAGAAGTCAGTCCCTGGCTTCAAAGGACAGGCTGTATTGTTAAAGGCTAATACAGCTGGTGACTTTAAATTGAAACCAATGCTTATTTACCATTCCAAAAATTCTAGGGCCCTTAAGAATTAGGTACTGAATCTACTCCATCTGTGCTCTATATATGGAACAACAAAGCCTGGATGACAGCAAATCTGTGTACAACATGGCTTGCTGAGTATTTTAAGCTCAGTCTTGAGATCTACTACTTGGCGATAAATGATTTGTTTCAAAATATTGCTTCTTATTGACAGTATATCTGGTGCCCAAGAGCTCTGATGGAGATGTACAATGAGATTAATGTTGTGTTCACACCCGTTAGCATAGCATCCATTCTGCAACCCATAGATCAAGGAGTAATTTTGACTTTCCAGTCTTATTATGCAACATATACAATTTGTGATGCTATGGTTAACAAAGATAGGGATTCCTATGATGGATCTGGGCAAAATATATTGACAACCTTCTGGAAGGGATTCACCATTCTAGATGTCATTAAGAACATTCATTTGTAGGAAGAGGTCAAAATATCAACATTTACAGGTGTTTGAAGAAAGTTCATTCCAACCTTCCTGAATGACTTTCAGGGGGGTTGAGACTTTAGTGGAGGAAGTAACTGCAGATATGGAAATAACAAGAGAACTAAAACCAGAAGTGGAGTGTCAGACATGTCTGAATGCTGCTATCTCATGATAAAACTTATAAGAATGAGTTGTTTCTTCAGTTCAGTTCAGTCGTTCAGTTGTGTCCAACTCTTTGCAACCCCGTGGACTGCAGCACTCCAGGCCTCCCTGTCCATCACCAATTCCCAGAGTTTACTCAAAGTCCTGTCCATTGAGTCGGTGATGCATCCAACCATCTTATCTTCTGTTGTCCCCTTCTCCTCTCACCTTCTATCTTTCCCAGCATCAGGGTCTTTTCAAATGAGTCAGCTCTTCGCATCAGGTGGCCAAAGTATCGGAGTTTCAGCTTCAACATCAGTCCTTCCAGTGAATAATCAGGACCCATGATCTCCTTTAGGATGGATTGGTTGGATCTCCTTGCAGTCCAAGGGACTCTCAAGAGTCTTTTCCAACACCACAGTTCAAAAGCATCAATTCTTTGGCACTCAGCTTTCTTTATAATCCAACTCTCACATCCATACATGACTATTGGAAAAACCATAACCTTGACTAGATGGACCTTTGTTGGCAAAGTAATGTCTCTGCTTTTTAATATGCTGCCTAGGTTGGTCATAACTTTCTTTCCAAGGAGTAAGTGTCTTAATTTCATGGCTCTAGTCACCATCTACAGTGATTTTGGAGCCAAAAAAAATAAAGTCTGCCACTGTTTCCACTATTTCTCCATCTGTTTGCCATGAAGTGATGGGATCGGATGCCATGATCTTAGTTTTCTGAATGTTGAGCTTTAAGCCAAATTTTTCACTCTCCTCTTTCATTTTCATCAAGAGGCTTTTTAGTTCTTCACTTTCTGCCATAAAGGTGGTGTCATCTGCATAGCTGAGATTATTGATATTTCTCCCAGCAATCTTCATTCCAGTTGTTTCTTATGGATTAGCAAAGAAAGTGGTCACTTGAGATTAAATGTACTCCTATTGAAGACGCTGCGAAGATTACTGAAATGACAACAAAGGATTTAGAATATTACAAAAAGCTTAGGTGATAAAGCAGCATTAGGGTTTGAGAAGACTGACTCCAATTTTGCAAGATATTCTGTGGATAAGATGCTGTCAAACAGCATTGTGTGCTACAGAGAAATTTTTGCAAAAGGAAGACTCAATCAGTACAGCAAACTTCATTGTCTTATTTTAAGAAATTGCAACCACAATCCCAGCCTTCAGCAACCACCACCATGATCAGTCAGCAGCCATCAACATTGATTCAAAGTCCTCCACCAGCAAAAAATATTATAATTCACTGGAGGCTTAGATGATGGCTAGCATATTTAGCAATAAATTATTTTTCTAATTAAGATATGTACATTATTTTTTAATGTACATGCA
Organism: Bos javanicus; assembly: GCF_032452875.1. NCBI lineage: Eukaryota > Metazoa > Chordata > Mammalia > Artiodactyla > Bovidae > Bos > Bos javanicus. The sequence goes on from NC_083873.1 coordinate 93,459,807, forward strand.
TAATGCTTAACATAATGCTATGGCACACTTATTAGACTACAATGTAGTGTAAACATAATTTTTATACACACTAGGAAGCCAAAAAATTCGTGTGACTTGCTTTATTATAGCATTCACTTTATTGCAGTCATCTGGAACAAAACCTGAAATATCTCTGAAGCATGCCTATAATCATCACTACATGATGCTCAGCTAATGAATGAATGAGCTTTCCTGGTGGCTCAGATGGTAAAGAATATGTCTGCAATGCAGGAAACCCTGGTTTGATCTCTGGATCAGGAAGATCCCCTGGAGAAGGAAATGGCTACACACTCCAGTATTCTTGCCTAAAGAATTCCATGGACAGAGGAGCCTGGCGGGCTACAGTCCAGGGGGTCTAAAGGAGTTGGAAATAATGAGTGAATAACATTTTCACTTTTCATAGTCTAAAATAGAGCCTTTCATTGAATGCTTTGCTACTGGAAGCAAAAGTGTTGTGACCCAGAGAGTGAGTTGTGATCGCTGTGTGTGAAAGATCTCAGCATCCTAGTTTTAGTTCAAAGTGTGATAGAAGCTGAGTGCCAGTAAGCAAAAACAGAAGCAGAGCTGGCATCTATGCTGATGTGAAATAGAGACACTCTTTCTTATATAGATCTAGAGTGAGGTGATTGACCATAACTGGCATTGATACATTGCTGTTTCCTTGGGATTGACTATTTTGTTAGAGTCAACCATCCACATGTCCTATTACAGTTCATGTAGGGCTAAATGTTGGTGAGAGAGAATGTCATCTCCCTAAAATTCTCAGATATTCATTTGTTCTTTAAAGGCTAAAAAATCACACTTGAAGCAACAGTAAATTTAGTCTTCCATCATTGTTTTTTTTTTTTACTTTTTATTATTTTTTGAGATTTAATTGATGTATATGTTGAATGTAAAACATGTAGTTGATGTATAACATTTCAGGTGTACAACAGAATGAGTGATGTTTATATATACTGTGAAATGACCACCACAATAAGTCTAGTTAACATCTGTCACCATGTAAAGTTAGTAAATGTTTTTCCTGTGATAAAAACTTTATTCTCTTAGCAACTTTCAACTATGCCAAATGATATTATTAATGATTATAATCACCATATTGTTGTTGTTGTTCAATTTCTAAATTATGTCTGACTTTTTGCAACCTCAAAGCAAAACGTATGAAGACCCTCAAGGGGAACCACTTTTTGACAGTATTCAGTTCAGTTCAGTTGTGTCCGACTCTTTTCGACCCCATGAATTGCAGCATGCCTGGCCTCCCTGTCCATTACCAACTCCCGGAGTTCACTCAGACTCACGTCCATCGAGTCAGTGATGCCATCCAGCCATCTCATCCTCTGTCGTCCCCTTCTCGTCCTGTCCCCAATCCCTCCCAGCATCAGGGTCTTTTCCAATGACTCAACTCTTTGCATGAGGTGGCCAAAGTACTGGAGTTTCAGCTTTAGCATCATTTCTTCCAAAGAACACCCAGGACCGATCTCCTTTAGAATGGACTGGTTGGATCTCCTTGCAGTCCAAGGGACTCTCAAGAGTCTTCTCCAACACCACACTTCAAAAGCATCAATTCTTCTGCACTCAGCTTTCTTCACAGTCCAACTCTCACATCCATACATGACCACAGGAAAAATCATAGCCTTGACTAGACGGACCTTTGTTGGCAAAGTCATGTCTCCGCTTTTGAATATGCTATCTAGGTTGGTCATAACTTTCCTTCCAAGGAGTAAGCATCTTTTAATTTCAAGGCCGCAATCACCATCTGCAGTGATTTTAGAGCCCAGAAAAATAAAGTCTGACACTGTTTCCACTGTTTCCCCATCTATTTGCCATGAAGTGATGGGACTGGATACCATGATCTTAGTTTTCTGAATGTTGAGCTTTAAGCCAACTTTTTCACTCTCCTCTTTCACTTTCATCAAGAGGCTTTTTAGCTCCTCTTCACTTTCTGCCATAAGGGTGGTGTCATCTGCATATCTGCAGTTATTGATATTTCTCCCAGCAATCTTGATTCCAGCTTGTGCTTCTTCCAGCCCAGCGTTTCTCATGATGTACTCTGCATAGAAGTTAAATAAGCAGGGTGACAATATACAGCCTTGACATACTCCTTTTCCTGTTTGGGACCAGTCTGTTGTTCCATGTCCAGTTCTAACTGTTGCTTCCTGACCTGCATACAAATTTCTCAAGAGGCAGGTCAGGTGGTCTGGTATTCCCATCTCTTTCAGAATTTTCCACAGTTGATTGTGATCCACACAGTCAAAGGCTTTGGCATAGTCAATAAAGCAGAAACAGATGTTTTTCTGGAACTCTCTTGCTTTTTCGATGATGTTGGCAATTTGATCTCTGGTTCCTCTGCCTTTTCTAAAACCAGCTTGAACATCTGGAAGTTTATGGTCCACGTATTGCTGAATATTAATTCTTCTAATTCATGATCAGAAATATCTTCCCATGTACTTGTGTCTTCAGTTTCTTTCACTGGTGTCATATAGTTTTCATATTACAGGTCTTTCACTTCCTTTAATAAATTTATCCCTACATGTTTAATTTTTTGTTACAACTCTAAACGAGGTTATTTTCCTAATTTCCCTTTCTAATGGTTTGTTATTAGTGTACAGAATGCAACCAATTTTTGTGTATTGATTTTGTATCCTGCAACTTTACTGAATTTATTCATTCTCTCAGTTTTTTGGTGAAGTCTTTAAGGTTTTCTATATATAATATTTCATCTGCAAATACTGACAATTTTCTTTTATTCTGATTTGGACACCTTTTATCTCTTTTTCTATTATTGTGTCATTGTTGAAAAGAGCCCATTGTCGGCTCATTTCTAGACTTCTTGATTATTAAACAATTTGCAGTATTACTTGTATTTAAGCCTTACAGCAATATTGTAAATATAGGTTTTATTTTAGCATTTTAAAGCTGAGAAAACTAAGGATCATTATAGTAGTTATCTGCCCATGTGTCTATACTTGGTAAACAGCACAACCAGGATTGTAATATAAGTTTATGACTTTTCTGTGTTTAGTCTGGTCTGTATGTGTTCTGATCATGAAAAACAAACAAGTATCATGGTAGTGTGCCAGTTTAGATTTTAAGCCTCAATACTAATCTGAAAGCTTGAATAGGTGAAGGGGTTAACTATTAACTTCCCCAAGACTTTAAGTTAAATGATCCATGAACCTATTATACAGAGTAAAGAAAATAGACCTTGGGCTGACCTTAAATTAATTTATCTTGTTTCTGCCTGAGGTTCCTTTATTTTACTGTTCAGTGATTTTTAAAAATTTTTATTTTAGACAAATTTTTTTTTAGAGCAGTTTTGGGTTTACAACAAAATTGAAAGGAAGGGACAGACATTTTCCCTGTGCCCCCTACCCCAGCACATGCATAGCTTAGCCTCTCCAGTTGTCAGTATCAGTCACTAGAATGGTAGACTTTTCACCAAGGATAAATCAGCACTGACACATAATCACCCAAAGTCGAGTTTACTCTAGAGTTCACTCTTGTTATTTTGCATCCTATGGGTTTGGACCTATGTGTGGCATTTATCCATCACTGTATCATACAGAGTTGATACTGTAATGCCCGAAAATTTTTCTGTGCTTTGCCTATGCCCCTCCTGCAACCCCTACTTCCCACCTTTCGCAAACACTATTCTTTTTATTGCCTTCCATGGTTTTACCCTTTTCAGAATATCATACAGTTGAATTCATACTTTTTAGACTGGCTTCTTTCAGTTAGCAATATGCATTTAAGATTCCTCCATGTCTTTTCATAGCTTGGTAGCTCATTTATTTTAGTGTTGAGTGATAGTCCATTGTCTAGCTGTACCATAGTTTATTTATCCATTCCCCTGCTAAAGGACATTTTGAGTGCTTCTAAGTTTGGGCCATTATGAATAAAGATGCTGGAACCATCTGTGTGCAGATTTTTTGTGTAGACTTTTGGTGAAAGAGCCAATCTAAAAAGTATGAGACAAGAAACAATTTGACTATTTCTCAGAGAAATCAAAAACGTTGCTTAAAGAGAGGGTTAGACATGCAATTAACATTTTGATTGTAATTTCTTACTTTTGCTTGCTAAGCCCTGCACCATCATGGTATATTTTGTTGTTATGTAATTTGTATTAGGCTTTCCACATGGCTTGGTGGTAAGGAATCTGCCTGCCAATGCAGGAGACGCAAGAGACGCGGGTTCGATTCCTGGATCGGGAGAATCCCCTTGGAGGAGGAAATGGCAATGAACTCCAGTATTCTTCCTTGAGAAATCCTATGGACAGAGGAGCTAGTGGGCTATAGTTCATAGGGTCACAAAGAGTCAGACGTGACTGAGCGACCAAGTATTCACAAATTTGTACTAAAAAATAACTTTCCTCCCTTTACTTATAGAGGCAAGGATATACCTTGGTCACACGGATAGTTGAGTGATATGACCAAAGCTGTTTAAGTTTTTGGTCTTTCCTCCTCTTCTGTAGGGTAAGGATGGTGAAGGCTCCCAAAGGTGCTCCTCACTTCAAAAAAAATCAACGTAAAACATTAAAAAATTGTATTTTGCAATTATTTATTTTTATTTAACAAAAGGCCTTCTTAACTTAGATTCCAAGCACTTCAGAGAATCCAGAATCCACTGAAATTTATGGGAAAGTTGGTTCACTTGTCCTCAAGCTCCCCAAAATTAAGAGTCATTGGTCCCAGGGCTTCCCTGGTGGTCCAATGTTTAGGACTTCACCTTCCAGTGCAGGAGGTGAGGGTTCGATCCCTGGTCAGGGAGCTAAGATCCCGTATGGCCAAAACACCAGAACATAAATCAGAAGCAATATAGTAACAAATTCAGTAAATACTTTTAAAAAATGGTCCACATAAAAATCTAAAGAATAATAGAGGAAACATTAAGAAAAAAAAAGAAGAAGAATCATTGATCCCTATCTCTGACCATCCAGAGAGCATGAAAGACTGAACTCAAAGAAGCAGATGTAAGAACTTTGACATTTGACCAAACGACCACAGTCATAAAACCGTCATTCTCCCAGGGATAATATCGTTTGTCCTTCAGGAGGGCTCTTTCTGGACTTCTCTAAGGACATGGAACAGACCTTGTAAAATTCAACCATATCTTTTAGTTGTGTTCTAAAGGAAAAGACAAATCTAAAACCTGTATGTACTTATTAGCAGGAGTCAATAAGTGATGCTTTAGAACGTCCCTGGTGGCTCAGACGGTAAAGCGTCTGTCTACAATGTGGGAGACCCAGGTTCAATCCCTGGTTTGGGAAGATCCCCTGGAGAAGGAAATGGCAATCCACTCCAGTACTCTTGCCTGGAAAATCCCATGGACAGAGGAGCCTGGTAGGCTACAGTCCATGGGGTCGCAAAGAGTCGGACACGACTGAGCGACTTCACTTTCAAGTGATGCTTTACTTGGCTGAAGTAGAGGTCAAATTCTCACTGACTTGTTACCAAGTCCAGGAGAAAGTAGAAAAGTAAAAAATTCCTTGTAATGAACCCATGTATAAGCAGACCACGCATTTAAAGTATCAACAGTGCAGCTTTTTCAGTAGGCACTGCAGATAAACCCATTGATGAGTCAGTGGTGCAGGTGTTCCTACAAACCTGACTTTTAGAGAAGGGAAGGCATGTGGGGTATGGAAAAATAGAAACAAGAATCAAGGGTCTGGCAACTCTGCTTTCATTTCCCTCCAGGGATCAACTTTCACTTGGATACCTCAGGTAATCCAAATAAAATATTAAGGTCACTGCTTTATTCACAAAGATGTCTTCCACTTATTGCATTGGATATAATGACCAGGTAAAAATGGGTCTGCTTACTTCCAAACAAATACCATTAGAATTATGTGTAGACATTTCTATCCTTTTAAAAAATTATTTTCTGAAGAGACATAGACAAGTTATTTCTAAAAGAGTTTTCTTGAAAATGTATTTCTCTGGAACACTGGAAGAATGAATTAAGTCTACAGTAATTCAAAAAATAAAAGCTTTTATCGGCATTACCTATGAGTGCATATTTGAAAATTCTGAAAGAGATGGGAATACCAGACCACCCGACCTGCCTCTTGAGAAACCTGTATGCAGGTCAGGAAGCAACAGTTAGAACTGGACATGGAACAACAGACTGGTTCCAAATAGGAAAAGGAGTACATCAAGGCTGTATATTGTCACCCTGCTTATTTAACTTCTATGCAGAGTACATCATGAGAAACGCTGGGCTGGAAGAAGCACAAGCTGGAATCAAGATTGCCGGGAGAAATATCAATAACCTCAGATATGCAGATGACACTACCCTTATGGCAGAAAGTGAAGAGGAACTAAAAACCTCTTGATGAAAGTGAAAGAGGAGAGTGAAAAAGTTGGCTTTAAGCTCAACATTCAGAAAACTAAGATCATGGTATCCGGTCTCATCACTTCATGGGAAATAGATGGGGAAACAGTGGAAACAATGTCAGACTTTTTCTGGGCTCCAAAATCACTGCAGATTGTGACTGCAGCCATGAAATTAAAAGATGCTTACTCCTTGGAAGGAAAGTTATGAAAAACCTAGATAGCATATTCAAAAGCAGAGACATTACTTTGCCAACAAAGGTCCGTCTAGTCAAGGTTATGGTTTTTCCAGTGGTCATGTATGGATGTGAGAGTTGGACTGTGAAGAAGGCTGAGCACCGAAGAATTGATGCTTTTGAACTGTGGTGTTGGAGAAAACTCTTGAGAGTCCCTTGGACTGCAATGAGATCCAACCAGTTCATTCTAAAGGAGATCAGTCCTGGGTGTTCTTTGGAAGGACTGATGCTGAATCTGAAACTCCAATACTTTGGCCACCTCATGCGAAGAGTTGGCCCATTGGAAAAGACCCTGGATGCTGGGAGGGATTGGGGGCAGGAGGAAAAGGGGATGACAGAGGATGAGATGGCTGGATGGCATCACTGACTCGATGGACATGAGTTTGAGTGAACTCCAGGAGTTGGTGATGGACAGGGAGGCCTGGCATGCTGCAATTCATGGGGTCGAAAAGAGTCGGACACGACTGAGCAACTGAACTGAACTGAACATTTATCAATATCACCTTGTGAAAATTACTTCTTAAAATGACTGTGTTATTATGGTCCTTTAGCCTCCTTGTTATTCAGTAGAAAGAGCTTTGTTAGAATAGCTCACAGTATCTTCACTTGCTGCCTTACTCTTTCCATTTGTAAGCATCTCTTCAGAGTCTTAAGGTAATAAAAAAAAAAACAAAAAACTTTTAGCTACAAGTTTATAGAACTTGCCTAAAGGTGACCAGACTACAAGGTGATTTATGCCTCTGTGTGTGTGTGTGTGTGTATCCTTTCTAGTTTCTGATGGAGAGCACACGAGTCCAGAGATGGCCCTCACCATTCACTTACTTCGCACAGATCAGTACCCACCAGTGTTCCAGGTCACAGCTCCTCTGCTTGTGGTCAGCCCAGGAGGCAGCACTTCTATAGGTAAGAACTGAGAACCTGCAAGACAATGACTAGAAGATGGAACCCTATGTCATTAACAGTCCCTGTTTAAACCTCTTCATGGTTACCAAAAAGTAGTGAGCTTCTCTTCCAGAAGTTGCATGCTTTCTCAGCCATGGCAGTCCCTTTGGCCATTGCCATGCAAATGGAAGCAACAGAGAGAAGGAAATAAACCCTTCAGAGGCCAGTGCTCAGTGATGGAATACAACATGGAATTCATTTTCCAGCCTCCAGGAGTTTGATTTGTTGCCATCACTAAAATATAAAGTAACAGAGAGCAGAGAAGAGACGTGAGGGAAATGGTTTCAATGGCTGCTCTTGTTTTCTACTGAGAAAGGGAAAAGTAACAGGAGTGGCAGATCACAATAACCTTCAGAAGTTGTGAAGAGCTAGAGTTGACCCAAGTGTTTTTTATGTGATTTTATTTACCTATTAGTATACTTACTCTTTAGAAGTGTATTCTTTTACCAAGAATGTCTGAAAAGGAAAGAGTGGATATTTTGATTTTTGTAAGGTGTGTTCTTATACATCCTTATCCAGTTTCTACATGTCAGTATTGGCCTAAAGTGAATTATCATTCAACTTATTAGCAAGTCATAGATATAAAGATAACTGTCCCTTCTGCCCCACTCCTTCTCTTGTGCTGTGGTGGCCAGAGCAACCATTATTAAAATAAGCTGGCTCCTCTATAGATTCGGAGAAAGGAGAAGGGAAGAAACAATAGTAAGCAGAAACAACTTCCATGAGTATTTTATGGAAGAAAACCTGCCTAGTTATGTGGACTGCCATTCCCTCATTTGTATGGGAGAAAAAAGGTGTTCTGAATTTGGAACTACCGACTCATAAGTAAACTCTTAAGGAACTTACAATTTGTGAATTGGCTGTATTAAGTTTTCTCTCTTTTGTGGTCGATTCAGTTTAGCGTCTTCTTGTAACCATCGGGTTTCCCACAACATGGCTTCCAGCCTGGCCTGGGGCTTTACTGTACGCGGAGTATAGAGTTGCTAACATCCACAGCTCACCATGCTCTATTCTCCTGACTACAGAACTTCAGCTGGTAGTACGAGACATGGAAACAGTGCCTGAAGAACTCCTCTTTGAGCTTCGGAAGCCTCCACAGCATGGCGTGCTTATTAAGTACACAGCTGGGTCACCAGGGCCCATGGCCACAGGTAGCCTGCTCACTCCGTCACTGGCCTCCTGGAACTTCTATTTTTTTTTTAACTATTTTAATTTTATTGGAGTATAGTTGATTTACAATGTTTTGATAGTTTCAGGTGTATAGCAAAGTGATTCAGTTACACATGTACTTATATTCATTCTTTTTTAGATTCTCTTCTCGTATAGTTATTGTTCTTGCTCCACAGTTGATTTTATGTCTCTGACAAGAAGTAAAGCAATATTGTGGGATAAACTATAAGGAGGTGCTTAGAAAGGGAAGACCTTTACTGTTTAGTCCATTGACTAAAGTACTGGGGACTTGCTTCTCCACACTACCACCCACACTCCAAAACTATGAAGCTCTTTTCTCAGGTTGTATATAAAATTGATTTCTGAAGCCTGGAGTGAGTACATTTAGAACAACCTCATATGAGTTGTCAGCTCCATGTGCATCTTCACAGTATCTTAAACGCTATGACTCTTAGAGTATAAGCTGCATGTATTTTCATCCATTAAAAAAAGTGGTTATGTGACCAGCTTTCCAAAATAATATTTATTGTACTTTATCCAGTTATAAAAATCATACATGCTGATTGTTTAGGAAATATAGAAAAGTTCGAAGAACACAACTGAATCTAATTTTTAATAGTTGGCTCTCATATATTGAAGTGAATATTGTTTCAAAGTTGTCACCTTGGGATGCTATATACTTATGGTGACAATCCGTATTTTCTCAAAACTTTCATGGAATTCCTAATAGGCATGTAATAATGTGTTCTTCTGAATATTGCTGCAGAGGGAGAGTGCCAAATTTTTTACCTTGAAGCTACGTGGGATTTGTAAGAACAATAAATAGGCACTTGGGATTCACAAAGACAGATTTTTTTTTAAAAAGTTACTGAGCAAAAGAAGTGTCACTATGATAGATTTCTGGTATCCTAAGGGATCTATGTTAGGAGCATAACAGTCATAGCCCAGTTTCTTTAATATTATATTTAACCAACATTTGTGTAATTAATATGTGAGTTTGAAAGATGTTTGTAAAATATTAGTTTTATTATCGTTTTAAGGAACAATTACACTAGCATCAAGAGAAGGCTTGGAAGAAGAAAACAAAGAATGGATAAATTCTTTAGTTTTCTTATATAACATCAATTATTATAGTCAGTAATCTGTGAGGAAATAGAGTTGAATAGAACATCTAAGAAGACCAGTTCCTCAGCTGTGCTCAGGAGTCATGGGGCCCCACGGCACTAAAGCAGCATTTCTCATAAAAAGGATTCTATGACCAAACACTTTTGAGAAGCTTTCATATTGTATATTGACGATTCTAGAATTCTAGTGAATCCTGACATTTAAATATTTTAAATTTTGTTTAAACCTATTTTTCTTAAATGTTTATGACCTTGAAAATTTTTTTTCTGTATGACACCTATCACCTAATTATGAATAGACTTTCACAGAGTAGGTTTCTAGACTTACACAGAGTAGGTTTCTAACTTCAAGTATACTTTTCAAGTTTTAAGTGTTTTTTAACTTTCTTAACTTTTAAAATAAATCATCAGTATCATGATTAGATTCTAGAAGGGCTGTCATAGAGAATAGAAGCATGCTCTGTATTGTCTAGAATGAAACAGTGAAGAGTGGAGCTTAGAGAGGCAGATCTTGGCTCCATCTGATTTAAAGCTTTAAAAAAAATTTTAGAGTTATCACCAGTTGAATTAGCTCCCTTGTAAAATGGTGAGCCTCCCACCTTGAGCCATGTTGAAGGACAGGCTAAAGAACCCTTTTCAAGGATAGTGTAAAAATACATTGGGTGTTTGGTTGAACTAATTAGCTTACAACTCCCAGGGTTTATGAGTTTATGATCCTATATGTGCTTTGAAATCCTGAGTACAAAGGTGTTATGGAAATGAATAGCATTGTTCCCAGAAGTTCCTGGTTTTTTGCAATTTGTTTTGTTCTTGAAAGGTGACACTTTCACATATGAGGATGTAGAGAAAAATGTCCTGCGGTATCTACACGATGGCTCATCTGCCCGGGAGGACAGCATGGAGATCTCAGTCACAGATGGCCTCTCAGCCACAACAGTGGACGTGAGGGTGGAGGTATCACCGGCCGAGGCCCGGGGGCCCCGACTGGCTGCTGGTGCCTCGCTGAGCGTCACGGTTGCCAGTAAAAGCACAGCTGTGATCACTCGGTCACACCTGGCTTACGTGGTAAGTTCTTTCTTTTGTCTTTTTGTCCACTGCATCCTCTGATCAGGTTGACTAGAAAGTGATGCCCGTGGCTGAACATTTGGGCCATCAGGTCTATGGCCATAAAAGAGCTTTTTGTCAGCTTCCCTATCATTCTGCTCTTTGCAGTAGTAATGCTCTTTATTCCATCTGTTCCCACTGTTTCCCCAGCAGACAAGTGAATGAGCAGAACATTGATGAAAATGCACTGAAAATGCACAATGAGATGGGTGATTTGCACTAGGAAACAGTAACAATGTCAAAAAGTCCAAGTTCCCATATTTTAAGCTCCCTCCATAGTATTTCAAATGGGAATTTTAGAGAAAGATCAACTTAGAAGAATTTACCCACCAATGACTGATAAGTTATGGTATTTCATGGCTCACTTTTCTGAGAGAAAGCCCACTTCTCACTAGCGTTTGTCTCAGGTCCAGCTCTGGACCGAATGCTGGCATGCTTGTTTGGCAGGATTCCTGACTCACCCTCCATTCCTTGCCCCATGAGAAGCAGGGACCAAGGGCAGATTCAGAAACTGTTGTTTTTTCCACTAGTCTGATCTTAATTTGATATGTGATCCTGGTTAATTAAACTCATCTTCTTTCCTTGACTTTACCTCTGGAGCTAAGGATAGTGAGGATAATTAATTTTATTTTTCATGTATGTATGTTGTGAATATAAACTCTCCGTGTAAAAATCATAATGAGTAGTTTTGACAAATACACTGAAATAAAAATGGTTATCTGAATGATAATCACTCTTAGTATTGAATTTTTCCTTTGCTAATCTTAAAATTTCCTCCAATAACCTGGCCTTTAAAAAAATTACTGTATAGTTTTATGAAATCCTTTTCTGAGCTGAAGAATATGGCTATAAAATCTAGGCCTGAATAGTAGCATGTAAGATAAAGCATTGGCCTGGGAACAATTGCTTCAATTGCTTTTGCACAGATTTTCCCCTAAAATTGTCTTTTCTTAACTTATGGGAAACTGCTTTCCACCCTGATTCTTCTCGTGGGTCTAGTACATTTTCAGAACACCTTTGGCTTTGTTTTTAAATTGACAGGTGATTCTTACCCTAGGTAATGGCCTTTTGAGTCTTATGAAACATGAATTCATAAAAATTTATGAATACAGATTTAATCAATAGATCACCAAGGCTTGAAAAATGTTTGACAGACCAAAATAGGATTCCAGAAGCAGTTCCTTCCCATTAAGTGCATATTATGAGCTGCAGATCAAAATGCAAGCCCATTGGCAACTGAATATGTATTTTCAGAAATTGATTGAATGTGAATTTACCCACTGGAGCAGAAAGAAGACTCCAAAAGAATTATTCTAGCTCACTGAAAGCATAGCATCTTTTAAAGACTTAGCTAAGTTATTTATTAATACTAACTTTCTCTGAGTGTTGTGGAAGAATTTTTTGCTTAATGTCATGGGAATATTTTTCTAGGTATGCATAGTTAGTGAGTTTGCTGTGAACATCCAGAAAAGTAGGAAAAGCCATCCAAAACCTTGGTCATAAATGGGGCAGCTGTTGTGTTGTGCTCGTGTCTGACTCTTTGCAACCCCATGGACTGTAGCCCACCAGGCTCCTCTGTCCATGGGATTTTCCCAGTAAGAATACGGGAGTGGGTGGCCATTCCCTTCTCCAGGGGATCTTTCTGACCCAGGGATCGAATCCACGTCTCCTGTATCTCCTGCATTGCAGGCAGATTCTTTATCGCTGAACCACTGGGGAAACCCAGACTATAACGGAAAGGAACATGTGAGCCTGTTCTTAATTACAGTATCGTGAACGCAAGAAGGTCAAATGACGTCAGGAGAAACAAAAGGCAAAAATGGGATTCTGTGTGATTTGCTTCTTAATGGTGGTTTCCTGTACACAATTTGCTATGTACTGCAAGAAAACAAGTAGGCGAGGGATGTGTGGGTTTTATGGTTAAAATGAATGGGTTCTCATCCAAGCTTACCACTTTTGCTAGTGTAATAACCCTTGACATGTTATTAAACTCCCTAGGGCTCAGTTGTCTCATTTGTAATATGGAGAGGATGATACAAGATTAATCTTAAATAGCTAATAGAATTGCTATGCACTAGCCAAAAATATACTAATTCAAAATAAACCATCTATAATAATATTACATAATGCATATGAGGTATAAATGTAACAAAAGATGTGTAACTTCTAGGGAAAATTGATGCTATTACTGACTATAAAGAAAATCCAAAGGAATCTCTTGACAAAGTTTCCAAAATAAGAGGAGAATTTAGGAAGGGGCTGGATAGAAGATCAACAGAACAATAGCATTTCTATATAAGAGCAAAAAATAACCAGTACATTTAACTAAAAAGATGATACCACTTAACATCACAAAAGTTATATTCCTTGGACTAAATCTAACAAAAACCAGGCACTACTTTTACAGGGAAAATTGTAATACTTAATTGGCAGACATTTTTAAAAGCACTGCTGCTGCTGGTGGTAATTCACTTCAGTCGTGTACGACTCTGTGCGACCCCATAGACGGCAGCCCATCAGGCTCCCCCGTCCCTGGGATTCTCCAAGCAAGAACACTGGAGTGGGTTGCCATTTCCTTCTCCAATGCATGAAAGTGAAAAGTGAAAGTGAAGTCACTCAGTCATGTCCGACTCTTCGAGACCCCATGGACTGCAGCCTACCAGGCTCCTCCATCCATGGGATTTTCCAGGCAAGAGTACTGGAGTGGGTTGGCCATTGCCTTCTCCATTTAAAAGCACTAGGAGATGCCATATTCATTGGAATATTTAGTATCAAAAAGATATCAATTCTCCAACAACATGATCTTTCCATTCAACTAAGTACTAGTCAAAAGTTCAGTGACCTTTTAATGATCTTGATAAGCTCATTCTATAAGGTATCCATGCGTGCTAAGTCACTTCAGTCGTGTCTGACTCTTTGCAACCCTATGGACTGTAGCCTGCCAGGCTCCTCTATCCATGGGATTCTCTAGGCAAGAATACTGGAGGGGGTTGCCATGCCCTCCTCCAGGGATCTTCCCAACCCAGGGATTGAAGGCACATCTCTTACGTCTCCTGCATTGGTAGGTGGATTCTTTACCACTTAGCACCACCTGGGAAGGTGTCTATAATGTTTAAAGAACAACAAACGGCCAAAATTCTGAAAATGAATGACAGGAGGGCAGGGGCTTGCCCTATCAGATATCAGGATTTGACATAAATGTGCACTATTTAAATCAATCCACACTGGTATACACTAGAGAGTCTAGAAACAGACTCATACTTGGGACTGTAAAGTAAAACAGATACAGCAAACCAGACTGGTGCAAATGGGAGAAACTATTTGAAACATGAATCTGCACAAATTATTATTCATATTAAAAAGAAAACAAGAACTTGTACTGCTGCCTCACACCCTAGACAGATATTAACTAGTAAATCAAGTCCTTAAATGTCATAAGTAAAATTGTACAATTCTTTGTAGGGTATAGGTGAATATTTTCATCATAATGGGAAAAGGAAGAATTTCTTAAACTACAAACAGAAAATGCTAACTATAAAGAAAAGATTGAAAATTTGATTATATTAAAATTAAAATTGATGTTCTCCAAAACACACCATTAAAAAACAAAAAAAACTACTTACAAACTGGAAAAAGATATGTACAACACATAGAACCAAAGATAACAAAGAAAATATAAAGAATATCTGCCAATCAAGAAGAAAAAGATAATCCATTTGAAAAATGAACAGGAGACATGAGCAGGAATTTCAGAAGAGGAATCCATAGGGCCAGTAAAGATAAGAGACATTCACCTTTTTAGACATCAGGAAACGCAGGCAAAGACTGTCTGCTGGTTAGTACCAATTCAACTGGCAAAAATGTTAAAATATGAAAATGCCAAATGTCAGAGAGGAAATGGATCTACAGGAGGTTCTTTTATGATGGAGCTGTAAATTAGAACAACCGCTCTGGGAAGGAATTTGACATTCTCTCGTAATGATGAATGCTCATGTTCCCTAACCATTCCTCTCCTGGATTCCTTTCCAAGGGAGACTTTCACAGGTACAAAAGATATGCACAAGAATATACACAAGGGTACTCACAGCAATGAAAGTGAAAGTCACTCAGTTGTGTCCAACTCTTTTGAGACCCCAGGGACTATACAGTCCATGGAATTCTCCAGGCCAGAATACTGGAGTGGGTAGCCTTTCTCTTCTCCAGGGGATCTTCCCAACCCAGGGATCGAACCCAGCTCTCCCCACATTGCAGGCAGATTCTTTACCAGCTGAGCCACAAGGAAGCCCAAGAATACTGGAGTAGGTAGCCTATCCCTTCTCCAGGGGAGCCTCCCAACCCAGGAATTGAACCAGGGTCTCCTGCATTGCAGATGGATTCTTTACCAACTGAGCTATCAGGGAAGCACTATTTGTAATAACAGTAACACTATTTTGTAGTAGCAAAAATATTGAAACAAGCCCAGTGTCTATCAGCATCAACAAATGGAATAACATAATTTGGAGCATACTTATTCTGTGGAATACTAGAGAACATTCAGAAGAGATGAACAATAGCTTAACAAAACAACATTCATGGATCTTGCAGTCAGTTCAGTTGCTCAGTCATGTCTGACTCTTCGTGACCCCATGGACTGCAGCACGCCAGGCTTCCCTATCCATCACCAACTCCCAGAGCGTGCCCAAACTCATGTCCATCCAGTCGGTGATGCCATCCAACCATCTCATTCTCTGTGGTCCCCTTCTCCTCCTGCCTTCAATCTTTCCTAGCATCAGGGTTTTTTCTAAGGAGTCAGTTCTTCACATCAGGTGGCCAAAGTATTGGAGTTTCAGCTTCAGTATCAGTACTTCCAATGACCATTCAGGACTGATTTCCTTTAGGATTTACTGGTTTGATCTTGTAGTCCAAGTGACTTGCAAGAGTCTTCTCCAGCACCACAGTTCAAAAGCATCAATTCTTTGGCATTCAGATTTCTTTATAGACCAACTGACACATGCATACATGACATCTGGAAAAACTATAGCTTTGACTAGACAGACCTTTATTGGCAAAGTAATGTCTTTGCTTTTTAATATGCTGTCTAGGTTTGTCATAGATTTTCTTCCAAAGAGCAAGTGCCTTTCAATTTCATGACTGCAGTCACCATCTCCAGTGATTTTGGAGCCCAAGAAAATAAATAAATTAATGGATCTTAGCTGTCTTCTACTGAGTGAAAAGAATATAAATCATGGATCATGAAACATAAAATCATGGATCTTAGCAGTCTATTGAGTGAAAAAAAAAAGAAATCCCACAAGAGGAGGGTCTAACTCCCTTTTCATACATTTTAAAAAATACTGCAACTACTTTACAGTAGTTTGCCAACAAAGATCTGTATAATCAAAGCTACGGCTTTCTTAGTAGCCACGTACGAATATGAGAGTTGGACTATAACTCTCACCCTTGAGTATCAATGAATTGATGCTTTCAAACTGTGGTGCTGGAGAAGACTCTTAAGAGTCCCTTGGACAGCAAGATCAAACCTGTCAATCCTAAAGGAAATCAATCCTGAATATTCATTCGAAGGACTGATGCTGTATCTCCAATACTTTGGCTACCTGATGTGAAGAGCCAACTCATTGGGAAAGACTCTGATACTGGGAAAGATTGAGGGCAGGCTGAGAAGGGGGTGACAGAGGATGACATGGTTGGAGGCATCACTAACTTAATGGACATGAGTTTGAGCAAACTCCGGGAGATAGTGAAGGACATGCTGCGGTCCATGGGATCACAAAGAACCCGACAGGACTGAGCGACTCAACAACAACAACAACTTTACAATAATATATCAAACTATTCCAAGAGATTCAAGGAAGTCAAAAAGCAAGATCCATGGTGTGATGGTAGAACCAGGGACAGGATGAAAGAGGGGCATAAAATGTTAATCATCAGAGTTCCCATCCTTGTGTTGAATGGTGTGTCAATAGATGTATAGATAATAAAAAAGAAAATGAAAAAGTGAATTAACACAAAATGGGTAAGAAGGTCTTCGAGTAGAAAAATTACATAAAATCAAGGTCTATGTTCTTAAGAATTTTTCACCCACAGTATCTTGGATATCTCAAAGTAGTAAGTTTCTTTAAACGATGACAGCATTCAGAAAAAAATCCAGCTGATTTCACACTGTTTCAAACCCAGCAGTCACTTGAGATTTGAAAAATTATAATAAGTTGGGCCTGACATGAGATAAGCATTTCTTTGCCAAATTTGCCAATGTGGAATTTAGAAGCTGTTCATTCTCATCAAGAGCCAGGAGCTCTGTCCTTGTAGTTTATCACCATCTCAGAAGACAGTGCCTTAGAACACTTGGCTGTCTTTTAAAAATTCCCCCTCAGAGGCTACTCACAGTAATATTATAGCAAGTAGTCTTTTGGAAGCCTGCATGTTGTATTTGATAACCCATAAAGAAAAATAGAGAAACTTTTAAAGTATAAATTTAGGGGCTGTTTTCTGAAGTTTTACAGCTTCGATAAATTTGCTTTTCCTTCCTTGTTACTGTCAAGTGATGTGAGGAAATATGGAAAGTTCTATGATCTTGCCTTGAGGCTCTGAACTGCCAACTTAAAAAGGTCCCCAAGGATAGAAATGAGAGCTGACCAAAAGCTGCTCCCCCAGATCACCAGGCAGCTGTGCTCACATTTCTGATCTCCAACCTCAGCTAACTGTGCATCATAGCTATGCAAGTTTGCATGTGAAAGTATACTTGGTCATGCAATATTTATCTTCATTGTTGCTGGGGTGAAGTGTAGAGTGCCCTCATGTTCACAGCCAACTGGTCTAAAAGATGAATGACTCGGGATCTTTCCAAGAAGATGTTGCCTCCCTTCTAGATACTTCCAAAAATATCCTTGAAGAAAGAAGAAATTGTTAAGATATTCAATTATTGTCTTCAATTATTCTCCATGTAGAAACAGGAAGCCAATTTTATTTCTCAGTAAATAAACAGTGCAGAGGACAGGGAAATAAACAGTCTTCATTAGGATTGGGCATCTCAGGGGTTGAGCATGCATAGGCTTGGTCAGAATGAAATTCATAAGACTTCTTAAATTTTTCTGTTAAGGTAAAATTTTTTATTGTGTTGACTGCTCTTTAAAGTGAGTCCTTACCTTCCATTCTTTGTTAAACTGAATTTTTAAATCATTGTTATCATACGTTTTAGCATAGGGTCGCATAGAGTTGGACATGACTGAAGCAACTTAGCATGCATGCATGCATTGGAGAAGGAAATGGCAACCCACTCCAGTGTTCTTGCCTGGAAAATCCCAGGGACGGAGAAGCCTGGTGGGCTGCCGTCTATGGGGTCACACAGAGTCGGACATAACTGAAGCAACTTAGCAGCAGCAGCAGCAGTGGAGTTTTACCTATTTCCAAAAATTTTACCTTTTTCTAAAAAGCAAACTGTACTAAAAAACTCTAGAAGAAGCCTACAACTGTGTTTCTAGAAGAATGACTTATATTTCTGACCATGTTTTGTACTTCGCTAGCTGCTTGTAATAAAAACAAAACTTTATGTGGCTCTTACAGTAACCACTGGGCTTGCTTTCTTTCTCTCTTTCTTTTATGCCCCATACTTAAAGTGCATTTCAAGCTATTATCTTGAGCTACTCTTCAAAGATGACTGTCAAAGAGACATTTTAGGAGGAATAAATAGTGAGATTTTCATGCAGTTTAACATGGTATTGCTTAAGGAGATTTAGCAGAAAAAGGAGCACCTGTAATCTTTACTGAAAATATGTCTTCCTGCAAATGTGCATTCATGTCTTGTATCATGTTTGCTTGATTAGGATGATTCTTCCTCCGACCCAGAGATCTGGATTCAGATAACTTCTCTGCCCATGTACGGTGCTCTCTTAAAAACCTCAGGACCTGAGGTGGAAGAACTCTCAGAGATTTCTAATTTCACAATGGAAGACATCAACAACAAGAAAATTAGGTATTATAACCACCTGGTACTACGCAGAATTTTTAAAATTGTATTAAAATATGTAAGCAACTAACTCATAGTTCCCGTGAAAGATTATGTTGCCTCTGGCCCCATTTTTAAACAGAGATTCAGTCGTCTGACTTGACCTGACAGTGTAGCTCATTCATTCCATTCTTCTCTTGACTTCTATAGGTATTCAGCCGCGTTTGAGACCGGTGGTCATCCAGTTACTGACAGCTTCCACTTCTCTGTCTCTGATATGGACCACAACCGTCTGGACAATCAGAAGTTTACCATCACCATCACGCCCATCAAGGATCCACCCCCAGTCATTGCTTTTGCTGACCTTATCACGGTAAGCAGTTCAGATCAATGAACGGTGGACGCTGTAGAAAGCTGGAGTCTGCGCCCATGTGAATGAAGGGTTTCTATCTAAACTGGCTGTCAGGTCCTCCCCCTCAACTATCTAAGCCATAGAATCAAGCTATTATGGCTTTCAATCATTAGTTTTTCAAAAAGGATGAAAATAATTAAATGCGTAAGATCAAATCATTATAACCACATTATTTAATTAGTCAACAAATATTTCTGTGCCAGACACAGATCTATTTGTGTACAGTATTTTGTATACTATGCTAGATGTGTATAGTAGTAGGAGTGTAGAGATGTATTTTTTGAGGTATTTATAGTCTAATGTTTGCAGCAACTAAAACATAGAAATATGGATAGTGTCCTGGGTCACATCTTAAATTGAGTTGATACTTACCTCAGTAAACAATATTGACAGTTCCTTGCTGTGTGGAGGGTGGGGGTCCATGTAATGTACCCCGATTATGAAGTTACCCGTACCCGAGTTCAAGTGCCAGTTCGGTTACTAGCTGACTGATCTTGGACCAATTATATAATCTTTCTTAGCCTCAGTTGCTTCATTTTTAAGGTGTTACTACTATTCCTATTACATAAAGGATTACTCTGATGGTGAATAAAATAGCATTAAAAAGCTCCAGTACAGAACTGGCCCACAGTAGGGATTCCATAAAAGTTAATTCACTTACTTATTCCACTCTATGTACATACCATAATGCCCCAAACTCAGGATTTCTGATTTTCTTGAGCAACTGAAAATTTGTAGAACTCAGTTGTTTCTGAATGGTTCTGATATTCCACCCATCTTTTCGCATCCACAGTGGGGAAGCAGTTTGCACCGTCCCCATTCTCAGAGTCAGGGTGACCTTCCACTTTATAATTTGTAAATCTTTCTGTATTTAGCCAAGAGTCATTCAGAAGTCAAGTTGCATATCCAGGAGGCTACAAAAAACACTCGGCTCAGGTTGCAACATTAGCATGCAAAACAGGGCCCGAAAGGAAAAAGGCAGCTGGAGCTACTGCTTTTACTTAAACCAATTTATTATTCTTTTTGACAGTAATGATAAGCACTAGCTTTCAGGTACGGTGAGCCCGGTCTTCCCTTACACCTTTAAGCATACGCTCTCACAGGATAAAGGGGACTTTATCTCTGGTGGGAACTCCTATAGGACAGGATGCACCCACAGTATCCAAGGGAGGACTGAATGGATCATCCTGAAGCTGCAGACTTTTGAACGTTGATGCGAAGGAAGGCAGTCCTCCTGACGTGCAGCTGTTCCAAGGTGGGTGATTAGAATGGGCCAGAGCTGCTTTATAACCAGATCCATCATGGAAGAAGCACAGCTTTGAAGGCAAACACGGACATCACTGCGTCTGAGCACGGCTCTGAGAGATGCTGAAGGATGGCCGGGCCCCAGAAGCTGGCTCATTCCTCATCTTGTCTGTAGAGATCTGCCTCCTCGAACTCATGGAAGGTCACCCCAGGCAGCAATTTTCGATTCAGTCCTTTTTTACTGCAGTCCGCGTAACCGCCCAAGGACTCTCTCCAATCTTTTCTTTCTTAGGTTGATGAGGGAGGGAGAACCCCACTCTCTTTTCACCATTTCTTCGCTGCTGCTGCTGAGGACAGTTTCCAGGAGGATGCCATCATTAAGCTAAGCGCCCTGCCCCAGTACGGCTGCATCGAGAACACGGGGACAGGTACCAGCCTGGCTGTAGAATTGTACCAGACCTGGAGAGAAGAGGCAGGGTGGCAGGGTGGAGGGGGGTCACTTCCTGCAATTAACCTGGACAAGGAGACCCGAAGAGGGGTGGAACCATTTCCAAGAAATGGAAGGAAGGTCTTGTTGACTCAACAAATATTGACTGAGCATTTCCTGTATGTGAAGCACTTTTTTAAGCACTGGGGATAGATCAATAAGGGGCTTCCCCGGTGGCTCAGTGGTAAAGAATCTGCCTGCAATGCAGAAGACACAGGAGACATGGGTTCGATCCCTGGGTTGGGAAGGTCCCCTGGAGGAGGGCATGGCAACCGATTCCAGTATTCTTGCCTGGAAAATCCCATGGACAGAGGAGCCTGGTGGGTTTCAGTCTATGCAGTTGCAAAGAGTTGGACACGACTGAAACTGCTGAGCATACACACATGTAGATCAGTAAACCAGACAGAAACCCTTACCTTTGTGGTGCCTTAGATCCTGGTGGGAGGAGACAGATAAGAAACCTAAGAAATGAGAAAATTGTGGAAGATGTTAGGAGGTCAATCAGTGCCATGGGGAAAACTAGAACAAGGGAAAAGTGCCAGCCATTAAGACAGAGGGGCTTGGGGATTGCACTTGAAATTGAATGTCAAGGAAATAAGATTGTCTGTTGTTTTATTGTGAGGCAGCTACTGTTTAGCTGAACCAGAGCTGACGTCTCAGCTTTTTCTAAATATATGACGTGAATTGAAACGCGTGCTCGTCTGTCTGTGACCCTCTCCCCCACCATCTGCCCTGGACCCAGTGCTCTTGGTGGTTATCACAGAGGAGGGAAGGAGAGAGGCGGGGACTGTCCACAGGCCCCTGTGTCCACAGTGACTGGCAGTTGAGACAGCTCCTGGCAGGTGACCATACCGCCACCTCTGCTGGGAGGCTCCTGAGTGCTGGCGCTTGGCTCTAATTGGCATGCAGCTCGCAGCTCCCACAGAGAGGCTGTTGACTGAAGGTGTCTGTGGCCGGTGTGATGCCTGGGATTTGAGCCTAGTTTTACCAGAAACTCATTTAGCAGGGGTCATGTTTTCCAAGAGAAAACCTTGAGTCTTTTCCCCATCTTGCTTTGCAGCGTGTGCCCTTAGATTTGTTTGCTGCTGAGTTAGATTTGGTAAAGAATCCGCCTGCAATGTGGGAGACCTGGGTTCAATCCCTCGGTTGGGAAGATCCCCTGGAGAAAGGAAAGGCTACCCTCTCCAGTATTTGAGAGGCAGAGGATTATAAGAGGAATAAGACACAGCCCTGGACTCGTGCAGGAGACAGATACAAAGACTGATGTTATAATCATGAAATACCAGGACAGGGAAAGGAGCAAAGCACTGAGAAAGGATACAGGAAAGAGCAATTACTTTTGCCTGGGAAGGCGGGAATGTCTGAGGAAGGGTTAGTGGGAGTTGCTGTGGGCAGAGGGAAAACGGTGTTTCTCACAGAAGAAAGAGCACAAGGGAGCACAAGCAAAAGTGGGGAATCAGAAAGGGATGGTTGCCCCCAGCCTTCTCTTCTCTCTGGGTGGTTTCTGATAAGGCTTTCTAACACTGTTTTATGTTAAGAACACCCAGGCCTGATCTCCTTTAGAATGGACTGGTTGAATCTCCTTGCAGTCCAAGGGACTCTCAAGAGTCTTCTCCAACACCACAGTTCAAAAGCATCAATTCTTCGGCGCTCAGCTTTCTTCACAGTCCAACTCTCACATCCGTATATGGGAAGTAAGGAAAAGACGTTCAGGGGGGCAAATCATTGTCCTAACACACATCATGTAAGGTCCCATCCTTTGCTTCGTGGGCTTTCAGAATGGAGTCTCATTTTATACATATGAAACTAGCTACCTAGATTCAGAGTCCAGCTGACCAAAAGGACATCTTTTTAAAAACATTAGAAGAAGAATCTTAAGTTCACACTAGCACAAGAACAGAATAGTCATATTGTTTAGTATAAAAGCTAACAGCGTGGAACCTACATTCCTTTAGTACCAGCACAACTAGTGAAAGTAGCTCAGTCATGTCTTATTCTTTGCAACCCCATGGACATACAAGCCATGGTATTCTCCAGGCCAGAATACTGGAGTGGGTAGCCTTTCCCTTCTCCAGGGGATCTTCCCAACCCAGGGATCAAACTCAGGTCTCCCGCATTGCAGGCAGATTCTTTACCAGCTGAGCCACAAGGGAAGCTCAAGAATACTGAAGTGGGTAGCTTATCCCTTCTCCAGGGGATCTTCCTGACCCAGGAATCGAACCAGGGTCTCCTGCATTGCAGGCGGATTGAACAACTGAGCTAGTATGGAGGGTGGTGCACAACTAGGGCCCCCCTTAATTACCTGTTGGGCATCGCTGTGTTCCAGCACAGTGCAGTAATAGATGTTCATGATATAGCCTCCACACATCAAGAACTATTTAATTTGCACATAGTATATTCTATTGAAGAAGGCAAGGAAGCTCATTAATAAGAATGGTTTACATGAAAAAATAGAAGGTGCAGTTTTAAAAATCAAAAGGATTGATGCTTAAAGCTTCAGTGACAGATTCACTTGTTGAATAGCTTGTTTTCTAATGATAGAATGTCATTCTTTTTGAATACATTTTTAGACTTCACTTACTTAGTGTATTTTTTACCCAAATAAAGATGCCATATTTCTTACATTTATAGTGATAAATAGAAAGAGAAAATTAAAGTTTTAAGGAATTATAGCAATTCTTTTTGGAAACTCTGAACTGTGTGCCCTAGGGGTTATCAGGTCACTAATCATTTAGACTCCTCTATGCTTCTAGTATCCAGAGGAATCAAATCTGAGGGGTAAAATTTAAGAAAATTCACATCATTGAAAAAAAGAACATTTGTCTTGAATTCTTGTCACAAACAAATTGTAAATAAAATGTTTTCATTCCTACTCTTTCAATTTGGAGGTCAACAAAAAATGACCCTGTCTGTCTTCGACTAGGAAGTCAGTGGCCTTTTAATATATGACCTCATCTTTGCAAAAACCATGGAAGAGGGAAAGAGAAAGTGTTATTGTTTTCAGATCTTCTATCTACACTTTTCTTTGTTGATGTGTATCTAGGGAGTGTTTGAAGATACAAGGGTTTCTTTTTTCTCCTCTTTTTAGAAGAGAATGTAACCATTTAAAATCAATCATTTGGAGAGATTTAGTCCAAATAAGAGGCAAGTCATCCAGCATTTAGACAGTGCTTATTCTTTCCCTTGGCCTTTGGGGTTGGAATGAAAAGAAGAGATAAGCAGCACTTTCCATGAAACTCTGAATAATACCTGAGCATCTCAGTACCTGAACTACACCTGAGCTCTGGACGGTCCCTGAACATCACAGTGACCCTACTGTACCATCCCAGGGGCTGAGCACTAGCCCATGAGGTTACTAGAGGTTTCTTAAGGACCTGAATTGTCAAATGAAAACATGCTTAAGGAGATATTTCTTAGATTTAAAGATATACAGTTCACCCTTTCTTGTGTAGAGAAAAAAGCTTCCTCTTGCAAAATGGTTTTGAAATTGACTAAAGTGTAAAACTTTTACTCCTATATCAATATTTGCCCCATGACTTATTTTGTCAAATATTTCTAACAAAACAACCACTGATTCTGTGCTCTATTAATTAATAGCATTCTGAGTACTTTCATACATGCGACTCATTTGAGTCCCGTTTATTGATGAGAAATAATGGGGAAACTGGGGTCCCACCCAAGTCTTCCAATTCCATTCTCCCACCTTTATTCTCAAACTTGTTTTCGTCTTTTGTCGATAGTGCTGTCCTGCTTTCTGGTTCAGCTCAGAAAGCAGGAATTTATGCATCAAGATAAAAGTTCGCTCTTGCTGTTGGTGCAGGTGATCGGTTTGGCCCTGGAACTACCAGTGACCTAGAGGCATCGTTCCCTATTCAAGATGTCCTGGAAAACTACATTTACTACTTTCAGAGCGTTCATGAAAGCATTGAACCAACCCACGATATTTTCAGTTTTTATGTAAGTGATGGAAACAGTCGATCAGAAGTCCACAGCATCAACATCACCATTGAGGTAAGGATTGTGGAAGTTGGAAAAGTTGGGCCTTTGACCACAATATCCCACCATTAGATAGGTTCAAAAGAACTCAAAAACAAATAAAATTGAGTTGGACCTTCAGTTTTAGAGGTCAGTTTAAAAAACATAACCCTGACCTTTAGGAAACTTGTAGAATTAAGGCTGACATTTGGAGATGGTATGACTTGGAAATCTGAATTTCCATTTCAGGATGAAATCTATCTGGTCTGTGTGAAGACACTTTGTTCTCACAGACGGAAAAAACTTGCTAGCCTCACATGAGATGAAAAGTAACATATGCTTATTTTCCCCTGCAATTATTGTATGTAGTTCTATGTGCAAACTTGCTTTTTCTAACGTTTTAGTGCATTTGTTCATCACACTGTAACATTAAAGAAATGTGTTCCCTGATGCTGTATATATTCTCTTTTGAGCAACTACATAAGCTTGCAAGGAGAGAGAGAGATAAAAGATAAAACTCAGAATGGAATACCCTCTGCCTTGAAAAAACAAAGCATGGCGCTCTCAGCACCCTTGGGGGGCAAGGGTGGAGGGGAGCTGACTTCTGCTGGGGCTGGTCAGGCAGACAGTTTAAATACCTGCACTTTCAAATATGTGTCCTCTATCATAGGTTCTAAGACAGCTATGATTTTTAAAAATGTGCCCTTTTATCCCCCCAGTACACTTGTACTTGTCTAACCACATGTCCATACTTCTGGCATCTGGAAAATGCCGTCATCGTACCCATGGAGAATGCTTGAGATTTCTGTAGCATGTCCATCAAGGGGATATCTGGTTTATGTGATCTGCTCAGCTTTCAACGTAACAATTTTGAGTGAGAATTAAAGACAGTGACATGTTAGATGCAAACTATATACATAAAATAAACAATAAGGATTTACTGTCTAGTACAAAAAACCATGTTCAATATCTTGTAATGCCCTATAATGGAAAATAATCTCAAAAAATATATAACTGAACTGCTTTGGTATACACCTGAAGCTAACACAATATTGTTAATCAACTATATTTCAAAAAAATACAATAACAACAACAACAATAAGAGGTGATGACACATTAAATGCTATTTCAGTGGTGAAAGTTGATGTGATGATGTTACTGTCTTTGAATAGTGTGCGCTCTTTTTTTCTTCTTAAACCAGTATCTGTGTGAGACCTAATATTTTATGCTTTAATCAGAGGAAGAATGACGAGCCTCCCAGAATGACCTTGAGGCCCCTTGGCGTGCAGCTGAGCTCAGGAGTGGTGATAAGCAATTCTTCTTTGAGTCTGCAAGACCTGGACACTCCAGATAATGAGCTGATTTTTGTATTGACAAAAAAGCCTGGCCACGGTAGGACATAACCGCTATGGGAAGCTTCTTAATTGAGGTGCTCGATGGGTTATTAGAATAAACACGTAGATTTCAGCTGATCATTCCTCTACCTTCCTGGTGTGTAGTCCATTCATTGCATCAAGGTATAATCAAATTCACAGCCAGTTTATATTCTTTGGGGTCACCATAGCCTGGTTGTTCTAAAAGCCTGACTCCTGGGTAATTGGTGTCTCTGAAATTCAATTTCAGCTGTTTTCTTGCTTTCTTATGTAGCCTCAGGCAGAACAAGTTTTCAGAATCTGCACATCCTCTTCTTAGAGGGGGTATCATTGCTTGATCATCCTGGGCTATTTCATACAAAGAACAGAATAGCCACCTTGTAATTAATTACCAAAGGTGTTCATTTCAGGTTAGAGGCATGGTAGGTAATCTTTATGAGCTCATTTGTTTTCCAAAGAAAGCACTTTTCCTGATTAAACTAGAGGTTTAAAACACCATCTTGGTAATCTCCTACCTACTTCCTTTCTAAGTGCCACCTACCTAGTATTAGCTAAAGCTCTGCAATTTTCATCTCCTAAGTGGTGGCTTGGTGGCCTAATGGCTGTTGACCTTTTACAGATGAAACTATTCTGCTGATGGAGAGTTCACCAGAGAAGCTGTTGGTCATTACATTTTAGTTTGCCTCCATCCACTTTCACCGGAGAAGGCAATGGCACCCCACTCCAGTACTCTTGCCTGGAAAATCCCATGGATGGAGGAGCCTGGTAGGCTGCAGTCCATGGGGTCGCAAAGAGTCGGACACGACTGAGCGGCTTCATTTTCACTTTCCACTTTCATGTATTGGAGAAGCCAGTGGCAACCCACTCCAGTGTTCTTGCCTGGAGAATCCCAGGGATGGTGGAGCCTGGTGGGCTGCCGTCTATGGGGTTGCACGGAGTCGGACACGACTGAATCGACTTAGTAGTGGTAGTATCCACTTTCACTTTCTTTAATGAAACACTGGGTTTCATTGCATACACATGACCCTTGAAAATAGGGTAATATGCCTCAGCCCAAGGATGCTTAGTGTCTTTCTGAACATAAATGGAGTTTAAAATAAATTCCTCTGTCTTATCCCAGACGCCTCAGGAGGAAGGCAGCAAGTGGAGAGTGCTACTTTTGCCCTACAGAAGGGGAAAATGAGGCTTAGATAATGAAGTGAGTTTGAATTCGTGGAGAGAGATTTGATTCCTAAGCCACTGTATTTCCATATCCATTTGTGTCTCCGTAAGAGATTTTTAATCAGGAAAAGTGGAACTTTATCTTTATTTGGAGATGAGGTCATCAAGCATCACCCTGTGCTTTTGTATAAAATTTTGACTTGTTGGTTACTTATGCATGTGCAATCAACACGTCCAAGGGGCTTGGCGTTCTACCCAGGCTCAAAGTTGACAAAATTAGATAATGTTTAGTGCCATATTGTTTTAGTGCCATATTTGCTCTACCAGATGACACCACCCTTATGGCAGAAAGTGAAGAGGAACTAAAAAGCCTCTTGATGAAAGTGAAAGTGGAGAGTGAAAAAGTTGGCTTAAAGCTCAACATTCAGAAAACGAAGATCATGGCATCCAGTCCCACCACTTCATGGGAAATAGATGGGGAAACAGTGGAAACAGTGTCAGACTTTATTTTTCTGGGCTCCAAAATCACTGCAGATGGTGACTGCAGCCATGAAATTAAAAGATGCTTACTCCTTGGAAGGAAGGTTATGACCAACCTAGATAGCATATTCAAAAGCAGAGACACTACTTTGCCAACGAAGGTCCATCTAGTCAAGGCTATGGTTTTTCCTGTGGTCATATATGGATGTGAGAGTTGGACTGTGAAGAAGGCTGAGCGCTGAAGAATTGATGCTTTTGAATTGTGGTGTTGGAGAAGACTCTTGAGAGTCCCTTGGACTGCAAGATCCAACCAGTCCATTCTAAAGGAGATCGGTCCTGGGTGTTCTTTGTAAGGAATGATGCAAAGCTGAAACTCCAGTACTTTGGCCACCTCATGCGAAGAGTTGACTCATTGGAAAACACTCTGATCCTGAGAGGGATTGGGGGCAGGAGGAGAAGGGGACGCCAGAGGATGAGATGGCTGGATGGCATCACTGACTCGATGAACGTGAGTCTGGGTGAACTCCGGGAGTTGGTGATGGACAGGGAAGCCTGGCGTGCTGCGATTCATGGGGTTGCAAAGAGCCGGACACGACTGAGTGACTGATCTGATCTGATCTGATCTTGCTCTACCATATGGACATGAGAGTTGGACTATAAAGAAAGCTGAGCACCGAAGAATTGATGCTTTTGAACTGTGGTGTTGGAGAAGACTCTTGAGAGTCCCTTGGACTGCAAGGAGATCCAACCAGTCCATTCTGAAGTAGATCAGCCCTGGGATTTCTTTGGAAGAAATGATGCTAAAGCTGAAACTCCAGTACTTTGGCCATCTCATGCGAAGAGTTGACTCATTGGAAAAGACTCTGATCCTGGGAGGGATTGGGGGCAGGAGGAGAAGGGGACGACAGAGGATGAGATGGTTGGATGGCATCACCGACCCGATGGACAGGAGTTTGGGTGGACTCCGGGAGCTGGTGATGGACAGGGAGGCCTGGCGTGCTGCAGTTCATGGGGTCGCAAAGAGTCGGACATGACTGAGTGAATGAGCTGAACTGAACTGTTTCTTTCTTTCTTTCTTTTTTACTTCCTTCCTCAGGTCATCTGGTCTGGAGGCAAACTGCTTCTGAACCTCTGGAGAATGGGAGGGTTTTGGCCCAGGGCTCCTCCTTCACCTACCAAGATATCCTGGCTGGGCTAGTTGGGTACATGCCTGGTGGTCCAGGTGTGGCAGTGGATGAGTTCCAGTTCTCCCTCACTGATGGCCTCCATACGGACACGGGGAGGATGGAGATATATATAGAACTGCCTACAAGTGACATCCCAAACCTGGCTGTAAACAGAGGCCTCCAGCTCTCAGCAGGTACCATAGGCATGGAAGAGAGTGGCCATGGTTTCTTCTTTGATCCTGCACAATGCTTCTTTCCATGTCAGCAGTGTGGGAGGATCTTGAACTGAGTGTGTAGAGTTTAGGGAGACCTGTTGTTTGGGGGACACTAAGCATTGTGAATGACAAGTGTGAAATCTCTGAAGTTCTTTGGACCAGATGCCTGTGTCTGTGAATCTGAGGAAAGACTGAGAAGAGTTTATAGTATTTCCAGGGTCCTCAAAATATTCATTTATCCAACCACTTGTAGGTCCCGATCTCTTAGAACATTGACATTGCCCAACCAACCCTACAGAAACAAACAACAAAATCTAGCAGGATTTTCAACATGCTCCTTTTTTTTTTTTTTTGAAGTCATGGAGAGGCAATTGGGAAGTCATCATGCACTAGGAGAGATTATACCAGTGATTAAGAACCATTAGATATGGTGTTCTAGGATCTAACATTCAGTTTGCTGGTGAATAAACAACACTGAAGGACCTGTGACAACTGTGGGTCTTGGAGTCACTTTGCAGTAGGATGTTACTTATAGAGAGTGGACCTTTGGTCCACAGTGCATCTATATCACACTGGACTTCTGTTTGCTTGTCTGTTCTTAGTTTCACATGTATTTTGTAGCGAAAAATATTTGGTAGAATGGTATTTGAAAATGTGGAGATTCCAAAGGTCTCAAGTATTAGGTCTGGGACTTAACCTTGCCCTATTTACAAGTTAATAAGTTGACCTATTACTCTTTCATGGATCCCGGTCAAACATGTGAGATTCCTTGTTGTTTTTATTTAGTCCCTAAATCATGTCTGACCCTAAATCATGTCTTACAACCCCGGGGGCTGTAACCTGCCAGGCTTGTTTGTCCATGGGATTTCCCAGGCAAAGATGCTGAAGTGGGTTGCCATTTCCCACTCCAAGGCAATCTTCCTGACCCAGGGATCAAACCTGCATCTCCTTGATTGCAAGCAGATTCTTTACTGCTGAGCCACTGGGGAAGCTGAGATTCCTTGGTCAGTAATAAAGTACTCTGTGACAATGCCTTGCAAGTCCCACAGGGGCGATGCCGAGGGCCCAGACGAATACATTTGTGTGCAGGGTGATGAATTGCAGAAGAGGAACCCTGAGCTTGGGAACTCTCCTTGTTATAGTAGTGATAAGCAAACCTGATCTGTGTCCCAGAGAAAGACGTCACCTCCTCCCTCAGGGATGCTGGCTGAGAATGGCCCAGAGAACAAGAGGTCAAACCTTGCATTCTTGGCATTACCCAGCACAAACATACAGAGACGCTCAGGGCCCATGGCAGACTTCTATTACGCATGAGTAACTAACTAGGACCTCCTTTATCAGAATTCACTGTTTTAATGTGAAAAGTGGGCTAGAGAGGAGAACAAAGAGGAAGGCCCTGAGAAGAGGTGCTTGCCAGGAGGGATAGTCCCAGGTAGCTCAGTGGTAAAGAATCCGCCTGTCAATGCAGGAGACTCCAAAGATGCATTTCAATGGGGTCGCAAAGAGTCGGACATGACTGAGCACGAACACATGCACTCTGCCTTGCCTCTGTCCCCAGCACCTGGGCAGTCTTCCAGGACCCAGCATTCAGGTCTCCCTGTTCTGTGTCTCTCATCATAGCCTCTATCTTGAGGAACAGTGATTCTGACTATTTGGTGTGAGATGGCAACTAGATATGCTTGTGAGTTTATGTAAAGCTGTTTTATGTTTTTGTTTTATTAAATGATTTGGTGATCCTTAAGACAGTAAATAAATTAGGTCCAAGCTGGTCTCGGAGAAGGCAATGGCACCCCACTCCAGTACTCTTGCCTGGAAAATCCCATGGGTGGAGGAGCCTGGTAGGCTGCAGTCCATGGGGTCGCTAAGAGTCAGACACGACTGAGTGACTTCACTTTACCTTTTCACTTTCATGCATTGGAGAAGGAAATGGCAACCCACTCCAGTGTTCTTGCCTGGAGAATCCCAGGGACGGGGGAGCCTGGTGGGCTGCCGTCTATGGGGTCGCACAGAGTTGGACACGACTGAAGCGACGCAGTAGCAGCAAGCTAGTCTCATTGTCGTTCTGAGAGTCATTTACATCACAGAGCTAGAAGTTCAGAACATAGATTTAGGTACTAACTGAAAAGTCAAGGGAGAGAGCGATCATGTGCAGAGAGTGAAATTGGATCAGAAGAAAAAGGAGCTCAGATCTAAACTCAAGGTGAAAGTCGCCCAGCCGTGTCCGACTCTTTGCGACCCCATGGACTATACAGTCCATGGAATTCTCCAGGCCAGAATACTGGAGCAGGCAGCGCCATTCCCTTCTCCAGGGGATCTTCCCAACCCAGGGATCAAACCCAGGTCTCCTACATTGCAGGCAGATTCTTTACCAGCTGAGCCAAACTCAAGGGGTGATTAAAAAATTGGGAAGTTGGGACTATTCACTTAAGGAAATTAAAATGTATTCAGCTGGAACCAAAAGGGCAAGCAGCTGATATTTTCTTTTTATTTTAAGGAAGGAAATTATTTTATTTATTTATCTGGCTGAGCTGGGTCTTCATTGTTTCATGTGGAGTTTGCAATATGCGGGATCTAGCTCTCTGACTGGAGAAGGCAATGGCAACCCACTCCAGTACTCTTGCCTGGAGAATCCCATGGACGGAGGAGCCTGGTAGGCGGCAGGCCATGGGGTCGCTAAGAGTCAGACACGACTGAGCGACTTCACGTTCACTTTTCACTTTCATGCATTGGAGAAGGAAATGGCAACCCACTCCAGTGTTCTTGCCTGGAGAATCCCAGGGATGGGGGAGCCTGTTGGGCTGCCGTCTATGCAGTTGCACAGAGTCGGACACAACTGACACGTCAGTTAGCAGCAGCAGCAGCAGCAGCTCTCTGCCCAGGGATCAAACCCTGGGCCACTATATTGGGGAGCATGGAATCTTGGCCACTGGACCACCTCGGAAGTCCTATAGCTGATACTTCCTTAGATCGGGGAGTGTGTGATAATTTTAGTCTCCGGTCTCCTAAAATCATTTGACCTGCTCTCCAAAAGCAAAAATGGGGGAAGACCTAGTCTCTCCCATTCTCTTCCAGGGTCCGTAGCAACCATCACAGATCGGCACTTGAAAGTGACGGCTCCTGACTCAGATGACCACCAGGTGATGTACATCTTAAAGGAAGACCCTGGAGTAGGGCGCCTGCAGATGGTAAAGCGTGACAGCCTGGAGCAGATCTCCACTAGAGGCCCCATCCAAAGTTTCACCCAGGCTGACATCAGTCAAGGTCAGGCACTTCTCCTACCCAGACTTCCAGAAACTCCACCCCCTGTACTCAAATGGGAATTGGTGCCTGGTAGCCAATGGCAGCAAACTGCGCACTCTTGTTTTGAATTAAGAGCTGAGTTATAGCTTCATTTATTCTTACTTGTCTCCTTAGTTTTTTGGTTTGAAAAAAAACTTTCCTTCTTGACTAAAATGTTCTCATGCTTTGACATAGCCTTGATGAAACTGAGGGCTATTATAGAGGAAAAAATCATTTTGACTTGCTGTGATGCTAAAAAGTGTATGAGAGAGACAGAAAAAAAAGAAGTAAATTGGGATGGATTAAGGTGAAAATTATGCCTGCCTTAGGTGAACAATTTATATCTCTCTCCAGCTCCCCAAAGAGCACAAGTTAATGAACTAAGCAAAATGGAAGGGCATAAATCGGAGCTGCCTCAGGGAGATTACATAGCTCATCCCTTCTCCAGGAAATGCTGATGTAATGTGAAAGCATAAATGTTAAATGCTACGTAGTTACCGTACAGTGCTTTCAGGGATAAGAAAGGAAAAGAAGTTACATATTGAGAGGGAAGTAATCCAATGTCAGGTGATGATGTGCAATTTCCGTTTAGAGGTGGAAGCATGCTCCCCTAGGACCAGAATACAGGTCCTGTCTGTGCACTCATGCCTAGAATTGATAGCAGCCCAAATATCATTGGACCTGTCTGTACTTTAGTGAAGGGAGTGGAATAATTCCTTAGTTATTCCTTGCCTCAGTGTCCCTTTTTAGAATATGAGAGCAGGGACTTCTTCCCAGATGTTTGGTTATATTTACATTGCTAGATCCTTATAAGTAATGCTATGGTTTAACAAAAATATAATATATTGGGTTTTTCCCTTTGGGTCCAATTGACGTCTAGGTAGAGTTTATTCATTTTATCTGTTTCTTTGTTGATTGGTTATATCCCACGCCTTTCCTAAAATGATTTAAGACTGGGAAGCGGGAGTGACACCTTAGGGGAGCATGTGGTCTGTGCCTCTCTGTCCTCCTGCCCTGTGACATGGATAGATAACAGGGCTGCACCGGTGATGTGGGTCTGGTCAGTGCCCATTTCCACATGGGCAGTTTTGCTGACCTCGTGATTCATGAGGCTTCCTTGGAGCCTTCCACAGATGCTGAGCCTCAGCTGTAAGCAAAGCCACTTGCTGCTTAGGGTGATTTTATCATGAAGTCACTGATGATGAGGAAGTCACTAGACGAAAGGGAGGAAATGAAAACATTAGACTAAAATGTCAAAGGCAATATCAAAGTGAGAGGGGGGGTAATTGATTCATTGGTGTGAATACACATTGAAATCTCACCTGATATTTCAGAAATAAGGCCAGAAAACACAAAATAGCAAACTGTGATCTTCTTGTCCTTGTTATAGGCCTTATAGAATACAGTCATGGAAAAGGAGAATCTGGTGGGAACTTTGCTTTTAAATTTGATGTGGTTGATGGAGAAGGCAACAAACTGATCGGCCAGTCATTTTCCATCAGTGTTTCAGGTAAGGGGACATTGGGTGTTTGAAAGTTCTCCAGCAGTTCTGAGGTCATGTGGTGCATACCTTGAGGCCTGAGCCTTTTCTTTAAGGGCTTGTGTGGAAATCTGAAATCCTCTCAACTCTGTTGTGCAATGCTGTGGCTCTTTGATGTACTCTCTGAGAGTCAGACCTGGGGATTATGTTGATTATTTTGATTTTACTCCTGGACACTAGGCCCAGAATTGAAAAAAAAAAAAAGGAAGCATAAAAGGTTGTTGTTGTTGTCAGTCTCTAAGTTGTGTCTGACTCTTTGTGACCCCGTGTGCTACAGCGTGCCAGGCTCCTCCGTCCTCCACTACCTCCTGGAATTTGCTCAAATTCCTGTCCATTGAGTCAATGGTACTATCTAACCATCTCATCCTCTGCCACCCCCTTCTCCTTTTGCCTTCAGTCTTTCCCAGCATTCAGGGTCTTTTCCAATGAGTCAGTTCTTCACGTCAGGTAGCCAAAGGATCACATTTCATGTTACTCTTTCTGACATTTTCAGAAGACAAATCCCCACCAGTCATCATCACCAATAAAGGGCTGTTCTTGGATGAAAACTCGGTGAAGAAGATCACCACTCTGCAACTCTCTGCCACTGACCAGGAGGCGGAACCCACAGAACTGGTCTACCGAATCACCAGAGAGCCCCAGCTGGGCCGCCTGGAGCACACAGCATCACCAGGTAAGCCCATTGTCTCTGACTTCATCAGACCAAAGCTGGGATTTAGTAAGTGCTGGGGGCAGCATATCATGTGTGTAGTTCACCTCCAGCCTGCCTTTGTTAGTATGTATTTCTGGCATCACTATTTCTGGCCATTGTATACTGCCTTGCATTATACTTAGAGTACAGTGTACTCCATGCTTACTTGCTGGAAGTTGATTTGATAATTACAATTTGATGTAAACAGTCTTGTCTCCAACACTAGAATTCAACACATAGAAAGTGAGCATGCATATTGAATAAGACCCTGGTTCAGCTGCTACAGAGGAAGAAAAAGAGATGAATGAGACATTACCCCAACCATTAGAGTCTTCTGTTGGATGAGATAAGGAGCCTTTGCATATAACCATATGTAAGGGAAGAAGATGGCAGGTGTTTTAAGAACTGTATAAACCTGCCATCCTAGGAGTTCGAAAGCAAAAGAGGTGATATCAGATGGGAAGGTGCTCAGAGGTGGTGTTTAACACTGCCCTTGAAAGATAGAATTTGCGCTGACAGAAATTGTGTTATTTCCAGAGATAGGAACAGCATGTGGACTCATTCCAAAAATTATGAGCGGGCCAGTTTTGCTAAAGCGTATATTCTGAAAATAGTAGTAGATTGGGTTCATGGGTAGACTGAGATTTTATGATGGGTCTTCAGAGTGGCGATCAGTAATCCCTATTTAATTCAATAGGCAATAAGGAGGCCCTGCAGAATTTTGAACAGGGAAGGGAACTGAATTCCTCCAGTGTCCAATAGGATAAACTAAAAGAAAGGAAGAGAAAGGAGACAGTGACAGTAGGTAAAAAGTTTAGCATTTGGCCAGATGGGAGCTAGTGAGGCCTCTGGCAGTGGGGCAGCCTCCACGTGGGAATAATAAGATGAAAATAATAAAAGAAATTACACCTGCTACCTAGTAAGTATCCAGTAAACAGTAGTTGGTGGAAGGAAAGAGTTAATTTCAGGAGGAGAAACTATAGAATTTGGCAACTTGAACAAATGTGAAAGACAGGAGATATTTGCTGAATAAACAACCTGAAGGTAGAATTTATTTTGTCCATCACAGGAGCAGTGTCAGCTTGCAGGAGATTTAGATCATTGGTTTTCTTTGGATTTCAGGTTACAGATTTTTCTTTCATTCAACCAGGGAAATAGCAGAATAGAGGAAGTACCTGCCCTGATGCTGGGGGTCAGACAGTAGGCAAACAAGCAAGTATATATATCATGTCAGTGGTGATGAGTTAGGGAGTGAAATGAGGGCATTCCTGGGGTACGGGGACCAATGAGGTGAGGGAAGGCCTCCTAATAATAAGATGACATTTGAGCCAAGATCTGAAGAATGTAAGGGAGCCAGCCATGCTGACATATAAGGAAAGAACATTCAGCATCTTTCCAGGGCATCAGCAAGTATCAACATCCTGAAATGGGATCAGCCAAGCCCATCACGTTCCAGTTGCAGCAAGGAGACCAGTGTGTCTGGGGTAGAGTGTGTAGGGGAGAAAGTGAGGGTGGGTGAGCTAGAGGGGGATATGGTGGAAAGGGTGAGGGAGGCAGACCGTGTCTGGGTCCAGCATGATGATGGGGGAGGGACTGTGTGTGTTTAGGGGTGGGGCACGGGGAAGGCTGAACAGACTGGCCTGAATCCCTAATGCAAATTAAAGCCCATGCCCTCCCCTTTTGTCCCGAAGTTCCTGGGGGCAGTGTGCAGATCAGCATTCCCAAGACCTTGGCTGCAAGAGATATTTGATAACTAATTCATGAGCTAATTGCTTCTGCCAGAATTCTGTCAGGTTGCTGATTGTATCTCTCCAAAGATGAAAGGGCAGACTCTTGGCTGTTGTGTTGGGGCAACTGCAGTTACACTTTACAGTGCTCCAAAAGGCTTGGAGCATCATGCAAGGCCCTGCCAGCTACTGGTGAGACCCTGGCTCTTCTCAGCTGTGTCACATCCTGGGGGAGGTGGCTCCACATTTGCCTTTTCTGTTTTTTGCAGTCTCCACCTTCTCTGGGCTTAAATCCGGATGCCAGTACCAAGCTAGCACTGCTCAGAGGGACACCCATAACAGATCCCCCTTCTCCCTCCTCTTGGGAAAGCAGACTCTAAAACAAAGGGAGGCATGCTTCCCTGCCCTCTCCCACCAGGCTTGACTTCCTCATCTACATGCTCTCCCATGCCCACCAGTTCTTCTCAATCCTCCTGTTTTTAGAAATTCTAAATAGACCTGATAAGACGATCTTTACTTCTGGAGGGCCCTGTCCATTTTTAATGAGCAGGACTTCCCTTCCCATCCCCCACTACCAGCCCTGCTGTCCATTCTAGAGAATCTAGTCAGTGTTCTCTCTTTCCCTGTCTCCCCTAAGTGGAACTGGATTCATGAATTTGATTCTTTTTAAATGTCAAAGGTTTCCCTTCATGGGAAGTCCGTGTTGATTACGGATCACCCTCTCAGAAGGCAGTTGGCTCCAGCTTGGAGAAAACCACTTCATCCCATTTGTCTCAGGGGGTGAGGATTGGTCTACTGGGTGCCAGAGCCTCTTTCCAAAAGGAGCAGAACAGCTTTTAGACCCGTGTCTCCATGCAGGCGCTGAGCTATTTGGGGACTGGAGGCCCCTGGGAATTCTCATTTCCCACCCGTGCTTGCAGACATCCTCTTGATGGTTAACTGTGAAATGGATTTAGTCTTATGCTAGCTCTCTTAGTCAGCTGATTGTTTTCTTTAGATAGAAAAGGTGTGAAGGTCCTCTCTTCTTCCCCCAAGGAGACACAGGGAGCCATGTGCATGGGGGAAGACAGACACGAGATCCCTACCATGGAGGAGAGCTGCATTAAGCTTGAGTCGCTGTGTGGGCTCCTTGCAGGGTTGAGGGCCCACAACCTCGTGTCAGGGACCCTAAGAACTCTCTTATTCTTTTCATTTTGGGGGCTGTGCTGAGCAGCATATGAGATCTTAGTTCCCTGACCAGGAATCGAACCTGCTCCCCCCACAGTGGAACATGAAGTCTTAACCCTGGACTACCAGGAAAGTCCCAGGACCCTCTTATTCTAAAGAAATCAGAGTAAGGAGTTACATTATGAGGATAGAAACTAAGCTTCTGGGGAAAAGCAACTCCAAAATACAGTACCTTCCATAAGTTTATTTTCACTCACAGCAAAATCCAGAGGCAGGTGGTTCAGTGACCCTCCACGTGAGGCTCCCATCTCTGGTCCAAGGTGACTTCTGTATTGTCAGCATCCCCAGCCAGCAGCTGGCAAGAAAAAAAGAGTGGCATCCACATCCATTTCTTCTTTAGGAGAATTGCTGGGAACACATCCCTTTTGGTCACATCCTAAGAAGAAGGACATAGCCACACAAGGCTATGAGGTAGCTGGGAGATCTAGACCCTAAGTGGACATCCAGTCACTTAACTAATAAACAGCAGTTGTATTTTAAAGTCAGGGAGCAATAATATTGAACATAGCTATCTCCAGCACACACTGGTTCTCCCCTTCCCCAGACATTTACTGAGTAGCTGCAGCAGGAGAAAGCTTGAGTCTTGGAAGTGGAAGACATATAAGCAAATATCTGCAAGTGTATGTTGGTAGCTGTGACAGCACTGTGTGAGGATGTTAGGAGTCAAGGGGCTGCGAGTGAGTCAGTGAGCGCTTTACCTAAGGTATTCCTTGGCTTCCTATCTCAGCCTCTCAGGATTGTGACACCAACCAAAATTGAATGCACCTGGTGCCTTAGTTCAGGTCCTTCTGAGAGCAGAGGTGCATTAGTCTGCTGGAGCAGCAGTCATAAACAGCTGCTTAAACAGCAGAAGCTTAGAGTCTCACAGATGCAGGGGCTGGAAGTCCAAGATCAGAGTGTCAGCAGAGTTGGTTTTTCCTGAGGAAGACTCCATTCTAGGCCTCTTTCCTAGGCTCATAGATGCCTGTCTTCATGTTCACATGACATTCTCCCTGTATGTGTATGGCTGTGTCAAAACTCCCTCTTTTATAAGGACATTGGTCAAATTGATTTAGGGCCCATCCTAATGACCTTACCTTTTAAAAATAAATAATTTTATTTAATTGTTTATTTTTATTTTTTGGCTGTGCTGGATCTTCATTGCTTCATGGGCTTTTCTCCAGTTGTGGCAAGTGCGAGCTACTCTCTAGTTGCATTGTAAAGCCTCTGTTTGTGGTGGCTTCTCTTTGTTGTGGAGCTTAGGCTCTAGGGTGCATGGGCTTCAGTGGCTGTGGTTCCTGGGCTCTAGAGCACAGGCTCAAGAGTTGTACCCCATGGGCCCAGTTGCTGTGCAGCCTGTGGGATAATCCTGGATCAGTATTGAATCCGTGTCTCCTGAATTAGCAGGCAGATTCTTTACCACTGAGCCACTACAGAAGACCCCGCCCCAGTGACCTAATCTTCACAAATTACATCTGCAGTGATTCTATTTCCAAATAAAGTCACATTGTGAGGCACTGAGGGTTAGGACATCAGTGAATGAATCTGGGGGGATACAATTCATTCTGTTAACAGGAGGCTTGGAAGAAAATCAGAAGCAGAGAAGCTGAGAGTCTACCCAGCATGATCTTGAGGTGGGAACAGACAATAGGCACAGAGCCATCCACAGCTGCACTGAAGAAGGAGAGCCAGGGCCATTTCCTGACATCCGATTAGGAAGGCAATTTCTTCAAAGATGCTTTATTCTCACACCACTTCCTTGCCCTGGACTGAACTTTCTCTAACATACTGGCCCTCCAGGGGAGTTAGAAAATTGACAGGGTTAATGTGGATCTCCATAATGCTGCCAGATACATAGGTTAGCCAGAAGGTTGGTGACTGAAAACACCTTAGATGGGATTAAAAGCCTTCAAGATATTTCAAACAGTAACTACCTGCTGTGACAGTCAGTAAGGACAATATGTTATTAGAAGCAGCATCTTGCCAGGTGAGTGAACAGCTGAAGCCTTCCAATAGCCAATTAGCAACAGCTAAAAAAATGTTTTAAGTGTATAGAGATTGAGAATCTCTGCTTAATAGGACCTCTTAGATAGTAATTGTAGTCAATGGACTAAATTCATTCACCAAATATGTTTTGAGAACCTCCCTTATGCTGGGTGGTATTCTCGGTGCACATTAGTGAAGAAACAGCAAAAATCTTTTCTCTTGAAGCTTACCTTCTAATGCAGCTTGTTACCCTCTGGCACTTAATTATGGCTATCATTTAAATCATAATACTAAATACCACCATCAAAATCAGCATTTCAGATAAGAAAGAGGTTATAGCCAGAAAATTACCCTATGACTCAAATTTTTTAAAAAAATTTGCAGTGGTGATATTTCAATGGTAGAACTATGAGTGGTTTGTGATTCTTTACTTTTCTGTGTTTCTCACATTTTCTTTAATACTCATTTATCACTTTTATTTGACAAAAATTTAAAGGATAAGGGTGAAATCCAAGCGGTTCCTTGTCTAGCCCAAAACAGCTAGATAAGTTTTACCAAAAGCACTCCTAACAGAATGAAAAATATTAAATATATATATAATCTCATTTCAATATGTAATCAACATAAGATAAAGAAGAACTTGCAGCAGGCCTAAACATTGGAAGCAAGCAACCTTGAGTTCCAGTCTCAGCACTGCCCTCTTATTAACTGTTACCTTCAGATGGGTCACATTTCTTATCTATTAGTATCTATTCTTATCTTATTAGTATCATAATCTAGAAAAATGATGCCAACCCTGACCTGCCATAGCT
The DNA here is from genome assembly GCF_032452875.1 of Bos javanicus. Lineage (NCBI taxonomy): Eukaryota > Metazoa > Chordata > Mammalia > Artiodactyla > Bovidae > Bos > Bos javanicus. The sequence goes on from NC_083873.1 coordinate 93,500,430, forward strand.
GGCTGAGATAAGAAAAAATGATCTGGGTACTTCCGTGGTGGTCCAGTGGTTAAGAATCCACCTTGCAATGCAGGAAACGTGCGTTTGATCCGTGGTCGGGAAACTAGGATCCCACATCTAAGCAACTAGAGAGAAGCCTGCCAACTGCAACAAAGACCCCTGTGCCGCAACTAAGACCTGACACAGCCAAAAATTAATGAAATTTTAACGTATTTTAAAAAAAATCCATAAAAGCAAATTTGAAACAATGTTCTGCACATGGTAAGTGCTCAGTGTTTGCTAGATTGAATTGGAAAAGATCCACTAAGACCACTCATGTACTGCCAGTGGGAATATAAAATAGTACTTTGCTTTGGAAAATAGTTTGGCCCCTTCCTAAAAAGTTAAGCATACACCTTATATGCATTCCTACTGTCCCCCTCTTAGCAATTTACGCAGGAAGAATGAAAACTTCCACACAAAGACTTGTGCACAAGTGATCGTAGAAACTTTAATTGTAGAAGTCCCAAACTAAAAATAACCTAAATGTCCATGAACAGATAAATGGATAAACAATCTTTGATATAACCATCCACTGGAATAGTACTTGCCAATGAAAAGGAATGAACTGTGAATACATGCTACAGTATGGATGAGTTATGTTTAGCAAAATAATCATGCTAAATAAATAAGAAGTCATTCATCAAATAGTATATACTGTATGTTTCTGTTTATTAAAAAATTTAGAGAATATGCCAACTAATCTATAATGACTTCATTTGCTTCTTTGGGATGGAGTGGAACATAGGAAAAGAAGGGATGGAAGGGTTACAGAATGTCAGAAACTTTTGGGGTGATGGAAACATTTCACTATTTTGATTGAGGTGATGGTTTCATGGACCTAACAAAGATAATATAGACTTATACTTCAAATATGTATAATTTATTATACATCAATTTCCTCTCAATAAAAAATGTGAAAAAAATAAGAAGATTAATCTCAGTACTTCCTTCTCAAGAGGAAAGGAAATCTATCACCTTTTTAAAAAATTGTTAAAAAAATAAGAAGATTAATCTCAGTACTTCCTTCTCAAGAAGAAGGGAAATCTATCACCTTTTTTAATCAGTCTTAGAGTTTCATAAAGGGAATAGTGAATTAGGTGACCAGTTGATCATGAGAATCCACACAGGTGTTTCCTCATGAGCTGTGAGAATGGATTCACAGCAGGGGAAGAAGTTTAAATTTCTCCGTGTATCCAGTCTGAAGTTATTAAATTTTTAAAGAATGGTATGAATTTCTGTCCAGAACCCAAGATGAAACATAAAATGAGGGTGGGGGCCACATTTTTGCCTGCCAAGAGCTGGTCTAGTAAGCACAGAAATATAAATGCCTCATCAAAAAATTTATGACTCAATATTCAGGAGGCTATTGTATCTGAATGACATTTCAGATGATAAACAAAGATGCAAATGTTAACCACGCTGGTTGATGTGTTTTATTTTTAAGATAAAAATATGATATTAATATCACAGTTAAATGTAAAATAGTCAAAGTAGAATCTCTTTGTTTTTTTTTAC